>NC_135655.1:30929911-31529911 GCF_964188315.1 Podarcis muralis
TCTGCGCAAGTAAACAAAATATTGCCTCTAAGGCCCACGAATGAAGAAGAAGCATGAACATCTCCCCTCACTACCATCTCAAGGCCAAAAGGACTCCCAGCTGAGCCTGCAAGGGCATTGCCATGAGAGGGAGAAATGAGGTGAGATTGTAGATTGTGCTAGAGAATGCTTATGCAAACATATTTCCCTGTTATCTGTGTTGGTTTCCCAGATCTTGTGAGGTTTGCTGAAGCTGTTTGGAAGAAATATTAGAATAGAGCAAGAGCATTATGAACTGTAAGCTGCTCACCCAGGCACTCCTCTAGAGTAAAGACACAAAGCGCTTGTACAGTGTTACCTTGGGTTAAGTACTTAATTCATTCCAGAGGTCCGTTCTTAACCTGAAACTTTTCTTAACTTGAAGCACCACTTTAGCTAATGGGGCCTCCTGCTGCTGCCGCACCGCCGGACCCTGATTTCTGTCCTTATCCTGAAGCAAAGTTCTTAACCTGAAGCACTATTTCTGGGTTAGCGGAGTGTGTAACCTGAAGCGTATGTAACCTGAAGCGTATGTAACCCGAGGTACCACTGTACTGGAAACTTAAGGACACTCTTCCCCAGCCTGATGCCCTCCAGCAGAGGCACCAGCTCCTGGGGGTTGAGTCATTTGGGGTGAAGCGGTGCCCCTCATATAAAAAAACAGGGTGGAGGAGGCCAAGTGCAGAGGCAAGCATGGCATTCAGTGGCTGGCTTCTCCAACCACACATTTCTTCTACTCATAGCTGTCAACTTTCAGATTTGAAAATAAGGGATCAGCAGCCTCACCTGCCCCGGGGACAGTCTACAGGGTATCTAACAATCTGGGATAGCAGTGGGAAGCAGCGGGAAACTGCGCTGGAATAAGGGAATTTCCCGCAAAAAAAGGGAAGGTTGACAGCTATGCTCCTGCTGCAGTAGGGAATGTCCTAGAAGTAGCTTATACCTGACAGTAGTTTTAGCTCAAAGGAATTAGATCACTATTTGTTCAGAAAAATATAGAGAAATGTTCAGAAGGAGATAAGGCAAATCCTGGCATCGTGTTTGATGCACACACCCTGAAAGAACATGAGCAGCAGGGCTTTTTTTAAGCCAGAACTCGGCAAAACTCAATTCCAGCACCTCTCAGGCGTGTGCCATTGCCATTATAAGAGAACAAGGGAGGTGTTGATGGCAAGTTCCAGCACCTCTTTTTCTAGAAAAATAGCGCTGATGAACAGTGATATAAATTCCTTACAAACTTTGAAAGAAGGTGATTGGGTGATTGATGGCAGTGTCCCTGACTTTGTTCACATCTGGCCAGGTTAAAAATAGGGTGCATGCCCCATTAAATGAAAACAACTTATATGCACATGCTGATGAGCCAAGCAGCAGCCCAGAGTACAAACTCTGAGCCAAGTGGCAGAATGTGATGGAGCAAGGGTAAAGGTTGTGAACCATTTGTGAGGTGGTCAGTGTATTCCCCTGCACATAATTAAGAGTGCATACTCAAGATAAGAACATAAACATTGCCTTACTAGATCAGGTCAAGGTCCATCCTGCATTCTGCCGCCAACAGCGGCCAACCTTAGGAAAGCACACAGATGTGAATATGACAGCCTTCGTCTTTGACCCCACTTTCTGGAAGCGGGAGGTATGCTGCTTCCAAACATGGAGGGTTCATTCTAAGCCACTGCTGCAGTGTTCATTCATCTGTTCAACCCTATTTCCAAATACATCTAAGTTGGCAGCCTTCATCACCATCTCATGGCATTAAATTTGGCAATGACTATGGGTTAAATCGGGGGACGCAGGTGGCGCTCAGCGCCTAGGGCTTGCCGATCGCATGGTCGGCGGTTCGAATCCCCACGGCGGGGTGAGCTCCCGTCTTTCGGTCCCAGCTCCTGCCCACCTAGCAGTTCGAAAGCACCCCTAAGTGCAAGTAGATAAATAGGTACCGCTTTACAGCGGGAAGGTAAACGGCGTTTCCGTGTGCTGCGCTGGTGCTGGCTTGCCAGAGCAGCTTCGTCACGCTGGCCACTTGACCCAGAAGTGTCTCCGGACAGCGCTGGCCCCCGGCCTCTTAAGTGAGATGGGCGTACAACCCTAGAGTCGGACACGACTGGCCCGTACGGGCAGGGGTACCTTTACCTTTACTTTATGGGTTAAATCACAGAGCCTAGGACTTGCCAATCAGAAGGTCGGCGATTTGAATACCCACAACGGGGTGAGCTCCCGTTGCTCGGTCCCTGCTCCTGCCAACCTAGCAGTTCAAAAGCACCTCAAAGTGCAAGTAGATAAATAGGTACCACTCCGGCGGGAAGGTAAACGGCATTTCCGTGCGCTGCTCTGGTTCGCCAGAAGCGGCTTAGTCATGCTGGCCACATGACCCGGAAGCTGTACACCGGCTCCCTCGGCTAATAAAGTGAGATGAGTGCCGCAACCCCAGAGTCGTCCGCGACTGGACCTAATGGTCAGGGGTCCCTTTACCTACCAAATTTGAAGGCTCTAAAAGGACTTCAGACAAATTCATGGGGGTGGGGGAGGCTATCAGTGGCTACTAGCTATGATGGCTATGTGCAAGGACTTCCACTTCCACCACAGGGCTTTCCTGCCTCTCCCTCCTCGCGCACACACAATTTCCTGGGGGTGGGGTTTCAGGAGAACCTTATGCATAGCAAGAGAACAGAGGGGGTTGGTCATTCCTTCATGGAAGCCTAAATGCTTGCCTTGATGGAGCAATCATCTTAGCATGACATTGCATTCTTCTCAACACCTCCGAATCCTTGTCGCTTGGAGTCACACTTGATTGGCCACTGTGAGAATAGGATGCTAGGCTAGAAGAGCCTTGGGCCTAACCCAGCAGGGGAATCTTCTTATGTTCTTATATTGGTACATTCACTATGCGTTGTATGTGCTTCCTTTTTTCTGTCCTGAACCTACTGCCAATCAGTTTCACTGAATCACAGTTTGGCCCCCTTTCCCTATTGCACAGCTCCTGCACAACAAGAAGAAATTGAGGGGACAGCCCTGTTCCTGAAGATGCCATGATGAGGAAAGCTGTACCCATGGAAGGCAAAGGAACTCAGGGACGCCTAGCAACTCTCTACTTGAAGGGACCAAGAGAAAATTCTAAACACCATTGGGGGCAGCTATGCAAATATTAAGAATCAGGGGAAAGTTACGGTTCTAAGGCAAAGAGGACATGATCTGAGCTTCTTGTGGTGATGGAATGTGTTGGAAATTCCAAGGGAGTTCAGTGGAAGGAAAAGGCCAGAGGTGGGAGTAGGCTGGGAAGCAGCAAAATGTGGTTAAAGTCCAACAAGCCACATATTGTAAAACAAGAAATTCTTTGCAGCTGAGGAGTAGGGATTTTTGAAGATAACTGAGATGAAGGATTCGCTTTAGTGCTGCTCTCTTTTTTTTCTAGACCAGAAGTACCGCAGAAACCTGATTGATTGACTTCCAGCCCTTTGCGATTATGTCATTTTGTTCTTCAGCACTGGTTCTTCAAATATTCTGACAGATTCTTACAAAACTTTCACTAATAGGGTATGTAGAAGGAGTTGGTGGTGGTGTAGAAGGTAATTAATAATTGTAATAATAATAAAAGCAGTTTCATCTGCATTATTTTATTACATGGTTGTTATATTGAGAGCTACCTTGAGAGTTTAGAAATGGGATGCCATAAAGGTGGATAAATCTATTGTGTTTCACACCAATAAAATATTTAGAGGGTTAGAATTATCTGTCTGCTTTTACTACTGTACTTCGAATCTGATTTATCTTTCTGTTTTCTACCTCAGGTCAGGCTGCCTAGTGCAGAAACATCCTATAAAGGTGTGGAAACACAGTGGTCAGTCATTATGAAGAAATGAGTCAAAACATTGGGATTCTTTATGGGGAGGACAATGGGGAGAGCTAGGAGGAGATCAGCAGAGACTCCTCTTCCATTAGAGCTGCCAGGATCAGGGAAATTCTCTCGTACACTTGAAAGCAGGGCTGACCCAAGACATTTTGCTGCCCGAGGTGAAGGACAAGATGATTATTGTCCCACATTCCGTGTACAGAAGTCAGCTAGACTTGCAGTTGAGTTTCACTTCCACGCTTGTGACAGGGCCGCATCCTGCACCAGACATGAGGGCAGCAGGGAGTGCAGGGCAACCCACAGCTCTCTCCTGCAACACCTTGCCTCTGTGCCCCCTTGTGGCCTGACTCTACCCAATGGTAGGGCCAGCCCTCCTCAAAAAGAATAAAGGGGAAATCCCATATGATCTAGCTGCCTAAAGTGGCTTTATGTCCATGTTTTAGGAGGTGGATAATCAGGCTATTTACTAATCACTTATCTTGACTACTCATTAATACATTTTCATCCTGCTGTTGTATTTGCAGTTTTGTACACCCACTAGGCTGAGCTGTCATTCTAATTTGCATGGTGGAGGAAGGACCAAAAGCTCATCTCCCCGTACACATATGTGAGATGGGTCTTCTGCGTATCTGGGATTACCTGATTCCTCCCCCTTTTTTGGGGTGAGGTCCTTATTTATAATGAAACTGAAACTTAAAGCAAATGTCACAAATGAAAATCATGTGATTGCAAAGTTGGACGTGTCAGCAAGTGAAGAGGTTCAGCACTGACCTTTGAGGCGTAACCAGAATTAGTCATCATCAGATTATCATAGTCTGCATTAACACAAGTAACCATTATCTAAATGGATTGTGTTGAAGCAGAAATGCACATTTACTTTGGAGTGAACTCCACTGAACTCGGTGAGACTTGATTCTAAGTTAAGGTGTACTTACAGTGTAGGATTCCATTGTTTAAAAGTTCAGCACTCTAGTTCAGTGTTTCCCAACCGGTGTTCCGCGGCACATTAGTGTTCCGCGAGATGTTGCCTGGTGTGCCGCGGCGGCGGCTGCTACTGCAAAGCAGGGAGATAAGGAGGCGGCGGCGGCGGGGAGCCGGGCAGGGAAGTTGCTGCTGGGGATGAAGAGGCGGCGGCAGCGGGAGGCGGACTTCTCTCCCTCTCTGGTGCTGCTGCTGTGAGGCGCTTGCCAGCCCACCGGCCCCTCCTGAGCGGGATATGGGTGGGCGGACGGGGTGGGTGGGGGAGAGGCGCCGGGCCCACCTCGTGCCCTGACAGGAGCTGCCGCTGCGCCCGCCGGCGCCCTTGACGCGGCGCCCCTCACAGTGGCGTAGCGTGGGGGGTGCCAGGGGTGCCGGCCACAACATCGGGGGGGGCGCGAGTCCAGAGGGAAGGGACAAGTTCCTTCCTCCGCCGGGCTCCCCGCCGCCACCGCCAGCCTTGCGCCCTAGGGCGTGCGCGCCCCCCGCCGCCGCTGCGGCTGCGCTCCACTCACTGCTCGCAGGAGGAGCAGCCGCTGCAGCAGCGCCGACGCTGCCACCGACGCCTGGCCGGGCACGGGCAGCCTCCGCACCCCGACGCCGACGCCATCCCCTCGGCCCAGCCACAGGCGGCGGCTGCTTCTGCTGACTGGGAGGGAGGAGAGCTCTGAGGGGCCTCGCCGCGCCCTGCGCTCCCCAAAACCCTCCGAGAGGAAGCCGGTGGGCGGGCGAGGGTCTCCCGGCGGAAGGGGGCGCCGCTGGCTCCGGCTCTCAGCGCAAGTCTCAGCCGCGGGGGGGGGGCGGGCGAGGACGGAGCGCGGCTGGAAGCCCCCGGACCCGGCCGGGAGGAGGAGAGGCGCTCGCCAAGCTCGGATCTGGAGCGCCTCGGAGCGTGGGCTCCACCTACAGCCCAAGGAGAGGAGGGGGTGGGGAGGCGCGCAAGGGGAGGGGGCTTCGGCTGCCTCGGCCCGCGGGGGCTCCGCAAATAATAAATTTAATAAATTCCTGCTGAGCCTTTGGGGGGGTCCTTGGCTCCTTCGCTCGCCCCCAGCCCCAGTGGCGTAGCATGGGGGGGTGCAGGGGGGCCGGCCGCAACACCTGGGGGGGCGCGCTCGCACTCGAGTGCTAAAATTCACGGGTTAGGGGGCGCAAATTACTTGCCTTGCCCCGGGTGCTGACAACCCACGCTACGCCACTGGTCATCGGCTCCGGTTGTTGCCTTTCTCCGCCGAGGTCGGTGGACCTTGCGCCCGGTGGACATGAGCCAACAGTGTGACGCGGCAGCTAAAAAAGCCAATGCAATTCTGGGCTGCATCAATAGGAGTATAGCATCTAGATCAAGGGAAGTAATAGTGCCACTGTATTCTGCTCTGGTCAGACCTCACCTGGAGTACTGTGTCCAGTTCTGGGCACCACAGTTCAAGAAGGACACTGGCAAACTGGAACGTGTCCAGAGGAGGGCAACCAAAATGGTCAAAGGCCTGGAAACGATGCCTTATGAGGAACGGCTAAGGGAGCTGGGCATGTTTAGCCTGGAGAAGAGGAGGTTAAGGGGTGATATGATAGCCATGTTCAAATATATAAAAGGATGTCACATAGAGGAGGGAGAAAGGTTGTTTTCTGCTGCTCCAGAGAAGCGGACACGGAGCAATGGATCCAAACTACGAGAAAGAAGATTCCACCTAAACATTAGGAAGAACTTCCTGACAGTAAGAGCTGTTCGACAGTGGAATTTGCTGCCAAGGAGTGTGGTGGAGTCTCCTTCTTTGGAGGTCTTTAAGCAGAGGCTTGACAACCATATGTCAGGAGTGCTCAGATGGTGTTTCCTGCTTGGCAGGGGGTTGGACTCGATGGCCCTTGTGGTCTCTTCCAACTCTATGATTCTATGATTCTATGACCCCGAGCCTAGGCTTCCTTCCCGCACCCCGCTTTCCGAAGACCGCACACCAGTTGGGCCAGTACATATTCCCCTCCCGTGACTGGAGCGGAATAGCTCTTTCTCTTCTTCCCCAACCCTTGTCGTTGGAGGAGTCCCTCAGTCCCTCGCTTTGCTGCCTCCTCCCCCCCCCCACCCCCAAAGCTTGGAGGTTCCCCGGCAAGGGGGAGGGGGAAAAATTGAAAGTTACACTTTCGTGCGTCCCTCCCGGCGTGACGCTGCGCGCTGACGTCACGGGGCTGTAATGGTGGTGTGCCTCGAGATTTTTTTCATCAAACAAGTGTGCCTTTGCCCAAAAAAGGTTGGGAAACACTGCTCTAGTTGTTAATGCTGCAGTTTTCCTTAGGGCCAATAGATGTCAGCATTTGCAACAAATGCTGCATTTTGTACTATGCTTACTTGAAAGCTGGTCATCCTGGAATCAGGGGAACTTATTCTCTAGTCTAGAGAACCTGGTTAGGATAAGATCCTAAACTGTGCTTTTCTTCTGTGTTTGAAAGGGATAATGCTACCCTTGATTGCAAACGCCTGTAATTTGCTTATTGGTTGCGGCCAGGTTGGTCATCTCTCAAAGATGGAAAAACTCATATTTGGTTATGCTGGACAAATGATACGCTAAAGCATTGTTTATTACCATCTGAGAAAAACCAAGACACTATTTAAAACTTTAAAGAGCCATGCAGTAGGGTCTTCCTCTAGTCCTCCTCAACTTCTTCCTCCAACTGTTGACACAGATTCCAAACTTTCTCCTCCAGCAGGTAAATTAACCTCCTTTTGTACCTAGTTTTGCTCCTTCTTTACATTTCCTCTACCTTTATTCTCACACTGACCAGTCTCCTGGGTTTTGCAGCTTGTTGTATGCTTGCTTGCTTTACTCCATTGACTTGAAGTTCAAATCCATCTGATCTCCCGATACTTGGCCTCCTGGCATCACACAATGACATGGCAACAGCCTCTTCGTTCAGTATGAGCATTGCTTACTATACAAGACCTCGCCTTACGAATTCTGAATACCAGTTGCTGGCAGCTGCCAGAGGGGAGAGGGTTGTTGCGCTCAAGTCCTGCTTGCAGGTTTCGCACAGGCCTCTGGCTGGCCACTTCGAGGATGCTGGACTAAATGGCCGTAGTCCTGATCCAGCATGCTCTTCTTAAATTCTTAATTCTGATCTCTGGCTTCTAATCCCACAAGGAATACTTGCCTCAGAATAGGGGGAGGGGCCATCACTAATAGTGGTGTAAATTAAAAGGCGCCTGCTTCTTGGGAGAAAAGCAATGACAAACCTAGACAGCATCTTAAAAAGCAGAGACATCACCTTGCCAACAAAGGTCCGTATAGTTAAAGCTATAGTTTTCCCAGTAGTGATGTATGGAAGTGAGAGCTGGACCATAAAGAAGGCTGATCGCTGAAGAATTGATGCTTTTGAATTATGGTGCTGGAGGAGACTCTTGAGAGTCCCATGGACTGCAAGAAGGTCAAACTTATCCATTCTTAAGGAAATCAGCCTTGAGTGCTCACTGGAAGGACAGATCCTGAAGCTGAGGCTCCAATACTTTGGCCACCTCATGAGAAGAGAAGACTCCCTGGAAAAGACCCTGATGTTGGGAAAGATGGAGGGCACAAGGAGAAGGGGACGACAGAGGACGAGATGGTTGGATAGTGTTCTCGAAGCTACCAGCATGAGCCTGACCAAACTGCGGGAGGCAGTGGAGGACAGAGGTGCCTGGCGTGCTCTGGTCCATGGGGTCACGAAGAGTCGGACACGACTAAACGACTAAACAACAACAACAACAATACATACTTTCAATGTAAGAGGTTCTAGATTCAATCCTTACATTGCTTGGAGGCTACAGTGGTATATTATTTTTTATATATAAATACGATACATTACGATAATCTTTATTGTCATTGCCCCATACAGAACAACAAAATTGAACAAATCTACATCAGACATTGAACAACCAACAAGCCTGCTTTCCCAGCTATCCCAGCCTGTTTAGCCCCCTAAAAACTCTGATACCCCATAATTAAATTCAATATACTCCCATAGAGACTACTTTACACTGCGTTTAAAACCGAAATCGCATTTGAATAGAAACTGCTTCTCAGGCGGCTAGTCCTAGTCTTTATAACCCTGTACCTTCTTCCAGAAGGCAGAAGCTGAAAGAGATAATTTCCGGGGTGCGTACTGTCCTGCACTATCTCTGCAGCCTTCTTACGGCACCTGGAAGCATAGATTTGAAATAAGCAAAGAAACAAACTTCAGGTAGGACTGAGAAAGACTCCTGTCTGAAATCCTAGCAAGTCACCGGCTGTCAGTCAATATATACAATACTTTGCAAGATGGACCAAATTAGGCAGCTTCCTAATATGCCCACCTGAAGTATCTTTTTAAAAAATTATTTTTAGGCATGACTTCCCACTAGTAGTTTTTGTATGAGTGCCTTATAGTTCCCCTCCCACTACTATAAATGGGTATTTCAAAGGTCCAAGGGACATTTCATGGGGCTTTCCATCCCCACTTGCCCCCATGATTCTCGGCAGATGTGGGGAATACTGTATATTTTAGCTAGGGGCCACATTCCCTTCTGGGCAATGTTCTTGGGGCCACATGCCAGGGGTGAGTGGGGCCAGAGCCTCAAGAGGGCAGAGCAATGAATGCAAATTTTACCTTTTTACAGTAGGCTAGTCAGTGTCTACACACCCCTCTCTGTTCCCCTTCGAAGGGAGCAAGAGGACCGATCAGAGTTCAAGGACGAAATAGGGGAAAGCACTGGAGGGGTGTGTGCAAAGCAAATTTGGTAGGCGGTGCAGCTGGGAAGGGGCCGTGGCCTGGAGAGAGTCTTTGAGGGCCAGTTAGAGAGCCTTAGAGAGATCCACCCCTGCTTTTCATATCTACGATGCGGGTGGCACTGTGAGTAAAACCTCAGTGCCTAGGACTTGCTGATCGTAAGGTCGGCGGTTCGAATCCCCGCGGCGGGGTGAGCTTACGCTTACTTAGCGGGAAGGTAAACGGCGTTTCCGTGAGCGGCGCTGGTGCTGGCTCGCCAGTGCAGCTTAGTCACGCTGGCCACGTGACCCGGAAGTGTCTTCGGACAGTGCCAGCTCCTGGCTTCTAGAGCGAGATGAGTGCGCAAACCCTAGAGTCGGTCACGACTGGCCCATACGGGCAGGGGTACCTTTACCTTTTTATGCAAGGCAAATGAGAGATCACTGGGTTGGGTGTGGAGGGAAAACCCTGGTGATAGGAGCTTTTTTTTTTAGTTATGCCCAAAGTTGCCATTTTTGTATTCCGTATGGGAATTATGGCAACCCAAGCACAGTTTTTTTATGCAACAATAGTATTTGCTCCACAGCAGGAGAACAATATGTTCTCTGTTTATCAAAGCTTCTCACACAAGACCGTTTCTGGACAAAAAGACACAGTGTGGATGTTATTCTACTGAAGAATGTTGCAGCTGAGAATTACCACAGCCTCAAATCCTCCTCAGATCAGAAAAATCACTGGGAAAACTAGTAAGATAGGGAATGGGAGCAGCTGCTTAAAGCACACAAGCAAGCATCAGGAATTTTGCAGCCTTCTCACTTTCTCCCCCACCTTCCCTAACATGAGCATAGGGGGGGGGGGGCAGGGAGTGGCAGCCACCCCCCATCAAGTTAAACAATAGAAGTGCTTAACTAAGTGACCAATCATGATGGTTCTGCCCCCCCCACAAAGTCCTGCCTCCCCCCAACAAAAATCATGTCTACACCCATTTTCTCTAACACAAGTTTTAACTAGTATTTATCAGGCCCAATTTTCTCAATGGAAGCTATCTTTAATGTGCAGAGATGCAGCCTCAAGTTCTCCATTGCAGCTATATGGAGGACTGGACAGTAGCTCCCATCAGAGGGGGGAAGGTTCAGTCCTAGAGCTAACAGGAAATACTTCAACTTTGGTGTTTCTATGTAATTATTTCAAAAGACAGAACAGATTATGCCTGGCTTTATGGAATTTGTGCCATAGCTTCGCTGTACTGTACCTCCCAAACCAATTAGCAATGTAACTACACAGCTCACTGCCTCTGTGTATTGCATAACTATTACAACATTTTTCAGGACCAGATTTTCTATCCACCAGAGTAGACCACCTTTTTACTGAGCGTTTGTCCTGATTTATTTGCAAAAACTTTTCGGGGTGTCTGCTTGTTTGGAGGAAGGTTATTACCGTATTTTTCGCTCTGTAACACGCACCCGACCATAACACGCACGTAGTTTTTAGAGGAGGGAAATCCGTAGGCATGCCACCCGTAGGCATTCCCTCCATAACACGCACAGACATTTCCCCTTACTTTTTAGGAGGAAAAAAGTGAGTGTTATGGTGCAAAAAATACGGTACACGATGCACCACTCAATTGCCACCCCAAACCTGCTAGTGCATTTCCCTGTCGCAAGTTACCACAGAAAGTTTGATATTTTTGGAAGTGGGCTTGTGGTTGGAGGAGTTCAAGTCCACTTTCACTATACAACCCTAAATTTGCCAGCATATGCTTAAATCCCACCTGCAAAGTAGTGACAATCTGGAAGCAGCCTCAGAATGACTTCCTCCCAGGGCAAATAGCAGCTGTGGGTGAGGAATTTGGATGAGGACCATGGCTGGGACAGAGGGTTAAATTCCCTGACCACCACTGCAGTCTTAGTCCGCCTTGGTCTCCTCTGTGGCTGCTGTTTAGCAAACAAAACCCCAAGCACAGCATTGTTCATTGTGTAGAACATGTATTTTGTCCTGAATATGCAGCAACAATTCACAGTGGCTTCCTTGCCCAGTTTTCCTTGTCTCGTCGTTTCTTAACTCTGCAGGGGAAGGTCAGGCCAGGTTTTAAAAATAAAACATTAAACTTATATATATATACCGTATATATATAAAAGAGATCTTTATTTAAAAAAATAATGGAACAACACCTTTTGTTCTCTGTGTCCACAGAACCACTAGTATACATTTTACAACAGAACATGGCTTATCGTACAAGGCTCTGTGATAAGAAGATCAGTGCAAACAACAGAACAGTACTGATAGCGGTTACTGTACATTAAATCACACACACACAATACCCTGCAGGTGAGTCTAGCATGTCACAGGTTCTTCACAAAGGCCAAATCCTACTGACATTTTACTCCTTATTCAGAACAGCACCTGCCAACAGATATATGGGAATACCACCCCCTAAATGGTCCATAGTGGTGAAGTATATCTCTCCTCCTCCTCCTTCTGTCCAGGCATGGATTCTGCAAACTTTTCCCAGTCCTAGAAGTTGCTCTCAGTGCTGGAAACATGGGGCACTGATGTGGGTCTGGGGAAAGGGGAGTGGCGTGAAAAGCACTTCGGTGGGTGCTGGGGGCTGCGTATGGAGGATGGAGCAGTGAGTCTCGTGGGAAGTCAGCATGGCAGAGAAGTGTTTCAGTTCATCTGACAGTTGCTTGATCTCCCGGCGCAAAGCGGCATTCTGCCTCTCCAAGTCTTGACTTTCCTTTAAAGAAAAGGGGGGAGGGAATCAGTTAGAAACTACAGGCCCACCGTGGAGAAAGAAAATGGGGGCAGTCCACTGGCTGAAGGGCCAAATGCAGGCCTTGGCCTAATTTTATGTAGGTGACATGGCGAGGAAAAACTGAGGTAAAAGAGGATGAAAGAAGGAAGTTGCATCCACACCATAAAATTATATTACATTTAAAGCAGGCATGTCCAACAGGTAGATCGTGATCTATTGCGTATCAAGACCCCTCAGGCACCCCCTCATTGGGAAATAACTCACACCAGGACACAGATATTAATTTTATGTTATTGGGCATATTTGGCCACAACTTTATTGAATTACAGAATGAGAGCGGTATTGGCTTAGGCATTGATTGGACTCAACTATATCTGACTTCTGCCCGCTGCGCAGGAAGTCCGGTCCAAGAGGAAGTCGTCCGGCTCGCTCCTCCGTTTAAACTGCCCCGGCCATGCCCTCCTGGCCAGCGGATTGGCTAGCCAGGCTCTGACATGGCCGGGATCCCCTGGGCAATGGGGGACAAAGTCCCCCGTCCCCGGTGGGGAGTGGATGGCCACGCGGTCCACCGCAACTCCTCCCCACTGGGAAGTGGAGCGGATCTGGCTGAACCCCTAAAAATGGGGCTTTCCTCCTCCCTAAAAAATCTCAACAACTTAGACCAGAACCTCAAAAAAGGGGGTAGATCACTGCAAGTTTTTAACTGTCAGTAGATCACAGTCTCTTGGGAGTTGGCTACCCCTGATTTAAAGCATGTAACTTTCCCCAGGGAATCCTGTACAGCCCTAGTAAGGGACAATGAGCCCTTATGCAGGCCTCTATTTTGAAGTCCTGTCAAGGAACTGTATATAGCCCTGTTTTAATAGATCGATGGATTACCATTATCAGTGTGAAACCTGAATGAGTAAACAAGGTTCCAACATGCTAGTAAAAGTGAGAAAGGGCAGGGAAATGATACATTGGGGATATCAACAAAAGAAAGCAGGGTCTCACTATAAGGTGGAGGACAGAGGTGGTGATTTAGAGTGCAGCACGAGAGGCGGAGAGGCACTGAATTTTTGCACTGTGCAAGGTGCTGCTCAAATTTTAGGACCCCAGGATCAGCCACGGGTGGAGGGTGGTTAGTTAATTATGAGTTTAGGACAGTTCAGGAAACTAGCTGTATCTTTTAACAGTGGGCATTATGAAAAACACAGGTTGATACTTGCAAGTCAAGGGAGAAAGAGGTTTTAGCTTGCATCCTGCTATGTCCTGTGAGCAGGATAAGCAATCCCTTTCTTCATCTCTTAAGGCCCCAATGGGGGAATTTCCTTTTAATGCAAATACTAGCTTCAGAGGAGGGATTTTCCTCAGAACTGCAGCAGGGGAGGAAATGGTTAAATACCCCCCATAAGATCCAGATAATTATCACTTCCTCCCCCAACTAGTGTTATTTGCATTTAAAAAGTTAAAAGCAAAGACACATTTAATGTCAAGTCTAGTTTGGCCCTGAAAGAGAAAGGAGAGGGAGGCAATAATTTAGCTGCCTTCCAGCCCTGTCTAGATTTACCAGAATTATTTCCTTTCATCTTTCCTGGCAGGGAGGTGTATTCCCAGCTACTCCTGTGCAACTCAATTTGCTTCTGTTCTTCAGAGCTAGAAGTTGAAAAGGAGGAGGGAGGGCATCCAGTAATTATTTTCTCCACAACAGATGAAGTGATGATCTCTGAGGTTTGCGGTTGCCAATTCCCACAATTGTAGTGACACTTGTTTTTTTCAGTCACCAAAGTCACAGGAATTGCAACAGAGAACTGTGGCCCATGCAGATGTGTACAGAACTTGGGGGTCATGCTATGGGTTTCCATGTGAATACACACATCAGGTGAGCCGGTGTGGTACAGGGCAGTGGTTTCCCCAACTTTGTTTTCTGTAGACCACTTGAAAATTGCTGAGGGCCTTTGCAGGCCACTTAATTATTATTTTTTGTGCCTGCTGTACCAATTGCAATAGCCTTGCTTATTTGGTGCCTCTCAACAACCACTCATGTTGAGAACATCCAGGCTGTCGAGGAGGAAAAGAGACTTCTGCTTCGGGAGAGGCACTAAAGGGAGCACCACAGGATAGGACCCTCTGGTTCTAGAGCAGTGATGGCCAAACTTGGCCCTCCAGCTGTTTGGGGACTACAACTCACATCATCCCTAGCTAACAGGACCAGTGGTCAGGGATGATAGGAAATGTAGTCCCAAAACCACTGGTGGGCCAAGTTTGGACATCACTAGGTTAGAGAGTCCATCTAGGACCTGGGAGACTTGGTGATTCCCACTGGTGACCATGCACCAATCCCTGTCTCTCAGCCTAACTTAAGCCTCATTAGGTTGTTGTGAGGATAAAAATGGGGAGGAGAAAAGAGTGTGCCCCCTTGAGCTACTTATACAAAAGGCAGGATAGAAATATAATATTACGTTCTAGAAAAAGTATGGCTTTCTGCAAGGTACATTGCCTGGAGCCCTTTTATAACATGCAAAATAGGTCTTAGGTACATTTGTAGAAAGAAGAGATCCACAGCAAGAAGCATCATAATTAAAATTTTTTTTTTTTTTTTGCTTTAAAGATATAGTTTTCAGTTAGAAACCTCTCCCATCTGCTAGGCCCCAAAAGTGGGGGCGGGGGGCGGAGTGGGCTTTCCAAGCACAATTCAAAGTGTTGGTGCTGAGCTTTAAAGCCCTAAACAACCTTGGCCCAGTATACCTGAAGGAGCATCTCCACCCGCATCGTTCAGCCTGGACACTGGGGTCCAGCTCCGAGGGCCTTGTGGCAATTCCCTCTCAATGCAAGAAGGGAAGTTACAGAGAACAAGGCCTCTGTGGTGGCACCCCATCAGATAAACAAAGAGATAAGCAATTGTTCAACTTTTTGTAGACAAGTGAAGGCAGCCCTATTTCAGGAAGCTTTTAACGTTTGATGTTTTGCCATGTTCCTTTATATTTTGTTGGAAGCCACCCAGAGCAGCTGGAGCAATCCAGCAGGATTTAAAAAATAAATAAAAAGGAGCTGGCCTCTGTTTTTGACTGCAGTACTGTATCTAAGAAGTGGTAGTGGGAAAGGGTCTGTGTGGGTGGGGTTCATAGCCTTTTTTCGCTAGCTACTCTAGAGTTTCCAGGCTGATTGACTGACGTTTTCTTCCTGGAAACTCATGTTCTGGGCAAACCCAAGCAGAGAACCCAGCCCCGTGCTGATAGCGGATGACATTTTCAGTCCTCGGCCGCACTCTCTCCCCAGCCGGCGACTTATGAGAAATGACAGCAGTGTATCCTCCGCCGCCTGTAGGTTCCCACTGCCTGTCACCAAGCCCTTTTCATACACGCGTATTTCCTCGGCCACAGACATCCTGACCCGAGAGAGCGTGCGGCTCAGGCCTCAAGGAGACGGAGTGGGGGTGGGGAGGTCAACAACTGCCATCTAGAAGCAGAAAAACCACCTGCCACAGGAAACCTGCTACTGGCCTAGAAGGAAAGTCTCACTTGTTTCTTTCAGCAGCTGGGGAAAGCGGCAACGCAATGGGGAAATTCACCAGAAGATAAAGGGGAGGGGAGCTTCTCTCTCCTTGTAGGTGCAAAAACACGGGGAAACATTTTGTACAGAGAACAAGGCTGGCTCTCCTTTAAAATCCTGTTTGCAATTAAGATTGGCGGCATGGCATACAGTGCTACCTCAGGTTACATACACTTCAGGTTACAGATTCTGCTAACCCAGAAATAGTGCTTCAGGTTAAGAACTTTGCTTCAGGATGAGAACAGAAATCGGGCTCCAGCGGCGCGGCAGCAGCAGGAGCCCCATTAGCTAAAGTGGTGCTTCAGGTTAAGAACAGTTTCAGGTTAAGAACAGACCTCCGGAACGAATTAAGTACTTAACCCGAGGTACCACTGTACTGCTGAAAATATCTTTCCAAAGGCAGCCTCATTGGATTCTGCATTATGCTATTGTCGACACTGGCTGGCAGCAGATTTCTAGGGTTCAGGCAAGGGTCTTTTTCAGCCCTCCTTAGAGATGCCTGGGACCTTTTGGGTGTAAATTGTGTGCTGTGCTACTGAGCTATGGCTCTTCCCCATTTGCTCTTTTATCTTCAGACAAGGTGCTGCTCTTGTTGTGCAGATACTGCTTTTCCCACAGCAGAAGCAGTTGTGTTTGCAACTGTGGCCAGTTTCAGCAGTTCTGGAGCCACAAACAAAAGACATTGGCCATAAATGTGAGTGATCTGGTGCAGAGCTGAGTCACGGGCCTAGTTCAGACAGAAAAGAAGAGCAACAAGCGGACTAGATCTGTACTTGGAATGCACCACAGCAGGTGGGGAATTGCATGCTTGGATGCTTTCTGGTGAAAAAGAAAAACTACTTGCCCACATAAAACTAGCATATCAGAGAGAAGGCTAGGTGAGAATTTTTCTCCATTATACTGTATCTTGGTTTCTACATGCAGATATAACATTCGATATGTGTGATTGCTTCTTACTTTTAACCAGTGCTCAATACAGTGGTATCTCGGGTTAAGTACTTAATTCGTTCCAGAGGTCCATTCTTAACCTGAAACTGTTCTTAACCTGAAGCACCACTTTAGCTAATGGGGCCTCCCGCTGCTGCCGTGCCGCTGCTGCGCGATTTCTGTTCTCATCCTGAAGTAAAGTTCTTAACCTGAAGCACTATTTCTGGGTTAGCGGAGTCTGTAACCTGAAGCGTATGTAACCTGAGGTACCACTGTACTAGCATTGCAGTACTGTGGAAGGTATAGGGATGCATATGCTCACCTCAATGCATATACAGTATACCATGGGATTCAGGGTGTATGCTCTGGATAATTTGTGGTATCTGTGTTATTAAGTGCATAAAAGTATTAAAATGAGTTGACATCCTTGCTGATATAGGAACAAGCGGGGGAACTATACTAAGGGAGAAAGGTTCTGCTGATTTGCCT
This sequence comes from Podarcis muralis, assembly GCF_964188315.1. NCBI lineage: Eukaryota > Metazoa > Chordata > Lepidosauria > Squamata > Lacertidae > Podarcis > Podarcis muralis. The sequence goes on from NC_135655.1 coordinate 30,947,158, forward strand.
GCTAGACTCCCATAAATCAAGAAGAGAGAGCCTTTCTTTTCCTGTGAGGGCCCTATATGGCAGATTGCTAAAGCAACGAAAAAATGAATATTGAATTATATGAAAGGAGCCTTTACAAAAAGGCACACCCAGCCACACAATTGCCCACCTGCAGTCTGTGGTGGTACAGTCCAGGAACAATTTTATCACCCCACCTGCACGAAACAGGGCTAATACCAGAGAAATCCTGGTGGGTAGGGGATGGAAGTTCTTACCATGTGGAGGGTATCTGCTTTCTGTGTCTGTTTCTGTCGGCTCTTCTGGGCTGCAATGCGATTCTTTTCTCTTCTTTGTACTTTTCTCATATCATCCGAAGATTCCTGGGTGAGGGGAATCACGCAGTACAAGGTATGACAACAGGAATACCATCTTAACATCTGTACATGTAAGGATCTTGCATAGAATGGCAATCTTGGGATAGAAAGCAGAAGGAAGCGTTTTTCTCAGCAATTCTCTCTCCTCCTCCGTTGTCTCCATGGCAGATTAATTATCAGCTTGATGGAGGACCCTCCCCTCCCCCAAATTTGCCCCAATTCCTAATGCAGGAGAAGTAAGTGCATCTAAGGATCAGGAGAGCCAGCATGTTAATTACATGAGACATCAGAGATGAGCAACTACCCTTTTGGAACTCTCAGTACAAAACAGTTGGGGTGTTCATCTTACATTCAGTTAACTAGAGCAGGGAAGGATGACCTCCAGATGTTGCTGGACTACAAATCCCATCATTCCTCACCATTGGCCATGTTGGCTGGGGCTGATGGGAGCCGTAGTCCAACTGTATCTGAAGAGCCGCAAATCCCCCATTCCTGAACTGCAGTATTGGGTTTTATGTAAAAGTCCCCCAACCTACCAATCCCAGCCTAGCTATGGTCCTAGGATATAGCGTGAAGGCACAAGAGACTACCAGCTTACAAAGCTACGCCAGTTTAGGCCTGCTTAGTGTCTCTCAATAGGTGATGGACTACCTGGGAATCATACGTATGCTGCCTTGGGTTTCATGAAGGAAGCAGGGAGGGATATAAATGTTAAGATAAAAAAACCGATTCACCCATGTCTTTGTCCACATGCCTTTGCCTCACTTTTTAAAAAATTACATCATGTCCAATGATGTAATTTCATGCCTTCCTTGGATAATCTCTTACTGTGTTGTGTTTAACAATTCTTGTAGGGTTCCTACTTCCTTTAGTATATGAGTCTATGAACTCTTTGCACAGATTTGTTCAAGTTTTAAGGACCTGTTCCTAGCAAAGTAAATATCTGGTCTCCATATTAGGATTTTAAAACTTATCCCATCTTGGGTGGTTGTGGTGCTGGCGGCATCTTAACTCTTTCAACGTTTTCTTGAGAGGACCAAAATGGATCAGCACACCTGGCTGCTAACCAGAAGGTTGGTAGTTCAAGCCCACCCAGGGATAGCTATGGGCAGGATTGCTGCATCACAGGGGGTTGGACTAGATGACCCATGGGGTCCCTTCCATCTCTACAATTCTATGACCTCCAACGTTTCTTCTTTTTTGGGACCGTGACTTCAACCCAGGGAGAATGGCACAATCCAGCAGAGGCTTGAGCAGTGCCAAGCAGATGAGGTCATTTTATGCCACCTATCTGTAAACAGTTACAGATAGGTAGCCGTGTTGGTCTGCCATAGTCAAAACAAAAAAAATTCCTTCCAGTAGCACCTTACAGACCAACTATCGCATGCACACGAAAGCTCATACCAAGAACTAACTTAGTTGGTCTTTAAGGTGCTACTGGAAGGAATTTTTTTTGTTTTGACTATCTGTAAACAGTTATTCTGCTCCGATAGCCATCAATGACACTTGTGATGCTTTTCTGCAAGAGTATCACCAAGCTTCCTCATTCGGTCCCTGCACTGCTGTAACTTTAACTGTTTCGTATTAGCCTATTGCCTAGCTTCTTATCATTGGTTTAGCTTTTCTGAATAGCATTTTCCTGGGTTTGTCCCTACATCAGTTCCTTCAAAGTCCTACCAAAATCCCAACAGCGCTGAACGTTTCTCATTCATTCTGTTCCTCTCTATTTCAGCACACGAAATGAACCGAAGTGTTTCGCAAAGTGGCAAGACGGTATCAATTGGAGCCCATACTTGGGGCTACCTTTGAAGGTGACCCGGAAACTACAACTAATCCAGAATGCGGCAGCTAGACTGGTGACTGGGGGCGGCCGTGGAGACCACATAACACCGGTCCTGAAAGACCTACATTGGCTCCCAGTATGTTTCCAAGCACAATTCAAAGTGTTGGTGCTGACCTTTAAAGCCCTAAACGGCCTCGGTCCTGTATACCTGAAGGAGCGCCTCCACCCCCATCATTCTGCCCGGACGCTGAGGTCCAGCGCCGAGGGCCTTCTGGCGGTTCCCTCATTGCGAGAAGCAAAGCTACAGGGAACCAGGCAGAGGGCCTTCTCGGTAGTGGCGCCTGCCCTGTGGAACGCCCTCCCATCAGATGTCAAAGCGATAACAACTACCTGACATTCAGAAGACATCTTAAGGCAGCCCTGTTCAGGGAAGTTTTTAATGTGTGACATTTTAGTGTATTTTTGGTCCCTGTGGAAGCCGCCTAGAGTGGCTGGGGAAACCCAGCCAGATGGGCGGGGTACAAATAATAAATTATTATTATTATTATTATTATTATTATTATTAATAATAATAATAATTTATTGAGTTGTTCTGGTGCCTTTAAGCATAAACAGGCAGAAATCCTATAGGCAAAGTTTTCTCCATGCTAGGAGATGCTGCATCTGTTGAATTTCTGTGTTTTGTGCTCAAGGCACAGGAGCCCTGCTAGAAAAAAAGAGAGACGGCCATAAAATTAACTCAAGAGGAATTGACCAAACTGTACCTGTTTGCTGGATGAAGAGGACTGGCTGTAGCTGCTGGAGTCGCTGCTGTCAGAGCTATGGGGCATGGCTTACAGCTCCCCCTGCCTGTGGTCTTTCCTTTCTTGCTTCCTGGAGGTCCTTGCTGATTCTCTCCCTCCTTTACTTTCGACTTTTCCTCTTTCCTCCTTTCCCTCTCCTTCTGGCTTCTTGGTCACTTTCTTTGACACTCTCCCAGTGTCTACATTCCTGTCCTTTTAGAGTCTGCAGCTCACTCTGATAGTTCCCTCTCTTTAGAGCTTAGCTGCTGTGGTTTCTCGGAAGCTGCAAGGGACTCAACTGAAAGTCACGTGGGCGGAAACTCCGAAGATCAAAAGTAATGAGAGAGAGAGAGAGAGAGAGAAAACCTTTGGGAAAATCAAAATAGTCTGAAAAGAAAAAAAACCCGCATAACTTAAGGCAGTTAGAAGAAGAGAAAAAGCGGTTTCGGCTACATTGCAAACCTCAGAAGAGGAGGAGAAACAATAAAGTCTGTTAAGTATAAAGATAGGGTTGCCATATTTCAAAAAGTAAAATTCCTGACACCCACAAAGTGGCTTTTTACTTGGCAGACCCCCAAATTGCTGTTTTTTGTTTTTTTTAGGAAACCACCAAAATCGTTGAGAATCTTTTTGGGGAGCAAGCCCAAATTGTTGAGCTTTTGGGGGGAAACCTCAACACAAAATACAGTGGTACCTCAGGTTACATACGCTTCAGGTTACAAACTCCGCTAACCCAGAAATAGTACCTCGGATTAAGAACTTTGCTTCAGGATGACAACAGAAATCGTGTTCCGGCGGCGCGGCGGCAGCGGGAGGCCCCATTAGCTAAAATGGTGCCTCAGGTTAAGAACAGTTTCAGGTTAAGAACAGACCTCCGGAACGAATTAAGTACTTAACCTGAGGTACCACTGTAGTGATTTTAAGCTTTTGGAGCTGTTTCTGAGGGGCATCGGAAGGGGGGTGCGAGGTGTGTGGTACGTCCCGGTTGTCATCCTTGAGGGGGGTGACAAAATGTCACACCACGGGGCGGGGTGGCACTTAGCACGGGGCCTGGCCTGCAGCACACCTGAGCTACGCATCTCTCCTGGGAGTGACACAGTGACACGGAACCCCACCCTGCCCAAAACAGCAGTGTGGGGCTTGCATGCACCAGATGGACTCTGTGGGCAGATCGCTGCCCCCCTGGGCGGATCACCGTTCACCGTAGCACCCCTGGGCGGTGCCCCCATGCGCAGATTGCTGCAGCACCCCCGTGGGTGGCTCACCCTGCCCCCACCGCTCCTGGTGCAGCTAGCTACGCCCCTGCTGTTTCCACTAATTTTTCTATCACGTTGCCATTCATCCAGGTTTTCCCTGACATTTTGAAGATTTGGCAAAATTGCCCCCGGCGCCATTTTTACACCCCAAAACCAGGACATGTCAGGAATTTTCCTGACATATGGGAAACCTACATAAAGATGAATTGTGAAGGAGCTGTATGATAGGGGGGGAAACAGTTCAGTCCAGATATATTTTGTAGAGGCCATCACAATTGTAAATGGCTGTGATGTATCTTTATGATTCAGCACTATATAAATATTTATAGAAATAAAATAAAAATGCAATGTTCAGTACTGGTAAAAAAAACCACAGTGCGATTTAAAAAATAATAATTTTAAAAAGCTGTACATTTGCAAGTAAGCAAGCAAAGGAGACAATTTTTGGTATTAGAATTCTCACATTATTGGGAAACAGAAATTCCATTTCTTGTCTTTGCCTGGAAGCAAGTAGTTAAGATATTTGGATATTTATACTGTAGATTGTTAAGAGCTTGAGAGATCTCAAAAACGCCTTAGTGAAATTGATGTACTAACTAACATTTGGAACATGTCACTAAAACTGACCTCCTTACTCAAAGGTTGGAAAACAGCCAATACAACAAGGGTTCTGGGAGGAGCCAGGAAATTACAAACCAAATGGCATCAGTTCTAAATAAATTAGTGGGAAGCATTTGTAAGGATAGGAATTATCAACCACAGAAGACCAAGCCCTTCAGGGGAAGAACTAGTGGTTTTCTGCAATGGAAAGTCCTCCTCACCAATCTTTTGGATTTCTTTGCAATTCAACAGGCTTGTACTTAGTGGTGATCCAGTAGACATTATGTATATGGACTTCCAGAAAGCTGCTGACAAAGTCACTCAACAAAGGGCCTTCCTAGGTAAATTTAGCAATCACATAACAGGAAGGGTTCTCTTATCGATTAGTAACCAGTTAAGTAACAGGAAGCAGGAGATAAGAGTAAATAGACAATCTCACATAGGTGGAAAATATGCACTGGGATATTCCAAATCTTTGTACTGTAACCGATCCCACTTAACTTTTTCATAAACAAAAAAATAAACTAGATTGACAGGGCAGGCTACCAGAGACCGACTCCCATTATAACCCTCTATCTTATTTTTTCTCCTGTGGAGGTAAAGGGCAATAAACTCACTACCTGAACCAAGCGATTTCTATAAGAAAAAGTTGCTAGAGACAGAGATACGACCTGCTGGCAGTGATTAGTTTGATTGGCTAAGCAGAGGACATGGGCAGAAACATGTAAGGAGCCTCTCAGTTAGTGGGAAATTTTATATATATGTCTCCCACCTTTTCCCCTGGGTGGCTCACAAAAAACCCAACCACAGATAGCTAAACATATAAAAGACAATAGTTAGAATTTGAAATGATGTAAAACAACTCTATAAAAATGCAGATGGTAAAAACAGCACAGCACTAAAAGCTAAAGGACCCCTGGATGGTTAAGTCCAGTCAAAGGCGACTATGGGATTGTGGCACTCATCTCGCTTTCAGGCTGAGGGAGCTGGCGTTTGTCCACAGACAGCTTTCTGGGTCATGTGGCCAGCATTACTAAACCATTTCTGGCACAATTGAACACCGTGATGGAAACCAGAGCACACGGAAACACTGTTTACCTTCCTGCTGCAGTGGTACCTATTGATCTACTTGCACTGGCGTGGTTTCAAACTGCTGGGTTGGCAGAGGCAGGGACAGAGCAACAGGAGCTCAGTCCGCTGTGCACATTCAAACCGCTGACCTTCTGATCAGCAAGCCCAAGAGACTCAGTGGTTTAGACCACAGCACCACCCACGTCATTAAACAATGACACTGGATATCAGGATAAAGTCTGGACTACAGCTTGGAAGGTTTGGGGAGTGGCTCAGAAACCTGGGAGGACTGTACAACACTTTGCTGCACACAGGAACCTCCACTGAAGACAGGCATCCTGTGTTCCTACGGGATCTGATAGGAGATAGTGGATCTGTGTCATGGCAGGAGTGCACACGGTGCTTGCTCCTGTTTAACAAGCCTATTTGTAAATGAAATAAACACTGCAGGAACACCAGGGCTCTCCCATGCTCTCTCCAGAGGAAACCAGAAGAAGGGGAAGCCCATAGAATGTTGACTGATTGGCCAAGTGGTGAACATAGCTGTCAACTTTTCCCTTTTCTTGCGAGGAATCCTATTCGGAATAAGGGAATTTCCCTTAAAAAAAGGGAAACGTTGACAGCTATGGTGGTGAAGGTACAGTGGTACCTCTGGTTACGTACTTAATTCGTTCCGGAGGTCCGTTCTTAACCTGAAACTGTTCTTAACCTGAAGCACCACTTTAGCTAACGGGGCCTCCCACTGTTGCCGCACAATTTCTGTTCTCATCCTGAAGCAAAGTTCTTAACCTGAGGTACTATTTCTGGGTTGGCGGAGTCTGTAACCTAAAGCGTATGTAACCTGAAGCGTATGTAACCCGAGGTACCACTGTACAACAATAGGCTCCCTACATGGACTATTCCTAGAACCCTTCCTGCAAAATTTTGCGTCAGTTGAAACTTCTGAGCGCTTTTTAAAGAAGCTAAGCCAAGCACACTCTGATTCTAAGAAGTCCCATTGAAGAATAATTGAAAGGCTGTTCTAAAATGCAACGCCTGGGCAACCTGTTATCACACTTACTCGGGTTTTTTCAAGCTTAAGTTGTTGTTTTTTTTAAAAAAGTATTAAATTCAATCTAAAAGTAGACTGCTTATTTGCATACCTATCATATGGGACAGTCCGTATTTGAAAAAGAAAAAAAATCCCACTGACTCTGCATATGCATTGCTAATTGGATGAGGACTGAAAGCTAAGAGCAGGCCAGAAGAAAAGTAGGACAGCTGAAAAAATGACACAGGTGAGCCAGCCCCAGCAGCTGAGTGCAGAGGTCATTGGGAACAAAGTGGTCCTGGTCCTGGGTTGTTCTGGGTCTTCTAAACTGAACGTAAGACCTTGACCCAGCAACACTTCATCAGCCAGTGCAGTTCTAACAGCACTGGTGACATATGCTGAGGATGGGCTGCTCCACAAAGTCATCTAGCTGCTGCCTTTCGCACTAGCTGCAGCTTCCAGACCAGCCTTGAAGGCAGCCCAACACAAGCACCTTGAAATTATCCAGTCTTGAAGTTACCAGTGCGCACACCACCGTGACCAACTTGTCCAGGAAAGGCTGCACCAGCTAGAAGCAGTAGAAAGCGCTCCTCATCACTGCAGACACCTGGGCCTCCAGCAACCATGATGAATCTAGTAGCACTCCCAGGCTATGAATCTCCTCCTTCATTGGGAGTGCAGCCCCATCACAAATAGGTTACTGAGCAAGCTACTGGACCTGGAAACCATCCATGAACAGAGCTTCTGGCTTAAGAAGGATCCAGTTTCTGTTTATTCACTCTCATCCCACCCACCACTGAGTCCAGATACCGACCAAGGACTCGCACAGCCAAAGCTGATTCAAATGTCACAGAAAAACAGAGAAGTGAGTCTTCAATGCACAGGTGACATCATGCCCCAAATCCCCCAATGGTTTCATACAGATTTTAAATAGCGTTGGGAATAATATGGAACCCTGCAGTCGAAAAGCAATCAGCCAATGTTACTCTCTGGAAATGCCCCCATGAGTAATGGTGGAATAGTGGTTGGGAGCAGCAGTGCTTCTGAGTACCAGTTGCTGGAAACCAAAGGAGAGGAGAGTGTTGATTTGGTGGGATCCTGCTTGGTGCTTTTCTCACAGGCATCTGGGTGGTCCCTGTGAAAACAGGATGTTGGACTAGATGGCCCATTGGCTGGAACCAGCAGACTCTTCTTATGTTCTTAGGTAACCACTATGACCCAGTCACCTCATGAGAAGAGAAGACTCCCTGGAAAAGACCCTGATGCTGGGAAAGATGGAGGGCACAAGGAGAAGGGGACGACAGAGGACAAGATGGTTGGACAGTGTTCTCGAAGCTACCAGCATGAGTTTGACCAAACTGCGGGAGGCAGTGAGAGACAGGAGTGCCTGGCGTGCTCTGGTCCATGGGGTCATGAAGAGTCGGACACGACTCAACGACAACAACAACAAACAACAACATGACACAGTGGGCATCAGAGGAGGAAGGGAGTGATCATCAGGAAAGAGGGACAGAGGTCAGTGTTGCCCGTGGCACCCCAGTTTTAAGATTTTAAGAGGCAGGGGCAACTCCCTGACTGTAAAAGGTATAAAAGGTGTGAGGCTGTAACATGCAGCTACCTTTATTTACCTGTAAGATTCGTCCTGCTGGCAGTCAGCAAAAGATCTCCTTTGTTGAAGAGCTTTTGCTTTTAGCCTGGTCTCTGTCCATTTATTTCAGGTCAATTTCCCACCTGGGAATGAGTGGCGGGGAGCCAATTTTCCCATGACACCTTTCATGCTGATTTGGATGACTTAGGATGCTGGAGATGCGTAGACACCTTGCTGCAGAAATAGTAAGGGGCCTATGACCCCAGACCACTGGTCCTGCATTGACTAATAATAACATGCAGAACTCGCCCCTTTTTTAAATGTTCTCGGTACATGCTAGAGGTATGATGCTCTTCAGCGATTCCTGAAGGAGGCATATCACCACAGGTCCCACCCCACAATGTCTGTTCCTGCTTTGCACAAGGTTGTTTGAAGGACTCAGGAGTGGGATTCAGTTTCTCCCCATGGGGCTTTCTGGGTTTCATGATCTTAATCACAGCAACGGTGAAGCTGTTATCTGTGTTAGGATAATAGAGATTAAAACTACAGCCTAGGTTTCAACCTCTGTACAAGCTGCAAGAAGCAAGGATTTTCTCAGGGAGGCATAGCAGCTGTGCATTGTTGTTCAAGTACTTGCTTCTCTGCTCAGTATATTGCTGAATAATGGGAGAATGGAAAGAAGATTTCATGTTCTAAACACTGTGATGCACAGTTATCCTAGTTAGGAGACCATTCAGAGGAATCCAAGAAGACTTATTTCCCATCTCCTTCTAAATATATTACTGTATTAATATGTGGCTCCTCTTCTTGCTGTCTCTCTCTCTCCTCTCCTCTCCTCTCCTCTCCTCTCCTCTCCTCGCGTTCCTTGGGGGTGTCCAACTTCCTATTTTGGAAGGTCAGTCAGTCTACAGCTTGCACCCAGACCTTTCTCCCTGTAAATGTTACAGAAACTTTGTGAGTACAAAGTTACACAACTTTTAGAAGACATCTGAAGGCAGCCCTGTATCGGGAAATTTTTTATGTTTGACATTTTATTATTTTTTATATTTTGCTGGAGGCTGCCCAGAGTGGCTGGGGAAACCCAGCCAGATGTATAAATAATAAAATTACTACTATTAATGTTATTACAAAGAGCATAAGTACAACCTTACATCTTCTCCCCCCAAAAAAAACTCCAGCCACCCCAATATGTCTAAGCACCTTCTCTAGCATCTGACAAAATTCTGGTTTTAAAAATGCATTATAAACCCAGAGTAATTCTTTAATCCATAGCAGCTAGACTCTCTCTCTCTCTCTCTCTCTCTCTCTCTGTGTGTGTGTGTGTGTGTGTGTGTATGAAGCTTTTCATGCCTGACGTTTAATGCAAATTAGCTGATGAGGTAGTTTAGGCTGCGTGACAGCAAATGATTTGCATAGAAACATAAACAACAGTTAATGAAAATTGTGTGGGCCGAGTCTTCCATGACAAGTGACAAATTAACAGGCTCGGTGATTCACATTCTCTGTTTGTCTAAAGATTACCTTACCATAACGCCACTGGCATGTCAAGCTTAAATAATCGAGAGAGGCTTCTGCTTCTCTGGTCGCTGAGCCCTGGGCTGCTTCATGCAAATCCCTCAAGTGAAGAAAAATCAAGCCGCACAACTGAGCAAAAAAGCTAAGCACTTCTTAATCCACATTGATTTCGTTGGGAGAGAGTTATACTTCTGCTGTTTGATTTCCGAAGTTTTGCTCTGGCGCTCTGACCACACCATATGCTTGACCTTCTTCTTCTCCAGTTTTTAAAATTAGATTTTAGAAATGTGGGGGGGCTGGGGGCTGGCCAAAAAGGGACTCAGGTGCCCCTGAAGGATCTAACCAGATGAAGGACAAAGGCCAGAGACGTAAGTAATGATGTGTGATCTGAGCTAACAACAGGGTCAATAATGCAGGTCACTAATAGGTCCAGGAAACATGGGACTAATTATGAAGCAGTCAAGGGAAAAAGTCATTTTGACACATGCATGTGAAATAGAGGTTTGATCCTTTTCCTGAGGGGTTCAGGAGCCTCCAAACATTATGAAGATTGGTCTAATTGGAAAAGGAGGAAGACTGGGGGAGAAAACCAGAATGGTCTTGGCCATGCCCCTGCGAACTCCTTGGCCACCAAGGAGTGGTCTCTGTTGGGCAAGGGATCCTTCTGTGAAGCAGCAGGTTTGTAGTTTTCACTCCTGACAGGAGCAATGCTGATATGGTTATATATTTAATGGGAAAGCAGTTACCAAATTCAGTGACGTATTTCCAGCTGAATTCATCTCCAGTAAATTCAGCCACCTGCTCTCTTTCTCTTCTCTTCTGGCATTATGCATGATGTGCAAAGGCTGGTCTGTCAAGGAGCTTTGAGTGTTTCCCCAGAGGAACCACAAGCAACAGCTCAACAAGTTCATTCTGTGGAAAACTGATAACATCAGTGCAAGGTGAGTGTTACTGGCAAAAGAGTTTGTCCCCAATGCTTCATCTGAGACAACAAGCCACAGTGAAACCTGTGATAGCCAAAGGTTACTACTTTTCTCATTCATGCCCAACTGTTTCTCTACAAAAGGGAACAGGCTGTCCTGGCTGGGTTTGACCCGTTTCTGAGACATTCACAAGATGACTTCCTGGACAGCTGAGAGCTGCCATCAGAGCAGGTACAGTGGTACCTCAGGTTACAAACGCTTCAGGTTACAGACTCCGCTAACCTGGAAGTACCTCGGGTTAAGAACTTTACTACAGGATGAGAACAGAAGTAGTGTGGCGGTGGCGCAGCGGCAGCGGGAGGCCCGATTAGCTAAAGTGGTACCTCAGGTTAAGAACACTTTCAGGTTAAGAACGGACCTCTGAAACAAATTACGGTAAGTTCTTAACCAGAGGTACCACTGTACTGTATATTCCTTCCCTGCTGAAAAGATAAGGACTGAGGCCTGTAATACAGTGAGGTTGGAATGAGGAGCTATAGTCTCTCCTCGTGACTAGGTAAAAAGGTAATGGACCCCTGGAAGGTTAAGTCCAGTCAAAGGCGACTATGGGGTTGTGGCACTCATCTCGCTTTCAGGCCAAGGGAGCCAGCGTTTGTCCACAGAAAGCTTTCCGGGTCGTGGCCAGCATGACTAAACCGCTTCTGGCGCAATGGGACACCGTGACGGAAACCAGAGAGCATGGAAACGCTGTTTACCTTCCTGCTGCAGCGGTACCTAATTATCTACTTGCTCTGGCGTGCTTTTGAACTGCTAGGTTGGCAAGAGCTGGGACAGAGCAAAGGGAGTTCAGCCCGTTGCTGGGATTTGAACTTACGATCTTCTGATCAGCAAGTAGTTTAGACAAACAGGGCCACCCGCATCCTCATACCTATATCACTTCAGATGGGGAATAGCAACTTTGAATGCTCTCCTGCATTAAACACCTCATCTACCCACACCTGTGAGCAGCCAGTGTGGCACAGCAGTTAGAGCGTTGGACTAGGACCTGAGAGGCTAGGGTTAAAATCCCCACTCAGCCACAAAGCTCTTTGAGTTTGGTCAGTCAACCAGCTACAAATTTACCAAACGGTAATATCATCTAGACCACATTTTACCAGATTCTCCACGAGAATATCACGGGGAACTTTGTTGAAAGCCATACTGAAATCAAGATACATTACATCCACAGCAACCCCCTGATTCACTAAGCTTGCAACCCTATCAGAAAAAGAAATCATTGGTCTGGTATGACTTTGTTATGTACTGAGTTGAATGCAGCACCCTTTTCTAAGTGCTCGCAGATGGACTGTTTAATAATCTGTTCTACAATGTTTCCTGGTATCATTGTCAAACGGACCAGTCAGGAGTGGCCTGATTCCTCTTTTTCTCCTTTTCGAAGGGGACAGCATTTGCCCAGCTCCAATCTGCAGGGAGCTCAGCTATTTGCCAAGAATTCTCAAAGATTATAGTCAGAGGCCCTGAGATTACATCTGCAAGCTCCCTTAGTACCCTCGGGTGCAACTCATCAGGCCATGGAGATTTGAATTTGAATTATTTCATCATTTTTTCTATTATCACCAGGCCTGACTCTGTTTTCCTTTTGGGCAAAGTAGGTGTTGAGCAGTTCCACCTTTTCGCTGTCACCCAACAGCATTTCCCCACACTTTCCACACAGCAGACTTAACTATTTGCTTGTTCTTCCTGTTGCTTTGAACATAGCAAAAAAAAAAGCACACCCCACCATTTTTCTTATTTTCAATCTCTCTTGCAAGCCTGAGCTCATTCTCAGCTTTAGCCTCCCTCAACTTCTCCCCGCAAGTGTTGGCTTCCTTCTTGCATTTCTATACATGCTCCTTTTAAATCTCAGGTTTTCCTTTCCCCCAAATCAGTTTGCTACATTTCCACGTTCGGGTTGTGTGTTTTTTAAAGTCCTCACAAAAACTGTCTGGTGTTTGAGCTCACATTTCTCTTTATGTACACATTTTTAAAAACACACTTTTGTGTAATATACACATTTTTGAAAGCATTTCTCCCTAATATAGTGCGTTTCTGTATGTCGTTTTCACTCGTATGAGTTTTTATGTACACTTTCCCCTCACATACACGTTTCTGCATGCATTTTGGGGGGGTTAGACTGCATCACAAATGCAGAGAAGCTTGGATTCTGAAGGACATTTGTGTTCAGTACACATATTGTTTCAGGAAGTGTGAAAATGAATTTGTCTCCCATCCCTTGTTTTGGTTTTTTTTAAAATATATATATTTAAACAGCTGCCAGAGGACTGTCCTTGCAGAACTGTGATTGCAGTGCACAGGAAGGGGTTTTTTTTAACACCCTCCCCCCGCTGTGGTCCTGAGGAAACTTCTGGACCCCTTCTCCTGACAGGAAAGGAGTTTTCCTAGGCTTCTTTCTCGCCACTGTAAGAACAGGATGCTGGACTAGATGGGCCAGATCCCGCAGGCTCTTCTTATGAAGGATTCCTTCGTTGTAGAGCCAATGGGAACTTCAGAGAGGGAATTTTTGCCTGGAATATGACGATGGGGACAAGGTTAGCCCCTTCCTCATGTACAACCATCTCTGGTTCCTCTTGGGGTGGGAGGGTGCCTACAGCAGCTTTCTATTTAAAGAACAAAAACCATGCCTGTGAATTACCTGCACGTAATCGCCACCACGTTTGGTTTGCCCCTGAGTTTCACGGTCAGAACCTGTACCTTGGTTAAAGTGGTACGAAGCTTCCCATCATTAGTTCTCCAAGCCCATCAGCTTTTCACAGCTTCTGCCTTTCAGGCAACTCTACATTTCCTACATTGACTCATCTGCCGCTGAGCTCCTCCAGCACGTTGTGAACAATGCTGGAGCATATTATAGAAAACACAGTTCATTCAGGGCACCAGGCGCATGGGGAATTTCGCAGTGGCTTCACATTAACCGAGCGAGTGAGTAGCAAAGAGCACACCCAACATACCCATGAAGATATCACAGGAGACTCTTCCGTGGCAGTGAGCAAACTACCATCTAGGGAAGTTCATTTGCCATTCCTTTGCCTTGTTGACAACCTCCTGAGAAGCTTCCAAGGAACTCCAGAGCAGTGCTGGCTTGTGAGGGGCCTGTGTGGCAGAGGTAGTGGGGTCCTCTCAGCAGCAGCTGTAGAGCTGTTTTTCGTTGGGATGAGGATGGAGCAAGGTGATGGAGGCAAGGTTTGGGGAGGTCCCAGGTGGGTGGCGCTGTGGTCTAAACCACTGAGCCTAGCGCTTGCCGATCAGAAGGTCAGCAGTTCAAATCCCCGCGATGGGGTGAGCTCCCGTTGCTTGGTCCCTGCTCCTGCCAGCCTAGCAGTTCAAAAGCACACCAGTGCAAGTAGATAAATAGGTACCACTCCGGCAGGAAGGTAAACAGCGTTTCCGTGCACTGCTCTGGTTCGCCAGAAGTGGCTTAGTCATGCTGGCCACATGACCCGGAAGCCAATAAAGTGAGATGAGAGCCACAACTCCAGAGTCGTCTGCGACTGGACCTAACTGTCAAGGGTACCTTTACCTTTACAGGACTTTTGCCACCCCTGTGCCCAGATGCCAAGGAAGGATACAACATTACTGAGGCACAGTATTAAAGACTCTGCCAGATGCCCCTAAGTTTATTGCCTTAAGATTCTTGCAGAGCCCAGCTCTGTTCTCTGTGTGCCTTTTTCAGTCTCATTCTAGAACTGCAGACTTTTCCACGCAGACACCTGGTTTGCAACATTCTTTAGCACTAGGGAGAGGGATCCCATTCAGATACTGTGCTTGTTGGCCATTACCGTAATCTCTCCTGATCATCTCTGGGTAACATGCCTGCCCCCATCCTGTTGCCATTGGAGTTTGATTCCCCTCCTGTAAAGTTAGCCAATCCAGTAACACACCAAGAAGAAACTTCAGCAGTCATGTCTATTTTAGAACTAACAGCAAGAAACTCGCCATCTGAAGCTGCATTAAGCTACGCCTGGTCATTGGTCCATTGTTGTCTGTTCTGACTGACAGGCAGTAACTCTCTAGGGTCTCAGAAATAGGCCTTTATCAGCCTGAATACCTGGGATTCTTTGACTGGAGACACCAAGCACTTAACCTGAGACATTTATCATGCCAAGCAGATCCTCTTGTTATGGGCTGTCTCCGCAATACAGCCCTGCAAAATAAGCAAATAGAGCAAAACTGATCTTTACTTGTGTGTTCTGGAGTACTGTGTGTGTGTTCCTGTCACCAGTATCAAGCCAAAGTAAACGGCCTTTTGTCTATAAGCAAATCAAATGAAAATATCAGGCTAGCAAACACCTCCCTAGCTGCTCTGTGGAAATGCCACAGAATATTTCAAAGCGGCCAGTAGGTGGCGGAAGAGAACTACTGGTCCATGCAGTCGGCAGAACAGTTTAGGATCACTTCAAACCTGTGCATTCCAGCTTTTCCAGATAATGCAGTTTTCCCAGCCTATTTTCTCACACTGCGGTCATATATCCCAACCCACTGCAATGTAGGAATCTTTCACCCAACTCAAACCCATGACTCTGAGATTAAGAGTCTCATGCTCTACCAGCTGAGCTATCCCTCAGCCTAAATGATCAGGGCCATGTTGCCCCAGTATGCTGCCCCAATGTCTCTTAAAGTGGAAGAAGCAGTTGTCAGACAAGGACTTGGGAGACCAGGGTTCGAATTCCCGCATGGCCATGAAGCTCAATGGATGACCTCTTAGGCTAGCCTACCTCACAGGGTTGTTGTGGGGCTTGAATGAGGAGGGGGAGAACCATGTACACAGCCCTGAGCTCCTTTGAAGGAAAAGGTGGGCTAGAAATGCAGTCAATATTAAATCAATGAGATTGTCACATCTGTTTTTCTGTTTGGGATGGTTGGTGCTCAAGTCAGCCTCACAAACCCTTTCCCTGAAAGCAAGGTTAGATCTCGGCATGGACACCGTTTTGTGCCTAGTGTAAGTCAACATTATTCAAAAGCAGGTGATATGCTGACCTCAGGGGAAAGATCATCCATCTGCAAAATTTTGTGTTTACATATATTCCTTTATCTTTCACATGATCAACTGACTTTTTCTAAAAGAGTTGCTGCTGGCCTGTAAACAGATTCCCTCATTTGTTTCCAGTGGTTCACACAGTGCTTAAAATGCTTCACTTCAGTTTCCTCAACATAGTTGGGCTCTTTTAATCTTTTGGCAGAATTTCCTCTAGTTATTGCTACCCTCATAGGTTGCTGATTCTCTACAATGGTTCACTTGCTGTCTTCACCTTTGTGCTTGTCTCACTTTTTAAAAAAGCAAGTACATTAAGAAAACACTAATACTGCCCTGAGACCTCCAGGTAAAGGGCGGTATATAAATTCAATTAATATCAATAATAACAACAATAATAAGAATGTTAAAATGGATGAGTGTCAGGTTCATTATATCAGCTATATTCCACCATAACCCTATCACATTTGCAACATTGCTGATTTTCCACCTTGCCGCAATTTCCGTTCTATCCAAGGTCAAAATAGTTATAATCAGCTGCAGATCATCATATATTACATAGATCAGGGATGAGGAGCCTGGGGCACTTCAGATCTTGTTGGACTGAAAGTCCCATCCTCTCTGTTTGCCATGATGGGACTTGGGAGTTCAACAACCTCCTGAGGACCACAGATTCCCTGCCACTGATGTAAATTATCCTCCTAAATCAAAGCTTGGAAACTTGTTTTCTCATTCCCTTGGTCTAAAGCAAGAAGAATTTGTCCTGTTACGGGTATGCTAAGTTGAGCAGGAGAAGCAATCCTCCACTAGTTCGTTACTGGAGTAAAGGTCCATTGGATGGCATTCAACTAAGTTTTACTCCGAGTAAATACACTGAAATTGATGGTGCTAACTTAAGTCATGTTCATTAATGTCTAGTCTGAGTTTTACCACAGGATTTACCAAAATGGCATCTTACTTTTACTTCTTTTATAGTGGGGTGGAATCAGAAGGGAGGGAATGCCTTGAGTCTGGTGCTTCAAAGAGTACTTGAGCTCTGTCACCGTTCTCTCCCAAGGATCACTCAATTTATGCAACCATTGCCCTTGGGTGAACCAGGAAGCAAATCCGGCTTAGCAAATCCACGGTCATTGGGTGTCTTTCTGGATGTGCACCACTAGAGGGCAGTAGGAACATTTGAAACCGTATTTGAAACACTGGCTATGCTTGAGAATTTAAGTATGTCAGGCTTGCTTTCTGGTAACCAAGCAATTCAATAGGGAAGGATAAGGATTTCCTGGAACATGTGCTCTGCCAGTCAAGTTAGGCAATTCAGCATCTCTTAAATGTTTACTTGATACATTTTATATTCTGGGAGTCATAATCTGACATTTATACGGAAATTATTAGAGTCATGTACTTAGACTGAGATACAAAAAAGGTAAGATGATATCTGTTGTTTTCTGGAACCAATGTGGCAAAAACTGCTAATACTTATGGTTCAGAAATAAGGCTTCCAGCAGTTTTACTGGTTCTGATCCTGCACTTTTAAGAGCCTTATGACATGCCAAAATTGAACATGCGATACCTTTTTTTGGCCTGGAGGTGAAAAGATGGGGAAAAGATTCTCCACAATAACTCCTGCATTATGGGTTGGTATTAAAGGCACAGGAGCATGCCAGGAAAGAGAAAAATTAGCAACCTCTGACATTATGAGTCTTTCTGCTATGAATGGTGGCTGGTTGGCTTATAACCTTTGCATTGTTTTGATTTGCTGGTCTAGTGCTCATTATTTGTGTTTTGGATTGTATAACTGGTTTGATGCATTTTTAATGCATTTTTAATTTGTATTGTGTACCACCTAAATAATTATACTGATGAATACATATACAGTGGTACCTCTGGTTGCGAACGGGATCCGTTCTAGAGCCCCGTTCACAACATGGGCAGAACGCAACCCACATCTGCACGTGCGTGGGTTGCGATTTGCTGCTTCTGCGCATGCGCGTGACACCATCTTGAGCGTCTGCGCATGCGCGAGCGGTGAAACACGAAAGTAACCCTTTCCGGTACTTCCAGGTTGCCACGGGACGCAACCAGAAAATGCTCAACCTGAAGCAAACATAACATGAGGTATGACTGTACTGTACTGTACTGTACACACTGTTAACAAAAAGGCCCCCAAACTGATTACGCATGGGACTAGCACATGGCTCAACGGTAGAGCACATGATTTGTGTATAGATGGCTTCAGATTCAACCTGGCACCTCCAGTTAAATGGTCAGGCAACAAGCAATGGGAAATTCTTGAGAGCAATGGCCAGTCACAGGATGAACATAGGAAACTGCCTTGTTCTGAAGTCGGCTATTGATCATAGAACAGTTGTAGTGTTGGGAGGCATCCCAGGGGTCATCTAGTCCAGCCCCCTGCAATGCAGGAATCTCAGCTAAAGCATCCAAGGCAGATGGCCATCCAGCCTCTGCTTAAAAACCTCCAAGGAAGGAGAGTCCAAGAGAGTCTGCTCCACTGTCGAACAGCTCTTACTGTCAGAATGTCTGAAGAAGTGTGCATGCACACGAAAGCTCATACCAAGAACTAACTTAGTTGGTCTTTAAGGTGCTACTGGAAGGAATTTTTTTTGTTTTGTCAGAATGTTCTTCCTGATGTTTAGTCGGAATCAGTTTCAAAAGAGTCAGCAGGGTGGGGGAAGGGGGGGCTTTTCAGTCCCATACTTGATTATTGTAACTCACTGTACATGGTGCTGCCCTTGAGACTGACCCAGAAACTCCAGCGGGTGCAGAATGCCGCGGTGAGACTCCTTACGGGGTCCTTCCCGCAGGATCACATTCACCCGGTGCTATACCAGCTGCACTGGCTCCCGGCGGAGTACAGGATCAGGTTCAAGGTGCTGGTTTTAACCTTTAAAGCCCTATACGGCCTAGGACCCTCGTACCTACGGGACCGCCTCTCCTGGTATGCCCCACAGAGGACCTTACGATCTTCAAATAAAAACATCTTGGAGGTCCCGGGCCACAGGGAGGTTAGGCTGGCCTCAACCAGAGCCAGGGCTTTTTCAGTCGTGGCCCCGATCTGGTGGAACGCTCTGTCACAAGAGACTAGGGCCCTGCGGGACTTGACATCTTTCCGCAGGGCCTGCAAGACAGAGCTGCTCCACCAGACCTTTGGCCAAGGCACAGTCTGACCCCCTCCTTCGGTAACCCTCACAGAACTCTAGCCCAATGGTTGCCATTAATTTGATTTTGAATTGATTTTAGAATGAGTTGATTTTAGAATGCATTTCAATTAATTGATTGGGATTTTATGTAAATTGTGTTACTTTTATTGTTGTTAGCCTCTCTGAGCCCGGCTTCGGCTGGGGAGTGCGGGATATAAATAAAATTATTATTATTATTATTATTATTATTCTAAGAGACACGAAAACTAAGACAAAGTATCATATCACATTTTAAGGTTTTTTCACACATGACTCTAAAAGCCGTTTTGAGCTTCCTTGTCCTTATTCTTGTGGCTATATGAAAGCAGAATAGCAGGCCCGGCAAAGCCCCTCTGTGCCTTTGATCGCTTCATGACCCCTGGCAATGGCACATGCTCAGTCTCTCGGACCCAATTATACAGAGCACTACACCTGATGGGTTTGCACCTGCCACACCGGACTTAAAGGTGTGAGGACTCTGCTTTGTGGTTTGGGGGTGGGGTGGGAGTGACTTCACAACTGCAAAAACAAGAGCTTTTGTGGACCAGGGCACGTGACTCCAGGGAAGGCCAGATTATATGCTTATTGGATGCCTCCAGAATAAGAGGGAGTGGCTTTCTGAAGTTGGTGACTTTGGCCAGGGACCGAACATAGCGGGGGCAAAGTGTTGCCGCCAGCATCCCTTGATGCCCGAACATGCCGTACCATCTGTAATACTACCAGTGCCTGGAATCGCAGCTATAGTCAGTCACACTAACTAATCAAAAGTAGGGTTGCCAGCTTTTTTTCCTGGAAAGGCTCTTTTACCACAAGCAGAAATGCAACAGCCTTTACCCCCACCTTCTGGATTCAGGGAGCATTGCTAAGTGTGGACCATAGGGCATAGTCCCCCAGTCTTTTTCTAGCTGGGTAATTCATTCAGGGAAATTTGAAGTGGGTGGGTGATCCGGCTAGGATTTCGGAGAAAATAAATCAAGGAGACAGGCTATCTGAAATATGGGGGCAACTGAAAGGGAATTGCATCGAATGTTTCAGCTGAGGCTGATGGGAGTTGTAGTTGAAAACATTTGGCAGACAGCAGGTAGGTGGAGGAGACCCTCTTGCATTTGTTCTCCTCTGTGCTAGTTGTTGGGAGAACACAGACACCCAGAGACGGTGCTAGTTCTGTCTGATTTAATTCCGGTGGCAAAGACTCATCCCGAGAGCTCGTTCTCTCTGCTTCAGAGCTGCCAGAAAAGGAATGTTGGGATCCAAGCTGGTGCTGAGGGCAGCAAGGAGCATCTAACTTAGTGGTGTGCCCACTCATAACACCTGGCACTGTAGCAACTGGCCCGGGCAGGAGAGCAAAAGTGGCAGCACTGGCAGGGGCCCAGTGCAGCTGTTCTTTGCCCTGTGATGTGTCTAGCTCTGCTCAGGAACATGCCAGGCCCTGCCCTCTCAGCAGGGGCTGCTAATTGGGAAGGACAGACGCCTCACGCACACAGCGCTTTAGCAGGAATTAGGAGGGCAACAACAGCTATTGTACAACAAGTTTTTTTTAAAAAGTATAGACGGACGCAACAACTGGCTTTAATGTTTTCGTTCCTGTTCAGACAGTAGCAAAATTGCCAACAACTTGGCAGAACAGGGCTTGCTTCGACTGGCAATGGCTGAAGCCTCTTTATAGCTCTGTGTCCCATTTCACCTTCCAGAGGGACGCAGGTGGCTCTGTGGTCTGAGCCTCTTGCCAATTGGAAGGTCAGGGATTCGAATCTGTACCATGGAGTGAGCTCCCGTTGCTTTGTCCCAGCTCCTGCCAACCTTGAAAGCACACCAGTGCAAGTAGATAAATAGGTACCACTGCAGCGAGAAGGTAAACGGCGTTTCTGTGCACTTTGGCACTCATCACAGTGTCCCATTGTGCAAGAAGCGGTTTAGTCATGCTGGCCTCATGACCCGGAAAGCTGTCTGTGGACAAACACTGGCTCCCTTGGCCTGAAAGCGAGATGAGTGCCGCAAACCCATAGTCGCCTTTGACTGGACTTAACCGTCCAGGGGTCCTTTACCTTTACTTTCACCTTCCAGAGCTTTATTCCAACTATCCTCATTCCAGGAAGTTTAAGCAGCTACTGCAAAAGGCTTGGGCCTTCTCTGCAGGTGCCCCAGAACTGTGGCGTGACCTCCAGCACTTGTTAAGCACATGTTAGTCAGGGGGTAGCCAGGGTAGTGCCTAGCAAAGTGTTTGTGAAGACCTTACAAAGGGGTCAATAGCCTCTCTGGTTTATTAATTCCAGAGGAATTGCCCTGTTTTTGAGTTTCTCGCTGGAATAATGTATGAGTCTCCAGCAGCTTCAAAGACAGACAAAATTATGATGGCATAAAGATGGAGAACCTATGACCTTCTAGGTGTTGCTGAATCACATCTCCCATCAACCTGACCATCTACTGTAGGGTCTGGGGCTGATGGGAGTTGGGAGTCAAACAAAAGCTGGAGGGCCACTGGTTCCTCATACCTGGGAGTAAGAAAACATTGGGCAGTGAGGGCAGATGGAAGTGAAATACAAAAAACAAGTCTGGAACCAGGTTTAAGCTATCTTTCCCCTTTTATATACCTACTAACTGAAAATTGCTACCCAGCTGATGACAGAGACTCTAGTTCAAAAAAGCAAGCCTTGTTCCATAGTAAATGTGCAAGTTTCCAGAGGGCTACAAGATTCCCTTTTTGACTATTATGCACAATGGAACACTTGACAATGCAGAAGGCAAAAGGCATTGTTTTGTTTGTGTCCTTCTGGAATTTAACTTGCATTTGGTATATATGAATTGTTTTGCTGCCAGTTCCCATGAGTACTGGGAAAGCAGGCTAGAAGTATTTTAAATAAAGAACCATCAGCTTTGCTTTGCACACGATAAAGCAGATTTACACGTGAGGAGGAGAAAGAGCCACATGCACCATCCTGTGTGAAAAATGAAATTAAGGAACTGTTTCTTTTGCCACAATTAACATTCTGGAAGCCACTTCCACGCTGCAGGCTCCAAACTTGTTTAATTGTAGTAAATGGGTGCCAGTGTGCTTTTCACACACATGACAGGTGTACACTTCCCTTCCTACCTAGGAAGAAAGTATGACATGTGAGCTGCCCTCCTGTCTGCCTCCTGCTGAAGTGAGTCAAGCAGTCCCCACTCCCATACACAGTCACTTTCAGCTTTCCCTGGATTTAAATACATTTATTTATGCAGGTACTGTCTAAATATAGACATAGGTGTAACTCCCATCATCCCTGTCCATTGGGGCTGGTGGGAGTGGATGGGCACTACCCTGGCTACCCCCTGGCTAACATGTGCTTAAGGATGCAACAGCTCCACTGAGGTGTGTAAACAATGGAGACTGACACTGATTTTTCTACTGCAGCTGGTGTGACTGTGGCCGAAATTCCTCCCTCCTATATCAGAGGGGGAGGCACCTGAGACAAAGGGATGGCTGAGAGAGTACCAGCTCACTTTTTCAGCTCAGCGTTCCTTATCCCTCAAGTGAATGACCCTGCTCTCTTTGTTAGCCTCTAGTTCTTAGTGTCGCCACTGCTGCAAATGAGCACCACCTGTTTAGGGTCAGGCCATTCCGCCACCATCGACCGACTTCACAAAGTGTACACAAAACCCTCACGTGCGATAAAACTAACGGGGCAAGATACGGAACAAAGCAGAAGGCATGAAAGGTGGATAAGTAAAAGTTAACATTTACTGAGAGATACAGGACTGAGTATTATGAAGGAGGACATACATGGATGGACATGGCAGTGGAGCCCATGGGAAGGGCACAGGCCCATTTCCCAGCATGCCGAGGGAAAAGAAGGCCCGTTGCCGAACAAGTAACACAATGGAGATAACTGTGGCATATGTATTTTGTAACAAAGAGACCAGAATAACATACATTTCTATGGGATCACATCTAGTGATTATATAAATCCATATAGAGACTGCTGTATAAAAACAAAACTTTATAAAAATATAAAAAAGTGTAAAAATGTGCATTTTTTAAAAGCATGGCCTGGACAGCTGGGCTGTAAACATTATACTGAGGGTGTGCTTGTGGGGGCGCCTGCGCCACAGTGCCACAGGCAGGCCCAGCGATGAGGCAGGACTTGTGTCAAGTGTTTGCCGTTCTTGGTTTCTTTCTGGGGAGAGCACAGAGGGCAGAGGCAGGGTCCCAAAGGAGCAGAGGCTTGCGCAGCTCAGCCTACTGCCAGCTTCCTCCTACCCTAGTTCTTACTAGTGTTCAAACCTTGTGTCCATGCTGATTGCCAACCAGGAGCTGTGGGGAGAGGGATAGCGGGGAAGCCACAGCGCTACCTCCCAGCATCCCTACCCGCAACACATTCCAGATCTGAGATGCTCTGCAATGGGTGGGGCGCTGGAAAATCCTCCTCCTCTGCAGCAGCAGCTGCCACGCCCCCTTGTGTTGAGCCTTACAACTGCAGCCACAGCTCCCCCTCTGAGCGTTTCTGCTGTGGTCGCTCTCCTCCATCCCCTCTATTTGGTTGGAGTGTGCAATCACTGTGTTCTGGTTGCACCCATCTCTGGTGCGCAGTCCTTCGTACAGTACATGGAAGAGAGGCGCTCCAAGGTCCCCGGTTTTTGTCTTTTTTTGCCGCCTACGTTCTTCTGGCCCACCAGGCCCCTCTCACTTCTTCTCCAGCTGGTCGAGCAGCGGGTTGGCCTCGTTCTCTGGGGTTTTGACACTGTCTGTCCGCACAATGCAGGTGGGGCGGTGGCGGTTCAGCATCAGGATCAGCTGCTGCCTCTCTTGTTTCAGCTCCTCGATCTGGGCCTTCAGCTCTGCATTCATGAGCTCCAGGCGTTCAGATTCCTAAGCAGGAACCAGAGAAACAAGGGGGGGGGGGAATATTTTTTTTAAGTTGCTTGACCAATGTGTTCAGAAGCCCCAGCATCACCTGACACACACAGAACTGGCACATGCAGGGGTCCTTTCCAGCTTCTTTCTGCAGCAACGGGGAGCTGGTGGCCCTGCCAACATTGTCGGACTTCAGTTCCCATCAGCACCCGCCTGCATGACCAATGATCACGGGTGAAGGGAGTTGTAGTCCAACAATGACTGCAGGACTGGACTTGTAAAAGGGTATTGGGAAATGATCCATAATGAATTGGGGGGAAATGTTTAAAAGTACTCCACCCCCCCCCCCAAAAAAAACCCCAGAGTCCTTTCTGTTGGGGATAATTCAGACTGAAATTCCCAAGTGTTAAAAAAGGCTATTTATGTATGCTACAACTGCGGCCCGTGTTTTATTAGCCCCAAAATGGAAAACGAGCGAGGTCCCAATCAAAGAAGAATGGCAACTTAATCTGGCAGAATATGCACAACT
The DNA here is from genome assembly GCF_964188315.1 of Podarcis muralis. Classification (NCBI taxonomy): domain Eukaryota; kingdom Metazoa; phylum Chordata; class Lepidosauria; order Squamata; family Lacertidae; genus Podarcis; species Podarcis muralis. The sequence continues at coordinate 30,971,639 of NC_135655.1, forward strand.
TGCAGACCTAACATAGAATAAGAGAACGAGAACAACAACAACATACATTTAAAGAAGATTGGAAAACGTTCATCGAGTATATGGGAAATAATTGTGTACAGTGAAAAACGCTGGCAGCACTAAGATAAATTCAACAGTGTAAATAAGTTTTGATGGATGCAATAATGGAATACTGATTGGTATAGTTCTTGTAAAATGTGCAGGGATTTATGATATGTAAAATGAACCATGGAAAGAGAAGAAGGGAAGCCATTGATATCTTAAGGATTTAAAATGAGTATTTTAAATTGTAGAACAGAAAATTTAATAAAAATTTATATATATAAACAACGACTGCAGGGCCACAGGTTCTCCACCTCTGCCTTAATGGATTCATACCCTAATTGTTCATTGTTCACACCTCACGCAGAGGAGTAAAAACAAGAGCTTCCAATGAAATGGGATTTCCTCAAGATAATTTTACCCATCTTAAAAGCATGCTCTGGGCAAGAAAATGAAGCTGTGGAGAGACAGAAGTCCTCGTGATGGCAGTGAGAAAGAGAGGGGGGAGAGGACGAAGGTACTCACCCGCTGCAGAAACTCTGTCCTCTCCTTCTTCTTGTTCCGACACCGAGCAGCTGCTACCTTGTTCTTCTCTCGGCGCCTTTTCCTCCTTTCTTCTTCTTCATCTAGCTAAAGGGAAAGGCACAGGCACACCATTACAACCAGGCAAAAAAAGCAGAAAAGGCAATGCAGCAGCCTCCTTGAAAGAAGCTCAGGACAAAACCTCGGTACACGCCTCTTGCATGTAGCTCTTTGGGTCAAGGCCCAGTCCAGGCCTGCAGAACCCTAGCTATAAAGCCACAGGGTTGTTCTCCCGCAGGGTCCTCTTTTGATACCAGGTCACCGTAGTCTTCCCAGGATTATCTGTTAGGAAAACATTCTTCAAGAAACAGATAAAAGTTCCTGGAAGCTTTAAAGAGGGTTCCAGAGTTTTCTTTAGTGTGTGGGAGTAGCACTCTTGGCTTGACCGGTGTCAGCTGGAGGTGCAAATAAAGGGAGGAAGTTGCAAGCTGCAATTCCAGGACAAGGAAAGCACACACACACACACACACCCTGAGTTTACTGAGCTGGAGAGATATAGAAGGCATGTTTGTATATATTTGTCATACAAATGCTTGTGTAGCCAGTCAAGAAATAAAGACGCTCTTGATTGAGGACTTTGACTATGGCGACTGTTCTTGCCGTCTGCCTTCGGGGGAATTCTCTGCTATAAACAGTAAGACGAGGTCTTCTCAAGGTGCCACCACACAGAAAGCACAGGCAAAGTGTGTGGGTGGTAACCTCCATTACTATTTGCCCTCCCTTCCCAGCTCTGTCAGTGCTTACTACTGCTGGCATCAACCTGCTTTCGCCCCTCTGCTGCCCAACGCAGTCAGAATCCTTTATCCTTTATCCCTTTCTGTATTACTGCATTTTTCTGCCAATTACCACCCTGACTTGTGGTGCAATCCCATTCATGTCCATGCAAAATCAGATCCCATGGAGTTCCCAGGTGCATGTGCATAGAATCGCAGCCTTGAGGCGCTTTGCCAAGATTGCAGCTTATAGCTGAGTCTGAGGTTTAATCTAGGAGGTGCACTGGCAGGAGACAGCATAACATGTCCCACTAGTACAGTGGGATTTGTCCCCCTCTTCCCTGAGTGTGCCCCCCCAAAATTGGCTTTGGGGTGTCTCAAGAACCCCCAGGACAGCACATGGGGGAGGAGGGGGGCAAATCCCATTTCATCGTTCTGTTGGGCAAGCTGACAGAATAAACAGAACAATGTTGAATTCCTCTCTCCAAAAGTGCTTTCACACAGAGGCATGCACATAACACTGACCTACTGACCACAAAATATTTTTTTAGATGTTGCATAATTTTGAATATTAGGGAAGGGATGGAGAACCTGTGGGCCTCCAGTTCCCATCTGCTTCAGCTACCATGACCCATGATCAGGGATGGAGGACCACAGATTCCCCATCCCTGGGTGAGAATGCCCATATATTTGCAATTCATTTTCATTTCAGTTCCAACATTGGTACTTGTTATGCCTACCAGTGTGGTTGCTCAAGAGCGAACAGGCAAGATCCCCACTGGTCTTTTCAAAGGCTTTATTATTGGTGCAAAAACATTTACAGTGCAGAACGTCTCAATTCCATGTCTTGCTCAGTCACTCACAGAATCTGAGAGTGAGTGGTCCTTAAACTTTCCCCAGCAGAGTAGTCTCTTGACCCCCATCCGACGCATCCCCTCTCTGTGCGTAAACCTACTGCACAGAGAGGGCGTGGCTAAAGGGGGACCTGCCTCCCCCCCCCCCACTTTGCTCATGCACAGTGTCTTGGCTCTCTCTCGCATCCTCCGAGCCCTGCATCCCTTCCCCACTAGAGGCGGGGCTTCCCTCCTTTGCGGAGGAAGTGCTGCTTCTCACAATCTTTGGAGGCTCCCTGTAACCCAGCTGCCCTTCCACCTCTTGCCTCTGAGCTGATGGCAGTTCCCTGACAGTACTTATAGCACTTACTAATTCGTAAAGAAGTCTTAACCTCCGCTCCTGAACAAAACATCTATTTGGTATCCAAACTCTTGAGGAAAGAGCAAATTAATCTACCTTTTTTCTCTGCTAATCAAAATAATCATAAATTACACTAACTGTACAATAAATAATATTCATATTGTTTATTTTAAACTGTTTGCATCTCCAGCAGGCTAGTCCGAGCTTCCTGAATGGCATCAGTGAAGAGTGGCATCATCTGGGCTTCTTGTAGGCTTAGGGATGCTCTCTCCAGACTAGAGCATGAAGCCTTTAGGAACAACAGAAAGTATCCAAGGCTATCAAAAGATTAAGTGATTAAATTTAATTGGCTTAGAAGATAGATTAGATACAAACTACACCATTACCCAAATCCTCAGTGCATGTGCCATTTTGAGGATAACAGAAGAAATGAAAGATCTCTTGAGGGTGAGAAAACTTATAGCTGCATAAATAAAAGCCATCACTAATTACTTGAAAGAAATACCAACCCTCATCTTTTTATAATAACTTACAGGTGTTAGGGGGGAGATTGGGGGTGGGGCTGAAACTAAAAAGACTACTAGCTTGACTAATTAATGGTTAAGCTTGACTAATAATGCACGCCTATGCGCACTTACTTGTGAGTAAGTTCCACTGTATGCCGTAGGAATTACATATATGGGATTATCTACAGGGCCATTTTATTACAGCGGTACCTTGGGTTAAGAACTTACCGTATTTTTTGCTCTATAAGACTCACTTTTTCCCTCCTAATAAGTAAGGGGAAATGTGTGCGCATCTTATGGAGTGAATGCAGGCTGCGCAGCTATCCCAGAAGCCAGAACAGCAAGAGGGATTGCTGCTTTCACTGTGCAGCGATCCCTCTTGCTGTTCTGGCTTCTGAGATTCAGAATATTTTTTTTCTTGTTTTCCTCCTCCAAAAACTAGGTGCGTCTTGTGGTCTGGTGCGTCTTATAGAGCGAAAAATACGGTAATTTGTTCCGGAGGTCTGTTCTTAACCTGAAACTGTTCTTAACCTGAGACACCACTTTAGCTAATGGGGCCTCCAGCTGCTGCTGCGCCACTGCTGCATGATTTCTGTTCTCATCCTGAAGCAAAGTTCTTAACCCGAGGTACTATTTCTGGGTTAGCGGAGTCTGTAACCTGAAGCGTCTGTAACTTGAAGTGTCTGTAACCCGAAGTACCACTATATACACATCCTACTCTTCCTCCAAGAAGCTTATGGCAACATGCATGGTCCTCCCTCTCCCCTCTTTTGTCCTCAAAAGAACCCTGTGGGGTAGGGTTAGGCTGAGATATACATGACTGGCTGAAGCTCACCAAGTGAACTTAATAGCTGAGAGGAATAGATAGGCCTGAAGCACATCTAAAGAACGTGGGTCTCAGTTGCTCAAGTCCAACCCACTAATCACTCTGCCATGCTGGCTCCCTCTAGAGCTATTCCGGTACTACTAGCTTGCGTTCTGAGGAGTTACTAGAGGTGGTGAAATTTGAATTGGGACTTCCAGGCTCACAGCTCATACTCTTGGCTGTGACATTAGCTCTTTAGTGATTAAGCATTTGTTGACCAATCTGACAATTAATTGCAGAAAGCTGGTAGGATGGAACAATATTTCCTTAAAGCAGTTTTGCAATTTCTTGAGAAAGAGGCTGGCTAGGTTTGGATGCAACACTGAACCATAAATCACGGTTAAGCAAATTAGGCTCTGCATGCAGCTCAAGCTCTTCTGCTTACTCTTCCCTTTCTCCAGAAGAGAAAGAAACCATGCCTGGCTCCACATTATCTTCAAGCTAACCACAATCTGAAGCCAAGGTTTGTTCTTGGCTCCATGGTGGTGCTTTGCTGGAAGAAACAAAGGACAAGGGCCAATTAAGATACGGCACCAAGCCAGCCAATCCAGGGCTTGTTTCCCTGCTTGATCGATGGTTTGTTTCCCCACTCGACTTAGGGAGAAGTGAAGTGTGAACTGAATGCACAAGCCTGCAGCTCGGGCACACACTAATTTGCTTAACCACAACTTCTGGCTTCTGAACGCAGCCAATGTATGGACCCAAACACACTGAACATGAAATGCAAGATTGTATTAAATAGGTTCACAAGTACCTTCCGTAGTCTCAACATGGGCCTCCTTTTTGGTCAGTCTGCTTCTCAGGGTGTCCAGTCTGACTCCTAGCTGACCAGAACAGCTCGACAACAGAGAAGGTTGCCAAATTTATCGAGAGAGCAATGAGACTGAGAGCTGCTATCTGAATGACATCAGTGTCGTCACCCAGATTCCTCGCCTAGGATCTTATTATTATTATCATCATTATGTTTTACTACTATTATTTTATTACCTCTGCCAAGTTTTAAGTATTAAGATTATTAATTTATCTGCATCTGGTTATTATTATCTTTCTCCCTGTCCTGACCATCCCTCCGAGGTTATATTTAATATTTATAATCTTGCAATTTGGCTGGTCTATTTACTTAACCGACCTGGAACTATCTACCAGAGAAAAGGCTGCCGCCCATGGGACAGAGGGTCATTGATGAATGATAATCCAGTTTCTACCTAAGGTTTTAATAGGTCATAAGATTTTATGGTATCTATATTTGTAATGTATTTTTGTTGGTGTTTGTCCTTCGATGCTATGGCCTGTCGGCTACGCAAATAAAGTCTATTGTCTTCATTGTCTACCTTTGGGACAAGCCCCCGCCCCCCACGTTCCCTTTTCATAGAAAATTAAGGCCACGTTCATACCACACATTTAAAGCACTATGACACCACTGTAAACAGTCATGGCTTCCCTCAAAGAATTCTGGGGGCTGTAGTTTGCTAAGGGTAGTGAGAGCTGTTAGGAGACCCCTATTCTCCTCCCAGAGCTACAATTCGCAGAGCTCTCTGGGAAGGGGGATTGATTGTTAAACCAACAAGTTCATTAATCAGCTGGTTGTTAGCAGGGAGTGGTAGTCTGATGAATGTAAGGTGGCCTTTCTAATGTTTATCCAGGATGGGGATAAGACGGAAATTGTAGCCAGGTTTCTGCAGCACGCAATGAGGATCCGTGAATGTTATACAAGAGTATTTTAAATGTTAGATGCCGATTTTGCCAAGTGATTTTATTGCACCGAACCTTTAGGAATTTTGTCTATATGCCAATAAAGGTTTGAGATTGAGACGAGTACAATTAAAAAAGTAAACATCATAAAATTCATAGCTTCTTATATAAAAAGAACAGTCAGTATAAAAACAGCAGTCAGTAGTGCCCCAGTTTCCAATGGCCGATACCTGAACAACAACAAAAAGGGAAAAAAGAAAGGTTCAACAAAACTAGAGGCGTGCAGCACACACCCATGCCCAAAATCAGCAGCTATGTTTGCTTTCAAAGTTGTACTAGGGGCTAGAGTTACAGTTCATGGTAGCTGACTTGTTCGATTCTCATTTTGGTAGGGTGTGTGTGTGTGTGTGTGTGTGTGTGTGTGTGTGTGTGTGGAAAGGCCTGTGAACACCATTCCTTATGGACAGCACAAATGAATTAGCATACAGAAACAGCTGGCACCTGACAGGCCCTTTTTGAAACTCACCTCACTTTTCACTGGCTGGGGCCTCTTGCCCAGTTTAACCTCCAAGAAATGTAGTGGCGAAATCATGGCCCCGATGTTGCGAATGTCAGCATACTTCAGCTCTTCTGCTGTCAAGGTGGTACCAGGCAGCCCTGTCAAGGGGCCAAGGCCAGGCAGAGCGCCAGCTGTGAGGGATGGATCTGGAATCTGCCCGGGCATCATAGCAGGCTATGCAATCCCACAGCCTGGAGAAGAGAAAGAGAAAACCACACATCACTATTGGAATCTGAGCAATGATAATCCAAAAAGGCAAAACAAATCATTCTGAAATCTTAAGGAAAGAGAGTGTAGATGAGGAACAGCATGATTTGTCTGTCTCTGCTTAAATATCTCGTCTCAGGAAATCCAAACTATACCACATTGGAATCCTTGCGCACAATGTGGCAGAGACATCTTCCTAGAATGTCACCCAGAGACTTTGGAGGAAAATCAAGGATAGAGAACCTTTGGCATTCCAAGTGTTGATGAACTACAACTCCCATCATCCCTAGCCATTGGCCATGTTTGTTGGAGCTGATGGGAGTTGTAGCTCAGCAACATTTTGGAGGACCAAAGATTCGCCACCCATGATCTAGAGAGGAACATGAAGAATTCCTACCTGCTTCACAGGGAAATAGCTACAAAAAGAAAACATTCTATCAAGGAGCCAGGTTGACTCAGATAATCTAACATGCAAAGTCATGATAATTAGATATTTGCATATGTTTACGTAAGGCGGGAAGCCTTTATCACTGCTAAGTAAAGGGTGAAGAAGGTCAGTGGACAGAAAAAGAGGTAATTATTGACTCCTATGCCAAAGGGCAATAAAAGAAGCTTTATGGAGTTAACGCTTTAACAGACAGGAGGCAATGATTATCTAATGCAGGACTCAGCAATAATTATGAGCTTAAGCAGGAAGGCAGAATGGCAAGAAAGAAGTTAGTCAGTTAGTTACACAGATTGCTTAAGACTAGGAAGTAATGCGTCTCTCTAAATAAAACCTGTAAGACAAATGATCAACCTGAATGCAAATGGTAAATATAAGGGTGTCACCACAGAAACAAACAAACATCCTTCCCATATCCTATTTGGTTATGTTGCTGAGAGCAGCCCGCCACAGGAAGATTAGTGATAATTTCTCACAAAATCCCACCTTAGATAACTTCGGCTAAAAACCTACAATGAAAACAGGAAGTAAACTAAAAATTAACTTCATGGCCAGGAATAGTGATTCTACGTGGAGACTGAAAAAAGCCACAAAGACTTCACCTGCGATCACAATCTCCATATGAGAAAATGAAAGGGAACAACTAACTAACTTTCCACATGGAGTGAAAGTTAAAAAACACAGAGTGATGTGTTTTCGTTTTTAGAAAGAAGAAATTTAGTCTGAAATTAAGATAGAGGCCTGCTGACTGGCCGAAAGCATCACAGGATCTACTTGATAAAAATTAATTGTCACTAATACTATTTGATGTGACTGAGAATACATGCAACACTTTCTAAAGAACATAGAAGAGGTAAGACAAGTCAAATTTTAAGGGTTACCACTGGGCACTACATATAAATAGCATTTCATAGAACCTCAGAACACCGGGCAGAATCCAGCAAAAACTTAAGCACAAAGCACACTGATATGCCATTAGTTTCAATACAGCTCAGGTCAACATACCTCCAGAGTTAAGTACACAAACAACATAATCCTGTTTACTGGAAATAATGAGCAACTTAAAAGATTTGGGGCACAGGCCCATAAAGTACAAAATTGCATATGCCCATTTAGAAATGATTACTGGAATTGAAACTTTCACAGAAGGGAAACCAAATCTGTCCATCCAATTAACCTCAAATCAAGTATTTTTTATCAATGAATTTTCAACCCTCCACCCCAAATCAGTAGCTCCTTTTCAATTACAATTTACAATGATTACGAACAGGTTTGAGAAAAATACAGGGTGGATGATAGAAGTAATCAAAGCCTCTTCACAAACACGCTAGTCTAAAGATGGCTTTTATGCCAAAATGGAGATTCAAAAAGTTTCACAGGACACTAATCAAAGTTAAATAAGCCAAGGTCCAATCAGGGGGTTGGGGTCCAACCCTAATTAATCACTTACACAGATCCAACTCCAAAATTCAATCAATTCCCCTTCAGTTAATTACCCCCATTCAATCTTCATTAACCCTATTAATTAAATTCAAAATAAAACAAAGCAATTGCACAATTCTGTTTGAGCGGGGGATTTCTTACTCTGAGATAAGGCTCAAGATGGTAGCCACCAGGTGGTGGTGGTCTTTGTCATTTTTTTTTTAATAAATAATTAACTGAAGTGTCAGTAAACTGACTATTTCCAGCATCACATAAGTTGTAAATTTTTGAGACTCACTCTCTTTCTATGCTTGTAAGGTGTTTTAAACATAGTTTTTAACATTGCATTTTCATTGTTGTAAAGTGCCCTGCTACTTTAGGATGGAGGGTGTGCAAATAAATAATAATAAGTTGATTGATTCATAGATAATTTAAAATCAATACTTTATTGACTAAAAAGCTGTTATCAGTCACTAGATCTAATGCAGCTGTCTCAGCGCAATTCTCTGCATTCACGTTCCAGGCTGTTCAAATACAGCTTGCTCCCAAGTACATGCAGGGGTGGCCTGGCCCGTTTTGCTACCAAAGCCTCACTTTCCAGGGTCGTGCAACAGCGGCAGGCTTCCTATGAGATCCCATGAGATCTTGCGGAGATCTTGCAGGATCTCACCAGGAGCTGCTGCCACCGTTTGGCCTCGTTTCTCCAGCAGCCACAGCAAGGGCACCCATGGGTGCGCTGTTCTGTGGGATTCTGCCATCTGAGGAGGCTGCCTCTGCACGCCTCATGGGTGAGCTGGCCCTGAGTTTAGGATTATAGCCTCAGCTTCTTTTTATCAACTGTGTTCATGCTAAATACACTTTTGCGCTCTAGAAATCAGGCAATTTGGAATAATCTTCCAAATTGGTAATTTGGAATAATCTTCATATTCCCCAGAACACAAAGCCTAGCAATTTTTGAAGGGTTTTTTGGGGGGAGAGGGGTCCCCCACTTCCCCACATTTGTGCTCTTGTAGCCTTTTAAAAAGAAATAAAAAACTTTTTTAACTTGGGGAAACCTGCTACCACTTTTCTAGCAATCAAACTTGTCTTTATCCAGAATCGTGCAGGTGATCTCCTCCCTCCCGTGTGCTACTACAGTGGTACCTCAGGTTACATACGCTTCAGGTTACAGACTCCGCTAACCCAGAAATAGTGCTTCAGGTTAAGAACTTTGCTTCAGGATAAGAACAGAAATCGTGCTCCGGCGGCACGGCGGCAGCAGGAGGCCCCATTAGCTAAAGTAGTGCTTCATGTTAAGAACAGTTTCAGGTTAAGAACAGACCTCCAGAATGAATTAAATACTTAACCTGAGGTACCACTGTACATGCACAGTTTACAAACCCTGTCATTTCTCTCTCAACTCTATATACGAGATGTGTGCTTCTTGTATGGGATAACAGTGGCCAGAATCTTAGTAGCAAGAAATTGGAAAAATACAGCAATACCTAACACGGCGGATTGGTAAATCCTAATGGTAGAATACCTGCAGCTAGCAAAGACGAGAGGAAGGATTAGAGGCCAAACAAAACAAATAGTCTATAAGGATTGGAGAATTTTTAAAGAATACTTTAAAAATTACGGTATAAAAGGAAACTTCTTGGCAGAATTAGACTGAACCTTGCATTGTATAAATATAAGTTTGTAGGGAAGTTAACAGAAACTATATAAGAAATACGTAACTGCGGTATAAGATAATCAACAGATAAAGTACAGCGAGACTAATTGGAAGTCATTTTTAATTTCTTGTTTTACAATCGTTCACATCATTGGGAGTACAAAGGATGTTAGTTATAAGAATTGTGTTGTTTCACATATTGCTACTGTCTGATTGTCAATTTATAGTTTGCTTATTTGATTGTATGTTTGTTTGTTTGTTTGTCTGTTTGCTTTCCTAGCATAAATGTATCTATTTTAAAACAATAAAGATATATACATTCAACAACAAAAAAAGAGATGTGTGCTTCTGTGGCAGCTAAGCGCACATATAGGGCACAGACTGGATTAAGGTGTTATGGGCTGGATACAGTTAGTGGGGTCCTGCAAGCAAAAGCCCACACAAGGATTTGGCAACAGGGCTTTCCCCCAAATTCTCTTCCTCCTGCCCCCTGCCAAATTGGCAGGGCAAAGTAGGTGGGCTGGAAAACGCTGCTTTTCCCAGGGAAGGCACCGAGCCGAAAATTGGATTCGGAGCTTTAAAGTCACCAATAGTCAGCATGGATTTCTGAAAAATAAGTCATGTCAGACTAACCTGATCTCATTTTTTGACAGAATTACAAGCCTGGTAGATGAAGGGAACGCAGTGGATGTAGCCTACCTTGATTTCAGCAAGGCATTTGACAAGGTGCCCCATGATATTCTTGTAAAGAAGCTGGTAAAATGCGGTCTTGACTATGCTACCACTCAGTGGATTTGTAACTGGCTGACTGACCGAACCCAAAGGGTGCTCATCAATGGTTCCTCTTCATCCTGGAGAAGAGTGACTAGTAGGGTGCCATAGGGTTCTGTATTGGGCCCGGTCTTATTCAACATCTTTATCAACGACTTGGATGATGGACTCAAGGGCATCCTGATCAAATTTGCAGATGACACCAAACTGGGAGGGGTGGCTAACACCCCAGAGGACAGGATCACACTTCAAAACGACCTTGACAGATTAGAGAACTGGGCCAAAACAAACAAGATGAACTTTAACAGGGAGAAATGTAAAGTATTGCACTTGGGCAAAAAAAATGAGAGGCACAAATACAAGATGGGTGACACCTGGCTTGAGAGCAGTACATGTGAAAAGGATCTAGGAGTCTTGGTTGACCACAAACTTGACATGAGCCAACAGTGTGACGCGGCAGCTAAAAAAGCCAATGCAATTCTGGGCTGCATCAATAGGAGTATAGCATCTAGATCAAGGGAAGTAATAGTGCCACTGTATTCTGCTCTGGTCAGACCTCACCTGGAGTACTGTGTCCAGTTCTGGGCACCACAGTTCAAGAAGGACACTGACAAACTGGAACGTGTCCAGAGGAGGGCAACCAAAATGGTCAAAGACCTGGAAACGATGCCTTATGAGGAACGGCTAAGGGAGCTGGGCATGTTTAGCCTGGAGAAGAGGAGGTTAAGGGGTGATATGATAGCCATGTTCAAATATATAAAAGGATGTCACATAGAGGAGGGAGAAAGGTTGTTTTCTGCTGCTCCAGAGAAGCGGACACGGAGCAATGGATCCAATCTACAAGAAAGAAGATTCCACCTAAACATTAGGAAGAACTTCCTGACAGTAAGAGCTGTTCGACAGTGGAATTTGCTGCCAAGGAGTGTGGTGGAGTCTCCGTCTTTGGAGGTCTTTAAGCAGAGGCTTGACAACCATATGTCAGGAGTGCTCTGATGGTGTTTCCTGCTTGGCAGGGGGTTGGACTCGATGGCCCTTGTGGTCTCTTCCAACTCTATGATTCTATGATTCTAAGTGCGGGCCTGTGCCTAAAAACAAAGGGAAGTCTGGATGGGCCCTCATTTGACTCGTTTTGCCCCAATCCTCCTTTCAGCCGAGTTCTACAAAAGCAACATGGAGGCCAAGGAGGCAAGGTGGATGGGGGTTGGCTGAGCTTGGTGGGGCAGTGCCCCACTTCCCCAATAGGCCCTTCTCCATTGAGGAGTCTTCCTTTATGCTCCCTCAGGACAGAACTGTGCTGTTTTATGTTTAGCATTCTGGGAAATGCCTGGGAAAATGAGATGGCACATTAGCGAAATCAGGAGGACATATGATTTGCAGTAAGCTAACCTTTCCACTAGAAAGTAAGGCGAGGTGAGAAAACGCTGTACTTGAATTCTGGGCCTGTTCAAAACTCCTTAGACACATTGTTAACATCTCACGTTCCTTACAGAGAAACTTGAACAAATTAGGGAGTGGGGGGGGGGGGATGAATATGACCAGGGTCTCAGCTACATTAGTCAAAAACAGTGTTTGAATGAGTTATAAACATGCAACACCAGATGGTGCTGGAGAGCAAAAAAAAATATATCTGTGGTTTTCCATAGCGTGTTTTTATCTTTTGTTATAACGATTTAATTTCTGACTTATTTACAGCGGGCTTTTCCCAGGTTTCAGGGCATTTTTGTAATCTGCCTAGAAACATCAAGCCCTTAATTAATTATGTGGTAAAACACGGAAGGGGGCTGGAATGCATGTGTGACTCTTTCCTGCCAGCTGAAATGCAGGGCCTGCTTCCTGTAGAGGGAAACTAAGAATCTTGATTTGCCTCAGATGTCTGTTCACTTTCGCTAGGTTGGCAAGAGCAACACACACACACATACAGAGAGAGAGAGAGAGAGAGAGAGAGAATCTCACAACCTGCCATATTGGCAATTTTAAATAACTTAAAAGAAATTAAGTTATTTCTGTGTATCTGAAGAAGTGTGCATGCACACGAAAGCTCATACCAAGAACTAACTTAGTTGGTCTTTAAGGTGCTACTGGAAGGAATTTTTTTTGTTTTGACTATGGCAGACCAACACGGCTACCTATCTGTAACTTAAAAGAAATTAAAATGTGTGGGGAAAAGAAAATCTGGCCATAAAGGTGGTCCAGAGTTAATTCATAGTACATTGCTTCTGCCATATGGTAGGCAGTTATTAAGATTAGCCCACTTACATCTTGGTTTGTATAGCATGAAGCCTGCTAAGGACAGTAGGAAAGTGCCATATATCAGGCCAGACTAGCTGTCCATCTTGCCTGCTTGTGACCGGCAACAGCTCTCTAGGATCACGTCACCTGCTAGTTAGGGCTCAATACATTTGGTCACCTGAGGCAAATCACAAAATGGCGCCCCTCTCCCTGCCAGGGAAGAAGCAGTAAGTGAAGAGCTACATCAGGAACAAGGAGGGAATAAAAATCACATCAGGGCCTGCTGTCCCTGTGGATTCTGCCGCCTGAGGTGGTTCCTTCACCATGCCTCATGGGTGGGTCAGCTCTGCTGCCAGCCGATCCTTTTAAAGGTGATGCCCAGGATTGGAGCTGGTTTCTCCTAACAGCAAGGCAAGTGCTCTACCACATATTCAGTGACAAAGCACCTTCTTTGCAAGCAAGAGGTCTCAAAAGTTCAATCCCCAGCATCTCCAGGTAGGATTGGGAAAGATTCCTGTCTGAAAACTTGGAGAACGACTGCCAGTCAGTGTTGACAATATGGAACTAGATGGACTCGGTATAAGGGCAGCTTTCTACGCAATCCTTATGGGATGGCAGCTGATTTAAAGCACACCTGAAGCCTGCCTGTGCTTTTCTTACCAAAACTGCCTTTTAAAACCTCTTCATGAGGCCCTGGATTCCAGAACGCATTCCTGCTGTGGAAATGCCATTTTAAAAAGTGGTTTTGAATGGAAATACAGAGGCGGGTTCACCTCATGCCTTCCTTTTAGTTGTGTCCCTCTCCACCTTTACAGCAATCTGGCAGCAGATTCCTTTCTGACACATGGACCTGTGGCTGTCATGTCTATTTTGGCCCCAAGAGGATCAACACACACACCTCTGATAGAAAAGCCCATTTTGGAGGCAACAAGTCTTTTAATAGAGTATTGCCCACAAACAGAATCATCTGGAGGCAGAAAAATACGAGTATCCCCTTTCCAGGTTAGAATTTATTCTGGAAGTGAATGGTAACTTTTCCAGTGTGCGAGGAGGAAATTTTAATTTAAATACTCTCATATATATATATTTTAATGGCCTCTATTATTGTTGAATTATTAATGGGGTTTTTTATGCCACCCTTTCTCATAATTGAGCTCAGGGCAGATGGAACCTCTGAACTTCCAAGTTGCCTAAATTTCAGAACAGATTTTGTTGCTCACCTTGCCAACTCAGGCCTAATTCATACTTACCTGGGCTTAGGAACCTGTCGCCCTCTAGATGGAAGTTGGGAGTTCAAAATCATCTGGATGGCCACAGGCTCCCCCATGCCTTCTGTAGAACATTTTCACACATTGGAGCAGCAAGCACATATTCCCCCTATTGGAGCACATGCATGATCTCCCTCACCCCTCTTCTCTATTGGAAGAGAGAATGGTTGCACAAATGTCTGAAGCCACCAGAACCAGCCCTCCACACTGGCCAGGTTTATGTGTACAATGGAGAGGAGAACATGCCTGCCTGCAAAGAGGTAAGTGAGTGTTCTTCAAATTGGGGTCCTCAGCTGTTGTTGGACTACAACTCCCATCATCCCTAGCTAGCTGGACCAGTGGTCAGGGATGATGGGAGTTGTAGTCCAACAACAGCTGCGGACCCAAGTTTGAGAAATATTGATAGACCTTAGTTTACTTTTCAGTGTTCATCAACCGCTTTCTACCTCATCTGCATCCAAAGAAGGAGGCCCTTGCCTACCAAGCTTCATGCCAAATAAATTTGGGGCTGGCTCAGAGGTTTTCTGTTCATTGCTAAGGCAGAGGGTGGATACTTATAGCAGATTAGGAGCTGGAGCCAATATTCACTCCAAGGTTTACAGGCCTCAGACCCAGCTGCAACATAAGGAAATGTGCTCATAGGTACAGAAAGCCACCAGGTTTCAGATCCTACCACTACTGCTGCCATGACATACAAGACCTTAATGCAGTCTTCTTGCCTACAGGAGTTCTCCAAGGCCGTTCCTTCTATCTAGAGCACAGCCAGCATTGTACGATGTCCTTATCAGACATCTTCCCAGGCTCCCCTAAACCCTCACAAGGTCTCACTGCCAACACCTGGAGCCTCCTAGTCTTCCTTGCTGTGGTTGCCTGTTCATCTGGCATCTCCAAGAATGAAAGCAGTGACAAGAGTGAGGCAACTGGAACAACAACATTCTCCTCTTTTCTACTTTCCCGGCCTCTGGAAGGGCCTAGTTGGAGAGCAGCGGTGATACTGGCAAGAAGGAAGCATCTGGGGACATTTCCCTAAGAGCCATCCAAACCCTGGAGCCAAAAGTAATGTAGAGGACGTTTCTTCAAGGCCTTTTAGTTAAATGGTTGGAAACAAGTTACTTCTAGGCTTACTTGACTGATGAAGTTGAACACATTAACAGAAGAACACAGCATTTTGGAGGTCCCAGGTCGCAAGGTGGTTAGATTGGTCTCAACTAGGGCCAGGGCCTTTTCAGTACTGGCCCCGACTTGGTGGAACACTCTGTCACAAGAGACTAGGGCCCTGCGGGACTTGATATCTTTCCGCAGGGCCTGCAAGACAGAGCTGTTCTGCCTGGCCTTTGGTTTGGACTCAGTCTGACCCTTATGTTGCCCTCCCCTTATGGTCTTGATCTTTCGGCTACTTTTAAAATGAGGCTGCATTTTAAATTGCATTTTAGCCTGTATTTTAAATTGGTTTCTTTCTTCTTCTTCTCCACCCCCCCCTTATGTTTTTACTGTGATTTTATTGGTGTTAGCCGCCCTGAGGGTGGCTCCTCTGGCCGGGGAGGGCGGGGTATAAATAAAATTTATTATTATTATTATTATTATTATTAGATCAGGCCAATGGCCCATCAAATCCAACATCCTGTTCTCACAGTGGCCAACCAGATGCCTGTGGGAAGCAAGACTTGAGTACAAGAGCCCTCTCCCCTCCTGTGGTTTCCAGCAACTGGTATTCAGAAGCATTATTGTCCAGCCCAGCCATCATAGCTAGTTGCCATCAATCACCTTCTTCTGTCTAATCCTCTTTTAAAGCCGTCTAAGTTGGTGGCCATGACTGGCTCCTGCAGAAGCGAGTTCCATAGTTTAACCACGTGCTGTGTAAAGAAGTACTTTCTCGCATCTGCCTTGAAACTTCCAACGTTCAGCATCATTATTTCAACACCAGCAAATATACGAGCTCAGCCTAGGATGCCAGCAAAGGAGGGAGGAGGACAAAATCCTAGGGGTGGGGGAGCACCAGGTTGTCTCTTCTGCAGGTAGTGCCATCTTACTTGAGCCAAGACCATTGTGATGCAGACCATACTGCAATGAGGAAGTTGCAAGCATTTGTGAAAGGGATGAGATATTCCCTGCGGGCAACAGCAGCATAAAATGTCAGAGGTTACAGGGCAAAAGGCAGCCAATTTGCATTTCATTTCTCCAGGAATTTCGTTAAACCCTCCAGTGCACGCCAAGTAATCCCCAGACAGCCAACTGTTGCCCCTCGCAAAAAAATAAAAGGGCGGATTTGGACTGCAAGCCCTATGTCCTGTCTCCCCCACCCACGCAAATGGGCATTTTAAACTGTCAGGAACTACACAAAGAATCTGACATCCTAACAACTGGTATCCCAGACGCCCCCACAGGCTCGCAGAGTCCCAGTGGAGATCTCTGGCAAAAGCCTGCAGATAATTTTCATGCAGGCTTCAAGAAACAAGTTGAAAAATTCCTAGCCTGACTCAGTGAAGCATTTGTCTCTGCTAAGCTCTCCAAGCCCCAACACACACACGCACACACACACACACTGAGAGAGTTTGGCAGTGGTTGTGTTCCAGGGCTGGTAATACAAGCCATGAAGCAAGCTGCCAAGACAAGCAACAGAATGAGCCAGGCCCCATTTCATTGGCCACCATACGTTGCATATGGCCCTGGAACCAGCCAAGAGAGTGTTCTCACCCACCTTGAGGGCATAGGAGACCCTGTGTTTTCAAATACACCTCCACAGGGCCTTCATTAAAAGGAAAATGGAAACATAATGTGGCTCTTGCTTGCTCTTTTCTCTCTCTCTCTCTCTCTCTCTCTCTCTCTCTCTCTCTTGGTATTTCTCCTTCCTCTCAATTTGATCTCCAACCTATTTCTCTACAACCAGAGGCAGAGAGTGGAGGAAAGAGAGAGCTGCTGTACAGAGTGGAGCAGAGGATTGTGGCTTGAATTCCCACTTTATGCCCGACTGCTAAAGCGAGCTGAAGACTGCCTCTGCTTGCTTAAGAGACTCCTTTCCTTTGCAGGTTTAAGAGAACTGGAAGGAGGAACATCCATTGACTAAGCACATTTGCAACACCTGGGTAGCAAAACTACAAGAGCTCAGACGGAGCGGAGATCAGTTCCTTTTGCATTATCACATTGCGCAGACCAATGAAGTGAAGAAGAAAGCAAGCTGTCTGCAGAAGAGAACCATCACTCCATGCTGCAAAACAGAATGAAAATCCCTTGGTCCCAGTCATCAACAAAAAAACATACTGCAGTACTTAAGAGAGCCTCCCTCCAACCTGGAGCCCTCCAGATGGAACGACTGCACTCCCATCCTCTGACTATTGGCCATACTGGTCTGAGACGGATGGGAGCTGGAAGTCCAAGTCACCCGGCTAAGCCAAAATTATGCACTTGTTGTTATTATTTGCCATTTGTGGATCTGGGCCATATATTCATCTCAATGCATTCATCTCCATAATCATCAGCAAGACTGCTCTATGTGCATAAAAACCTTGCTGACTCAGAATCTCCTTTAAAGCGTAAGAAACAATTTCCTGGGTCATATCAAAAGGCCCATCTAGTTCATTCAGTTTTTCTGTAGCAGCCAGTGAAACACTGACACAAAAAATTGGCTGTCCCAGGAAGATGTGCCTCATGCAAGTCTGCAAAACCATAACCTATATGCCCTCCTTAACATGCCAGAGAAGGCGTGGCTAAAGTAACAGACGTGCCCAAAGCTGTGAAACTTGCAAGCTTGAGAAATTGCTTTTGTAGCTCCTCTAGGCAGCGCCTAATCCTACTGCCTCAGATTAAGTAACAGCGGGGCATCCAAAGATGGCCCAGTCCCAGAGGCGAAACATCTACTCCCTCTATCCATTCAGCTTCACACAGATAGGCAAATAGAGGGGGATGGCAGGAGCCGATAATAGGAACACACAACAACAGCGACAACAGAACTGTACAGGAGAGGAGGCACTTCTACATTGTTCCTTATTATATGGTCAGTGTACACGACTTACCCTTCCCTATCGGCAGCCCCCTGGGCAAATTCAACATGCTCATTGTTTGAACTCTTTCCCATACTGTTGTGGGAACAGAAAAGCCTCCACCAAGCCCATCAAAACTGTCCGCACTCGTGTCTGTTTTCCCTGCCTGTTGTAGCCAGCCTACAGAGCCCACCTTTATCAAAGGCTCCTGGGGGAACTGCTGGGGGAGTGAGGGCCTTGTGGGCTTCTCTGGCATCTCAGTAAAGCGTGTGGCTGAGGACAGGGCACACAAAACAGAGCAAAAAATGGGAAGGAAGGAGAGAGGTGAGAGATGTGGGGATGCAGAGGGGTGGGGAAAGAGGAGGGGCAGCAAAAGATGACAGCAAATAAACTCTGGTTGTGCAGAATAAGAGAGGGTTCCCCACATTAAGGGTGCAAAAGAGACAGGGGAAACAAAAAGGGATTAACAACAAATATGTTAAAAAGAAAACATTAAAACTGCACCAAAAATATGTTTTTCTACAGTGTGGCTGTCTTCACTTAGTTAACATCAAGCAGCTCTTGAAGTAATCCAGGTTGCACCCACCAGCCACCTCTGACCTGGGGCACCTTATGCATGCACATGCACATGATCAAGCATGCACCCCCCCACACCCCATGCCCCCTTCTTGCAGCATACTCTAATCCAGGGATGAGGTGGTTTGATCCTCCCCAGACTGGGCTACAGCACCCTTCATTCCTGGGCACTGACCACACTGGCTGGGGCTGATAAGACTTGGAGTCAAACAACATCTGATTCCTAATCTCTGGGTTATGGGTTCGAGCCCCGTATTGGGCAAAGATTCCTGCATTGCAGAGGGTTGGACTAGATGACCCTCGTGGTCCCTTCCAACTCTACAATTCTATAACGGGTGGAGGGCCAGTTTCTCTAGCCATGCTCCAGTCCAGCCTTTCCCAACCTGGTACCCTCCATACATTTTGGACCACAACTCCCATCATCTGGAGGGCTCCGGATTGGGAAAGCCTGCTCCAATCTACCGACTGATTGTTTTAAGATCCTCCTGCATAGGCCTTGGTGCACAGGGACGCGGACTTATAAAAAATATTGGGGGGGCCCGGGAAAGCTCATGAATAATAAATAAGCTCATGAATATGCAAATAAAGTGGCGCCGCCTCCTCGTGAGCGAATAGGGGAGAGCGTGCTGCGCCTAGCCCCATGGAGTCGGCGCCTATGAGAGAGCCAGAGAGAGAGAGAGAGAGAGAGAGCCCGAGAGAGAGCGAGAGAGAGAGAGAGCGCAGCCAAGCCCCCTTCACCGCCTGCCCCCCCGCCAGCCCCCTCTCCCCTCCTCCCTAGGCGGCAGCTCCGCCATGACCACAAACGGCGGCGGCAGCAGCAGCAGCCGCGCGCGGCCCGGGCTCCCCTCGCCGGCCGCGGGAGCCAAGGCGCGCGATAATTTGCTTAAATTATGTCAGCGGCGCCCGGCAGAGCAGCCCTCTCGGCCACGGCAGCCCGGCTCTCCCAGCCCCCGGGGGCCGCCCTCCTCCCTCGCGCAACCGCAGCGTTCCCGCCCGGGGAGGCGGCGCCCCCAGGAGAGGCGGCAGCAGCAGCCGCGCGCGGCCCGGGCTCCCCTCGCCGGCCGCGGGAGCCAAGGCGCGCGATAATTTTTTTAATTATTGGGGGGGCCGAGCCCCCCCAATAAAATTTTTGAGGGGGCTCGGGCCCCCTCAGGCCCCATGGGGTCGGCGCCTATGTTGGTGCATCAAGTTTTATTAGTCTACCTTCAGGCCCTTTTCCAGCCCAAGATTCTGGGTCACAATGAGGTGCTAGGAGAGCATCCGAAGGAGAAGCCAGCAAGGGAGAAAACTTCCGACGGATCCTTGAGGTTCCTACACAAACATCCATGCTGTAATAACTCCGCATCAATTAATCCAGAGTAACTACAGCCCCGCGGTTCTGCCTTCAATCACGAAATCCATCAGATCATGTTACAATAATTCCCCAATTGCCCCACAGAATGCCCTGGAGCTGCAAGGAAGTCCCGCTCTTTAGTCACCCGGACTATCAGAAGGGCAGGACGGCCAAAGGCTGCGGTCAGGCTCGCGCAATCCGGTAACGAAAGGACCCCGGCCGATGCCTAAAGGGCTGCGAGCCCCGGGAGAAGCTTGCGCTCCACGCGCGCGCTGCGTTCCGGAGCAGAGGCAGGCCCAGCCGGATCAGCCCAAAGTCGGGTCCGAGGATGATCGCAGCCCTCGCGCGCGGCCAGCCCGGAGCACCGCCTCCGAGAGAGAGCTCCCGCGGTTCCGACCCCCCGCGCCCGCCCGCCCGCCCCATCTCCGTACCCACCGAACTGACGGCAAAGGTGCCCCCGGGACCCGGCTGCAGCGGGAGGCGGGTTGCGCGCTCAGCTCCCCTGCAGCCGCCCAGCTCCGGGAGCGGCTGTCGGCCTGTCTCTGCAGGCCCGTCGTGCCGAGCGCAGTCCGGTCCCGGGAGGTGTCTCCGCGGCCCCGGGGACGCCTGGGCGGCTGCAGCCCCCGCCGCCGTCACTGCCAGTCGACTCTCTCCCTCGCCGTCCCTCCCGCAGGCTCTGTCGGACGGCTGGGTGGGTTGCATCAGCCCCAGTTATATAGCGGCCCCTGGGCTGCGGGGAGGGGTCGGGAATGCGGAACCGGCCGGGCTGCCAGCTCCAGACGTCAAGGTGGGAGGAGAAGAGGGGACCGCAGAGGAGGAGAGCGCAGGCCGGGGGGGCGGGACCACTTGCACGGGCAACGCGCGGAGGATCGCTCGCCTGTTCCCGCCGCCTCCGACTTCCCTCCTTGCAGAAGACAAGAGGCCGGAATGGATCTCAGCCCCGGAACCCCTTTTCAGAGCCGGGGATCAGCGGCGCAGACGCAAGCCAAGGCATACATCATGGGAGTGGGCGACTCTGAGCATGTGCAGAATGCCTGCCTGCAACTTTTCGTTGCGTAACATAGCTGGGGAAAGGCGGCGAGAGGGCTTCCAGGTCAGAGGGCGTGACTTCCAGGCGGGCTTCAACCCCAGGATCTCCTTCCCTTTTTTTTTTTTTTTAAGAAAGAAAGCGCGGGGCTGGGGAAGGGGCGGCCGGGGAGCTTCACTAGTGGCTCATAGCGATGATGCAGCGCAAGTCTTGGTCTTCATGGTAGGGATGACAGCACGGAGGTGGTTCGCCATCCAACCAGAAAGCACAACACGCAAGTTTGAGCGCCAGTGTGATGCCAGGAGACACGCGCAGCCAAGGGATAGGAAAAAGATATATGTCCTACAGGGCATGTCCGAAGCAAGATGCTACACAGATCAGGGATAGGGAACCTGTCCTCGTCCTTCTATTGTTGGATGGCAACTGCCATCAGCCGCTGCCAGTACGGCCAATGGTCAGGGATGATGGGAATTGTAGTCCAATGTCTGAACAGCCAGAGGTTCCGGACCCTGTTATAGATTATCTAGAGGTTAGCCTCACGGTGTGCTTGATAGCAAAGAAATCAGGAATCTGCAGTCGTTGGTTTTTTTAAAAAAGTTTTTGTTGAGTTTTAAACAAATAACTAACAAGTATGTGAACAACCATGTAGAGTTGAATATAGGAATCTGCAGTTCTGGTTCCATGTCCTGGCTAGTGGTAGGTCCCTGCACCTTTCAACACACTTTTAATATTGAACAGTCTACATGCATTAGGGGACTTGCAATGCGTTTAAATTTATGGTGACTTATCTCAAGAGCAAGCCTGCTGAATCAAGGCAAAGGCCGATCTTAGCCAGTCTCCTGTTCTCACAGTGGCTAACCAAATACTGTGGAGCTCCTCACAATCCCTTGTAGTTTATCCACCTTGAAGAACTTGGTATCATCAGTAAACTTGGCTGCCTCACTGCTCACCCTTAACTCTAGATCATTAATAAACAAGTTAAGAAGCATGGATCCAATAATGATCCTTGGGAGACTCTACTTTCTGCCAGCCATTAGGAGAACAGTCTATTTATTCTTCCTCTCTTCTTCCTGTTCCTTAACCATAAGAGGACCTCTGCTTATACCATGACTGCTAAGATCCAGTGTGGTGTAGTGGTTAAGAGCGGTAGATTCGTAATCTGGTGAACCAGGTTCGTGTCTCCGCTCCTCCACATGCAGCTGCTGGGTGACCTTGGGCCAGTCACACTTCTCTGAAGTCTCTCAGCCCCACTAACCTCACAGAGTGTTTGTTGTGGGGGAGGAAGGGAAAGGAGATTGTTAGCTGCTTTGAGACTCCTTCAGGTAGTGATAAAGCCAGATATCAAATCCAAACTCCTCTTCTTCTTAAGCTTATTCAGTATATTCAGTAGTACTCAAGAGAACAGGATGCTGGAGGTACTTTATCAGAAGCATTTTGAATGCCTATGGGCTTCCCCAGACAGCCTGCCTACTGAGCATTCATACTGACTTGCTTGCACAAAGCTTACACAAAGATTAGACTATGGTGAGTCTTTATGGAGCATTTGTTCTGATTTGTTTGTGGGCAGGTTACACAACAACCAACATTCATCCTAATTTGCTTGTGTGGTGTTTGTGCATCTTCCCATTAATCATTCATCCACCCCACAGCTTTCAATGCATTTCCCTGTCACTTTCCTAGTTGCAAAAGGCAATTTTTTAAAAAGTGGATAATTAATTGCACACATTTAAATTTCTGGTATGCACTTGAATCCCTCCCCAAAAATACTAGCATTCTAGAGAAAACCTAAGTACACATAGTCAACTTAATCACCTCTATATGTTTGTTGACACTCTAAAAAAACAACAACAACCCTCTAAGGCTAAAAAACCCCTCAAAAAGATTAGTGAGACAAAACTTACCCTTGCAGAAACCACGCTGGTTCTGCTTCAGCAAGACTTATTCTTCTGCATGTTTGGTAATCCTTTAACAATGCTTTCCATTAGTTTACCCAGAACAGTTATTAAGATAACTGGCCTGTAATTTCCCGGACTCCCCCTGGATTCCTTTTTAAAAATTGGTGCTATATTGGCCACTTTCCAGTCCTCAAGTATTCACCTATCTTGCCTCATTCCTGTCTAGTTTAAGTGATTTCCCCCCCTTCACTCTATTTCCAAGTACAGTGGTACCGCTGGTTAAGAACTTAATTCGTTCTGGAGGTCCGTTCTTAACCTGAAACTGTTCTTAACCTGAGGTACCACTTTAGCTAATGGGGCCTCCCGCTGCCGCCGCACGATTTCTGTTCTCATCCTGAAGTAAAGTTCTTAATCCGAGGTACTACTTCTGGGTTAGCAGGGTCTGTAACCTGAAGCGTTTGTAACCCAAGGTACCATTGTATATATACAGCACTGAATGTCACCAATGGTCCCCTGGCAAACATGGCAGAAATATTCTATGTGCACAACCCATCTTTGGACCTTCTAGTGAGGAGAGTTCGGGAAGTTAACACAGGCAGCTGTTCCTATGTCATAAACTTGATTGGTTTGTGTACTTGAGGCTTGAAACCCTCAACAAAAAAGCAAGCTCTGTATCTCTCTGGTGCCTCCTCAGGGCACATTTTAAACATCTATTATGTGGGCCAGTTTTCAGTAGCTAGGCCTAGACAAGCATGGGGAATTTTGCTTTATTTTAGAAGAGTGATTTCTGTGTGGGTGTAAATATGCAAAGGACAGATTATATTTGAGAGGCATTTATCTCCATTCCATATCCCACCCCCTTTCATCATCGTCCTTACCAGCTCCAACCAGGGAAGTGTGCAGCTAGGCTCCATCAACAGACACTGCAGGCCCAGTGTTTACATTTTTATTCAGGATGAGGATATAGGTACCATGATTAAAAATGCAGCCTCAGCAAAAACTATTTGTTAAAATGAAATTCTTATTGGGGGGGGGGGGATTAGACAAAACACATAAATAACCACTTCAGAACATTTGAGGGCCAATCCTCTTCCCAATAAATTGTGCATTGGATTGTACCTTAACATTTCAAAAACATAAAACATATATACATTTTTAAAATGACATAGAGAGACTTAACAAAAAAAGACAGTGGAAATCAGGACTCTATTTCTACAGAATGGGAAACAAATGCACATATAGGTTAGTTAATCCCTCCGTTCTGTAGCTTTTAGCCTGACTATAATCCCTTCCCAAATCGCCTTTCAAATGAAGCAAGAGGCACCCCAGTCATATGCATATTCCATAAGCCATCCTGCTGAAAATTGCATAAATATTCTGTCTTTCTACGGGTGTGTGATCTGCAGCCTTCGTTTGTTTGCACGATGGTCAAAGAGCATGCTCCCTATCCTAGGAGCAGAATAAGGCTGCAGCGTGAGAGGAAAAGGCCAGTTAGGCAATGGGAAATTGAAAGAGATGGGCACTCATTTAGGGCCAGGATCAGAAAAATCATGCAAATACTTGTTAAGATCAGAACTTGAGCAGATGCTTAACAGATACTGCTGGGGGGGGGGGGTGGATCTTGCGGCTGAATGTTACAAATTGTGGAATGGGGTCATATCAGTCCCCTTCGAACCCACCTCCACTGCCATCTTGCCCTTGCCAGCAATCATTGGCGGCTGGGCCATTGGAGCTAATGGGCTACTGCCCCACCAACCTCTGCCCTCAGCCCCACCTCCCTGCCTTTTAACTTAAAACCAATTCATGGGGTGGCCCTGGCTGCTAGCCTCCTCCTCTTCCTCTTCCTCTGTCTCTAAGATGGGGGGGGGGGACTAGAGTTGGCTCTGTCTGTCATTGGCTCTGGTTCCATGTAATGGGGAGCTATCTCCATCATACCAGCCCCAATGGGCACCTAAAACAGTACAGTAATAGGGCCAGACTACTCGAAAGTTCAACAAGGAAGTACTATTTAAAAAAATAAAAATATAGACTTGACCTGTATTCCCCTCATTTTCAGTATCATTCTAAGTGATAAGGGGAGTGGTTGAGAGTATCGTTGGCATCCATTTCTGAAGGGATGGGGCTCTCCAAATGTTGGACTTCAACTCCCATCAGCTCCAGACCAACGGTCAGGGATGATGGGAGTTGTGATCCAACAACATCTGGTGGGTCAGAGGTTCCCTTTTCCTGCCTTACTGAGTATTGTTTTTAGCTCCCACATCTTTAGCTCATTCTCTGCTGGGACAGGAAGCTCTCCTTCCCAGTTCAGGTTTTGGTTTATGCAAACATGAAAGAAACACAGCGATTTTATGGGCATCGTTCTGTTTGGTTTTAAAGAGAAGTAAGGATCCATCAATTACCCAACATTTCACCTGCAGGCGAAACTTTACTGAAAGGCAACATCAATGAAAGGGTGGGAAATTGGAGGGCAAACAAACTTATTCCTTTGGAAAGAAAAGTCTGTGATTGCAGTGCACCGACTGACAAAGAAAAATTACCATTTGCCCAAGGTCAAACCAATTGGGAATAGTCAGGAGTTTCAAATCGTGAAGAACAGGCTGGGAGTGGGACAAAAGCTCTCTTCCATAAAATATCACCAAAAGCAAAATTTCATTGACTTTTTCTTCTCCAGTGTTGTTATTATTAAATGCATTTTTGTTTTGTCTGGATGACAAAAAGCTTAAGTGGTGGTGGAGTGAGATGAAACATCCTGAAGAAATAAAAAGATATAAAGAATGTATAAAGATCCTATTTATTATTGGTGAAAGTGCTTATGGGGGACGAGGGAGAATATTCAAATAGGCAGTAAGCGCTAGGAATAATTCATTCGTACACATTTGAATTGTAGTAAATTCCATTGAACACAAATTTCCCTCCAAGTACACATGCATAGAATTGGACCATAAATCGTCAAGAGACATAGAGTATTTCCAGTGTATTTGACAGATGCACACATAAGTTTTGTAACTGAAATGCTAGGTTATATATCTTGACGACTAAATAATGTGTGTATATTCTTAAGCCTTTGTTCCGCTCATTCTGCTCCTCTCCAAGTATTGGTTATGTTACTTGTTATGTCATTGCTTTCAGTTAGATTGCAAATCCTTTGACCGAATGATGTACCTACCAATGGCAGCATTGTCCTCCCACCCAGTGTTGTTTCCCCAGTGGTACTGCGGTTATTACGATTCAGCTCCACCCATTCCAACCACGATAAATGCAGGATTCTCAATGGCGATTAGTGTTCTAAAACCCCTGGAATCCAATTGCACTATAAACAATGTCTAGACAATGTCAGCATTCTGACCAAGAAAGATTTCCACCACCACTGGAAAAATTATGACAGCAAGTCAGATGGGAATTAGGATGAGCATCACATGTGACTGAGTCTGCTTCATTCATAAAGTGATGATGGCTAATAAAGACTTAAAATGCTGACAGCCTTACCTCCTTTATCGGTTTATTGTAAATATATAATAAATACTTCTTTCTTTAAATCACTTAATATGCATCCTTTCCGGACAAAGTCATCTGACGGTGGTTTACAAAAGAAGATTGTTTCATGTGCATTGCACAATAATTTATCTTCATGTGCCTTTCATTTTTATTTATTTATTTAAAAGCATTTAGATGCCGTTTAATATTTAAAACATCTCTAAGCAGTGCATATTGGAGGAACATTAGGCTTCCAAATCATTTGCAGAACGGTCCACTTGCAGTGCTTCCAAGCCAGACTTCAGGTGATCTTCCTTCTTTCTATCCATTCAACTGTGTCAATCCATCAAATATATAATTTCCCCCAAAATTTCTCCCCACCCCCAGAATACCTACGAGGGTGGGGATGTTCCTTTCCCATGGCTTCAAAATTTCCAGAAATTTTACAACTCTAATGTGCTGTCCACAAAAGTGGGTGTGGTTACTTAATATGACTTTGAAGTCTCTCCCTTTGATTAGGTTATCCATGCCTTTTCCTCCTGGCACATGCCTCAGGTGAATGAAGAAGGAAGATGTGATTGCAATCTTGGTATGCATCCACCTACAACATCCTTGAGCAGGTGCACATATACCTCTGCATGCCAGGACTTCCTACATCTGTTTTCATCTGTCTTTAAATGGACACACTGGGGGCAATGCAGAATCAATCTGCAATGAGTTTTTACTTTCAGAAAGAAGCCAGTGTCTCCAGGAGTGACTACATAGAAAAAAAGCAAGTATTCAGTCTCCATTGATTCTATAATAAAATGTGCATGCATGCCCATAATTTGCTGTCTGTTGCCCTATCACCAGCCAAATCTATTTGTTTCCATTGTCCTTGCCTTTAACAGCTGTGCCTTTAACAGCAATCCCAGAGAAATACACTTTCACCCTCACTACATGGGGAATGCTGCCTCAGTTGAATGTGTTAAGATGGGGATAGGGAGAGAAAATAATCTAAAGCATAATAATCTAATAATTATAATCTAATAATCTAAGCCACCTTGACCTCCTTGGAGGAATAGTGGGATTAAAATAAAATAGATTAATAATAGTAATAATAGTAATAAAAACAACAACTAGCCCAATGAATTAAGAGGCTTTCTGTTGAAAGCCAGTCAGCGTATCAGCACTATGCTGTTTAGTCATGTCCGACTCTTCGTGACCCCATGGACCAGAGCACGCCAGGCACTATAGATTACCGCAAATGTTCTCACAGTGGCTGAACCCACTAGCAGGGTCTGTGTACAAAATCACCCTCCCCTTCACCCCACAGTGAAAAACGCACAAACCCATAGGTAATGCCAGAGTAATCTAAAGAACAACAACCCCAGTGTATATCAGAGATGTCTTATATACAAGATCCATGCCAGGTGGTCTACACTATAGGGTGTTGCAGACAAAGGTCTGGACAAGGTTATTCCTCATTCCCCCAGTCCAGCTGCTACTGCAAACAGCGTGAAGTTCCATAAACAATAAAGGGTTAAAAACAATGGGGTTTTTTTTGGGGGGGGGAGTAAGAAGCCCCTTCACCCCACAGAGCCTGTTCCCGGAGAAGGAAGCAGCCTCCCCGTCCCCCCGGTGCTCCCCTTCCACCACCCCGTCGGGGCCGCCGGAATCACGCCCCCTTCCCTCTCCCGCCCTTTTTCGCTCCCGGTCGGAACTCCCCGCCCATAGCGACGAAGGGAAAACAACATCACAACACTCGGGCAGCGGCGGCGAAGGAGGCCAGCAGGCGGGAATTCTTCCGAGAAATCAGAGGAAAAGCAGGCAGGGAGGGAGCAGGCCGGGAACGGGAAGAGGGCCGGCCGGCTGGCTGGCTAGCGCGCTTGGTAGAGCTAGAGCACGAGGCTCTTAATCCCCGGGTCGTGGGTTCGAATCTTGCGTTGTAGCGGGTTGGGCTGGATGACCCTCGGGGTCCCGTCCATCTTTAGAATTCTATAACTGTAGCTGGCTGGGAAATGGAGCGCGGAAGCCGAGCGGGGGCCTCGAAACCCCTCAAGGGGGTGTGTGGAGGAAGGGAGGAAGCGGCGGCCATAATAATATCTCCTCCGCCCTTCCAGAGATGGGGTGGGGTGGGAACCCTAGTTATTCGGGGATTTAGCACGGGGAAGCTTTCTTCTTGGCAACAAAAGCTGCAGCTGCCTGGCAGCGACCCCATGATGGGTGCAGGCTTTTCCCACGTGGCGGAGGCGCTGCTCAAGTCAAGGCGCAGCACCTTTTGTTTGGGTGACGAAAGGTGGCAGCCCGCAAGGTTGCATAAGCTGGGGCGGAGGAAGCCGCCGACTTCTTGGAGAAGGAAGGGTTCACGAGGCGGTGCTTGCCGTGTTGGTCTCTCTCAGGGCAGGATACAAAGCAGGTAAAGAAAAGACAATGCTCGTTTATCGGAACTGAGACCTCCTGTGCAGCTGGCACCGGCCGGTTGGTTTTCTATTGAAACACTGCAAAAGGCGAGGGAGAGAGGAAGGAGGAAAGAGGTAACAGCACAGGATTCCTAGACAACAGCCACAGTTTTGGACTGAAAGAGAGTGTGCTGAACCTTGCTTGCTGCTTAGGGATTCATTTTTCAAATGACATTTATATGCCACTTTCCCTCCAAGGGAATATGATTCTCCCTCTCCCCATTTTATCCTCGCAACAACCCTGTGAGGTAGGTGAGGCTGAGAGGCAGTGACTGGCCCAGTGTCACCCAGGGAGGTTTCGTGGCTGAGTGGGAACTAGCACTCTGGCCTCCTTTGTCTTTGTCCGATGCTCTTACCACTACACCACACTGTACTGGCACACAGGGCATGCGCTGAATCAGCTCCAAATGAACACTCTGAAATAACAGAGTTTTGGCATCTTCCAAGACCAACATCCATAAAGAGATGCCTCAGGTGAACTCTTATTACACACAAAGTTACCCCTTAATCAGTTTGTTTTGAAGGTGCCACAGGACTCTTGTTTATTTACAGCAACAGGCTACTCTGGAAGCTGAAACGTCTCCTTAAGTTGTGGAACTTTTTATATTTCACTCAAGTCTTCGTCAGGGAGTTCAGTGCAGAGCTCAGTGGAAGCCAAAAGTTGACCTATGTCTACTGTAGCCTCCGTAAGCCCAGTACAAGATATCAGCAACATACTTTGAATTTTCAGTTTTACATTTCCATATTGGCTAATTGCTGGGTTGTAGAAGAGTATACTGGGTTAGTTATCTGCCATTAAGGAACTCTCAAAGAGAGCTATTTTAAGGAAGGGCAAATGGCTACTGGAAAGCCAGGGTGGGATGGGGGGGAGTGAGTGAGTAGGGTGATTTATTTTTATTTTATTTAAAATTATATTTATATGCCAGCCTTAATCAAAACTACTGCCTCCCATGTTGTTTTTGCTGCATTAGCAGCACTGAAGTAACCTGCCCAGATAACAAGACGCCCCTCTCAGCCCCGCGGATGTAGTCCAAAGGAAAACACAGTGATACGTTTGGCACCAGCTTGGCTGGAGGTGTTGCTGAAAGGAGGCGTACAAGGCCCTATCCAACCGCCTTAGGGACTCTGTTCCGGATTTGTATAGGGTTTACTTCTTATCCTTATCTTCTTCCAAAGATATCCCACAAGGTTTTGGATCAAGAGTTTTCCTTCTCCTAGATGGGCTATCTTTCCAGGTTGACAAGCTCCACATGCCCCTCACATCCTTCTACACCAGGTGCAGAAACCGCCTTCTTGACTGTTGGACCCACTTGTACTTGGGTGAGATTCAGCCGAGGGTTAAGAATAATACCCCTGAGGAAAAGCTCCCCAAGGAAGCTCTGTGCTAGTGAGTGAAGGGTTAATTATACCTCAGTTTAAAAAAAATAAAATAAAACAACACT
The DNA here is from genome assembly GCF_964188315.1 of Podarcis muralis. Classification (NCBI taxonomy): domain Eukaryota; kingdom Metazoa; phylum Chordata; class Lepidosauria; order Squamata; family Lacertidae; genus Podarcis; species Podarcis muralis. Next base: position 31,001,953 of record NC_135655.1, read on the forward strand.
AGAGAGATCCTTGGCTGAATACACACAGTGTTTATGGTCCAGGGATATCCTGTTGAGACTCCCTGGAAGTGAAGGGTTAACACCGCACAGGGGAATAAGCGGCAATAGGTGCGGTTTTCTTCTCAGCCCTCAATAAAGAGACATTTTCTCTCAACCAATCTGGACAGGTGAGAAATCGGAAAGGGCTGGAGCCTGTGCTTCCGAATGACACAAAGCAGGGCTGTTAGCGCAGGCTTCTGTGCTTGTAAGCAAACTCCCATCAAGCTTACTTAACTCCCTGCGGCCTGATGTCAGGGTCCCCTGGTATCTTTTAAGAAGTACGCTTTCTGCTCATTCGTATAAAGTCCCAGGCCTCCAGGACAATATGTTATTCAAAGCGATTCATTGGAAAATACTAACTTCAGCGTATATGTGGGGGAAGGGATCAATGTGAGGGAGGGTTAAGCAGCGCTGCACAAGTGTTCACCTACAATGCTGCCCCCCACCCTACAAAAAAAATAAAAATACAACACAGTTTTCTTGATTGTAAAACTTCCTGTCCCTTACTACACGTTTGAGCCACATGGTCCTAAGGTACTCTAGGCCAGTGTTTTTCAACCTTTTTTGGGCAAAGGCACACTTGTTTCATGAAAAAAATCACGAGGCACACCACCATTAGAAAATGTTAAAAAATTTAACTCTGTGCCTATATTGACTATATATAAAGTAATTCTCTTGAATAGGAATCAAATAAACACAAAGAAAGTAGTTTATAATTACTTTATTATGAAATAGTAAGTAAACAGAAATATGAAAAATTATAAAATACTTTATTTTTAAATCTTTCGAATTTTTCAATTTTTCCCACGGCACACCAGGCAACATCTCACGGCACACTAGTGTGCCGCGGAACAGTGGTTGAAAAACACTGCTCTAGGCCACCTGCCCACAACTCTGCCGATATGAAAGAATAGATTTGGTGGTGGAGCTCAGAGGGAGGAAGAAACCATCTGTTCCTCCGTCCTGATCCTGCAATGAAATCATAGACCACATTTGGGATACTACACCCATTATTTCCAAGGGAACAGCTTATAAAGTCATAAATAACACAGGACTAATGGGTCATTGCATGCCGAAGCCTGTGAGCGGGGGGGACGGGACTTCTCTCTTAATGTGCAGCTAACTATCACAGCAAAAGGGAAAGGGATCATAAGTTGGTTTCACACAGCTTTTATCTTCTAGAAAACACAGGATTATAACTTTTTAAAGGTGCAGTACATGTCATGGCTTCGCTCTGTTTTTTTGCAGGCATAAGACATGATTAAGAAATCTAGTTATTTAGCTATACACTGAATTTGATACCCCTAGGGCTGCTTCACGTGTTACGAAACTCGTAGCCGTTTGCAAGTTACAAGCTGTGTGATCCCTGAATGTGGGTTGCAGCATTGTGATCCTATACATGGCTATGTAGATTTGACACACAATGTAAGGTTGTCACACGTTACACCAGGGATGGGGAACTTGGGGCCCTCCAGATGTTGTTGGATTCCAACAACCATCTGCCCAGCCAACAATGCCAGTTTGTCAGGGTTGAAGGTTCATGTGCTTCAGCAACATCCAGAGCAGTGCCTCCCAAACTTGGGTCTTCAGCTGTTATTGGACTACAACTCCCATAATCCCTAGCCAGCAAGACTAGTGGTCAGGTATGATGGGAATCCTGGGCATAGCCAGGATTTGGGCAGGGGGCAGGACTTTTGTTAGGGAGGGGCAGAACCGATGTGATTGGCCAGTTAGTTATTTCTGTTGTTTTTCTTGATCTGGAGGGGGCAGCTGCCCCCATTGGCTACGCCCATGATGGGACTTGTAGTCCAAAAACATTTGGAGAGCCACGTTTGGGAACTGTGATCCAGAAGGCCCCACATTCCATGTCCCTGTGAGAAACCCTAAACGTAAGAATTGTACAGAGGCATGCAAAGTGAAAAAGAATATCGGTCTTGTGAGATGTGTCTTACGGGAATCTATGAGAAGATAATTAGGGGAGCATGTGACTAGCTCAGGTGAGACAGAAAAAATTGGGTGGGGTTGGAATTTTCTCTCTTGCAAATTCAAATGAAGGGGATAGAAGCCAAGGAGGTGAGAGGGAAGTGAGATGGAAAATGAGGACAAAAGCAGGAAGAGGTATCCTAAGTCTGAAATGACTAGAATTTTGTGCAGTCCCCGAAAATGAAGTTCTCTGGTGGGTTATCACTTGTAGAAGGTGATGGGCAGGAATTCAGCAGGTTTTTGCACAGAAGTTTAGTCTGAGACATTGGCTAAGACAGTGTTTCCCAACCGGTGTTCCGCGGCACACTACTGTGCCGCGAGACTTTGCCTGGTGTGCCGCGGGAAAAATTGGCGGGGGGGGGGGATAAAGGGGGAAAAATTTATTCCCCCACCGCCAGGCGTGGGGCTGGGGCGGGGGAAGCCCGAGCTTCCCCCTCCCCCAGAACGGGACCCAGAGCCATGCCGAAGCTGCGTGCAGCTTTGGCATCGCTCTGGGAGCTTGCGGGGCTGGGGGAGGAGGAAGCCCTCCGCCAGCCTCCAAACCATGTCGGGAGACAGCGGGATGGCGCGCTGCGCCTCTCCCACTGTCCCCCGAGTTTGCGGGGCTGGCGACGGGGAGGAGCAGGCTTCTCCCCCCGCCAGCCTTCCAGCCAAGTCGGGGGGCACCGGGAAGGGCGAGCTGCGCCTCTCCCGCTGTCCCCCGAGTTTGCGGGGCTGGCGACGGGAAGGAGCAGGCTTCTCCCCCCGCCAGCCTTCCAGCCAAGTCGGGGGGCAGCGGGAAGGGCGCGCTGCGCCTCTCCCGCTGTCCCCCGAGTTTGCGGGGCTGGCGACGGGGAGGAGCAGGCTTCTCCCCCCCGCCAGCCTTCTAGCCAAGTCGGGGGGGCAGCGGGAAGGGCGCGCTGCGCCTCTCCCGCTGTCCCCCGAGTTTGCGGGGCTGGCGACGGGGAGGAGCAGGCTTCTCCCCCCGCCAGCCTTCCAGCCAAGTCGGGGGGCAGCGGGAAGGGCGAGCTGCGCCTCTCCCGCTGTCCCCCGAGTTTGCGGGGCTGGCGACGGGAAGGAGCAGGCTTCTCCCCCCGCCAGCCTTCCAGCCAAGTCGGGGGACAGCGGGATGGCGCGCTGCGCCTCTCCCGCTGTCCCCCGAGTTTGCGGGGCTGGCGATGGGGAGGAGCAGGCTTCTCCCCCCGCCAGCCTTCCAGCCAAGTCGGGGGACAGCGGGATGGCGCGCTGCGCCTCTCCCGCTGTCCCCCGAGTTTGCGGGGCTGGCGATGGGGAGGAGCAGGCTTCTCCCCCCGCCAGCCTTCCAGCCAAGTCGGGGGACAGCGGGATGGCGCGCTGCGCCTCTCCCGCTGTCCCCCGAGTTTGCGGGGCTGGCGACGGGGAGGAGCAGGCTTCTCCCCCCGCCAGCCTTCCAGCCAAGTCGGGGGGCAGCGGGAAGGGCGCGCTGCGCCTCTCCCGCTGTTCCCCGAGTTTGCGGGGCTGGCGACGGGAAGGAGCAGGCTTCTCCCCCCGCCAGCCTTCCAGCCAAGTCGGGGGACAGCGGCAAGGGCGCGCTGCGTTTCTCCGCTGTCCCGGACGGCTTTCAAAAGCCTGCCTTCAAAAGCCGTCCGGGACAGCAGAGAAACACGCTGCCTTTCTCCGCTCTCCCGGGAAGGCAGGCAGGGGGGAGCAAAGACTTTCGCCCCCGCCCGCCTTCAGAAGAGGTCCAGGACCTCTTCTGAAGGCGGGCGGGGGGCGAAAATCTTTGTCCCCCCTGCCTGCCTTCCCAGGGGCTTTTAAATCGCCCCGGACAGCGGAGAAGTCCTCCGCTGTCCCGGGCGATTTTAAAATGCCGCCCGCCAGCATTTTAAGATTGCCCCGGACAGCGGAGAAGTCCTCCGCTGTCCCGGGGTTTTTTAAAATGCTGGGGGTGGGAAGAAAAGCCCTTGTCCCCCCCCCCCAGCCTTCAGAAGAGGTCGGGGGACAGACTGCGGGGAGAAATCAGGGTGGGAGTCACGACCGTGAGGCAGGGCTGCCAAGTGTGGCAGAAGAGGACACGGCCGTCGCACCTGTCCTTAGGTAGGAGCTTCTTCCGTGTCGACCTGCTGCCCTAAAGTCTTGGCTTTTTTCTTGGCTTTTTGGCGGTTGGCACAGAAGGAAGGCAAGGGGGAGGGGGGAAAATTGAAACTTACACTTTCGTGCGTCCCTCCCGGCGTGACGCTGCGCGCTGACGTCACGGGGCTGTAATGGTGGTGTGCCTCAATATTTTTTTCATGAAACAAGTGTGCCTTTGCCCAAAAAAGGTTGGGAAACACTGGGCTAAGATATTCACTATACTTTGAAGCCTTCTGTATAAAACAGAAGTGGGAATAATATTCCCTCCCTTCTTCAAGGAAGAAGCACTGTCAATTATCTATGTGAGAAAATACCCATTGTGCTAAAGTGGGGGGAAGGGCAGGTAGAGGAAATAAATCCAAAATCAAAGGTTGTCAACAAGTACTCAACAAAACTGTACTGTGTGCTTATACATTCAAATGCCCTTCAGTCAAATACCCAGGATGGCTTTCAAATTTCAAAACAATAAACAAGATAAGCATGCACATTTTCCTTCATTTACCAGGTTCTACACTTTTTAAGACATGAAAGCAGGGAATTTGAAAATGACAGTTCACCAGAGGGGAGGGGATGATTCTCTTCTTGCCCTCCCCTGTGGACACCCATGTGTGCAAACAGTTGTATAAAATATTGTCTTTTTATGGCTGTATAATGGATACCTTCAGATTCCACATTAGATTGACCTTCCTCTGCCATGAATGCTCTGGTGGTTGTAGGACTGGGAAGAGGACTGAAGGGGCAGGATACTCCTTATTCTTTGGCGATCACTCATAGCCGAGTAAGATTGTCTTCCATAAACACGGTTTTAACAATGAGTCCGTAGGTGACTGTGAAGGCCAATTCTGGATCCACAAGTCCTTCCACAGTGGGGACATTGGTTTCTGGGCAGGAGTTGATCACGGTGTGGATTTGCCAAGTGTGCCTTCCTCTTAGCACGTTTCTCCCTTGCGTCCTGAGTTCGAGTGTCTTCAAAGTCCATGACACCTTTGGTAAAGACTGTTCTCCAACTGGAGCGCTCGCAGGCCAATGTTTCCCAGTTGTCAGTGTTTATACTACATTTTTTTTAGATTTGCCTTGAGACAGTCTTTAAACCTCTTTTGTTGACCACCAGCATTACGCTTTCCATTGTTAAGTTCGGAATAGAGTAGTTGCTTTGGAAGACGATCATCAGGCATCTTTACAACATGACCAGTCCAATGAAGTTGATGTTGAAGTTTCATTGCTTCAGCACTGGTGATCTTTGCTTCTTCCAGTACACTGATGTTAGTTCGCCTGTCTTCCCAAGTGATGTGTAAAACTTTTAGAGACAACGTTGATGGAATCTTTCGAGGAGTTGGAGATGGCATTTATAAGTGTTCCATGTTTCACAAGCATATAGTAAGGTTGGTAGTACAATAGCTTTGTAAACCAGCATTTTGGTTTCCCTGCAAATGTCCCGGTCCTCAAACACTCTGTACTTCAATTGGGAGAAAGCCGCACTTGCAGAGCTCAGGCGATGCTGGATTTCGGCATCAACGTTGGCCCTTGTGGAAAGATAACTAGGTAGGAGAGCCAGTGTGGTGTAGTGGTTAAGAGCGGTAGTCTCGTAATCTGGGGAACCGGGTTCGCGTCTCCGCTCCTCCACATGCAGCTGCTGGGTGACCTTGGTCCAGTCACACTTCTCTGAAGTCTCTCAGCCCCACTCACCTCACAGAGTGTTTGTTGTGGGGGAGGAAGGGAAAGGAGAATGTTAGCCGCTTTGAGACTCCTTAAAGGGAGTGAAAGGCGGGATATCAAATCCAAACTCCTCTTCTTCTAGGAGAAGTGATCAACATTTTCCAACGTTACACCATTGAGTTGGATTTGTGGTGCTGCAGAGGGGTTATTTTGTACTTGTTGATGCAGCACTTTGGTTTTTTGGATGTTGAGTGATAGGCCAAGCTTTTCGTAAGCTTCTGCAAAGATATTTAGGATGGTTTGGAGGTCATCCTCTGAGCATGCACACACTATCAGCATACTGAAGCTCTATGACGGAAGTTACTGTAACCTTACTCTTTGCTTTCAGCCTGCTCAGATTGAAGAGCTTTCCATCTGTTCAATATATGATTTCTACTCCGGTGGGGAGTTCCTTTAGACAAAGTGTAGGATCATGGCAATGAAAATAATGAATAGAGTTGGGGCAATAACACAACCCTGTTTAACACCTGATCCCACTGTGAATGGTTCACTTTCAGAGCCATAGGTGATGATCCAGCGAGTGGATCAAGAGAGGTCTTGGGTGCACAAGATCCAAAGCTTTCTCCTCCTATAACAGCCCCCCCCCCAAAGGGAGAAAAACTATGTTGGCCCTGTGTAGCCAATGTAGTTGTTTTCATTTCCATAGAAAACAGCGAGAGGGAATTAAGAAGGCAATCAGTTCCCAGTGGGAGGGAATTAAGCAGACAATTAAGAATGCATCTTTCCATAATAGCTGATTTCTGAGTCACTTTTTAATGTGATTTTCAATCATTGTATGGTTTCAAGTATAATTGTTGTAAACCTCTCTGATATGTAATGGTATATAAATATTTTAAAATAAATAAAAATGATTTTTAAAAACTGAATGCAGAAGAAGAAGAAGAAGAAGAAGAAGAAGAAGAAGAAGAAGAAAGGAAGGTAGGTAGGTAGGTAGGTAGGTAGGTAGGTAGGTAGAAAGAGAAAAAGAAAGAAAGAAAGAAAGAAAGAAAGAAAGAAAGAAAGAAAGAAAGAAAGAGGCTTATCAGCAAGAATCAGGACTTAGGAAGTGGTGGTTCTGCCATGGCCTCCCCCCTCCCGCCAAAATAATTTGGATTTTCCCTTTACCAATAAGTATAATTTGAGCGGGAAATGAAATATACACATCTTGGGACAAGCCGGACCTGTACTAAAGGGATGGATTCCACTTGAACCAGAATGGAATCAGATGGTTAGGACTTAAAATCATGGTATGGACAGTTCAGTCCACCCGCCCCGCCCCCCAAACCAATTGTCAGATTATTCTGTTTGGCTAATCATGACCAGGGACAACAGAGCAGAACACTCCCCTTCTCTATCCTGTTTGTTCTGTCTGTTCTTGCCTAGGCTTCACTACTGGAAGCTAAAGTGCTGAATGGCAAAGTGGGAAAGAAGAGTTGTGGTGATTTTTAAAATGGCAAACAGCATGCTGCATGTGTATTTGCAGAGTTCCCATTGCTGGCTCTATGCCAGTATGTCTTGAGGTACTTTGAAAGATTAAATCCAGTGGGCAAATGCTTAATTCTGCCCATTCAACCAGAAAGGCACTCTCCCCCCCCCCCTCTTACTCGCATTTTTGTGTTGAAGAGTTAATGAAAAGAGAGCAAAAAGCTGCTGTTTATTTTGTCCCCACGAGAGCTATGAGGGGAGTTCTCCATGATGGACAGTGCAACCACTGTGGCTTTGAAGCAGTGAGGGAGGTGAACCGGGAGCTGAGAGGTGAAGGTCCCTGTATAACAGCTTTCCGTTTGTTTACCAAAAAAAATTATTCCATCATAAAAATTCCCAAAATAGTTCCCGTCTTGACAGACTGACTGGCAGCTGTCCAGCTCTGCAGGACCTTTCTAAATTAAAGGAAGCAGAAGAGCTAATCTGGTACCAAGAGCCCAGAACCTGCACATTTGGAAGACTGTTATTGGACTGGTTGCCGGGAAGTTTGGAGAAGGGACATTAGCATTTGACCTGGGATTGGCAGGATTATCAGGCTGAATTTCTCACTCAGCGTCAAACAGGCCTGACTGCTTTCATAGCCACCGGTGACTGCTGATCGGGCTCCCATTTTCCCATTCTCTGCTTAGCAAAAGACATGTCTCTTCTAATTGGTTACTACATTGGGACTTTCGGACAGGAGAGGCATTTATGGGACCAGGAGGACTGCTGTATTAATGGTTGTTGGTGGTCATTAAACTTTATTAATGGTCAGAGGCTAAGCGGGCCAGATGCGCCTTTTGCTAGAGTGCTTGTGGATAATCAGTCCCAATAGCCCGGAAATGGCTGCATCTTCCTTGAAAGGTCTGAAGGGACTCAGAGGCAGGCGTGTTCCACAGCCCGCTAAGGATGACATTCATGAGATCGGCGTGTGAGAGAGAAATGATAGAAGCAACTTGGAATGAGAGGGTAGAAGAGTTGGAGGGAAATCTGGAACTTGTAAGATAACAGCATCTAAGGACAGCATCTTCTTTGGCGATCACTTGTAGCTGAGTAAGATTGTCTTCCCTAAACATGGTTTTAACAATGAGTCTGTAGGTGACTGTGGAGGCCAATTCTGGATCCACAAGTCCTTCCACAGTGGGGACCTTGGCCTCCATAGGTGACAACCACCTTGGAGTCTTGTTTTCTAGTAAGTCCTTGTATTTTGACCAGACATTAAATATTGCTTTCCTGACAATGTGATTCTTAAACATTTTATGAACCTTTACCTTGTCGTACCACAAATACGCATGCCAACCAAAAGCATTGTTAAACCCTTCCAGATCCAGGACATCAGTGTTCTCAAGAAGTAACCAATCCTTCATCCAGCAGAAAGCTACAGCTTCGTAATATAACCTTAAGTCCGGCAGGGCAAACCCCCCTCTTTCCTTTGCATCTGTTAATATTTTAAATTTTATTCTGGGCTTTTTGCCCTGCCAGACAAACTTAGAGATATCTTTCTGCCACTTTCCAAAGCATTCCACTCTGTCCACGATCTGTAGGGCCTGGAACAAAAACAGCATCTTTGGCAACACTGAGTTCGAGTGTCTTCAAAGTCCATGACACCTTTGGTAAAGGCTGTTCTCCAACTGGAGCGCTCGCAGGCCAGTGTTTCCCAGTTGTCAGTGTTTGTACTACATTTTTAAAGATTTGCCTTGAGACAGTCTTTAAACCTCAATTGACATTAGAGAAGTACAGCTGTGGCCTGAGGCAGCATGGGGTGGAGCAGCTCTCCCAAAATTGGCATCACTGCAGCTTACCCAGACGGCGCTGGGGTTCAGCAGAGGGGACACAAGGCCAGGGTTATGTGGACCCAGCAAGAGAGGTGCATTGGCTCTGCTGGGGCACCCGCATAACCCTGGCCATGACACCATCCTGCCCCAGCCCCATTCAGGTAAGCTGCAGTGATGTCAGGAAGGTGGCTCTACAGTTCTGTGCCACTGCACAGTGGTAAAAAAAGGTAAAGGACCCCTGGACAGTATCTGCAGGCTTGTTCATCTGAAGGAGTATCTCCACTCCCTTTAGCCTGGACACTGAGGTCCAGCTTCACTGTGAGAAGTGAAGTTACAGGGAACCAGGCAGAGGGCCTTCTGGGCAGTGGTGCCTGCTCTGTGGAACGCCCTTCCATCAGACGTCAAGGAGAAAAAGAACTTCACAACTTTTAGAAGACATTTGAAGCCAGTCCTGAATCGGGAAGTTTTAAAAGTTTGACATTTTATTATGTTTTTATCTGTGCTGGAAGCCACCCAAAGCGTCTGGTTATCCATTGTGCTGCCAAGCTTTGCAAATGAACCTGTCCTGTCTACAGTGCTCTCCACAGGCTTTGAGTCACCAGCTCGCTCTCCTTAGTCAGGCAAGCACTGAGCAGAAACACTCAGTTCATTCAAATCATCCCCTCATTCATGTTTTTTTCCCTTTTGTAACTTCCCATTAGATGAATGGGAGGGGGGTGGAGGAAACCCATCACCATCAATGTCCCAGTGACTTCCAGAGTTCAGCATTAGTCAAATATACTTCTGCTTGCAGCTACAGAAAAAGAATAACAGACACAATGCTTCATTGGAAAAATACTTTACTAAAGCACGCATTTCAAGTACAATACCCTTCATACATAAATAGAAATGTAGAAGCACCCAGGGAAGCCACAGTGTCAAGGCAGTGTCAATGCTACAAAGGGGTAAAAGCATTCAAGGGCATCTTGAACGTGCGCAAAAATAATAGTGGGTGTTGCAGGAATTGTGGGAGGTGGTTCTGTCAGTCCAAGAGGCCTGGGGACCCCTGCTCATTGGAGATCCTTTCCACTACTATACAGCAAGCATAGTGCAGGGCAGCTACCTAGACCTTTATCTCCTGAGCCAGAAGATGGTGGTTGGGCAGGCTTTGAGTTAAAAGGGTCTGGCGGGCCAGGTCAGCATGCAGAATTCCTCTCAGGCAGCCTTGCCCAGGGAAATGGCTCAAGGCTGAAGTACTTACAGTAGATACTGTACTTTAAGAAGCTGAAGACAGAGACAGCAAAACTCTTCTAAGCTGCCTTTGAATAGGAATAAGTAGCCACAAATATAATTTTAAACCTCAGACAGAAGGACAAGGCCCCGCACTTGTCAATAAGCACCAAGTTCCTGTTTCAGCTGTGAGCAATACGTGAATTCATTCTTCAGCCGTCCCTTTGGGGAGAGGGAAGGAAGGTGGTTTTTAGGTTTCACTTCCTAGTCTACTGTATCAGTGTGACACACACTTTTTTCTATTCCAGAGCTCATTTTCCAGCCATGAAAAGGGAAGGATTTCACCATGGTCTCCACTCATCCCCCAAACCATGCCTCACAAATTCTGCCATTGTTCTATATCTAGAAGAACTGTTTCTTTAAATGTTCCATTGAGGTGAAGCATACCTACCCATTTAGTTTTCTTAATCACGCTTTATTCTTTTTTACACAGTAGCCATTGCAGTCTGAATTGTGACCTCTTGCATGTTGTTGGACTCCCACAACTCCCTTCAGTAAAAACCACCACCACCACTATTATTATTATTATTATTATTATTATTGATTGAATTTATATACCTCCCTTTACCCAGAGGTCTCAGAGCAGTTCGCAGAAAAGATCAACATAAAAACCACAATATATATAATCAACATAAAAACGACAACCCAATAACAACCCCCCCAAAAAAGAGCCACATTTTAAAAGGGTATGGGATGTCAATCAGATCAATCAAAGCCTGGTTAAAAAGGAACATTTTTGCCTGGCGCCTAAAGGTGTATAATGAAGGCACCAGGTGAACTTCCTTAGGGAGAGCATTCCACAGACGGGGGGCCACTGCAGAGAAGGCCCGTTCTCATGTTGCCAGTAGTCCATTTGCAGAAAGGAAACTCAGGATCGAAGGACATGTGGCTGTTTTACCTTTATTCTAAATAAATGTGTTCACGAGATGAGACAGTTAGTCTGCCTCCCTCCCCTCCCCTCCGATCCTGTGACCATTCCAAAATGGCAATGGGGCGGGGGGGTTAGCAGGCTGACTATTCTCACTTCCCATTTCCTTAAAGGCTTATTGTGAAGCAGTGGAACATGATTACCTTGTCCTGCTCTGATGCACTTGTGAGTATGGAATTGCAGACCACCTAAAAGGTCTATCTTTAGTTACTGAACAGGGGTTGGCTGAGATGGGATGACTGAGGCCAAGCAAATGAGTAAGTATCAGGGCCCAGGATAAGCAGTTCTGTTAGATGGAAATAAGGGGAAATCACTTTTTAAAAAAAATATTAAAAAGTTCAGTGGTAAGCACATTTTAGCTCAATATTTCCCCCCCTTCAAGCATATATATCTCTTCTCAAATTGTAATAAAAATTATCATAACTTTTAATGTCATGTTTAATATCTTTTGGGGGGGCCAAGGGTATTTTTTTTTTTTTTTTTTTTTTTTGGTACTTGTGATCTAAAATTTAGTCCTCAGTAGAAGGCATCATTTTAATGACGCCACTGAAATTTGTTGCCTGCTTAGCTGTTAATTAACCAATCCAAAGTCTTTCCCCCTAAGACTGCATTACCGGAACTGTAAATTAAAGACAAAGGCCTGAGATTTCAAAATGCTCTAGCAAGCAAAGTCTCAGGGAGCAATTCTGACTTCCACCTGGGGAGCAAATGGGCGAACAGAATGGGGAGCCATTGCTGCATCCAAACACTGCTGGCCAGGGAAGAAGGTGGGTGGCATAATTTTTTCTTTATTTGTGCAGGGCCAGCTCCAGGCTAGTGCAGCAGAAAGGCCTGGATTGGGTCTGGTTTAGGAATACCACCACAGGTAGCCTGTCAACAGTTTGTGCCATTGGTGGCTGGAGTTTGGCTGGGCTACATGGAGGTAAACACCTGCTGCATCCTAATCTTCCCCCAACAGCACAAACGGGGGGACTAGGATTGCTCAAGAATCCACATTTGTGCCTTTTTGCTTCAGGTGTGAAATTCAGTGGAGCTTTAAGACTGCCTGTTGTTGCTTAGTCGTTTAGTCGTGTCCGACTCTTCGTGACCCCATGGACCAGAGCACGCCAGGCACTCCTGTCTTCCACCGCCTCCCACAGTTTGGTCAGGCTCATGTTTGTAGCTTCAAGAACACTATCCAACCATCTCATCCTCTGTCGTCCCCTTCTCCTTGTGCCCTCCATCTTTCCCAACATCAGGGTCTTTTCCAGGGAGTCTTCTCTTCTCATGAGGTGGCCAAAGCATTTGAGCCTCAGCTTCAGGATCTGTCCTTCCAGTGAGCACTCAGGGCTGATTTCCTTAAGAATGGATGCGTTTGATCTTCTTGCAGTCCATGGGACTCTCAAGAGTCTCCTCCAGCACCAGACTGCCTACACCTAAGGAAAAAATAAAGAACATCACACAGTTTGCTCAGACGGTTAATTGACTTATGTTTGGAACTGACTTATTTTTGTACGGTTCACATGCTGCTTGATCCATGATCCTGATCTAGATGCACAAACAGGTTCTGGTTTTAGAGATGGAGGAAGGCTTAAATTTGAGCCAGGGCTCTGCCCAGATGCAATGCCAGAATTCATAGGAGGCAATAAATGATGATGGTAACAGTAAGAGAGTAGCTTTGAAGAGATGCAAACAAGCTCTGTTTCACCAATAAGCAACCGCAGTAGACCCCACACAACTGAGATGAGCAGTGAACATAATTCTACCTGACAAGCTGCATTACTTTCAGGGCCAGAACTATTGGGAAAGTGCAGCGTTGAATTCCACCCATTTTGTTTTGAACCACTGTTGTTAACCTGGTCTATGAAAATACACTTTATTTGGGGCTGGTTCTCACAATCCTTTGGAATGTGGGCTGGCTCAACTCACATTACAGCACTGACTATGGTGATTCAGTCCATTCTTTCTTGTCCATATGACCAAGGTGATCACCTGCCCGTAAAATAATAGGCAGCTGATCACCTTGAGAGCAGAGAGGCAGAACAAAGAAAAGAGAGTGAATAATTGCCCTTCTGGTTGCTGTGCCTTGAAATAGTTCTTCAGTTTGAATCATGAGATGGATGAAAGCCGTGCTAATCTTCTTGCCTTGCAGAACTTGGAAAGAACTTTTGAATATTTCCTTTCCCATTTTCTGTCTCTTAGCAATTCTGTAGGGTGATATCATCGGGGTCTCTTCCAAGCCCAGGCTCAGACATTACAGCACCAGGTTTTGGCTGCTGCAGATAGCACCAGCGACATCCTGTGCTCTCTAGACCTCCTCCCCGAAACACTCAAGTGGTATAAAGAAACTCCCACTGTCGGACTCACGAAACCACCTTTAAATGTCTAAGAAACCACGAACCCATCATGACCTCAGCCCTGGATGCAGAACCCGCACCAGCAGAGCTGCCTTCAAAAATAGTTCTCTTAAAATAGTATTGGACTTCTCTGATGGTTTAACGCCATTTCTCCCTCTCTTCTGGTGGTTAGTTTCTAAAAAGAGAAGTACCAGGGTCCTCGCCTACATAGAAACCATGTCCTTTGAAGTCTCTTCCCATTATGCTGGAGGAGCGTCTGTGTTTCTCTATGCAAAGTCAAAGCAACAAGCTTTAAAAAGGGTTATTACACAGCTGCATGCCCTCATGGAGTCTCGTCACTCAAAACACTTTCTAGGGCTGAGCTCTGCCTGAAGGTCCATTCTTCTCTCTTTTTGTTTCCTGAGACAAAAGGCTCAGGTAGTCAAGTCATTAAGTGACCGAAAGTGAAAGGAAACACTTGGTTTCTGTAAAAATACTAAAGCAGAAAAATAGATGCTTGGCGTTTACTAAGTGGGCACTTTGATGTTTGGCATTGTTCTGCAATGCTCACCAATGCAAGTCTGAAAATCAAACTCCATTGAAAAACAACTTGTTACCTAACTAAGAGATGGAAGGTATTTTAAGGAAAAGAATGTGGACCCTGACCTTGGAGGAGGCAAGGAGCGTTTTCAGTGCCCCCTCTGTTTATTCAACTTCTGATTTGCGCAACTGCAGTGACATAAAAAAGACCTGCCGCAATCACACACATCATGGAAGCTACAAGGACACTGGAGACAGGAGTCATACAGATACGGTAACTTCAGCACCTGCTAAAGATGTTCTTCTTTCGACAAGCCTTATCAATGGAAGTAATGATCCCAGTTGGTATCTGTGTTGAACAGATTTTATGTTTGTGTTGTTTCCGTTGTGCCAGAAGCAGTTTAGTCATGCTGGCCACATGACTCAGAAAGCTGTCTGTGGATATGAAGTGAGATGAGCGCCGCAACCCCATAGTCGCCTTTGACTGGACTTAACCGTCCTGGAGTCCTTTACCTTTACCTATGTTTGTGCCTGTTGTTGTAAACTTTTTTTTTTTTTTTTTTAGTATGGTGTTGCTGTTTATTTACACATGAAGTTATTTTAGCTATACAGTGGTGCCCCGCAAGACGAATGCCTCGCAAGACGGAAAACCCGCTAGACAAAAGGGTTTTCCATTTTGGAGGTGCTTCGCAAAACGAATTTCCTATGGGCTTGCTTCGCAAGACGAAAATGTCTTGCGAGTTCCTGCAGGGTTTTTCCCCTCCCCCCCCTTTTTCCCAAGCCGCTAAGCCGCTTACCAGCTGATCCGCTAAGCCGCTTAACAGCTGATCCGCTAAGCCGCTAATAGCGCTAATCCGCTAATAGGGTTGCTTCGCAAGATGAAAAAACCGCAAGACGAAGAGACTCGCGGAACGGATTCTTTTCGTCTTGCGAGGCACCACTGTACAGGCGACTCTCAACTTATGCTGGGATTAAGTTCTGGGAATAGTGCCTAAAGCCAAAATAGCTAAAATGCATTGGGTTCAATGGTGGGTGGGATTGCCAAAGTTCTTTTTCTTGGATGCCCACCCTCTTTATGGCCTCCGAATGTGCATGATTTAAACGTGTGCAAGTTGTGAGTGACCTGTATATGGAACAGCTTCATATATGTTTTTATTATACTGTAAATCACTTTGAAATGTCCCATAGGAAACAATTCATAGATGAAATATAATAATAATAACGATGATGATGATGATGTCTCTCCAAGAGGATCCACATGCTCCTAAAGCAATCCAGTAAGGGCTACTGGTGTTTGAGTGAGCTGACAGCCATCTCACATCCCTTACATGGCGATTGTGTTTGCTGTGGCTACCCTACTCAACACAACCTGCACCAGCAGCACAATATTCTGCCCCCACATTATGGAGGGGAAGGTATACCATCCAGTACCATCCAGAAATCTCCCCCAGTATTTATCAAGGTTGTGCTTCAGGCAGCTGATTTTCTACAAAGAAATGGTGAACGATTTAGCACATTTGTGTGTGTTTTTGGATCATCTTGCAACTATCTTGGTTACAGAGCTGAAGATATTTTAGCTGTTTGCACCATTGCTGGTGGAAGATCAAATGGAAGCAACCGATGAGCAATCTAGGGATTCAGCAATTGGCAGGACAGACTTATCTTGAATTCTCTTCACAGCGTTGCCAAAGTATAGAGTGTATGAAACACTCAGTGTTCTTCACCAGATCTTTCTAGAAATGACAGCCCCAAAGCTAATGGGGATGCACGCACAATATTTCTAAAAACTTGAATCGCACCGGTCTCATTTTCAAGTGGCAAGAGTCCCAAGCTGGGTGATTTCTGCTTGCAACAGCCTTTCCTACCAAGATATAAGAGTTTCCAAGACGGTCGCTCAAAATCAACATACAGGCTCTATGCCATGACTCACAGCTTTTGTTCTTTTAAAAAATTAGGCCCAGGTCATGTGAAATGGCTGTGTAGGGTTCAAGTTAAAGGGTCAGGATAAAATTAGATATTTAGAAGTAAGTGCTCTTGTTTTGTAACAGCAGCATTCCACATGTCGAAAGCTAAAAGATCTTGCTTATCCCCAATTAGCTTTCCCTTCCTATTGTTTATTTCCTTTCTCAACTTCATTCACTTGGGATACTCATAGACTAATTAATCTCCTTTTTGTTTATACTTTTTGGAGTCTTTTTTGGACCTGACACATTGGCACAATGTTACAGAGTTTGCTTGTTATGTCAAGGTGTCTGGATTAACCCAGCCCAGAATTTTGTTTCCAATGAATGTATTAATAGGGGTGCGGTGAC
This sequence comes from Podarcis muralis, assembly GCF_964188315.1. NCBI lineage: Eukaryota > Metazoa > Chordata > Lepidosauria > Squamata > Lacertidae > Podarcis > Podarcis muralis. The sequence continues at coordinate 31,018,364 of NC_135655.1, forward strand.
TTTAAATGGTTTGACATTTGAAATGATGTGGGTTGGGTTGGGGGTGTTATTCTGTTTTGCTAGTTTTTGAGCAGATACAGCCATTTGCAGCCCACATTTAAACTGAAGCTTGATTTACACTTTTATACTGAAGTGGGAAAGTCCTCAGGAGGTGACTTTACCACCTCATTTTCACACAGGGAGCTAGCTATGTCCTGGTTCTTGTATTACAGCAACAACATGATGATGTATTGAACATGATGCCTTGTGGGTGCAGATGGTGGCTTCCATGCCTAGTTCATTCCACTTCAATTACACGTGTGCAATCTCCTGAAAAGATTAAACACCGAAATATGTATCCAGTGCTTCCATATATGCAACAAATGCCAAGGATACATAGAGAATGTTGGGCTGATACTTTCCCCCTAGATACACGTACCCAAAAGTGATTAATAAAAGTACTTGGGAATGATATAAATAATGCTCCTATAATAGATGTTCATTAAGGTTTGTTAAGTGGTATTCTCCTATAACTTGGGCATAGTCGGAGAAATGCTGGTGTCCTTGGCTGATAATTTAAAACCTAAATTAATGTTAATTAGGCAAACCCAACCAAGCCCTATGGTTCACCTAATATGGCTGCCACAACCCTGGGGCCTACATGGTGTAAGATTTATGAGCAATTAAGTCAAAAGCACAATAATAGTGATGGAAGAGGGAGCTGAGAGCAACAGCAACAACATCCACTCGCGTAGAGCCCGTGGAAACTATCTTGTCACCTGCCAATCATGCTGATGGTGACTGATGTCACCCCCACATTAGTCATGCACGGAAGACACCAATCAGCAGGTAGTGATGGCAGAAACCATTTCACACCTTCCCACACAACGGGGTTCATACAACTGGACACAATAAATTTGCATTGGTGTCTGTGCAATGGGAACAAGTGTTTTGCAATGCAGAAGAAGAGTATTTTAGCACTTTGTCTTACTCCATATACACCCACTTGACTGCTTTGATCAGAGGAACTAGCACTGTCAAAGGTGCCCTATAATATCCATTCTGCATTTGTAAGGACAAGATCTTGAAGTGGGGCAGCACCTACACTTCGGACCTCCCTGCCTTTTGATATCAGACAGGCACCTGCACTTTTTTGTATGTGTGTGTGCCTGCTAAGAACTTATTTCTTTAGACAAGCCTACCCAGATATTTAGGAAGCTGGAGCATGTTTTCATCTGTTTTTAGTTCGTTGTTATCTTAGCCTTTGCTAATTCTTCTTATCGGTAATTTTATGGTTTTATCTTTTTAGTAGAATAGAATCTGGATGGAGCTAGCCACTTCTCTGATCTTCTTCCAACTCTTCATCCATTCCTCCTATGCCCCTCCAGGAGTTGATGGACTACGGTTCCCATCAGGCCTGACCACTGGTCATGTTGGCTGTGGCTGATGGGAATTGTAGTCCAGACATGTGGAGGGCCAGAAGTTCCCCATCCCTGCTTTAAAGAATAATAATGATTTTCCTGGGTTCCTAACTCTTCCTGAGCTATTTTAAATGGCTTGTTTTATTTTATCCAAGTGCTGTTTTATAAACCTGCTTTTATCTTGGTTTATTTTTCAAAATTTGTTTCCTTACATTGATGTTCCAGCTTTTTATCATCACAGAACCCATGGTGGTGTACATGCAATTCCCAGGTAGCCAAATGGCAGAGTCATGGGCGTAGCCAGGATTTACTGGGGGAGGGGCAGACTTTATGTTAGGAGGGGCAGAATGGAGTTATCTGCAATGCAATTGGTCAGTTAAGTATTTTTATTTATTTACTTGATGGGGAGGGGAATCTGCTTCCCCTGCCCATGGGCAGAGTGGAAATTTGAACCCTGGTTACCCAGGTCTTAGTCCAACCACCTGGACTATTAATATCACCCTTTAAAATCACAATACAATAAAATCCTAGATTATGCTTTGAAAGCACATAAGGCCGCCATCTTGTTGAAATAAGCTGGTTTGGGTCTGGCTAATGCATGGATTGCTGACCTCCTGGGAACTGCATGTACACACCATGGGTTCTGTGATAAGATAACATGTTGTGTTATACTAGGTATTACCAAGAAGAGCAAAGGAAGTAGCAACAGAGCCATATTTCTTGTGACACTTCCTCAATTTCATGGTTTGGAAGATTGACCGTATGGCTCCAATATGGAGTCTGGGCTAACTTCAGCATGATATTATTACCCATGCATACAAGGCACCAACTGAGAATTAGCAATGGTCAAATGTAATGTTAACATGTATTGTTTACATTAGGTTTTAATATACTGCCTTGGGGGTCCTTGCCAGAAAAAAAGACCACGGCACTTCCCCCCCGGCCAGGGTAGACAACTATGACACAGCAGATAGGAGAGAATCAACAATTGCCACAATCTCCAGAGCTCTCTGCAGACATGGGCTCAAATTCCCTGGGAGCTCAAACACAGCCAGGAGGCTAGAAAGGGAAGGAAAAATGTCACCGCAGTCACTTTATGCAGGTAACTTTCTAATTCAATGGGCAGGAGGAATGCATGGAGAACCGACGGACTTTCTGAGGAGAAGGCTCAGTTGTGGGAACTATGCTGGCATACAGACCCCTCATAAGAACAAAATACAACATTGTGGCACCTTAATGACTAACCATCTTCCGAACTTTGTTGTGCTATTTTAAACACCTGCAGTGGGAGAGGAAACCATTGTTTTGTTTCAGCCATGGAGAAACAGAAACAAACATATTTCTGGTTTAGCGATTTCATGTTGGATTTTGTCTTTGAAAAACAAAAAAGAGCCTTGAGGCTTATCAGATGTATTGTGGCATAAGCTTTCATAGACTACACCAGACACACAACGAAGTGTTATATTAATTTCTGGCAGCAATCATATATATGTGGTGGATATAAAGGGAAACTTTACAGTCAGGACTAATGGAATGCTCTCTATGTGGTGCTTCCCTTCTGCTTGGTCTGGAGACCGCAGTCAGTGCAGACCCTGTCAGCACACAACACCCAAGCTCAGAGATCTGCACTGGTTGATGATTTATTAGCAGGTCAGATTCAAAGTGCTCCTATTAGTATATAAAGCCCTCAACAGCTTGGAGCCAGTTTACCTGAAGGATCACCTCGCCCCATATATGTCCACCTGACCACTTAGATCTGCAGAACTGGCATGTTTACAGATGCCACATATGAATGTCCATTCTGCATTTGCAAGAAATCGGCCCTTTAATTGTGGCAGCATCTATACTCTGGAACTCCCTGCCCATTGATATTAGGCAGGCACCTTCACTGTATTATTTTCTGCCCCTGCTTAAAAAAAAAGGCTTCTTTATTTCAGCAATTTTACCCTGGCATGTAACTTTAGCATGTTGTCTTGATGCATGATTTAAATGAGTGAAAGTGTCTTCTAATTACTGGTTTTATTTTATATTTTAAATGTAATTTGTTTTTAATGTTTGTTTTTATTGGTATTTTTGATGGCTTTATTATTTAAACTGTCTTTTGCTTTAGTAAGCAGCACATATATTTTTGTTAAATACATATTAATAACAACCAGTGATCCCAAATGGTCATGAAATGCAGGAGAGATTGCTTGCAATAATTCTATATAAAGCTTAACTGTATTCAGGATCAGCAGAGTGGTTATTTAGAACAGCAGTACTTGCGGATAGCACAATCATCCTAGTAAGAACTACGAACGTCCTTCACTCCCCTTTTCCTTGCCTTCCCTGAAACAACCCTGCTTCGCCTGCTACAAGGATGATGTAGAAAACATTCCACACTATTGTTGCAAAAAGCTAAATTTGCTAGTATTGTAGGACATCTAAAATAGGTATGGGGGACCCTCTGGTTGGAGTTCAGCTCCAACTCCACACATCCCTTACCCTTGGCTATGCTGCCAGGGCTGATGGGAGTTGGACAGCCCCAGACCCTCATAGCCATGACCTAAAATGTAGACTGATAAGGTAGAAAGACTGGAGATCAAACTGAACATGAGCCAATAATATGGTGGTGCTATTAGACAAACAGCAAACCCCATACCCACAATCACTTTAGGCTGTATGAACAAAAACCTTGTATCAATTATTTTCAATGTAAGGATCTCATTCGTGTTCAGTTTGCAGGCCACATTTCATGAAGACAGTCCGTAAACAAGAAAGATTTACCATACATCCATTTTCTTCCTGAGGGCAAAGTCCTTTGAGGAGTTGGGAATATGTTTAGCCTAGGCCCTAAAGAAAATATGATCAAGGAGGTAGATTTTCAAACATTTAAAGATGTATGAGGAAGCAGAACTGATTTGATTTGATTAACTACAGTAGTAGCTTTAAGAATGATGTGAGACTTAAGATAAATTAAGATGCAGTCAAATTATATATATATAGATTTTATTGCATTAGCCGTGTGGCCATAGCATGATATACATAGAAATAACAACATAAAATGGGGGTGGGGAGGTAAAGGTAGATATCGTCCTGGGCAAATACTTAAAGAAAGAAAAGAAAAAAAATTATGATAACAGTTTGTATCGGCAACAAGTTTGTATACCTGAATTAAGGAGTAGACGGGAAGTCATTTGTGTCTTTGAGTCAGTTTGTATTAAGTCTATTTGTTTTTTGTATGGTATAGGTGTAATGGGTGTTTTTCCTTTTTCTTTGTGTTTCCTTTTTCCTTTTTCTTTGTGTATTACAAAAAACCAAATAATTAAAAAAAATGGAGGCAGAACTGAAGATAAGGCAAGAAGCAACATGAGGTAACTATAACAACAGCTCTGCAGTGGAAGAAACTTCCTAAAGTTGCTGTGGAATTTCTTGCTGTTTCTTAAGGGAAAGTTGTGCTTCAGAAGCTGTCTTCAGCCATCCTGGCTTCCCAGCACGGATGGTAAAACTGGACTTCATAAATGTCCTTCAGAGGACTTTGAGGGGTTGGGGGGTTGGCAACCTTGAATGGCGAGTGTCCTCATCCTTTGCCATGGATTGGGCCCTCTGCCATGATGATCTCTGGATCTTGGAACCAGCTGTTGCCAAATGGCTAAGAGATCTAATAAATACATCAGATCATTTGCTTGGCGGCCAATTCTGAATCAGGCGTGCTGATTCAAGCGTTATGCCAATCTCCATGTTAATCTACTTCTTGCTTGCTAGTGTAAACCACAGGTACGGGGGCAGGGTTGGTAGAGGTGATACAAGGGAAAACAGCAGCTAAGATATGCAGGACCCCAGGCTATCTGTAGGCGCATCGTATTTCCAGTACCACCCTCCACAGGCTACATTTAGCAAATGTTTCTCAGCTTTTATACAGGAATTTGGCAGGGATCCCTGCTGTCAAAAGTTTATCTTCAACCCACTGCACCATCTACTGGCCAATTTTAACCACTGCGTGCTTTTGCAGACTACTCCTTTACTAGGAAGTCAGTATTCGAAGAATCGGAGGGTCTGAGAATAATAAGAGTTGGAAGGGACCTCAAGGGTCTTCTAGTCTGACCCCCTTCGATGCAGGATTCAAGAAAGTACACCAGCATCTAATGGGAATTGATAGCGAAACTTTTACCATTCTAATCAGCATAACACAGAACTGGTTCGGTGTGTAAAAAGGACTACAAGCAGACCTCTTTCCCCTGCACATTTTCATTTGACACCTGTCGGTATATATCTAAAGAAAGCTTGCAGAATAGAAGACCCATCAGCCAATCACAGGTCCTGCCCAGCCTATTTGCGGCCCTCTGGAGGAATTCCAAATATCCTTTGGGTTGTATCCACAGTAGAATCAAGTCTCTTCTTCTGTTAGCACAAGGATTTACCCTTACACAATGGAACTTCCCCTTCTCCTCCCACCGCTCACCCCCCCAATATGTTCTGAGGGTCCCCCCAAATCCTCCAGAGCAGATTTGTGGAGGGCTCGGAGGCACATGAAAAGGATAAGCCACACTGCACAAGCAAAAATCCCCGTAAAACAAAGGCATTGGATTCCGCCCATTGTTTGTGACTTTCCTTACATCTTTGCGAGAACATCCAAGGCTTGCCTCAGCCTGCCCAAAGCAGAAATGGGGAGGATGCTTGCATCGCTTACTACATTTGAGCTGGCTCAAGACATTTTCTGACTGAGATAGAACAGTAAACACACAACGCCAACAAATAAAGATGCATACTATGGCTGGCTGCATTATTTTGACACCTAAGGCAGAAAATTCCACCAGCACCCCTCTCTAAAGTAAGAATGCAATAATAATCAGTACATGGAATGAACTTGTTCGCCTTAATGAAGTCCCCTGAATTATTTAAAAAATCTCTGAGCCATGCCTGAAAGTGGTTCCATAATCGCTGAGTAAAGTGAACATGAATCAAGTCTATTCTGGGGTAGAACGCTGAATCATTTCTAGTTCATTTTCATGTTCATTCTCTTGTTTCTCCTAAGGCTCTTTGGGCTTTTAAGGTTACAAAATGTAATGGTCGGGGGAAGTAAATTAAACCATTTGCATTCCGCTGTGTACATGTTTTGATGTTTTCCTAGCCTTCATAATTATATTTTACACTTTAGCACAGCATTTTGCAACATTCTAAAAGCTGAAAGAAAAAAATGCAAAGGATCATTTGGATGAATTTGAATTGAACTGCGAACTGCATGTGAACTTTTTGGGAAAGGGATTAATGTGAACTGAAATTAGCTGTGAAGAGGAAATTCGAACAGATTGCTTCGTGCTAGTAAATTTGTCGAGTCCCAAACAATTTCCCGCTCTCAACTTGGGAAGATTCAAGTCACTATGACCAGAGTAAGTTGTGGGTGGGGAAACACTTGCAGTAGCATAACTTCTGGTGTCATGTTCCATTTCCAATCAATGTGAAGCAATTTTTCCAGAGGGGTAACTTGCCCTCAGACTCTGTTGTCAATGTGAAGCAGTAACTCCAGCTGTTGTGCTAAAAGCATTCTCCAGATAATCCCAAGCATTTTGATTAGGTCAGAAGACGGCTGGAGACTATGAAAAAAAAGTTTAATGTCGGCTGAAGAGTATTAATTCAGGGACAACCGCTTACCAGCAGCTCCTAAAGGCAAGATTTCATTGGGAGGCACCCCTTAAAAATGTGCTCACGAATGCAGACCCTCCAAGTGCCCCTATTTTCCAGGGACATCCCTGATTTAGAGAAGCCATCCCTGTTTCTGAATTCATAGAATCATAAAGTTGGGAGGAACCCAAGGGTCATCTAGTCCAATCCCCGGCAAGGCAGGAATCTCAGCTAAAGCATCCCTGACAGATTGCCATCCAACCTCTGTTTAAAAACCTCCAAGGAAGGAGAGTCCACCAACTCTCGTGGGAGTCTGTTCCACTGATGAACAGCTCTTACTGTCGGAAAGTTTTCCCAAATGTTTAGTCAGAATCTCCTTTCTTGCAACTTGAAGCCATTGGTTCAAATCCTACCCTCCAGAGCAGGCGAAAACAAGCATGCTCCCTCCTCCATGTGACAGCCCTTAAGATATTTCAAGATGGCTGTCATATCTCCTCTCAGTCGCCTCTTTTCCAGGCTAAACATACCCAGCTCCTTCAAGCGCTCCTCATAAGGCTTAGATTTGATCCCGGAATGTCCCACTTTTCCTTAGGACGTTCCAATTTTCATTGGAGAAATTTTGGAGGGTATGGAGTTATCCGACCCATGAGCCACTTGAAGGCAATCCTGTATAGGGAAGCTTTTTTTTTAATGTTTAATGTTTTATTATGTTTTTTATATATGTTGGAAGTTGCTCAGAGTGCTGGGGCAACCCAGTAAGATGTATGGGGTATAAATCATAAAATTATGGAATGGGATGTCCCTATTTTCATCGGAGAAATGTTGGAAGGTATGTGAATGTCTGACAGAAAGCAGCCTTCTGCTCAGACGATATGTGTGAGCTTTAATGGGAACTAATCCTTCCATTGAAGCAAGGAGTTCCAGGCCCAATTTCTGGCTTGGAAGTGACAGGGCTGCGTTTTGTAAGCATTATTCAGCAGATAAGGAGTGATTTTGACCTCTTTCTCACACACTGTTTCCTCCTTACGGTTTCTGCAACCATGCTCCCTTTCCCCCTCCCTTCTCTCTCCTCCCTTCAGAGAATTGGCTTTACAACAGAATTGTAAAATAATCCAGCTGTTCCTATGGTGACCTGTTGGCAGTTGCCCGGAATGACACCATCAAGCATAGACCTGGCCTGTTCTCTGCCAACACCCAAATCTGTTTATTCTGAGCAAGGCTGTGTTTGCTTTTGAAGCAGGTCAAGTACATGTCTAAAAGCTGGACGAGAGATGATGCAATCCCAGAGATCGTCCAGGAAAGCTGCTGTTTTGCCTGCATCTGATGCTTCGAGGGCAGGGATGGGAAACCTGAGGTCCTCCAGATATGTTGAATTCCAACTCCCATCTGCTCCAGTCAACACAACCAATAGTCATGGACAATGGGCACTGTAGTCCAATAACATTTGAGGGGGCACATATTCTCTATCCCTGCCCTCTTTACCTATTTAATTTAGTTTTTAACACAAATAGTCCACATCAAGACCTGATACTTCCAATTCTCTTTTTATATAGGCTGTTAACTGACTCTGTTTACGCAAGGGAGAAATGTGCTAAGAGGAAGGCACGCTTGGCAAATCCACACCGTGATCATCTCCTGCCCATAAACCAATGTCCCCACTGTGGAAGGACGTGTGGATCCAAAATTGGCCTCCACAGTCACTTACGGACTCATTGTTAAAACCATGTTTATGGGAGACAATCTTACTCAGCTACGAGTGATCGCCAGAGAAGAAGATGTAATTATTCTTGGTAATTATCTCTATTCTTTAACACTGCACACCCTCCAACATTCCTCAGGTGAAAATAGGGACATTTCTCATTCCCCAACAACTGACCCTACTCAACTCACCATTTTTAGTGTGCCCCCCCACAGCCCTCACAGAGCATTTCCTATCAGAGGAAGGGAAAGTGCCACCACTGCCACTACAGCAATGGGACACAGCACACAAACACCCTCCACCGTCCTGAGAAAAACCCTTAATCCCGATTTGATTTTATTCCTTAGCAGATTTACAAAAAGAAAAGCACACACCAATAAATAAATTTTAGAAAGGGGCAGAGACACACAAAGGATTAAAAAATAAAATAAAAACCAAGATTCCTTGCACTCTGCTTCTCCTTTCTTCACATTCAGGGGGGCCCTGCCCTCTGCCTGCCCCTCAAAGCCCTCACATCACACAGGGTTGAGCCTTTCCTCCTCCTATTCACCCGCTCTCCAGCAGCCACTACAAACTGCCCAAGGGAGGAGCCTGGCAGCAGCGGTCATGGGGAGGCCACAAGATTCTCTTTCACAGCCGCCATCATTCAAGACAAGCTTTGGCTCATCCTCCTGCCCGAGCTCAGCAGTGGGGGGACAGAGGGAGGAGATATAGGATCATTCCAGGATCCAATCAGAAGCTGAGATGGCTTTCGTAATTCCGGGACTGTCCCTGGAAAATCGGGACACTTGGAGGGCATGACATTGCTGACAATTTAATCAAGTTTAGTTCTTTCAGAAATGGTTGCAGTGTAAGGGGAAAGGTGAGTACAACCACGTTATTCTGCTGTAACCCCTTTATGTTTTGTAAAGGATTAACTATGTGGGGAGATAAACTGGGAGTTCATTTTTTACTTGAGGCCAGAAAAGATACCACGTACGTGGGCTCACTTGTCAGTCTGCCAAGAAGCAGCTAAGCTGCTCGTTTCAAAAGGGCTGCTTTGTTTACCTACTTGTGGAGGTTTGAGTTATGGTGACTAATAACAGGATCTAACTTTTATATGGTTCAGGTGACTTGAAATGTGTCGAAAACTTCTGGAAGTCCTTTAGCCTCCATGGGCAGAGGCAGCAATGCTTCTGAATACCAGTTGCTGGAAGCCACAGGAAGGAATGGTGCTCTTGTGTTTGGACCCAGCTTGCAGGTTTCTCACAGGCATCTATCTGCTTGGCCACTGTGAGAACAGGATGTCAGACTAGATGGGCCATTGGCCTCATTCAGCAAGATTTTCTTACGTTCTTGGTGGACTTTCTATTCTTTGGACCTTAACGATAGGCCAGTGAGGATTCAGAGCCATTAAAGATAATACCTGGCAGTCCTGCTAGTTCAACCAGTTTGGCAGACAACTACACTGTTACAGTCACAGGGCTGGAAGAGAATGTGAGGTTATCAAGTTCACGCACACACCCAATCTCATTATAATGTCAAGGTGGTTAAACCAATCCTCATAATTTGCAAGATCTGAATTAGTACAGAATTGACACTTTGGGCTAGACTGAGATTATGGCTATAGGTAAAGGACGCGGGTGGTGCTGTGGTGTAAACCACTGAGCCTAGGGTTTGCTGATTGGAAGGTCGGCGGTTCAAATCCCTGTGACGGGGTGAGCTCCCATTGCTCGGTCCCAGCTCCTGCCAACCTAGCAGTTCGAAAGCACGTCAAAATGCAAGTAGATAATTAGGTACCACTCCGGCGGGAAGGTAAATGGCGTTTCCATGCGCTGCTTTGGTTTCGCCAGAGGTGGTTTAGTCATGCTGGCCACATGATACAAAAAAACTGTCTGCGGACAAACGTCGGCTCCCTCAGCCAGTAAAGCAAGATGAGCGCCGCAACCCCAGAGTCGTTCGTGACTGGACTTAACTGTCAGGGGTCCTTTACCTTTTAAAGGGCTACAGCAGTAGAGTTGCTGTGAGGGGTCAATTTGAGAAGCTTCACAGCAGTGGATGCAATACTCAGGAAAGGCATGGAAGATGAAAGAAAGGAGAGACGAATTGTTCATTCGCTATTTGCACACACTTCTCTCTCAAACACAGGTTATCCAGACCACTAATCGGGCTGACTGGAGGCAACCACTGGAAGTTGCTTCATCCTTCACGTAACAGGCCCCTGCCACATTCCAGCACTTGGCCACAATCATTTTCTAAGAGCACTAAACCAATAAAAATGCCTAGTTGGTCTGGAGTCAGCACATTCTGTTTGACAAGGAATACCACACCTATGCACTGCCTGACGCCAGACATCATAGCATTTGTGGCTTCTGTGAAATCACTCCTTTTGCAAATACCAACATGTGGGGTTGTGCCCCAAAGCAACCAAATATCCAAGCATATCTCATCCACAATGCAGGAGAAGGGAAATGAACACATTAAATGCTAATGAAAAAGTTTCGCCCTAACGGTGGAGGATACTTCAGAACCTATCATTCTCTCTGCTAGGGACACAGGGGTCTAGCAGTCCTGGACCCCCTTGGTCTCCACAGCATGAAATCTCTAAGGCCCGAAATCACTAAAGCCTGAACCCTCTTAAGGGATTGCAAGAAGTTCCGAAAGGACCTCTCGAAATTGGGAATGGGTATTAAAATGTCAAATGTGATGCTACATAAACAAGTGGAACGATATTGCCCCAATCTTTATGTTTCATCAGAGATACATTTTAAGGGTGCCACACAGTGTTCACCTTCCTTCCACAATAAATAAAGTGTTTAGTGTGTTCTTTACCTAGATTCTGGAACTCCTTCACTATTAATTTTAAACACCTTAAGAGTCTTCTCTTACATATAGCTCGACCATCAATTACTGTCTAGCATTGTCCAGATGTTAAGTATGTTTATATTGTTCTATGAATGTATAAAGTTCACCCCCCCCCCGGATACTTTGCATATTGTATGGTATATAAACCAAATGAATCAATAAATAGTTTGTTCATTAATGTAAAATGATGCACAATGGGACAAAAGAAATCCTGTCATATATATACTTATGGGGGTCTGACCTGGCGGTGACAGACCTGGAATAGGCCTGTGAAGAGGAATGCTGGGCTGCGCTGCGCTGGGGTCACCCCTTGCCCACCTCCCTCCATGCCTGCTGACCATCTGGTGAGTGCATCAAGCAAGGAGTGAGCGAGCGCTGGCTGTGTGGTCATTCAGCAAGGGAGCTGGGGGCACGGCAGCACGGCAGCAAGGCAAGGCCACGCTCCGGGGCCCCGATACCCCTGGTGGCAGGCAGGGAAGGATGGGAAGCTGGGGACGGAGCCCATCAAGACAGAGATCCTCACGGAAGCCAGCACCTACGTGGGAGCGCTTGGTTCGTGCCCCCTCGTGTGCCTGGGACCACAGCCCCACACCCCACACTACACCTCTGGTTTGGGGTGGGGGAACAATCTCATGGTTTTTTAAGCACATGCCTATAGTGACCTTTCTGGATAAAGGGAGCTGATGTTCTTTTTGCCTGCAAGTTGGGTACAAAGCTTTGATTACGAACTAGGGAGAACCCTGCCTGCCTGCCTTCCCCACATTGCAATGTCAAAGGACTCTGAGCCTCCCAGGTCTAAGGTAGCAATAATTGTATTGTTTTATGTTACTAATTTGATTTATGCTCACACAACCTGTAGTGTTGGACTGTGAGTAGGTGCTGCTTTGATAATTCAAGATCAAAATCATAATGCTAAAGTCAGCTTGTAGTGGTTAAGAGTGGTAGTCTCGTAATCTGGGGAACTGGATTCGCGTCTCCGCTCCTCCACATGCAGCTGCTGGGTGACCTTGGGCCAGTCACACTTCCTTGAAGTCTCTCAGTCCCACTCACCTCACAGAGTGTTTGTTGTGGGGGAGGAAGGGAAAGGAGATTGTGAGCCGCTTTGAGACTCCTGAAGGGGAGTGAAAGGTGGGATATCAAATCCAAACTCTTCTTAGGACCTGGGAGACCAGGGTTCAAATCCCCACTCATGAAATTCAAAACCCCATGAAGCTCACTGGGTGACCTTAGGCCACTCACTGCCTCTTGGCCTAACCTTCCTCCCAGAAGTGAGAAACCTGGGGCCCTCCAGATGTTGGACTCTTGACACTGGTCAGCCCCAAGCATCATGGCCAAGGAGCAAGGATAATGGGATTTTGGTAGTCCAGCAACATCTGCAGGGCCACAAGTTCCTTATCTCTCTCTGCTCATGGAAGCCATCCAGCTTTCCTCCTTTTCCTCACCGTGTAGTATGTGTGGGAAAATCTCTCCCAGGAAATTCATAAAGCTGCCACATTATCCTTTTTAAAACCCTTTCTAACAGTTCCTTCTTAAAGATCTTTCATTGCAAAGTGTCTGCTAAATTGCCAAGTAACTATGGATTAGCATTCAAAACATCCTCCTTTTGCTTTCACCTAAACAATACATGCTTTTTCTTTCCTGCACTTGTTTAATCTTGCCTTAAACCAACATGATAAACCCTTTGGGGTACAGATTGTCTCCTCCCATTATGACTGCTGCTATTAACCCCCGAAGATCTCAAAATCTGGGCACGTTCATGAGAGGGAAATCAGTCTATCAAATAGCTTGGAGCTAAGCCATATAAGACTTTGAATTGTGCCTGGAAACAGACTAGTAGCTAGCAGAGCAGTTAGAGCAAGTGAGTCATATGCTCCCTGTAACTATTCCTAGTTAGCAATCTGGCTGCTGCTCTTTGAACCAGGCGATGTTTCAGAGCACTTTTCAAAGGCAGCTCCACGTAGAGTGCTGTGATGGCCTGGGACTTGGGCTCAGACGCGGAGCCAGAGGAGTCTGCATGGGATCCTTTGCCTCAGGCATCATCTGAACCAAGTCTGGGGCCTGATCCTGAAGAATCCCAGTCTGCACAGGTTCCCCTGCAACAAACCCCCGCTGGGCCGAGTCAGGGGCCTGAGCCTACCCTGGCTTCGTTGCCTTCAGCTGGGCAATCACTTACAGCTGCTCCACTACCAGTTTGGTCAGGGGAGACTGAGGCGGCCCCTGGGTCTAGTAACCAACCAATGTCTCCCAAGCCGCAGAGACTAAGGTCTGAGAGAAGGAGAGACCTGAGTACTCGCAGGAGGAGTGCTCGCCTTTGGGCGAAACAGGGAGGTGAGTCACCAGGGGATCAGGACTGGCCGTTACCCAGACAAAGATAAAAGGCTGTCGGACCCCGCCGCAGCTTGTGGGAGCAACATTGCTGTATGCCAGACCCTGCCTGAGATCCTGTACCTGTCCTTGCCTGGTTTCTTGCCTCGTGTCCTGCCTTGACCCTGTTGGACTGACTCCTAGTGGAACCTATGGATTCTGGACCGGACCTGGACCGCGGTTCTCGGGTTACCCCCGGGCCCAGCACAGGTGCATTACACCACTCCAAATAAGATGCAACTGTGGTCAAATCAGACATCTCAAGGAATGGTCACAGCTGGCACACTAGCAAATGCACACCTGGCCACTGCATAGGCCTGGGCATCCATGCTCAGGGCTGAGTCCAGGAGCATTCTCAAAATGCAAACCTGTGTCTCCAGGGGGAGCGTTATCCCGTCCAGCACAGACTGAATCCCTATTGCCTGTTCTGCCTTCCTACTTGACCAAGAGCACTTCTGTCTTACCTGGATTAAGTTTCAGTTTATCCGCCCTCATCCAGTCCTTTACTGATGACAGACATTGGTTTTTAACCTAGAAAGCTTCCTTGGATTTAGGTGGAAAGGAGAAATAGAGCTGGGTGTCATCAGCATACTGGTGACACCGAATCCTGAAATTGTGGACAACCCCTCCCAGCAGTTTCATGTAAATGCTAAATAGCATGGAGGAGAGAACAGAACCCAGAGGGACTGCACAGACCAGTGACCAAGGTGTTGAACAGGAGTCTCCCAGCAACAGCTTCTAGGTTTGCCCCTATGAGAATGAATGGAATCATCATCAACACTATCATCCGACTGGGTTTCCCCAGCCACTCTGGGCAGCGTCCAGCAAAATATAAAAACATAATAAAACATCAAACATTAAAAACTTCCCGATACAGGGTTGCCTTCAGATGTCTTCTAAAAGTTGTGCAGTTCTTTATCTTCTTGACATCAGATGGGAGGGTGTTCCACAGGGAGGGTGCCACCACTGAGAAGGCCCTCTGCCTGGTTCCCTGTAACTTCACTTCTCTCAGTGAGGGAACTGTCAGAAGACACTTGGAGGAGGACCTCAGTTTCTGGGCTGAATGATAAGGGTGGAGATGCTCCTTCAGGTATACTGGGCCAAGGCCGTTTAGGGCTTTAAAGGTCAGTACCAACACTTCAAATTGTGCTTGGAAACGTACTGGGAGCCAGTGAAGATCCTTTAGGACTGGAGTTTTATGGAACTTCTGTGCATTCTATTCTATTTCGTCTTTCTTATGAATACCTACCCTTTCTTATGAAAGAATGGTGCTCTGGACAGTTGCATCAAATCTGGCATCAAGGACAGAGCAGATGTGAATGAATCTGCCTGCAAAGCGCTTTAGAGATTCTTTTAGAGCACTGACTGCCCATATATGGGATAGACAGTAGGGGTTTTCTACTTCCCTTTGCTTTCTGTTGGAGCTGAGATTTTGCTGTAACTCATCAGAATCCTAAAGTAAGGAGCCCAAAAGAGAAAACAGAAATGTTGGTGTCAGCAGGAAACAGACTTGCTGAGACAATAATAGCATATTAAGGGATCGGATGCAAAAGCAACAGCATAGTTAAAATTAGAAAAAGACCCTAGAATAAAGTCCTCCACTTTGGCATGTGCGTAGCATTAATCATATAAAGAACAGCACAGGTAGGAAACTCTGCCCTCAGCTATCTAGGACAGAAGTCAGGGCTTCCAATTGAAAAGGGTGAGATTCCAAGAAAGCAAATGATGGAAAACATGACTCATGCCAAGGAACAGAGAGTTAGTTCTATCTTGGAAGTGGTCAGAGTGCAGCTTTCAGTCCTTTTGGACTGTACTATAATGACTGGAGGTCATGCCCCTTCTCCCTAGTTTATCTCTCCTTCCCCCTTTAGCCTATCATCCTCTCCTCTCACCCATCCCCATGTTTATCTGACTAAAGTATTAGGACTCTGAAAGATACCTTCCGACATGGTACTATCTGTGACCAACATAAATGGGGCGTAATGAATTTAAAATAGTTATTATGTATAACACCAAGTAGGCCTACAGTGGTACCTCGGGTTACATACGCTTCAGGTTACATATGCTTCAGGTTACACACTCTGCTAACCCAGAAATAGTGCTTCAGGTTAAGAACTTTGCTTCAGGATGAGAACAGAAATCACGCAGCGGCGGCACAGCAGCAGTAGGAGACCCCATCAGCTAAAGTGGTGCTTCAGGTTAAGAACAGTTTCAGGTTAAGAATAGATCTCCGGAACAAATTAAGTACTTAACCCGAGGTACCAATGTATTTGTTCAGCTTAACATTGCCTTTGTGGCTCCCAGATTTCCTGCACTGGTATCGTCATCTGTTTTCAGACATCAGGTTTTTATTTTCTAGAATCAGGTTTTTATTCTTGCTGTCACTGAGAAAGCATCAAGGTTGCACAAAGATCTGAACAGAGGGGTTGCCCAGCCAAACCCAGTGTCTTCTTCATTCAAGGTTAGCCTTCATTAGGCCGAGCAGGACAACCACATTAAGCAGCAGATGCTGGGGGGGGGGGCCAGGGGCAGAGGTCACCTGCTGTTCTTTTCCAGCCCCTTGACTGTTCCCCATTACTGGATATGTGTGTGTGTGTTCGCACACATGTGCCACACACCCCGCCCTTCATCTTCTTTGGGTGTGGTAGGCCACAGTTTCCTGTCACCAGCGCTGAAGTAAGATTCAGTTCAGGTGACTTCTGTACATGGAATAGAGCTTCCCCTTCCCCTGTCTTATCCTTCACCTTAAGCAGCAAAACATTTTGAGCCAGCCCTGTCTTCATTTCACCACACTGGTCCTGACCCAGACGACAGGAAGCTCATGCCCTCCAACATTTCTCCGATGAAAATATGGACATCCCGTTCCATAATGATAATTTACTATTTATACCCCACACATCTTACTGGGTTGCCCCGGTCCTCTGGGCAACTTCCAACATATATAATAATAAAACATTAAACACTAAACAATTTTTTATAAATCCCTATACAGGGCTCAGGGATTGGATAACTCCATACCCTCCAACATTTCTCCAATGAAAATAGGGACATCCTAAGGAAAGCGGGACATTCTGGGATCAAATCAGAAACGGGGATGGCTTCTCTAAATCAGGGACGTCCCTGGAAAATAGGGACACTTGGAGGGTCTGAAAGTATGGCCTTTTGCCTCAGAAGTTATAGAAGCCAAAGCAATGGACTTTTCACTGGGAAGACACCTATTAGAGCCAAGACTGCACCAAGACTGTATCGCTGCATGATGTGGAACAGGAAACGGCTCTCTCACACTACCGAAGGCCAGCTAATTTATTTTGAGATATAAACCCCCCAACAGTGCAACAGTAATCAATTAAATAATTAACCATTCACTCCAATTTTATGACACCCAAAATCAGCTGCCTGCAATAACAGGCTTACTGTGCCTAATGGTAGGACCAGCCTCAATTAGAGCTTTAGTACTGTCAATAAATTTCATCTAAGTGAGTTTTATAAGAGTAGCAGAAGGTCACAGTCATCTTAAACACTGAAGGTTACAGTAGCTTATAAGGGATGCAGGTGGCGCTGTGGGTTAAACCACAGAGCCTAGGACTTGCTGATCAGAAGGTTGACAGTTCGAATCCCCGCAACGGGGTGAGCTCCCGTTGTTCACTCCCAGCTCCTGCCCACCTAGCAGTTTGAAAGCACGTCAAAGTGCAAGTAGATAAATAGGTACTGCTCCGGCGGGAAGGTAAATGTCGTTTCCGTGCGCTGCTCTGGTTAGCCAGAAGCATCTTAGTCATGCTGGCTACATGACCCAGAAGCTGTACACCGGCTCCCTCGGCCAATATAGCGAGGTGAGCACCGCAACTTCAGAGTCGGCCACGACTGGACCCTTTACCTTTACAGTAGCTTATGGTAGGGTTGCTATATTTCAAAAAGTGAAAATCCGGACACAAAAGTTGTTGAGCCCCCCCCCCCCCTTTTTCTTTCTCTCTCTCTTTGGTGCCAGAACGATAGTGACAACATGGGTTTACATACGTCCAGATTTTCCAGGACATTTTTGTGATTTCCACCCAGACACTGCTTCCGACTGCTGTATTCTGGCTATGTCCAGGAAATTCCGGACATATGGCAACCCTAGCTTATGGGATGGACTACTTTGGAAGGTGATGGGTTCTCCAGTGGCATTACTCAATTTATGCAGCTTAGACATATTGCAAATTAGAAATAAGGAAACTTATACAGTGGTACCTCTGATGCGAATGGGATCCGTTCCGGAGCCCCGTTTGCATCCTGAAGTGAACGCAACCCATGTCTGCGCGTCTGTGGATTGCGATTTGCCGCTTCCGCGCATGCATGTGGCATCATTTTGAGCATCTGCACATGCGCGAGTGGCGAAACCTGGAAGCAACACATTCCGTTAATTCCAGGTCACCGTGGAGCCTAACCTGAAAATGCTCAACCCGAAGCTACTTCAACCTGAGGTATGACTATAAACACATTTGTTAACTGATGCAGTATAGCCATTGCCAGAACATGGAAATCCCTACAGGTATTAAATATAGACCAATGGTACAATATCGTGTGGCAGACAGCATTTCTAGAAAAACTGATACAAAAATTAGAAGTGTCAAGAGGACAAAAGAAACCTGATGGTTTGGTATGACTTTATTAATTACACAAACAATGAAATCTATGGTAGGACAGTACCTACAGTACAGTGCAGAGCACACAGCTATCCCTCCTCCTTATTTCATTATTTAATTTTGATATATATACCCAATGACAAAAATAAATGAATATTGAAACATATAATTTGAATTGTTACAGGTATAAACTATTATTTGCCTGTGTTCACCAATCTAAACAGCGTATGTTATTGTACATCATAAATGTAACTGTAATTGTTCTAGAATTCATTCTCTCTCATAATTCAATCAACAAGTTAAAAATAGTATGATTTTGGCGGTTTTGTTTAATTTAATTGTTATAAGTTATATGTTCATATGGAACCAAATTTGTAAGTCTATGCAAACATAGTTTTTTTAATTAAAAAAATGATTTTTTAAAAAACCAAATTTAAAAACAAACAAACAAATAAGCATGCCTGATTTTAAACTGTATGGGAAGTTGCTTGACTGTTTCCTTGTTTTTCTTTATGATATGTTCAGGTTTATTTTAGTGTCAATGGATAATTTTAAGTCTGCTGATACCGAAATAATTGAATGCATGTAAATCAGCACACAAACCCGGGGTGGGGGGGAAGCACACACAGTTCCACATAGCTAAGAGATGCCAGAGTTTATTACCCAATGAAACAATGCTGCATCTTTGTGAGCATATTCATATAGTGGGTTTGTTTCTCCTCCTTCCTTATTGGGAAAGTTCTCTCAAGACCTGCTGTAGTCACTGGAGAAGTAAAAAGGTATATTTTCAGACTGGAATGTGCCCCCCACCCCTGGTTAAAACCTCAGCATCAGTCTGTTCTCTCTAGTTCTCTGTAATGTTTGTATCAGAAGAGGCCGTGCATGTTCTAAACTGGTTTCCAGATGCAGCCATGGGCAGTGTGAAAGCTAGTAAGCTGTGGCTGCGTAGTGACAAGATGGGTGGCTCCCTGATTCAAGAATTGGGTTTTATACCAGCTCTGGATGTGGTTGCCCTCCCTCTAAAACAGCACATGGATTGACGCCTGAGTCACAAGGGAATTGCTGGAATTTAAGTGATCTTTGTTGTAAACTGCACAGGATAACTTTGAAAAGCAAGAGGAGAGTGCCTCTTTGGAATCAAGACCTATTAACAGCAATTCAGCACCCTAATTTTACAGTTGGTCAGAAACGTTCCATGTAAAATTGCTAAGGTGAAAAAGTATTGAGAAAGAAGGGAGGTGAAGAGAAGAAACCTTTCCTGATCTGTGTGTAACAATTGCATTTTAGCCTTTAAGCCTCCTACTAGGGCCAGTCAATGCCGCATATGAGCTCACTGCCTTCCCTATGGCCAGGATTCTTCCATAGTGTCTACTCAGAAATCCCATTCACCAGTGGTCTTTTCCAATGTTAGTTAAAAGGTTCCCATGTTCAGTCCCTCAACATGTTATCGGTTGCTGTTCAGCATGACTGTGGGCTTACAATAGAGGCCTGGTGATCAAATGACCTTTACAGTGGTGCCCCGCAAGACGAAATTAATTCGTTCCGCAATTTTTGTCGTCTAGCGAATTTTTCGTCTTGCGAAGCACGAAATCCCATAGGAATGCATTGAAAATCAATTAATGCGTTCCTATGGTCAAAAAAAGTCCAAACAAAGCCAAATTTGGTACAACAACAGTTTATTAAGTGCTCTTTAAAGTCACACATACTGTAAAGAGCAGTTCAAAAATTGAAGGGAAAATAAATTAACTTTATAAACAAAACATGTCTTTGTTTTTAGACAAAGAAAACAAAGTCGCGAGACGTTTTCGTCTTGCGAAGCAAGCCCATAGGGGAAATTCGTCTTGCGAGGCAAATCGAAAACGGAAAAACCTTTCGTCTAGCGAGTTTTTTGTCTTGCGAGGCATTCGTCTTGCGAGGTACCACTGTATTAGTCAGCTTCTCTTCCCTACTGGAGAGAGAGAGAGAGAGAGAGAGAGAGAGAGAGTTTGAATTGCTAGCTTTGTTCTTTATTTCTCCAATAGCAAAATAGCTCTATTTCAGTATTTTAACAAGTGAAAAGAAGAAAAAGGGTAAGATTTTGACCATGGGTAGGCAAACTAAGGCCCGGGGGCCAGATCCGGCCCAATCGCCTTCTAAATCCGGCCTGCAGAGAGTCCGGGAATCAGCGTGTTTTTACATACATGAGTAGAATGTGTCCTTCTATTTAAAATGTATCTCTGGGTTATTTGTGGAGCCTGCCTGGTGTTTTTACATAAGTAGAATGTGTACTTTTATTTAAAATGCATCTCTGGGTTATTTGTGGGGCATAGGAATTTGTTCACCCCCCCACCCCCAAATATAGTCCGGCCCTCCACAAGGTCTGAGGGACAGTAGACCGGCCCCCTGCTGAAAAAGTTTTGACTAAGGCACAAGTCACTGGTGAAGGTCAGTCCACACTACAAACTGAGTCCAGAGGCAGAGAAGGCACTGGAATGCAGTGATTTGACAATGTCCTCTGGATTGTCCATTAAAACGTGAGTGAACAAATGTTGACAATTGCAGAGAGAAGCACCGGTGTGAAAGCAACCCTCTTCATCAAGAGGAGATGAAACCCTCTGTGACTATTCTGACTCTGGCTGTTCCCAGTTTCTGAGGTAAAGTGAATGCTACTGAGCACAAGAGATAGGGCCTTCTCATCTGCTATCAAACACATTCACATACCGGTAATCAGTTTGCCTGGCACCAAATTTGATGCCCTTTAGGCACCGGGCTGAAACAATATTATCCCCAGGGGTTTAATGGTCTCAAAACTAGCTTCCTGTTGGTTCTGAAGGTGTTCACTACGTGTAGAAAATGCTTGTTTTTATATAATAATATTACTAGTTTAAATGTATGTTATAGGTCACCTTGAAAACATTTCATTGAAATGTAGGAGAAAATTTTTTAAACAGATTAAACAAACAAGCATGGCATGGCATATTCCTGAGGAAGAATTTCTCTCTTATACAGTAATAAATAATATAATAATAAAATTTTATTTATATCCTGCCCTCCCCAGCCGAAGCCGGGCTCAGAGCGGCTAACAACAGTAAAATAATACTGCTTCAAAAAATGCTTTAGGGCACTAATTGTGGCTACTAGTAGGTTGGACATATGCATGAGCAGGCAGTATACGTCTGACATCCGTTAATAGGCATCATCTATGCCAGGTGTGGAGAAGCTTTGGCCTTCCCGGTGTTGCTGAACGACAACTCCCATCAGCCCTAGCAAGCATGGCTAATGATCCGGGATGATGGGAGTTGTAGTTCAGTGACACCTGGAGGGCCAAAGGTTCACCACACCTTATCTCTGCAATCCTGCTTCTTACTACGTCATTTCTAAGGTATGTTGTGCAGGCATCCCTCTGTTGCACTTCTTCACATTTTCATTTTGCTTGGTTTTTCTGGACTTATCACTCAGTGACCCTCTGTACCTCTTTATTCATTTCTCGCCCATGCAAAATTCCTTGTCTCTGGACTGTGTCTTGCTCTTCTGGTCGGGTTAATATCCTACAATAATGATGAATGTGTGCAAATGCACCTTGCCCTCTTCACAAACAAAGTGCTAACTGATATACATTTAACTTCATTCAGGATTGCAGCCTAAAGACACATCTAGATGGTGATTCTCCCCTGCCACCAGCACCAGGGGTGGAAAAGCAACATGGATTTCAAGATTTAGCACACAAATATTGTTCTTCTGTATTCCGTTCTGCACGGCAGTGCACATTTCTCCAACAAGACAGAGCAGTGCACTTGTAGGATTTTGTCATCAGAAAGAAGTCTCACACTACTCCCATGTTCCTTTCCCTATGTACAAGAAAATCATCATCAACAACAAATAATAATAAATAATTTTTAAGCTGCTGTGTGCTCATCCAAACCAGCAATGGAGCATGGAAAGCGTTCGAGCAAATGTGTATGTGTACATGCCATTTTGAGTGCATGTACTTCTTCCATTTTTTAAATATTTACATTTTTGAAGTTATACAAGCTGCCACAGGGTGGGGAGAAAGCAAATATGCAGAGAGCATGCCAAGAGTCATGGCACTGCCCCAGTTGGAGGCGAAAGCAACAGAACAATTTTAATTACTTATGGCATGTGCCTTAAAACTTTTTCACCTCTGTGAAGGATCAGAGAATGTTATGCTGTTCATTAATGCCCACAAACCCTCCAAGGCACTCTGATAGAAAGTGCTAATCAGAGGCAAAGTATTTATTACAAATTCACATGTTTATAGCTGTGTCTCACTTAATTTTTAAAACATTAAACAAGGCTTAGGCTTAGTACTCAAAGCTAGTCATTATCACGTTTCTCAGAATGTGTGAAATTGCCTTAAGGGCATAACAGCTATCAAAGCAACCCGTAATTAAACTACACTTATGGCACAATTGAGAATGCACGGGACTAAATTAATATTAAAAAGTGGCTACTGCATGATGCAACAAGCATCCCAGAAACAATAAATTATGAGGCAAATACAGACAAAAGTACTTGTGTTAAGCTGGCTGTATGTGGAAAGTAGTTTGGGAAAGGGGTTTGACAGGGACTTTAACTCAGGCTATGTGCAGATTAGCACCTTGAAACACAGCTAAATCATCCCCCTAATTTCATTTAAAGTTGTTTCTTTATGTTGCTTTTCACACCACAGAGAGGGAAAGGGTGTTTTCACCAGATACTCATCAACTAGTCTGTTTCCCTGCACTGAACTCCAATTCACTGGTCATCCATGCATGCACAACAGCTGGATGAAATGTATACATCTCAGCTCAACTATGTCTTCAATTTCCTAATTGGATGGAAGCTCGCTTGAGGGAAAGCACATAAAACAGAATAGAGGCGCCAGCTTCTCCAGAAGATTGTGGTGCCCCCACACAGTGTCATATGATGTCCTGATGTTGTGCAAATTAAATCCTTTCAATATTGAGAGGGCCCAGCCCCCTAAAAAAAAATATTCAGCGGGCTGAAAGTGCCTCGGCCCCTAGAAGTTGTCACCTATGAAACAGGAGTATTTCTCAAGAAGATACAGGATACCTATGGATTTTGGCTAAGACGATGCATACAGAACTTCAAACAGCAGTAGTTGGAGCGTGGTTAAGACAGAATAAGTGGTAATGTGTACACAGTGTTTGTTAGCTGTGAACGTGGCAGGCTTAAGTGGGAATTCTGGATGGCTTTATTTTTCAGCCAGTCATCTAACTCTTTATTTTTCAATTTTTTGAATATAATTACTGTAGGTCAGGTACAGGGAATCTTTGCCTCTCCAGATGCTGCTGAACTACAGCTGCCATCATCCCTGGCCATTGGCTGATGGAAGTTGTTAAGATTCCTCACACTTGCTGCATAGCAACCTTCATTTCTCTGTCTCTCTCCTTGCCCCCATTTGATTACCTCATTTCCTCTTTTGGTAGGTTCCAACATTCCCAGGAGATTACATTTCTTCTAATTGAACAATCACAACACACACATGCCTTGTCATGAGATACAAGTTCTCTGTCATTCTCAGGACACTCTCCCTCCTATTTTGTACCTATAATTGCTGTCAGCATCAATGCTAAAAATAGTGTGTGAACTGCTCAGCACACAGTATTTCTGAGCCACGTGAACACCATGATCTCAAGGGAGAAACTACCTTGGCCACAATCCAACAGAGCTCACTATCCTAGAGCTGAGATCAATAGTCTTAAGTGTGTTTACCGTAATTCTTTGTTCTTTTGGGGGGGGGGCACAGCTATAAGCTTCCCTATAGCTATAATAAGCTATCTGGAAATTACAAAGTATATACTGTGTGAAAAAGAATTAAAGCTCATTTGAGCTTTCAGACATATTACTACTTAGTTAGGGTTGAGTAATTTTCAGTGCTTGTAACGGATACATATCATATTTAACCAAATTTATTATATTGATTATGCATACAGCCTCGTATGTATAACACACTTTTTGAGTGTGTTTCACAGAAGTCCTGAGCATGAAAAATGAACAGCTTCAACTGAAATAAACAGTAAATAGGGAATAGCTACACAGACAAAATAATTCCAGGAGAAAATATGGAGAACTATTTTATTATACCCTGATCCATAACAAATTTCTTGTCATTAACCAGGGGGTGCCAACTTAAAAAAATATTGGGGGGCCCTCAGGTAAGCCCCACCCCCCATAATCAATCACATTATACAACGCACACGCATTATTTGAGTGGCAATGCCCATAAACTTTGGGGGGCCCTGGCCCTCTCAAATATACTATTGGGGTGGTGAAGACCCCTCGGTCCCTAGGAGTTGGCTCCTATGCCATTAACAGAGACCTATGTTCAAATTTCTGAATAACCTTGGGCCATTCAGTATCACTTAGCTTAACCCACCTCACAGATCAAATGGGGAAGGCCCATGTATTCTGCCCTAAGCTCCTTGGAGCAAAGGTGGGATCCTGATAAATTGATGTCAGTGGGATTTACTTCTATGTTAGGTACTTCATACTAAGAAATGTAAATGATTTCAATTCCTTCTAGATGACATAAGTTTAAAGTTTTCAAGGTCTCCTAATGCTGAAAGTCTCGTGCCCAGACACAGAGGTGTTGGCTTCCACAAAGTAATTAACCATTAGGTGTGCATCCAAGAGGAATATACCACTTCCCGTCTCACACCTGTATGGCTAACAGGGAATTATGTGTTATTAGGTTATGTAACCCATGCCAACGTGCACAGAAACAATCTCCCTCACTTCAGTTCTCGTCTTAGGGATATTGTCACCAGACTACATTAACAAGGGAGTTTACCTTTAACTAGCAAGTAGATACGTAACCGGAGTAGAAATGCAAAGGAAGTGTGGGTGGGTGGGTGCTGTAGGTAACTGCAACCCACAAATTGATGACAGAGGCATTTATTTATTTAATAGTTTTATATCTCACACCTCCCTCCAAAGGTGCCCAGGGCGGAAAATGTGTCAACACTAATACGGCTAGCACTTCTAAAAACAATTTAAAATACAGGGGTCAGCAAACTTTTTCAGCAGGGGGCTGGCCCACTGTCCCTCAGACCTTGTGGGGGGGGCAGACTATATTTTTTTGGGGGGGTGAACGAATTCCTATGCCCCATAAATAACCCAGAGATGTATTTTAAATAAAAGCACACATTCTACTCATGTAAAAACACCAGGCAGGCCCTACAAATAAACCAGAGGTGCTTTTTAAATACCATAAAGGGACACATTCTACTCATGTAAAAACACACTGATTCCTGGACCATCCGCGGGCCAGATTTAGAAGGCGATTGGGCCAGATCCGGCCCCCGGGCCTTAGTTTGCCTACCCATGATTTAAAACAACCTTCCAAAAATTAGTTAAAAGACAACCTCTGAAAATCAGTTTAAAACTTCTGAAATATCCATGTGCTCATGGATGCAATCATGAGTTCAATATATAGTGACTGGCAAGGTTTCTGAGCCTCTCTCAAGCATGTTTTTAAACATTAAGAACCCACACAAAAAGATTGTAAATAAAAATAAATAACAAGAATGTAGCCTTGCTTTAATGTGTTCATTAAGGATTCAAAGTAGAGACCAGGTTTCTTTCCCTCGCATGGTGTTATATTGATATGTATAGCAAAGCTTAAGGACACTGCATTTTATTGCCCGTAACTGCAGCTGTGAATGTATCTGTACTTATGTTTTATGTATTGTGCACCTTGCATAAAAATGTAAGAGTGAACCTCTGGCATTCAAAGCGTTCTGGCCATTGTTTATATTTTTATGCATCACCCATAAGTACGTACCTACCTTGAGTGGATACACCTATCTGATGAAGCCGGTTGTAGTCCACAAGTGCTTGTGCCACAATGAATCTTTTATAAGTTTAAACTCCCAGATTCAGAATAACTTTATTCTGAGTGGGCATTTAGGGTTGTACTGTTCATCTTTAAGGAGCCACAAGACCCTCATTGGCTGTCAAGTGTCCCTTATTTGAAGGGACAGTCCCTTATTCCAGCGCCATGTCCCGCTGCTGTCCCTTATTGATGGATGTCCCTTTGTTGTTGTTTAGTCGTTTAGTCGT
Source organism: Podarcis muralis (assembly GCF_964188315.1). Classification (NCBI taxonomy): domain Eukaryota; kingdom Metazoa; phylum Chordata; class Lepidosauria; order Squamata; family Lacertidae; genus Podarcis; species Podarcis muralis. The sequence goes on from NC_135655.1 coordinate 31,044,958, forward strand.
GTCCGACTCTTCGTGACCCCATGGACCAGAGCACGCCAGGCACTCCTGTCTTCCACCGCCTCCCGCAGTTTGGTCAGGCTCATGTTTGTAGCTTCGAGAACACTATCCAACCATCTCATCCTCTGTCGTCCCCTTCTCCTTGTGCCCTCCATCTTTCCCAACATCAGGGGGATGTCCCTTAAATGTCCCTTAAATGATGCCCCTTAAATTTCAAAGGAAGCAGCTCCTCTCCCTCCCTCCCTGCCGGCCAACTGTGTTGCTTGGCTGTGTTGCTCACCCAATAAGAAGTCTAAGAATGACTGGGGGTGGAGCTTGCATGCCTTGTGTGTGGCTAGTTAATGCAAGCTGAGGGGTTTTTTGAATGCTGGACGCCATTTTGTTGCACGTGCTGCTGCAAACTTTGCAGTGCAAAGCCAGGCCGGGGAGCCATCTTAAGTTGAGGCTGCATAGGCCTTGTGGTGCATGTGATTCAGATTCTATTCAGTTGAACCTCTGGTTACAAAGTTGGTTGGACAGTGTTCTCGAAGCTACCAGCATGAGTTTGACCAGACTGCAGGAGGACAGGAAGACTGGAGTGCCTGGAACAGGTGAGGCTGCTGGTCCTTTATTTTCAAGGCTGCTGGTTCCTTATTTTCAAATCTGTAAGTTGACAGCTATGCTCCTTGGTAACCTCTCAATATCTTGACTATTCAAGTAGATTTGTAAATACTGTCCAGGCATGATGGAACTTGGACAAGAGCCCTTTTTAAAAAAGTAACGCACACTCTAAGAAATATAATTTCAAGTTATGGGCACTGAAAATGGGAAAAAGAACTGCATTTACTACATTAAGAACTTGCCAGAGGCAGCCTGTCCCACTATGCCACCTGAGGTAAAAGAGGAAAGTGCTGCCCCTGGTGCAGCCATATTTACAGTTTCTAGGTTTATTTTTATTATTTATATTACATACACACATACATACATACATACATACATACATACATGGAGACTTATTTAAAGATCTGGAAGTCTTTCATCTGGTGGCAGGGGGCACCTGCGACGGCACCCTTTGGATTCCGCCACCCTAGACAGCTGCCTCAGTCCATCTCATGGCCCTTGGAAACCAGCTGCATTGCATAGCTCCGCAGCTCCAAAATGTGGGCCTGTTGTTGAATATAATAATAATAATAATAATAATAATAATAATAATAATAATAATTTATTTATACCCCACCCATCTGGCTGAGTTTCCCCAGCCACTCTGGGTGGCTCCCAATCGAGTGTTAAAAACAATACAGCATTAAATATTAAAAACTTCCCTAAACAAGGCAGCCTTCAGATGTCTTTTAAAGATCGGATAGCTGCTTATTTCCTTCACATCTGAAGGGAGGGTGTTCCACAGGGTGGGCGCCACTACCGAGAAGGCCCTTTTTCTGGTTCCCTGTAACCTCACTTCTCGCAATGAGGGAACCGCCAGAAGGCCCTTGGTGCTGGATCTCAGTGTCCGGGCTGAAAGATGGGGGTGGAGACGCTCCTTCAGGTATACAGGAGCAAGAATACTGCTTCCTCCCAAAGACCTCAGCGGTGCACAGTGCTTTTTCTTTCCAGGGGTACTCAGTATGCAGTACCGACACCTTCTTCAGATATTAAAAGTGTGGCACTTAGGGTAACAACTTCATGGTGAGTGCCAGCACCTTTTTTTCTAAACAAGAAAGAAAAGAGCACTGGTGGCACATGGGTGCCAACTTAAATAAAGTGAGGGGGCAGGTAAGCCCCCCAGCCCACATATGGTAATTGATCACAAGACGCAGGACACCCGAACTACTTGAATGGCATTGCCCATCAATTAGGGTGGGGGAGCCCCATCAAATATTTTATTCATAATTATTCATAAAGGAATTTTATTCATAATTATTCATAAAGGAAACAGCTTATAAGAAGTAAATAAGGATGCCAGAAACAGGATAAAGGAAGTCTTTTATTTGGTTGTTTATATTGTTGTATAGTATGCTTGTTGTTTGTTATGTTTGTCTGATGGGGGTGGATTCCTGTGTTGGGGGGTTTGTGTTATGTTGTAAATAAAATTTCCAATAAAATTAAAAATATAATATTTTATGGGGCGGGCGCGAAGGAACCTCAGCCCCTACGAGTTGCTTCGTATGTCGGCGAGTTAGCACACTGACCAGGGAGGGAGACACCCTTGTGTTGGAAGGCTTTACCTATTTGCTTTTAAGACATCCAAACCCCTAATCTCCGCGTCAAGGCCGAGCAAACCCTCCCCCTTCCCGGACTCAATAAAGCATCTGAATCTCCACTGTGCTGGTTCTAGCAAACGCGAGGCTTTGCCTGCAAGGGGACTCTCTTAATCGGGGGAGGCCGGCAGAGCTCGCCTAGCTCTGGCGCGCCGCCGCTCCTCCGTTACCAGCGCAACAACGCGTTCCATTCTGGAACCTTCCCGAAACAGGAGCGAGCAACTCGCGCCCTCATAGAGCAGCGGGAGGGAGGAGGAGGAGGAGGACAGGCAGAGGAACGTGCCTCCACTTCCATATATGGTCGCGGCCGGAAGACACTCCGTCACGCCGTCGGCTCGCAGCGTCTCTGCGGGCTCCCCGACGTCACGGCGCTGACGTGCTTCGCGAAGCGCCCTAGAAACCAAACAGTAAACAAGAGCCTTAGGAACTGGGGCAGAGGGCCGGAGTGGGAGTCGGAGAAACCCGCTGCGGCTGCGGAGGGCGGAGGCGGGGCGCGCGGGGCCGGGGTCAAGCGGAGTGCCTATCAATCGCTGTTCTTTTTTAAGCCCGGCTTGGAATTCCCTTTTGTTTTGTTTTGTTTTGCTTTGTCTCTTCCGTTCTTGGAACTTGCGGGGAGCTCGGGAAATGGCTTCGTGAGGGCCCTCCCCACCCCCGGCTCTGGATCAAAGGGGCAAGGGATCTCCCGGCCACCTTCCTGTCACAATTTCAGCGCCTGGGTTTTGCTTCCAAGCGCTTCCCAGCTGTAAGAGCAGGGCAGGCCCGAGAAACATCCTGGGCCACTGCTCTTCCCATGCTCCGTCTTCCGCCGAAAGGCTGCTTTGTTGGTCCGGCGAAGCATGAGCAACGAAGAATCTTGTGGCACCGGCTTAAAGATTAACATATTTATTATGGCGCAAGTTTTCATGGACCACAGTCCGCTTCGTATGAACTCTATGAACTGTAATCCTGAATTGGCAAGCATACATACAGGGTGGGGGATGTAGATAGAGGAGTGAGTTCAGAGGGAAATGAAATACAAATAGAAGAGTGAGGATTACCTGGAACCAACTATTTGTAACTATCTGTAGCTATTTTTGCTTTCAGGTGATCATTGCTATCTGTTCTTTGTGCGATTCCTGTTGCTACAAACCACTCATTAGAAAATGCTTTTCAGGCCTCCCCAGCTTATAAAGAAAATGAGAAGCCTTCGAAATGCCCCATATGAAAATCAACGTATCCATACGTTGGAGGCACTCATATGCCAGCAGTGAAACTTCTTATAAATAAGGCTATTTTGTGAGTGTGATAGGTGGTTGCCAACCCCAGACATCTTTCTTTGCTTTCAGGAACCACTCCATCTGCATACTGTGCAATAAACAATGCAATCCCACCCACTTGTATACCACAAACCATTGTTGCTGTTTGCCTTGGACAGAATTCTGCAAGCTAACACTCCCTGTCAAGAACCGGACTATAGAAAGCTGTCGTCTCCCATTATTCAGCATCATATGCAAGCGAAACCTGATTTTAATGCAACTGCATCTGGATTTGTACCCATAGTACAGTTTCTCTCCCATGAGAAAAATTATATCCCTTTTTAGCCACCTAAAGTGGCTATACCAACAAATATACTTGTAGATTTATGCTAAACTTGTCAAAAAGAATTATTTACTGATACATGCCTTCTAGAAAACAATGCTCATAAAAGATGAGCATACTTTTAAATTAATATTTTATTGTATGTATTATGTAATTATATTTTAAAACCTAACAAATAATGCACCATTTTTATTGATCGGGTTGCTTATCTTGTTCCTCTTGTTTTTGAATTATTTTGTTTAAATGTTTTAGATAATTTCATATGTATATTTTTTGGAGAGCTGGGACTGTCCTGGAAACACTTAAAACACAGCATGAAATGTGTGAGATAAAATAAACAAATAATGGCTTTTTAAAAACCTAATGGGTTTCTTCTTTTTCATTGCTTAGTATGTTTAAGCTTAAGAGGAAATCCAGTAGGCGGAGGAGGAAGAGCCATTATACACAAAAACAGTCCCAAGAAAGATGGGCAAATCTAGTAATTTTCTTTGCTTAGCAGATGCTGTTTTCTCTTATCCTTCACAATAGACAATAGGCATTTTGGAGATACCTTCAGCGTCCAATGTTTTAATTGGTTATTTATAAATTGATAGGTCTAACCCAGCTGCAATTATTGTTCCATGTCAAGTTCCTAAATTGTTTGAAATACTTCAAAAGCCATTCTTTCAAGCAAAATACACATTTAGCACGTTCGAGGAATGGAAATGTTGCTGTCAGAAAAGCAAAACCACATGATAGTTCCATAATACATATGTCAGTGATGCTTGACTGGCCCTGCATCTCCAACAAGAGTTTGCACCCATAAGCTTTCTATACCAAAGCCTCATTAAATAGAATATTTTTTTCCTTTTCTTCCCCACACTACCTTTTTATTGCATGTATGGCTGCATATCCCATGGTGCAACTCTAAGCATGTTCATTCAGAAGTACATCCTCCTGTGTTAAATAGCATTTACTTCCTAGTAGGAGTGTTTAGGATTATAGCCTGATATGTAAAGTAAAAGGTGCAACAGTTAATTTGACAGGGTTCAATTAAGCATGCTCCTAAGTGAATGTGAATAGGATTATAACCCTGGGAAGACAAATCAGAATGTAAGGCATCCTTTGAAATCTGTAAGGTCTCTGCACCAAAAGAATATAATTATAAAACTGGAAACAATTCAGTCTATCATGCACAGATACATTTGCAGTTATATTTAGAAAGCAGTATAATTGAGTATTACCCATAATAGTAATATTTCTTCTGAAATATTGAGATATGAGAGATATTAGACAGTATAATACTGTATTGGGGAAATATCAGTAATAATTTCTAAATGAAGCTGCACATGGATTATTTGGATAATGCACTGTAAGGTTGATATACCAAAGAATGTAGAAACTGTCTTTTTAAAAATATTTTTATATAATTTATAAGGATATTCTTCATGGGATTTTCATAAGGTCATGTTTCATTTTAATACATTTATTTGAATGGGAACTCTATTATGCCCTCATTTCTCATTGTTAAATTATATATGATTACACTATTTTCTTACATTTTGGGCCACTAAAAAATATTGAAAAATATTATAATCTAGAAAATTAGCTTTTCAAGGTCCAAGATAAAATTCCATGACAGGAAAATTGCTTCCAGCTGTATTCAGCTTTTCTGTGTGATTTAGATAAGTGATCATTTTATTAACCAATGTTTGGACTGTGTAGTTATACTCTCAGAAGTAGAATAAACATGAATGCTACCGTAGTACCTTGATGGGACAAAGGGTATGGTTATTGGATCAAAGCTAGATATGTTTCATTGATTTCCCTGCTTGCAATCCTTGTGACTCTACTATGTTTAGGGAAATATAGCAGAGTCACAAGGAACATCTATGAAACATAACTAGCTTTGATCCAATAACCATACCCTTTGTCCCATGCAAAATACATAGCTACTTTTACAGGTTCACTTGAAAGAGTATTTCTATTCTCAATATAAAAATACCAAGATATACAGTTATCCTTGATAGTCTGGACAGAATATTTCCCAGTGTTGCACATGTGTTATGGAGAAGTTGCAAAGAAATAAGCAGGTTCAAATGATTAGAGTACAAGGGGCCTGTGATTTTTAAATTATTATTCTATATGATTATTGTAAAATACATATTATTCTCACTCAGCCCACAACCTCTGTTGCAATGATCATAGTTTATTAGATGCATCTGCTCTGAGGAGAACATTTTTCCAACTTTCTCTCCCCAGGCCAGGAAAAGACTTGTTCTCAGTTCTACACAAATGTAGTTATCCAGATAACATCTCTTGTCATTTCTTCTGTATGCATCTATAATTTCTCACTCCCTGCCAGTTTGGAAGCAAAATTAACAATGGTTTTGTCATGTTACTTAGATGTAATCATTGGTACTTTTAACTGGTATTCATTGGTATTTTGCTAGTGCTACAAATATTAATATCAGTCTACAGTATCAATATTTCCATCATACTATTTTTTAGCGCTTTCTCTCTAAAATATATTATTGGTACTCAGCTCTTTGTACAAACTAAGCATGTAGTCAGACCTTTAAAAGAGTTTTGCAGCACCACCAATTTCCACAGGCAAAGAGGTGAGTTTCTGAGTGTTCTTAGAAAGAAGTTTTCTTTTTCGCTGTTGGAGAAACGGTCGCCTACCAGAACGGAAACAGCAGTTTAATCTGCACTCAAATATTACTTCTTTGGGCAAGGGGTTACCATGAGGAACCTTAAGCTTGGGGGGCAGATGCATATCTCGGGGCCACTGGGTCCAGTTTTCAGGATGGTGCCCTACCCACCCCTCTCACCAGTTTACACCTGCCATTGGCTTTGCCCTCACCCTCCTCAAGTGCTTTTGCCTGACTGGAATGTATTTTCTGAACTGTGATAATGCATCACGCTTGCGTGGATTGAGAGATGTGGGTGTAGATGTCTCTGACTTTTGCATAGCTGGAGTGCAGCCTGCTGTACAAGAATAAGAGTCCACCCACTGTTGCTCCATTCACTTTTGCCACTGCCTCCACCCTCCATTGGCATGCGGATCCCAGAGCAGGCTGCCCAGGAAGGAGTGCAGCCCTCAGGCTGAAAAAGGTTCCCCACCCTAATTGTTTTAATTTATTTATTTTATATTGAGATACCATTTAGTACCACAGCTTCTAAGCGGTGTAGAAAAGGGATACAGCATAAAATAAATGAAGATTAATTTTAAAAAGCTTGCTTGAAATACCTTCTGATTATTATTTTTTAAATCTTCACGAAGCACTGGAAGTTCCTCAGAAAAGTGAACCTGTTGGATATCAGCTGGGAGGTAGTTCCACAGAACTGGAGCCACAATCCTGAAGGCATAGTTCCTGGTGGTTATGTCAAGTGTCTTGAGTCATGGGAAATAACAGACTCCTTCCAAAACCTTAGCTATTGGGATATAAGGCATCAAGCAGTCCTTAAGATATCCTGCACACAAGTTGTTAAGGGCCTTGAAAATTTGTAGAACTTTTAATCTGGCCCAGTATACGGATGCAAGCTTCCAGAATCTTTGATGTGTATACAAAATTATTTTGCCTATTCATTTTCAGGGACAGTTCTAAGTATATATCCCTCTGGAAATAATAGGAAAGCATCAGAGTTCCTGTACTACACAGGAAGCTCTCTTAGGCCAGAGACTATTTATCAAGAGACTAGATGCTCATCCATCCCAGTTGTTAGAGTTCATTCCCTGGCACCCCCAAGTCCCGAGTGATGTGACAGAGTCTCTGTCTAAGACTCTGGAGAGCCGCTGTCTGGTCCAACTTCTCTGACTAGCAGCAGCACTCCATAGTATTAGGGAGAGACTTTTGTCACATCACTTGCAACCAAATATTTCAAGCTGCAGATGCCATGGAATTGTTTGATTGTAGAGTACATGTACATTGACTTTCTTCACATAGCATGTGCTCTATCCACTGAGCTCTATGGTGTCCCCTCATAAAGGTAATATCAGAGCAAATTATATGTGACTTTCATTTAATATTTTTGTGGTTAGGGTACCAGATTTCATTTTGCATATGATTTGTCAACTATTAGCATGCTGTTAGATCTAGCTCTACATACATGTTACTGGGTCTGTCGTGTTCCCTTAATCTTTTTCAAGTATCTCTTCTAGAGAATATGCATTATATCACTAAAAACACATTTTCTAGAGCCTTAATGTGTACCATCAGCTGTCAACTTTAAACTCTTTTAGATGTGGGATGAAACTTACTCATCTTTACATCATGTGAGACCCAATTTATCTTACTTGTGATACAACACACAGCAAACTCTATGTACACCTGTTATGTAATGCAGTACATATGTGAGTAGTAATTGTTACAACTGTGTGTACAGCAGTTTCTCTCCATGCCAAGAGCAGAGTTGTAGTCACGATATCAGGCTAGGAAGTACCAGCTGACACAGTGGGTTAGCATTACAGTTGCAAGTGTGGATTGTGCTGTCTGCCATATCAGCCTCTTTAAACAGGAAGCTATGAGCCCAGTCCTTTGTTGGGCTTGGGGTAAATTCAGTGAGCATGCCTCACATCCACAGGGATCATGTGTCTGAAAGCAATGTTGGCCACAAAAGAGCTTTTGCCACAAATATGCAAGGAAGAACTACTCAGTATAGCATTCCTGTTCAGAACAAGAGACAGCCAGCAATGCCCTTCCCCAGGATATTCCATTCCATGCTGCCCTCTCATGCCCCATTTTCTTTTCCAGTCACCTTCTATAAACATTCTACTGGGTTGCTTGGAAGGGCACCTTACAAAGGTTCTTTAGAACAAAGTGTATTTCTGCAAAGTTTGTGGCTTTTCCCCAAGCATGCTACTACCTCTTAACAGAAGCCCTGCTCTATCAGGCCAGTGGCCTAAATGGCCTAACATCCTGTTCTCACAGCAGCCAACTAGATGCACTGGGGTCCTGTTTTCAGGCTTCCCATAGGCTAGAGCACTCTTCTGCTGCTGTTTCAAGCAACTGACTCCCCTCTTGTTTCTCAATGGTTCCATTTCTTTTGGTATTCACCACCTGCATCCCTTGTTTGAAGGACTGAACAGGAGGGGTTGAGATACGAGTAGTTAAGTTTTAGGTGGCATGTTAACTTTAAACTGATTATTGGGCTGATGCAACTGTTCTGTCCAAAACAGCACTCAACTATCCATTCTGTGGTAGTCACCTGAACAAAACTCAATAATACATCATTTCACCTTTCCACAACAAGCAAAAGAAGAAAGCTTTTGTCATGTGTTTGTGTGTGATGAAGGACACGAGGCAGAGGAAAATGAAACATTGCAGAGATGTAGGAAACAATGAAGATAAAAGAACAAAGTCAGATATACTCAGGGAGAAGGAAACAGGAAGTCTGATGTGACGAAAGAGCAATTATCAGAATAGAAATAATCACAAGCCTAAAGGAAGTGTAATTTCTCCACCGTATGATTGAGATATTTCACTGCCTCCAATTCCCGATAATTGAACCCATGTTCCTTTTCAAGAGTGCACCTGAGATGTTTAGAAACTTTGTATGAGGTGGCAAGCCTATGCACATTTACCTAGGAGCAAGTCCAACTCAACAAAGAGGATTTACTTCCTAGTAAATTTGGGTGTTAAAATTTTGTGTATGCCTATACTAGTGTGCTAAACAACAATTATTTAAACAAATTGATGAATAAAGGTGCAACAAACCCATATACTAAGAAGTTGGATATAAGTGTGTGTTTAAACAAAGGATTATGCTAGTCCCATTTACCAGCATCTAACCCCTTCCAGCAAACCACAGCAGATTTGGACATGGATTGTGCTAAATTGAAGCCTTGCTACTTGAGAGGTTTTACAGTAAAGAGACTCCAGAGTCTTTATAGCATTCAACTTAAATGCTTTATTGACAGTGTCTTGAACAGTAAGCAAACAATGCTTAAATGTCATCCAAATCCACTTTCCACATGTCAATTACCTCAAGGTAGAAAAAATTAAAATAAAAAATTAAATATATCCATAAATAAATTAAAAACACAATAAAAACGTTTTCATGGAAAACTTATGTCAAACCATTCAGACCACTTCAACAATGTATGATCAGTTAAAGTTACAATGAACATTGATGTACAAGGAGAACTTTAGTACATGGACAACATAGCTATTTATTAATCTACTAGAAAATAAAAGGGTATCTTTTCGCAGTTAAGTTGGGTCATTGCTAAGTCATCAAAACACGATATTGCCAGGAACACAGTAGTTATTGTTAGTCAGCTGCACTAGATACGAGTTGAAGATACCCAGCACCATATTAAGAATTCCAATCATTAAACCAACAGATTAATTAGTTAATGCTAGTGAATAGTAAAGAGGAGGGAAGGGAGTCACCAACCCAGCCATGTTGAACATGCTACGAAACTACTAGTTCTCATTGATGGGGGACAAGACAGATTCCATGCGGTTTTGCTACATCTCTGGAAGAGGTATCAGGCCTGGCGTCTGGCTGCGAGGCAGCCCCTCCAGCAAAGTCTTTCCCTCCAAGTGGGCTGCCCATACCAAACCTCCGGAATGGAGGGCTTCGTCTTTCCCTAGGCCTCGGGTGGGATCTCGGAGCTCCACAGGAAGGAGAGAGCGGCTCCTTGGCGGCCTAAAGCCCCATGCAGCAGCAGCAAGGGCGGGTGGGCTCGGTCTCCGCCGTGGTGATGCCCCTAGGCCCGCAGCGACGGCTCGGGGACCTGGCGTCCCTTCTTCACAAGGCCAGCAGGGTGGGCGAACTGAGCGAGTCGGACGACGGCTCGTTGCTGCTGCTGCCCTTCCGGTGCGCGGCGGCGCAGCTGGGGAAGGCCTCGGTCTCGGGGTACGTGAAGACGAAGGAGGAGGTGTAGGTGCTGGGGCACGGCGTGCAGGTCACCACCGGGGTGCAAAGCGGCTCCAGATCCACGTGGCCCGCGGCCCCCAGGGGCTCCCAGTCCGCCGCGTAGAAGGAAGAGGAGCCGGACAGGTCCATGTCCGGCACGGAGCGGGGAGTCTCGCGGGTGGAGCGCGCGAAGAAGTCGTCGAAAGGCTCGGCCTTCAGCTCCAGGCCGCTGCTCTCCTTGACCGGCGCGGGGCGGCTGGGCTCGTGCAGCAGGGGGAGGGCGAAGGCCTCCTCCTCGGACTCGGGCGAGCTGGCCACGGGGGCTTCGGCCAGCAGATCCAGCGTGGAGGCGGCCAGCTCCTCGGAGAACTGCAGCTCTTCCGGGATCTTGCAAGCGGGGCGGTGGGCGGCCAGGATGAACTCCAGCTTCTCTTTCTCTTTCAGCAGGTTGGCGATCTCGGTCTGCAGCTCGGATTTCTCCTCCTCCAACTGGTCGGTCTCCTGGGGACACAAGCAAGGGGAGGGGCGAGTCAGCTCAAGTCTCCTCCGGGCGGGAGAGAAAGCAAAAGGACAGCGCCGGGCAGGGCAGGGCAGGATCGCCGGCCAGGCCGGAGATACTCACCGCTTGTAGGGTATCCGTCAGCTCCCTCCTCCGGTTGCGGCATTTAGCAGCTGCCATCTTGTTCCTTTCCCGACGGATCCTCCTCTTTTCCTCCTCTTCTGGTGTCAGCTACAGAGAGAGAACAAGCGTGGACGTCAGTATCCAGTGCTTGAGAACAGAAAGTGCGCTCCCTAACTTCGGATCACAGGAGCAACTCTTGCGCTTGCATGGAGCAAACCACCCAGATACTACTACGGATCTGAAGGGGGGGGGGGAAGGATCTCCACCCGCTTGCAAAACTGCCTTTATGCCCTTTGTCCTTTAAAGGGAGCAGCTATCTGATGTCCCAAATGTCCACCCCGCTTAGCCAGAAATAGGCTTTGAGCTATAATAATATATTGTTGGTAAATTAAACTACAGCCCTCTCTCGTGTTCTCCCTCTCCTCCTGGTTTCTAGAGGCTTCATTGCGGCCAAAAGCTGAACACACACCTGCTCAACTTTGCCCCTCCTGCCGATGCTTTGCCCTCTGCTTCCTGTCGTCTTGACAATCCCAGCCCTGGAGTAGGCACCGGTCTGGTGAGCAGGGAGCCCGTAGGGGTGGCTTCGGTTCTGGGAAGGGGCCACTGAGGAGATCAGAGTCGGTTGCACCATCCACTGCAAGTCTGGACTTGTGGAAATAGCAGTCACGGTGGGAACGAAGTTGGCACTGGAGGCGGCTAGGTCCGTGCAGAAGTCCTGGAAAATCACAAAAGGAGACCCTGTTAGTTACCAAGTTGGGGGGAAGGGGGTCAGAGAAATGCGATGCACGCTATGACAGCTCTAAGCCCCAGAGGCCGGTGCGCTATTTTGAGCTGGGCCTGCAGTCCCTGGGGCCAGATTGGCTCGGACGCTGCTGCTGCCATCATCAGACTACACATGAACAGGGGCTTGTTATAAATATCTCTGACGTCTGCGCTGACGCAAGCGCCGCTCCGGAGTCTCCTGAATGAAGCCGCGATTTATCAATGAAGCCGCTTTACGCACCCGCTGCAGAACACCTCCCAGGCGAAGATCCATTCCAGCCCCCAACCCCTTCATCATTTATAGCACCAAACAGGAGCTAGATTCGTCCACCACCCCCATTTCTCTTTCTATATGGACAATACTGCCTTCCCTGGGCAGAGGTGCTGGAAACACACCATACAATGTAGCATATATCGAAAAGTAAAGAGAAAAGCATGCATTATATACAGGCCAGGGGAGCTCTCCCAAGCCTCAGCTATCAACATTAGGAGCTGCTCGGATCCTGTCCTGTCATTGAACCCTATAGCGACAGAGAAGCAGACATAGGCAGCTATTCTCCCAACCCGACACCCCGTGAGCCATAAGCAGCCCCCCGATTCCTCACCTGTGAGTTGACAGGCGAGCCCATGCTGGAGAAGGAGTCCGCTGGTGAGGGATAGTAGGTGAGGCTGTCCCCAGCCGGAGAAGCGCTGCTGCAGCGGGAGGAAGACGCGTCGTAGTCAGCGGTGAAGCCCTGATACATCATGTCGGCTAATCTGGGGGTGTAAAAGCCCTTCAGGGTGGTATATCTTTCCCAGATGAGTATCCGAATTGAGCGAGTCCTCGGCTAGGCGAATGGGTTATTAAGAAACCCCAGCCGCTTCTATGCTTCTGCCTGCTTCAGCCACACTTCTGCTGGAGTAAAGAGCGGCACCTCCGCCTTTTATTCGCTACGGCCAGGACTTGTGAATGAGACGACGTCACGGGCGAAACCAATCCTCACGGGAGGGGAGCAGCGGCGGTCACGAGCGACCTCTGAGACGGCCCGAAGTGCCTGGCGCTAGCACAATCGTTCTGAAAACAAGCTGAAGGTCGTTTCCAAAGCGTCGCGGAGATTATGAAGAAGTTTGGCGGCGGGTCTCAGCCTTTAAAAGTCAGGGAAAGGGGCTCGGTTCCCTCTCCCAAAATGGTTCGCTCTAAGCTCGGGAACCCCTGACGTAAATATCCTTATATGGCATACATCCTGTGCAAAGGGGGCGTAACTGACGGGAACGCTTCAGGGCTGAGGCCAAGGGATGGTGCGTGCCTGTGGTAGCAACGGCAGGGGGAGTGGAGAGTAAAAGCAGCAAGAGCCGCAGCAAAGGCTTCTGCATGCAGATTCTGCCCATTTACTGCTGACCAGACACTGAAGTGACAGCTTAAAGAGACAGAGATGCAATTTTGCCCATCATCTCCACAAGGAGAGTCATATAAACCTTCACAGAATTCACTGATTCTATGATCTCATAAGATCAGCACCTCTGGAATTTCTAAATTTTAGATGATATGGCATTCACAAGAATGTCCTCTGCCCACTCTGAAATAGGGGTGATGATATGCAGCATAAAGCCAAGGTGATTAAATGGGGGATACAGAACAGATTTCTACTCACAGGTTAGTTTTTTAATTGTGTTGGACTACATAATTACCTTTCTGCTGTTTGGTGTTAAGTCCAAAGAGTGCAGTGATCATATGAGAATAATTATTATTTATTCTGGACAAGGTTTGTTCTTCTGGATATAGACAATGCAGTCCTCATCATATTCACACATGTAGCAGGCCTCAGTGGTCATTATTCTCACATTACTGTCTCAGAAATGAGATGAGCAGTCTTGCCCATAATGCCCTGAGCCTTCCTGTTGTCGTAAGTGAACCTACCCACATCTCTGGGCCTGGTGAGTTCTTCTTATAAGGATTTAAAATGTTAATATTGGCACTACTATCAAATCTCTATTTTATGTTTATTCACGTTTAAGAATGTTACATTTACAACCAAACAAAACTTTTCTAATATCAATATAACTCATCACACTACAGGAATGAAATTTAGTGAGACTGAAATCGTATACCCACTTATCAGGGAGTAAACCCCACAGAACTTAATAGGATTTACTTCTAAGTGTAAGCGCACATAACTGTTCATTATTGCCCTTTCACTTCTTATTAGGATCAAGCGAATTCAATATTGCTTTAAGGTAAAGGAACCTCTGACTGTTAAGTCAAGTCGCAGACGACTCTGGGGTTGTGGCGCTCATCTCGCTTTACTGGCCGAGGGAGCTGGCATTTGTCCACAGACAGCTTCCGGGTCATGTGGCCAGCATGACTAAGCCGCTTCTGGCGAACCAGAGCAGCGCACGGAAACGCCGTTTACCTTCCCACCGGAGCAGTACCTATTTATCTACTTGCACTTGGACACACTTTTGAACTCTATTAATCTTTAGAGCCATTGTTATAGAAAATAATATTCCCCTGAATTCAGTATTTCAAGCTGCAATCCTATGTCTCACTGAATTTATTGGAGCTTACTTCCAAGTAAACATGCATAGGCTCAGACTGTTATACACATTAAGGACATTTTAAGGTAACTTTTCGTTGTGAAATTTTAGAAAATATTATCATGTGGACTGCAAACCCATGTATTAGATTATTGACCCATGTCTTAGCCTTCCATAATTGTTATCGCTTGTTCATTTTCTTTGGAATTTGTAACACGATAGGCAGCCCTAATTACCGTAAAGGCTTTCCCATTCCAGTTCACAAAGGTTGTTCTAGTTCATGCAAGGGACGATCCTTGCCTCCACTACAAACAGTTACAAAACTTCCATTCATTTCAGTTGTGTCAGCATTTTACCTTCTCGTAATTACATGCAAAAATGCATGTGAAGAAACCAACACTGCAGTTCATGTACCATTTACTCAACACAGTACTGGAGAAACTGATTGCTCAGGGGTTTCTAGAATGGTTTTAGGTCATTATTGAGGTCATCATCTGTAGGTTAGGTACTAGGGGCTTATGAGAGGAAGGTTCATTCCAGGTGGATACCTCCTGTGACTTGCTTGGAACCACCAGAATATATTCTAATGGGACTTATGAAGCAAATGTCTTGCTGCTGAATTTCAGCAATAAGAATTTCACACTTTTCCTTGTGCTCAAAGCTCTTCACATAGATTATCACAGAGATTCTTGCATATCATTGTAAACACAGTTGAGAATTATTATCCACATAATATTACAATTTAAAGCCCTAAATGGCTCTTGGGTACAGATTGTCTAAAAGATCACCTTCACTGATATAATCCTGTCAGTATGCTAAAATCTACCACAGTCAAGATTAGTTAGGTTGCTGTATGCAAGAGTGGGCCTTCTCAGTGGTGATCCCCAAACCATTCAACTTCTGTTCCCAAAGACCTTCCTCTTTACAATTGCCTTCAACTTATATGATTAACAGCTTGGATCTCCAGAGTAGCTTCTCATTTGTTTGACTACATGGGCATAACCAGGATTTTTGTGGCGGAGGCAGGCTTTTGTTGGGGGGCAAACCTCAGTTAGTTAAGTATTTGTATTGATTTTTATTGATTGGGGGGCAGCTGCTGCCCCACACCCTTGGCTACACCCATGTTTGACTATATTTTTATATTGTAATTTGTCTCTCACTCCCTTGCTCATTACTTTGTGAGAAAGTAGTCCTAGAAAGTGGCTTAAAATACTTTTAATTAATGAATTAAAATAATAATATAGTGCAGAGGATCAAACATAGCCAGTGATCTAAGGCAGCCCACCAAATTCATAGCAGTGCTAAGATTTGAACTAATAATCTGCATGCAGCTCATTACCCATCCTCTCAACTGCTATATACTTTAACTGATAAAACAGACTAAAGCAAGAGATAATAAACTCAGGCTCCCCTTGCAGGCACTGGATTTATCACAGCAGGATACCCAGATTTCCAGTTTAACCTGGAAATATCACCAGATTAACCACTAAGTGATTCCCCCCCCCTTTTTTTTTATTTACTGAAACAGTTGTGTTGATAAGATAGCAAGATTTTAAGTCACACAGAACAGTCCTTCGGACTGGAGGCTACATGTCAAAGGAATCCCCGCACGACGCTTTTCTTCCCATCGTGGGGCCTCACTTTCACTCTCCATTTCTTTTAGCCGCTTCTATGCAGCAAAAACGAAGCAAATAAACTGAGGTTTATGGTATGCAACCTAAACCGCGCAGCTATTACCATGGGAACCTATATTTACTGCTCCTGCAAATAAAATTCCTGTCTCCGAGGACCCGAATGGTTTCTGCGTGCAGTCTTGGATTGGGAAGGAATACCGCATGTGCGCCGTATGTATGGAAAATATAACTTAACGTCCTTCCTGAAAAGAGAGAGCACGGAGCTATGGAATATTCTGCACGTTCTCTTGTGCCGCGATCACGAGACACTGACTTAATCCCCCGGGGGCTCTCACTGGGAGAAGGGACTGGCTGATGCAAAAGTCTCTCTCCAGGAGAATGGTGAAAATTGCGCGCGGGGTTCCGGCTATTCCCCATTACTGGAATGTCCCAGAAACAGAGTGCTTTGCCAGGAGGGAGGAGGGACCCGGCCGGGACTGCTGGGATGCGCCCCTGGCGGCCGGTAGGGGCTCTTGGGAGGCTGCCAGGGAGCTGCGGTAACAGGTAGAGGAGGGCTCTCTCCTTTCCCGGAGCTGGGATTTGTTATGATCCGCGCTTGTCCTCTGCAGGGAAGCCCGGAGAGCCGGCGAGGAGGGAGGGAGGGAGCGAGGCGGCAAGGCAGCCAGCCAGACCGCACTCGCCCGCCGGGGAGGAGCTGGCGTGGCCGCCGCCGCCGCCGCAGCGAGGCGAGCCGGGTGGCGCGTTGGTCACAACAAACAGAAGCTCGCTCTCTCCCCGGCGCAGTTTCTAGGCAAGGGAGGAGCTTCGCCCAGCCCGAGCCTGCCGATTGAGCTCATAGGCTAGAAAGGCAGCCATGCGGGGAGGGATCTGGGCCCTGGAGGCGAGGCGGGGAAATCGGGCCAGCTGCTATTTCGAGGTGTCCCCGTCAGCGCCAGGGACAGGCGGCTTAGGCGCCTCGCCCCGGGGAGTGGAGCGATTCTTCTCCTGGGTGGGGCGAGACAGGTCCGTGGGGAGATTTTCTGGCTCCCCGGATTACATAAATCGGCTCAGGCCCCCGAGAGATAGAAGCCCAAACTCAGGACGAAACGCGGCCCTCCTCCTGCACCAGCTAGAAATTGCTTAAGGGTGTTGGTGTTTGTTGCCAGGTCACCCATCAAGAGCAAAATAGGACAAGCTCCCGTCCCAGGTTGTTCTAGCCTAAGGACAAAGGATCCTTTTGTAAAGCAAATACAGTACAGTAGATGATTTTGTTGTTCAAATAGCTCATCGGTTAATCTTTGACCTCACGTTGTTAGTTGTTTTCTTTGAAATCATAAATGGTTTGTCACATGGCCTTTGCTCCAGACTTGGGAGGTCTGACCTTATTATTGCCATTAGACAAACGGGCAACTGAGGCCAAGAGAAAGTAACTTGTCCAACATGACGAACAAGTCGTCACACAGATTTCAGTTCTATAACTTTTTCTTAAGTCCTAAGCGCTAGGTAGAGCAATTCTCAGAAATGTATACCCCATACCAATCAGCATACTCCACATTTAAAACCACAATTTATGTTACGTCAAAGTGTCTCTGGCATCAAGCTGTACAGGGATGTACAGAGACGAACAAGTCTGGAAGAATCCAGTCAGCCAGTCAGTTGAACTCTGGTCAGCAATTAAATAGGCACTCATATAACCTCCAGTCTAAAGTTGCATTGTGATGTATTTTAAGACTGCAAAAAGCCATGTTGAAAGCAGCCTTTAAAGTAGGTCATCCTATCAACATATCAAAAATAAGGTACATGGCTGAAATATTATATCAAGCTTTGCTGAGTTGTGAAAGAGATGCTCACTGGATTATAATATAATATAATAATAATATAAATTTTTTGGTTTATAAAAGCCAGTTCTCAAAGTTCCATCATACTACAGTTCCATTCTCCTGTGACCAAGAAACAGACCTGAGTATGGGGCTGAGCAAATGAGCAATAACATGACAATTTTATATTGCCAGTTACATTTTCTGCAAAATACAATGTCTTCTAAAATAAGAAACATATGGTAATTCCAATCATGTAAGCACCAGCAGACAACTCTGCAGTAACCCCTACACTACAAAACTATTTCAAAGCAGTATGTGAACATAAATAGCTTCAGTAGACTAAATCAGAATCAGCAAGGGCAGCAATGGACAGTGAGCATGATAAGGTTAGATCCAAGCCTCGAGTGTTTAAAGAGTTGCTCACCCAGTTGGACTGTGAAGGAGAATAATTCACATAGTAAAATGACCACATTCCAGGTCTCACAGCTGTCTTGATTTTTCAGACTTTTGCCAAATGTGCTCATTGCTGGGAATAACTAACAGAAGCAGCCTTCAGTTTGGACACAGAAGGCAATGGTCTGAGGACAAAACTAATTTGTAAATAAATATTTGTATAAGCCATTAAAGGACTTCTTAACTCAGTTCATCAGCTCCATGTGTTTTATTGCCCGCAAACTAGACCAACCCAAAGTGCATAGTAGTCAAAATAAAGCCCTAATCTATTTAATTTTATTGACTGTGACTGACCCCTAGTCACCCAGTGAACTTCAGAGCTGAGTGGAGGTTTTGTTTTGGTTTGCTTGCTTGGAGGTAAATAGTGCAGGAGGATATTTCTAATATCAGGAATACTTGATGTACAGCATTATGAGTTTGTGGTTTCCTCACAGCATTGCATACATTGTGAGCATCAGCTGCAGTTGCGTGACCTCAGATGACAGAGAAAGCACAGGTGATGGAGCAGGAAGAAGAAAAACCCCCTCCGTGATATACGTTGACAATGAAAACAAGGATAGAAATATGTTTACTACTGCCTAACAAGACATATTTCTCTCTCCCCCGCCATGCCCTTCCTGTATCTCCCACAGCACCTTCACCATTCTTGACTCTCCAACTGCGCTGTGTCCTGCTCAGACTTCAGGAAATATGGAGACGCTACACACCTTTTTGTTTCCAGCCTCCTCTGCCCAGATGCAGGAGAAGCTCAAAAAGACAGTCCCCTTTGTAGTCTCTCCCACCCTTCTGCAAAGCTTTTAGGGGAGACAGGAGAGTGTTTGAATATGGCTGTATGCATACTATCCAAATCTGACTTTGTATTTGTATTTGTTTGTATATATGAGCCTAAAGCAAGACCCCTGAGCTGCATAAAACTTCAGAGGCAGAACAATAAATCCATCATTAGTCTCTCCAAAGATGTCCCGCTCTATAACATTTTCCTACTATATCACAATAAATTCTCTGTGCAGGTGGTATTATGATCACTATCATTGCATTCACTCAAATGCTGCTCTGTGGTCTAGTTAACTTGATAAAAGTTTACTGTTAAACCTGTGAGACATACAAATTGACCTAAAAGCCCCTTAAGTATCCAAAGTCCCCCACCCTGACCCACCAGTACTGTATTATTCTTCCCCTTAAAAAGTTCTCAAAGGGCCACAGGTTACATAATTTGTAGCCTTGGCTGGAAGCTTGCCCATTTTGTTTAAGCAGAGAGCAAAGGAGACCTGTTATGATGTGGCAAAAATAACAGTTAAAAGCAAAAGTGAAGGTGGAGTGAGTGGCTGATGCTCTCTAGGGAGGTAAACCTTTGCACACAGAGAGACTTTACGAATGCCTGCTGATGTGTACAAACGTCACTCACCAGGCAATTAAAACATTTAAAGTTGTCTGCCCATCCCTGCCTACACTTTGCCAGCTAGCTTAATTCTGAAGCTGGAGCATTCATTAAGGAGGTAGGCCTCTTACTATAGCAAAACTATACTTGGCAGTGGTAGCTGTGGAGGGTGGAGAAGTTAGAGATTTGGTAAGACCAGCACAACCTCACTGCCATTTTCACTATGAAATGAGCAGAGCATTATGCGATAATTTTACCCACTCTGCCTTTCTAGGGAGACCATTGGTAGCGCTGCCCAAGACTTCCCCCAGTCCAAAATCTCTGCCACTTGGCACAGGAATAAGACATGGATTTTAAGTTACTTGGTCTGTTGCCTTATTATTTTCTCAGTTCCTTCCTGTAGTGTCCTGAAACTAAATGATGCTTCAGCTTAGAATAGCCATTACTAAAGCAAATGG
This sequence comes from Podarcis muralis, assembly GCF_964188315.1. Classification (NCBI taxonomy): domain Eukaryota; kingdom Metazoa; phylum Chordata; class Lepidosauria; order Squamata; family Lacertidae; genus Podarcis; species Podarcis muralis. The sequence continues at coordinate 31,065,233 of NC_135655.1, forward strand.
ATTGTACCATGTTCCAGTGGCATCTTTCAGTACTTTCATAGCCTAAGGAATTAAAAGGAGTCACACATTATTTACCATTTATTTTGATACTCCAGACAAAATGTGTTCTGCCCCCTCTTCCTGTGAACTGCCAAAATAAATAAATATTAGAAGCAGTGTCTTTAAAATCTTCTAGCCAAGGACTGACATACATGTTTCTCTGATAGGAATAATGGTACAATATTGTGTCATTTACTTGTGTTGCTAATCCACAGTAGGAAAGCAGGACGTGGGCAGTCCAATTACATATAAAAAGTCTTCCTTTTCATAACCGATGAGAAAGGAATTTGTGTGTGTGTGTGCATGTGTTTGTAACTGCTGCTGTTTTGCGCCAAGTCCATATTTGTGACCAGCAAGGCCTATTCTGTACGCTATGATTGTCTTTTTTTTTATAATATATTTATTAACATTTTCAAAAATTTTATAAAACATAAAAATCACAAAAAAACACAAAAAAGAAAACCAAAAATACATACAAAAAAGCAAAAAAACCCACATGTATAACTTCATTCCCTTATGTTCATGAAAATTACCTTCCCGACCTCCTCATACCTCTCCTTACTGCATTCCATTCTCTAATTAATTCTCTTCAACAAATCCTTCCCTTAATTTCAATTAAATTTTTTAGCTTTCTTTTCATATTACATAATAATTACAGCTAGCAACCCCTTAATTTCAGAATCAACATCGTCTTAACCTTCAACAATTTTACAATATTTCTTAAGATAGTCTTTAAATTTCTTCCAATCTTCTTCCGCCGTCTCTTTCCCCTGGTCTCGGATTCTGCCGGTCATCTCTGCCAGTCCCATATAGTCTATAACTTTCATCTGCCATTCTTCCACGGTGGGTAGTTCTTCTGTCTTCCAGTACTTTGCAATGAGTATTCTTGCTGCTGTTGTAGCATACATAAAAAATGTTCTATCCTTCTTTGACACCAATTGGCCGACCATACCCAGGAGAAAGGCCTCTGGTTTCTTCAGAAATGTATATCTAAATACCTTTTTCATTTCATTATAAATCATTTCCCAGAAAGCCTTAATCCTTGGGCAAGTCCACCAAAGGTGAAAGAATGTACCTTCAGTCTCTTTCTTTACATTTCCAACATTTATTATCAGGCAAGTGGTAAATTTTTGCAAGCTTGACTGGGGTCATGTACCACCTATAAATCATTTTCATAATATTTTCTTTTAAGGCATTACATGCCGTAAATTTTATGCCGGTGGTCCATAACCGTTCCCAGTCTTCAAACATAATATTATGACCAATATCTTGTGCCCACTTGATCATAGCTGATTTAACTGTTTCATCCTGTGTGCTCCATTCCAACAGCAAGTTCGCTATGATTGTCAGATAAAACCACTTGAAACAGCCTCTCTGTCTGTAATGACTTGTCCTCTTCATTGTCATATTACAGACACCACACTATATTTCCACAGCATGTGAAGACATTTGACAGCTGTCACCATCAGGAATGTGTGCACTTCTGTGGAATATCATGATGCAGCATTGCAACATTAGGACCAACTCTTCATGTTAAAGTGGCTGTAGCATAAAGTTATCACAAAGAAGCTATCACAAGCAGCATATTTATGACGCAGAAATCAGTCTTTGAAGATTTCATAAAATGATAGTGTGCCCAAAGCATAACATGGCTCTGCCCTGCAAAACATATCACATGCCCTCCAGCCCCCAGGGGAGATCTCAGGAAACTATCCTTCCTGCCTCCAGTACAGTAGCTTTTCATACAATCGGTGGGATTTTCAAATACATTAAAGCTGCAAACCTATGTACCTTTGCTCAGGTGCAAATCCCATGGAACTCAAGGGCACTGAGAATATTTGGAATCTTCCCATTAATAAAATGCTACCCATGCTACAGGAATTGATTGGTGCTTGTAAGATAATAGTTTCCTGTTCCAAATACAGGAAACAGCAGGAGTACTGTACAGTGGTGCCTCGGGTTACATACGCTTCAGGTTACAGACTCCGCTAACCCAGAAATAGTGCTTCAGGTTAAGAACTTTGCTTCAGGATGAGAACAGAAATCGTGCTCTGGCGGCGCGGCGGCAGCAGGAGGCCCCATTAGCTAAAGTGGTGCTTCAGGTTAAGAACAGTTTCAGGTTAAGTACGGACCTCCGGAACGAATTAAGTACTTAACCCGAGGTACCACTGTACTTTCTAGAACCACAGTAGGAACTTGAAACACAATCCCATAGGATCAAACTGTAAACCCCAGCCCATTATTTCACACAGAGGTATTCAGTGTAATTTACAGCACTAGGGCTGTATGATGAGACTGCATGTTCCTAATGTACTTACAGTCCATTTATTTTTAATGGACAAAGGTCATTTGAGAGCTCCAGTATTTGCAAATTCATGTGTCATTCCTCACCTTCCAATCAGGAAGATAAATGCAATGGTATTAATATTATACCAGACTTAGAAGACAGTTCTAAGTGGATCCAGTATAATAATCAAAGAAGTCGCATCCAAATCCTATGTCAGTTTGGTCACAGCTATCCAAGAACGAAAGATATCTTGCTTTACATAAGACCTCTTATTCCCAGGTTATTTTACTCTTAATCACAGCACTGAATTGAGTTATGAAAATACTTAGCAGTTCAAAAATTAAGATGAAGCACCTTACCAATAACCAGTTTAAACTACTGTGCAGCTTTGATACGTTTGCTGAGCTATTGCTTGCTTTGTTCTTTCCTGCCATAAATAGCCAACTTAAAAATTGTGACTGTTAAGATAAGGATTAGCTGCTGTTAACATTTCCTGTAGATTTGATGCTGAGGGCTGCTGTTATTTATCTAAAGCTAATATTTAACGATAAAAATGCATTATGACATGCTATCAAGCACAGTCTCTTAGTTCTTTGGTGTCTGTATTTCCGGCAAAATATAGGTCATAGTCCTCATTTCAGATGTCTCTGTTTCTTCTGTTTCAGAAATGGTTCTTTTATTTTGCCACATCCAGAAATAATTATTCTGCTTCAGAATTGGAAGAGCTGTTTACTGACACAGAACACAACTTAAAACAACTAGATGCAAACTGTCTTCAGCCCTCTTCAGTACAGTTTGGGAGAACTGTGGCCCTCCAGACCAGACATTGTTGGGCTCCAACTCCCATCAGCCCCAGTAAGCATGGACAATGGTCTGAGGTGGTGGGAGATGTAGTCTAAAAAACATCTGGAGGGCCATGGATTCCCAGTCCCTGCTCTACAGTCTTGGAAAGATGAAATACCATCCACTTTGCTTCACTATAAGAGAGCTAATGTTTGAGTGCCAGACATGAGTTCATGCACAACATACTGTACTGTACTTCCAGGAACATCCGTTTGCCCAGAAAGGAAGTCATAGATACAGTGTTCCATTCAGCTGACCTATGGGACACTGGAAGCTCTGAAGACTGTTTCCATCTACCACACTGAGAAGAAGCCCCATTCAATACAGTAGCCTTGCATGGGATAGCTAAATTAGTGAGTTAGTCAATGTATTTTCAAAGCACCAGAAATCTCATATTTGACAAGTTATCATTATACTTGGGGTTATTTGGGTTATTATAAGCAACAGAGCCTGGTCAAGACATTTTTTTGTCTGAGACAGAACAGCAAATTCACCCCCCACCACAATCAATTCCAATACCAACATGTTAATAGTTTCCCCCTGCCCCCCCCCCTCAGGATTCAGGGTGAGAGGATGCATAGAAGGTTCATCTCCATGGTGGGGCCCTGGCTCTGGAACGTTGTCCCCTCAAAGGTGTGTCTGCCTCCTGCATTGTTGGGTTTCAGATGCCAATTGAAAATACTTTTATTTGCCTGGGCTACCAAGCAAAAAGCAGCATGATGTAATTACCTAGCTGCATCTACTATAGAGGATCTGCCTTCTAAGGGGCAAAATGAAATTTGTCAGTCAGGCATCTTGAACTGCCCCCACTTGCCTTTGCAAAGGCTCTAGGAACAAAAGTTGCGGGCTATATCAAGACCCACATTCTTGTCTACTCACTAAAACCACCTAATGTATGGACCTTGACGTTCTGCAGTTACTTGAAACAGACACATTAGCAACGTCACTGCAGTGAGTAAGATAGAGGGAATTCTATCAGTTCAGAAGCAAAACAACTTTGTTTATTTCTGCTTGTTCTGGCTTCAGCATTCACATTTGAAGTGATGGCTACTCCTGTCTTAAGGAAATTTTAGAGCTATTTAATGTGTAGGTAAAGGTAAAAAAAGGTAAAAGACCCCTGGACGGTTAAGTCCAGTCAAAGGCAACTATGGGGTTGTGTCGCTCATCTTGCTTCAGGCCGAGGGAGCCGGCATTTGTCCACAGGTTTACTGACAATGCACACCTTCTGAGAAGGGAGTAACTATTTCACGTGCTGGGTGTTCCCGGAGATTAACTTTCAGGGAAAGCTCGCACAGATCTTCAAAAACTTCCAGGTGTGTAATGAGACAAGTTAAACCTGCTGTACCACTTAACCTTCTAGACTGGCATCTAACCCAGTGATGGCAACACCAGTCTACTGTACTACTTGCAATCTTACCTGTTTTGTTTTGTTTTTTTGTATGGGAATACTGTATCCTTTCCCCGTGGCAATAAAAGGTGGTGGGAAGAGGAGCAATTTTTAGCAGAAATGGATATTGAAAAGTTTACAGTTATCTTTTCTCTCCAGCCAGTTGTCCATTTCTGATTTCCTTTGCTGCAGCCAGACAAAGAATCACAATTGCCTGTCACATGCCTATTTTCTGCCAACAGCTTTTCAGGCTCCTTGAGCAGGTTTTCTTCACTTTGAGTGCCTTTCCAAACAGGTCCAGTACAGTGACCCTCACAAGTTGGGAAAGACAAATGTGTGTCAGAAACTTGATAGCCTTCCCCACCAGCATAATAATATTACAAAAGGGTTCTTCTCTCTGTACATAAGGGTGTGTCCTCAGTGTTTCATCACTTTTTCTTTTCTAACGTCATGAGATGGGTGTTCAAGCACAGAAATACTGCTGTAAGCCATTCTACTAAAAAAACAAAAAACAAAACGAAGAAGAGTCTTCTGGCACCTTAAAGACTAGCCAGTTTTGTTGTTGCATGATCTTTCATTCACTCCAGTCTATGAAAACATGTGCCATAAAAAAACTCATTAGTCTTTAAGGTGCCCAAAGATGGCTTGTTGGTTTTGCCGTAACACATTAACATGGCTAACCTTATAGAAACTGGTTTTGTTTCACTAGGAAGCAGTGTTATCCCTCATTATGAAATCTCATTTCCCCAAATGCAACCTGCAGCTGAGTTCAACCTATGGTGTGGATCTGTATATACTTTGCTGTAAGAATGTAGGATGAACCTGCTGGATCAGGCTGGAAATGAGTACAACAGCATTTTGCCCACCTGCAATTCCCACCAATTGGTATTCAGAGGCATAACGTCTCTAACAATACATTTAAATGTCTTCTTATAAAATCACAGCATTATAGAGTTGGAAGGGACTCTGAGGGACAGCTAGTCCAACTCCCTGCAATGCAGGAATCTCAACATGTGGTCTCCCTTCCAACTTGAAACCATAGCAGACCCTGCTAAGCTTTGAAAATGTGCTATCATAACAATGATGCATAACTTGTGGCTACAGCTTGTTATATGCCTATAAATCCTATGTCTTTAGAAGAACAAGTGAACTGTAGGATTATTTCTAAGTAGTACCATGTCTGATGTCCCTCTCTAGAGGTCAGGTTTTGGAAGTATGAGCAATTGGGGAATCAAAAAAAGAGACAGAATGGTGCCATGTTTGTATCCTCAGAAACATAATATTTATTAAAGTTGGATATGGTATTGCACTTTCATAGATAACACTATCAAAGACATATTACAAGATACACAAGCCAAAAGCGTAGCTAATTTCTGCATAGCATCTGCACGTGTGCTAAATTCACAAACGGAGAGTAATGAGCCAGCAACGGAAGTGCTAGTTGAAGAAAACCTGTCTCGATGTTGCACAACACCTGAGTAATATTTATTTGTCTGGAAAGATCGTTAATCAAATACAGGTAAGTGCCCATCCCTGGGCCAAGCAGGAAGCAGATATGCTACCCACGAATGGTGCTCCACCCGCACAGCAGCAAGGAACCAGACATGCAATAAAACTGACCTACCCTTTGAAAGCGGCATTTGTGCTATTGGGATAAAGTATTGTTTACATATAGTACCTGTCATAGTTCAAAATTATTAGTGTTATTGGACAGAGGAAATAACAATGTACAGGTGCTCCTTAAAAGCGCAGGGAAGCACTGGGCAGCACAGGTGGGTGGGAACGAGTGAGGAGAAACACAGCAAAGGTTCAGCATGAAAACGATATGGTCAAGTTAAGAGCACAAAATGATCTCTTCCTTGGGGTAATGAATACACATTAATGCACGTTTGTTTATTATTGATTTACAAAAGTATTTATATACAGTCCTCTTGCAAAACCTCAAGGTGGTGTACAATAACATGTTGTTGTTGTTTTGTCGTTTAGTCGTGTCCGACTCTTCGTGACCCCCTGGACCAGAGCATGCCAGGCACTCCTGTCTTCCACTGCCTCCCGCAGTTTGGTCAGACTCATGTTTGTAGCTTCGAGAACACTGTCCAACCATCTCGTCCTCTGTCGTCCCCTTCTCCTTGTGCCCTCCATCTTTCCCAACATCAGGGTCTTTTCCAGGGAGTGTTGTTGTTGTTTAGTCGTTTAGTCGTGTCCGACTCTTCGTGACCCCATGGACCAGAGCACGCCAGGCACCTCTGTCCTCCACTACTTCCCGCAGTTTGGTCAGACTCATGCTGGTAACCTCGAAAACACTATCCAACCATCTCGTCCTCTGTCGCCCCCTTCTCCTTGTGCCCTCCATCTTTCCCAGCATCAGTGTCTTCTCCAGGGAGTCTTCTCTTCTCATGAGGTGGCCAAAGTACTGGAGCCTCAGCTTCACGATCTGTCCTTCCAGTGAGCACTCAGGGCTGATTTCCTTCAGAATGGAGAGGTTTGATCTTCTTGCAGTCCATGGGACTCTCAAGAGTCTTCTCCAGCACCATAATTAAAAAGCATCAATTCTTCGGCGATCAGCCTTCTTGATGGTCCAGCTCTCACTTCCATACATCACTACTGGGAAAACCATGGCTTTAACTATACGGACCTTTGTTGGCAAGGTGACATCTCTACTTCTCAAGATGCTGTCTAGGGAGTACAATAACATAAAAACATTCAAAACCAATACAGAACAATAATTAAAATGAATGGCTACTCAAGCAATATTTTAAACTGCATAGGTCCGCATATGTGTTGAAGAATGAATACAGATACACACAGAATGTCATGCAAGACTTTCAGGCATGTAGCCAGCCATAAACATGTACACAAATAAGTGATGCAGATGTTCACGTGTATACACCCTCTTCAGACACATAAACAAAATATGTTAAACGTAATGTATAGATGTTACCATATTAAAAGAAGTGCACCATTCCCCCACAGACAATTAGCATGAAACCCACATGTAGCTTGCTACATCTGAGGATGTTACCCACTTCCTTGTTCACAGTATACATACAAAATCATCAAACATGACAATCTAGTTGCAGGTTTGGTGCTAATTCTTAAAGATCCATAATGCCTCAATACACAGGTGTTGTACAAGATGTGTTCCACATTTTATGGCATTGATAAAAAATAATGACCAGAACTGGGGTTGGGGGGGGGGGAGAGAATAAAATTGATATCCCATAGAGAAGTCGTAGAAGTTTGAGGAATCCTAAAGGTATGCAATACTTGATAGCGCATAAACATGTGTCCATGGTACCAGAACGATACACACGACCTCAAGAGGCAAATGAGGTCTGTTTCTCCCCGTATGTAAACAGCTTTCCCCCAACAGTCCAGCGACTCAGTGCGAACGCTTCCATCCTCCTCCTCCCGTCCCCGTCTGACCCCCGTTGCAGGTTCAGGGCCAGGTAGGCCCACCTGTCCAGGCCTGAGCAAAGCGCCCCGCCAATCCCAGAGCTCCTCTCCTGCGCATCAGCCAATCCCGTCCCTGTTGCCGAGCTTTGGCTGGCTAACTGACGTTGCTCTGGCGACGGCAAGAACGTTGGGCGCTCACAAAACACACCGACGTCAGCGCGTAGTAACCACGGAAACGAGCCCCGCAACGTCATCGCTCTTTCTCCCTTCCCCTTCAGAAATCGTTAGCCACGCAGGCGGCGGCGTCACCCGCGGAGGGGAGGAGGAGGAGGAGGCTCCCGGTTGTCATAGCAGCTCAGGGAGGTGGGGCTCCGTCGCCAAAGCAGCAGGGAAGGTAGGGCTCGGTTGCCATGGCAGCGGGAAGGTCTGTTTTGTTTTGGGGTGGAGCTGTAATTAGAAAGCGAGGGCTGAGGGCGGCGAGGTGCCGGCGGCCCCACAGCGAGAGACCGAGAGGGAAGCTGGTTTGTTTTGATTTCTGAGATCCCGGGGGCTTTGGTGTCTCGAAGTGACGCTCCGGGAGCAACTGGTGGGGGTGGGGGGGTTGAAATCGGGATTCCCTCTTATAATAATAATAATAATAATAATAATAATAATAATAATAATAATAATAATATATTATTTATACCCCGCTCATCTAGCTGAGTTTCCTCAGCCACTCTGGGCGGCTCCCAATCGAGTGTTAAAAACAACGCAGTTGTTGTCCGCCTCACAATATTCGGAGATCTGGACCAGAGGTCGATCCCGGCAAACGGTCGTTGTGGGGACGAACAGGGGGTGGATCCTGTCGTGTCTGCCTCAAGCGGCGAAACGTGAGGAAGCGCACTCGCACACGCACCAAAAGGGAAACCCAAGTCTGACGCACCGATCAACAACAACCCCCGCGGCGCTCGACTCAAGTCTTTTCTGCTCTTTCTTACGTAACGGAAGCCGTGATCCCTGCATCCCCCCCCCCCCCAAAAAAAAATATTCAGCGTTGTCCTCGTGCCTTTAATAAAAAGATAAAGCAAATCGCATCTATAAAAATAAGAGAGAAATAAAGCTGGCTTGAGCATGTGCCCCCACTGACAAAATAATTAGTAGTCATGATGATTATTATTTTTTAAATGTTGTTTAGTTTCAGATGTTGGTGGATATCCAGCGGTCAGGTGTGATGGGAGCTGGAGTCCAACAATATCTCACTGCAATGGCAGCTTATCTGATATTTCTGTTATATTTCTGTTATATTCCATTTAATATATTTTGTCTATGTGTATGAAGAAGGTGTATACAAATATTAACATTTGCATTGCTTTGCTTGAATACATAGCCATCGGTCAGTTCACCTCAGCTTAGTTCTGAATTGAACCAGCAGTTTAAAGTGTTATCAAAGAATACTGGGTCTGGGTATGGGGGGGAGACACCGTCCAAGTGTTTTATATTCTATATTATCACACGGCTGCTTTGGAATTGTGGTATGGCAAATCCATGACCCAAGGTAGTTTTGTTTTTAACAGACTCAAGAATTGCTTTAAAATTTACTCACTATTTGGCGTTGGAGCATACATACCTATTTTACACACACTGTGCTGGAAATTCCTGGTTAAATCAATGGTTCAGAGTCAATGTATTATTCTATAAATTACAAACTCAGTTTCAGCAATCAGCAATTCAGCAACAGAGAGTAAGAGGTTAAAGCAGCCAATTTCTGAGCATGTTTCAATGGTTTGTCTATTGACATATTCAGCACAATTAAAAAGCAGTATTAAATTATTATTTGTAACAAAGCGCTCTTTGTTACTTTGCCATATTTATATAACTGAGGTATATCTACCTGTCAGTTCTGCTGCCTGCCTGTTTAAGAAATACCAAAGCTGGACCTATGAAAAATTATAATGTCACCCACTTGGTATGTATAATATTTTGGTTTTCTAATGGCCTTTGTCTAATCAACATTGCAGAGCACAGTAGCTAAAATGCCAGTGAACATTTTTATTTACTATGATTATATCTGTAAACTCCACAATAATTGTGTTAGCTTCAGCACTCCAGTCCTTACAGTTATGATAATCTTGAAATCCGAGATTTGCTTCAAATAAGCTTCTAGCCCTCATGAGTGTGGAGAAATGCTTCGGAATTAGACCTTGGAAAAAAGATTATATAGCAGGTGGCAAATAATATGAGTGTATATTCATTATTTCTACAATATTCCTTTTTAACTCAGAATATTGGATTTTGAAGGGCTGACTCATGATGATATTTGAATTAGAGTTAAATTTACTAGTCTGATTACGGAAGACCCACCTACAAATAATTCCCAGGAATACTAGGATGGCGTTTCCAAATGCTGTTGTAAATATACTTAGACATTTATGACAATTGATAAACTAGTGACTGAATACTGTCTGTTGGGAAGGGAGATAACGTATCGGTTTTGAAGTACAGACATCTGGGCATTAGCCCAGTTTTGGTAATTCTCTGTACCATATGCCTGCTTGAACTGTCAAATGCCACTGCATTCTCTCAGATTGCAGTTGTAATTGTTGCTTTAAGTTTTTCTTTATCTCTATATCCTCTGCCTGCTAAAAGACTGCAGGGTCAGTTCAGACTTGTTCTTGCACCACACCTATCTGCTAATAAGTAGTATAGTACTTACATAAGGGATTCCCTCACCCTGAACCTGGGGTGGGGTGGGAATTAACAGCAATTTCTCACGGCAATCTATGAACTCCCTTTCATCATAATGAGTATGTTACAAAACTATAGTCTGTAAGATGCATGTCCTCAGGAGAGTGACGTGGAAGGTTAGGCAGCAATTCTGAAATAGTGATAAGTTGCTGTAAAAAAGAGGAAGTGATTGTTGACATAGGGAAATACAACCTTGAACACTAGCTTGGGGTGTGTGTGAACTCTGCTGAACTCCATTGTACGTACTTCTAAGCAAACATGGGTAGGATCAGGCTGCACTTTTAATCGAATGCGGGTCTGAACATCTGACATTAGTCCCTCTCTTATGCAAAGGGTAGAAATTACTGATTGATTGTCCTATCTTATTCGGGACAAGTCTGGGCTTGTTACCTTACTCTGCAGTTCTCTTTTCTCCATTGGCAATGCAAATGCTCCTTAATAAATAAATAAAAATTTCTCTCAGCTATCACTTCCATCCTTTTTGAAGAAGGTTGCCAGAAATATTTTAGGGACTGTATCTGGGTATAGTTTAAATCCAGAAGTACGGGTACACAATTGTGCATTCTGAGCAGAATTAGAGAAGTATCCAGCCTTAGAAAAAGGAATCACCTATTAAATGTTCCAAAATATTAGATATGCACCTAAACACATTATAGCCAGTTTATTTCTTTGGACCCGCAGCTTGCCCAATCCTAAAGTTTTTGAGGAGGCAGCAATACTTAAAAACAAAAGCCATTAGCAGAATACAGACAGCTGGGTAAAATCTCATCTCTTATCCTAATGTAGTATGATATCATATACTATCCCACCAACTTCTACTCATCGTTTCTCACTGGGTAGAACCCATTCAACTCTCCCTACTGAGGTGTCACTTTTCTTTTTATTACTGCTCCCTGCTGTTGTGCTTTTAATCTGCAGATATTAACAGGTGGTAACACTTAGTTCAATGCTGTTAAAAACTTTACCAACCAATGTCTGTAAATTTCTGCTAAAGTCATGAAAGTAGGCCAGGCTGATTTGTTTCCAGTCAAATGTCTTCTAGATTACAGATTATTAGCTGTAGTGTTTATTAGCTAACACTAGCTCCATATGAAATTCCAAGCTCCTAGAGCTTCATGTGTTTGTTTTCAGACTTTAAATCTCTTCTCACAGAGGGTTCCCATAAGGCAAATATGTGACAGTCACTTATTTATGCAGTATACTGTATATTGTCCAACATCCCCAGTCATCTAGTTTGTTAATCTTGTTCATCAGTGGATTTAAGCGTGTACTGGAGCAGACAGTGAATTACTCATATGACATCACTATTATCTCCTTGCGTAATTCCTAATCTTTTCCCAGACTTGCTAAATATCTGGCGTTTTGCTGGTTCAGTCAGGTAGAAACAACCAATGGTGGTAAAAATAAATATTTCTCATTTGGTGTATGATACAATTGATCTTACAGCAATGAACTCATGATGTACCTAGGTCCTAGGCTTTCAGAGATGGTGTGTGGACTTGGAAAAATCAAAGGTAGCCATGCTGGCCCTACCATTAGACAAAGTGAGGAGGCTGTCTTAGGCAGAAGGTGTTTAAGGGCAGGGAGCAGCAATGGAAGATAGGCTCTCCATTTCCCTTTAACTTAACCTGTTGTCCTTTGGTGCTGTGGAGGATGCTGTCCTTTTGCTAGTGCTGAAGTATGACTGAACTGCTGGTCTCCATTGGCTTCTGTATGTGGAGGGGGGAGGAGGCACCATCTTTTCCTTTGCTTCAGGCAGCAAAATGTCTTGGGTTGGTCCTGACAATTTTTAAAAATGTATTTTAATCCATTGGTTTTTCTCTTTAAGTCACATCTGCAATTGATTTTTCCTCAGTCAGTGATGAGTGTAAGAAATAAGGTTTAACCATAGATTGAACTAACAAGCCACCGTTCGTTTTGCATGTTTACTTTAGAGATAACTGCTTTGTTGATGTGCTGTGTTGTGTTTCTTTCTTTCCCACCTGTATGTAGATTTTATAGGTTTTATTTTTTGTTCATTGTTGTGATTCTTCATTTCTTTTGCTCTCTTGAGATAATTGGTTCTCTGGATGAATATTATCATATGGCTCTGATACTCTGTAAAATGCATTCAGTATTACCTTGTGGTTTTAAAAATACGCATTCCCTTTCTCTCTTATTTATAAATACGGTGGCTGCCACTTGCAGACTATCTCTTCCTCAGAAGCACCACTTACTTTAGTAAAACATACCTTAATTAGATGGTTTGAGGGTAGCAGTCAGCGTTTAATAATCACATTATTCAGTAGCATTATATAATGGCCCTTGCGAGCAAGCTCCCTTTTGTGAAATAATTACATGCAGTTTAGGTATCAACCACTTTCCATTCATGCACTCCCATTTTTATGCATGTGGAAGTTTAGTAAGTGGCATGTTTTGATGCTCTAGCAAATAGCATTTCAGAATTTTACAGAGGTTAACCAGAAAAAGAACATTTATGAATATGACTTTTGTTCCACATTGTAAAAGAAAGCCTTGATGAAAGTGATCTATATAGCTGTTTCTTCTAGAAGGTTTTAAAAATTGTACCCAGTACAAATTTAATTTGATTTAATTGTGTCAGATTGATGGTCAATCACTGTGCACCCCTTCTCCCACTGCACACAACTATCTTGGGGATGTAAGAAATGAATGGTATGTTGTGGCATGGCATAAGGAGCTATATTATGCTATCCTGATAATAATAAGAAGAACAATAGCCCGGCTATACACATTCAGTCCTTTACTTGATTATTAGCAGATTGATATCACAGTGGAGAAACATCATAAATGTAGATTGACAAGTACGGTATGTGGTGGTGTTCAACATGTGATATGTCCATCATTAAACTAAAGGTTGCAATGCCTAGTATACATGTCAGATTAGCAGATGATCTAAATTGGAGAAGAACTACAGACATTTTCAATATTGGAATAAATGAAAGAAAAATGATTTCATCAAACTGGAGTACTATGGTGCTAAGAAAATTAAATTCAACACTGGCAATTGGAAAAGTCACACCCATTAAAGAACCACGCAAGGCACAAACATAAAATAGAGAGGATACCTGGCCAGGCAGTTTACTGAATATGTAGGACCACATTAGGACCTTGATAAATAGCCTCTGGCACTGGCAGTCTGGGACATAGCCTTGTCTTTCTTCACATTCTGTTCCCATTGATTATAATCAGTGATTATTTTTGCCTAATCTTTAATCCTTGTCCTTGTTTTTCTTTCTTTTATTGCATATCTAGTTTCGTGGGGTTTTTTTTGTTTTGGTTTACATAGCCAATACATGTAATGAAAAGTGCTGGCATGAGCTGTATTTGTTTATACGCAGAAGGCATTTTTAAAAACTCTGCACTTCGTCCTGTGCAGTTTTGTGTTCTGTCCAGAAATGATTTTTATTTTTTACAGCGCAACTCACTATTTTGCTACTTCAGCTTTCTTAACCTGAAAACAGCTTGATTCTCTGGTCATTTCCCACCGACTGCTGGCAGATTGGATACAATTGTTTTATTTTATGAGCATATAAGCAGATATGAGGGTTTTCTGTTTATTCTAGGAGCTTGACAATAACAAATTGCCCTTCTACCAATTTACCATAGTATGAACAGAGAAAGTGATATTCCGGTAGCTGCCCCTTTAAAAACACCCAAATGGTATTGAATTATCATATGTACTCTTAAATATCTCATGAGGGAATATAGGCCCTGCCAGGGAAATTACTGGAACTGTAATTGGGACAGGACTGATCTTTGCCAGAGATGAAATCCAAGAAGCCCCTAGGCCCAGGGAGTTATGTGACAGGAGCAAAGCTCATAAATACACATAACATTTGCAACTCACATGTAAAGCATATGTCTCATTCATTTCTATTTTTATAACGAAAACATACAGTAACTATTGGTTAATGGGGGTATTTTTTTCCCTTAAGCAAAGGCTATTTTGAAGCCCTGGAAATCATTTTGGTGAATGTGATATATTTGTTTTATGATGGCTTGTAACTGGTGTTCCCCTTCTTCCAGATAGACACAAAAGTTAAAATCTGAGTTTCCTTGGAAGCAACTGTAGTAAGATTTTTCCATTTGAGCTGATGTGAAAAAGCCATGTGTGCATTCTCTGTATTTAAAATGTTATCTGGGATTTCACTTGGAAGTGAGGACTGTTTTACTGTGTCTGCTGTTAAATTTGTTGTCCTGCCTCCTTTGAAAAGCTTAGAGATTTTGCATGGACACATTTGGTCTGATCCTACAATCCATGTGTTCTTTTGATGCTCTCTATAGCAACTCCATGCCATGGATAGGGCCCAGGTTTCCCAGAGTGAGTCAAAAATACAGCAGTCCAAGCAAGAAACTGGTTGTAGTAATTAGCTGTGTATTAAATCTCCCGATAGTTACACATTGGCTCAGGTAAACCCATTTCCTGATATACCTTCCTTATTTCCATAATCAGCTAGCTGAAAGAATTTGATAGGCAATGTACCTTTAAGCCTAACCAAGGAGACTGAGACTTTGGAGAGTCTGATCTTGTGACACCTATCTTTGTGTGGTGTTTTTAAACATGAACTGAGAATTAAATGGCAAAAATACTCTCTGTTTAGATTACTGTTAACTGATATTTTATTGCATGTGTTAGCTTACCTTTTCCAAAGCACAGGATGGGCAGCTGGCAATTCACCACACAAATTGTGCCTGATAAATAGCTGGGACAAGGATTCCATCTGTGTGGGGGTTTTTTGTTTTAAAAATAAAGCTTCCTTGCTTTTCAAAAAAGAGTGGCATCAGCCAAGTCATACGCATATAGCACTCAAGTGCCACACACGCACAGAGTACTGCTCAGCATTTGCGAGAAAAATTGTGTGGAAATATATGGTGCTGATTAGCTGCATTAGAACCAGAGAGGAAACAAGGTAGCTCCAAAGCAATGTGGGTCATGGCTAGATGCTTTATATAACCCAGAACCACAGAGAAAACCAAAATAGCTGCCTCCCTGCTGCTCAGCTAGTCTCCTCCATCAAGCGTGGATAAATTTAGAGCAGGCAGTGACGTTTGCCTACGTCTGCATAGGGACTCCAGGGAGACAGAGAAAGCCAGGCTCAGGGCATTGCCATCAGTAGCACAGGCTGCCAGAGCATTCGAGCACAATCTGTCACTAGGGCAATTGTGCATGAACCCAGGAGATGGGGAGGGTAACTAAATGGTGCATAGCCATTTATGATTAAGAAACACCGGAGATAAACCCGAGTTGTATAAAAAGCAAGTGGGGAAAATGACTACTGCAGATTCACGCACATAGAATATTTCCAAATTAATATGAATTTTCCTGTATCTACATCAGAATTTTATTAAATGCACAGCTTGTTTAAGTTTACCCATATAAAAATAGGTTTCAAAGCTACTGGAATCTGAGGCAATGACAGTGGTGAAGTGGCTAGTTTTAATCATTGTTATCCCCTGATTATCTGCAATTGAGATATCACCTCTTTGGAATGGATAAAGGCCTTTTGCTGAAGGGGTAAGGCTGTAAATTACATTTTGTTGAAAACTCAGAATAACTACACAAGAAAA
The DNA here is from genome assembly GCF_964188315.1 of Podarcis muralis. Lineage (NCBI taxonomy): Eukaryota > Metazoa > Chordata > Lepidosauria > Squamata > Lacertidae > Podarcis > Podarcis muralis. Next base: position 31,081,498 of record NC_135655.1, read on the forward strand.
TGAGGTGAAAATGCCCAGGTTACAGATGGTATTAGATATTCGGATCCATATTAAAGCATGTAAATATGCTTGAAGCTGATTTTCAGAGATGCTGGCCACGATTCTCAATGCCTTCAAAGGAGCAATGATCAGGCTTTGGAAAACCAGGTCAAAGCTGATTTAAGAGCCTATATATGGCTGTGTATCTAACGTCAGGCTTGTACTCTGAACACTTTGACTTTAGCTTCTTTTCAATAGCCTATGGCCCAGATTCTAATTAGAGGTGTTGTTTCAGAAAAAGATCAGAATGACTTAGTGCAAAATCATAGATAGACATGCTGTGCATTATCTAGAAGCCAAATATAGAGAGGAATCAGACACACCCAACGAATACCAGTACAACCAGTCTACATCTGTTCCTACCACATTCTTAGTCCTCTTTCCCTCTAATATTGGGTGTCCCTTACTTATTTTTGTTAGTTGTTTTCCATCCATTGAAATCAGTGCTTTCTCTCTGTACATTAAGTATATATGAAGTTTTTATGGGTGACTGAGGTTACTGCAACCATACTTGCCTAGACTGGGCCAGCCTCTGTGATGTATTTGGAATTCAGTCTGGAGGTGGGGAGGCTGGGCCCTCTTAGCAGTATGGGTCTACTACTGAGAGTGTCATAAGAACCTAATAATTGTCTCACTGAATTGGACTAAAAGATCTATCTTCATAAGTGGCCAACTAAATGCCCCTTCAGAAACTCACAAGCCGAGTATGATAGAGATAGCCATTCCCAGTTGTATAGTTCCAGCACCTAGCAAAGTCATGCAGCACCTGAAATCATAAGAGGTTTTATTTCTTAGCTGTCACACCCAAACCATATTTTACCTGCAGCAGCATGACTATTGATGCCATGTGGATCCTACATCACTGTCAGTAAAATGTATAGGATAGGGATTTCTGGGGGAGGAACATGGCAGACTGAACATCTTCTGTTGGTAGCTGGCCAATGGAGATAATTACATGGTGACTGATGATAGCCAAGGCATAAATCTTGGCTAACAAATTCACTCTAGAGATAAGAATGAACAGGAGATTAACTTCAGATGCTCTGAAAAAGTTGTTTACTACATGAGGAGACTGAGAAGCTGTCAACTCCATGGAATCTGGACAGGGTGAGTGACTTAGATTGGAGGAATCAATATCGTGCCCAAATAAGTGTCCTGAAGAGCATAAGGTCGGCAAAAGCCTCCCTTTAATTATTTTTGAGATGGGTACAATTTACAACTGAGATGTTTCTCTGTCTGCTGGTTGAAATTTACATCTGGTGTGTGAGCTACTTTCTGGATTTAAGAAGAGTCGATCATTAAAAGACTGAAGGCTTCAGAACAAAGAGCATATTCTGATTTTTTTAACCAAGAAAGTTGAAAATTATCAAGGGAGTTCTGAATGCTAAAAAAAATTATTTTTATTTTATTTTTAATTCCATTTTCCCAACAAAAGTGTTGCCTTTAAACTGAAAGTAATTTTTCTACATCACATTTCCTCTGTGGGAAAGGAATGTGGTTTGATAACAGTGGCTAGGGCAATCCAACCAGATGGGTGGGGTATAAATAATAAAATTATTATTATTATTATTATTATTATTATTATTATTAAGAGACAATGCTGTTAAATTCTTAAGGGGAGACTGTGAAGATCTTAAGGTAGAGACTGAATTGTTAATAAGATCAAGAATACTCAGTATGGCAAATACATCGTTGGACATTCCATTGACTTTTGGCATTTTTCAGCAATTGTTTGATGAGCAAATAAAAGAGATTAGAGCTGAGCTTGATGAAATGGTGAATGAAAGCAGATCAGAGAAGGATGAAATGGAAAGTGAAATTAAAGAGAACACAGAGACTTTGAAGAACATTATGGATGGATTGTCAGAACAGGAGGGTGAAATGGTAGAGGCAACAGTTGATGAAATGGATAAGTTTTTCACACAGGTGTTTAAAGGAATGAAACAGTAAAATGACAGAGTTACTTCCAATATTGTTACTTCCAATATTAACAGTGCTGGTTCCCAGAGCAAGGCAGCACATAATTACTATCCTTCATATTTTACTGACAGTTGTGTGACAGCAGGCATGGCGCAGAAGTTCCCATACCATTGTTGGCAGCCTGTGTATCAGATAATAGCTACAGTCTCATGAATTTGCCTTTTGTTTGTTTGTTTGTAAAGGTATAGAAATTGTTGTGCTGAGTTGGATGACCTCAGGCTCTAGTTGTGTGTTTTTGTGTGTGCCAGCACACGCACACACTCTCTCCCTATTAACCCTTTTCATGCTGCTCTGTCCATTGCTGTTCTCCAGTTAGTTTTTTTCTAAGCTGAAAGCCCCAACCTCTTTTTAGTCTTTCCTTGAAGGGAATCGTTTCCCATCTTGAATATGCACATTTCTTTGTGCAGCTGTCTCTTATCTCTGGTCAAACAGAGGTGGGTTTTTTTAGGGGGTGGGGATTGAAATAATACAGTGGTACCTCAGGTTACATACACTTCAGGTTACAGACTCTGCTAACCCAGAAATAGTGCTTCAGGTTAAGAACTTTGCTTCAGGATGAGAACAGAAATCAGGCTCCGGCGGTGTGGCAGCAGCAGGAGGCCCCATTAGCTAAAGTGGTGCTTCAGGTTAAGAACAGTTTCAGGTTAAGTACGGACCTCCGGAACGAATTAAGTACTTAACCTGAGGTACCACTGTAATACCTGCAACATCTGTTTACTTCAGGTGAAAGTAAGATAAGTGCCAGTCCCACATGCAATGACTTTTTTTCCTTTCAAACAAACATAAATTTTTGGCAGGGGCGGTATTGACAAAACTATTGTCTGTCTCCCAGCCTGTATCAGTCAGAGTGCTAAAAAAACAAAAAATTGCAACCGACTGGGTCCTGTGATTTCAAGTGTTCAGTTACATTTGCTGGTGGAAAAAAGCAGCAATAGAATTATTCATACAGTACAGCCTAATTTAGCCAAGGGTCTTTCCAGGCACTACACTTTTCCCGGAGGAAGGGGAGAAAACAGACCTCACGACCATCACTAATTCACCCAGACAATGTCACCTAGCAAGTTCTTCCATTGTGGAGGAATTGCTGCTTCCCAGCACTCAATCTACTAAATGCAGTTGCTGGGAAACTGCTATTCCAGCTTGAGAAAGTGTGAATATCATGTTTGTTTTGCTGTGAGGATGGTGTTCCTGTTTTACTTATTTATAAAACCTATACTCTGCTACATGCTTCTGTTGACATGCAAGACAGCTTATAGATAGCATGAGATGCCGTAAAATACAATGCAACACACACACACACACACACACACACACACACACACACACTATAAAAAGTAGCCAAATGTTTAAAATATTAAGAGCATAAAAACAACACACCAGCAACAACAAAGCCCTGGAATAGAAGCAGAATCTTTAGAGATTCCCATTTATTTTACTTTGGTTTATTTTCACTAGACGGTGGCATAAGCTTTGGTCCTTCAATATTATAAAGAGGAACTGGAGAATATGAATGCTTCACTCCTATTGCCTTCTGCACATAACTTCTTAGCAAATTTGATCCCTAAACCCCAAAATAAACTCTCTGTGGCATCTGGTACTTCCTGCACAAAGGGGAAGCAGAAGCCCATTATATGGATGAACAGCACCCTGTCTATGTTGGCATCCAAGGGGAATTCAATGTTGATAATTGCCCTGGAAATCCCCACAGCTTCAGTGGTCTGTCTGTCTGACTCAGATTTGAAGGGGGGAAAAACAGCCATCAGGATGTCTGTATGCTACCTGCATCAGGGCACAAGCTCTTCTTCATATCTTCTGTATCAATGGTAACTTGAGAGGTTTCCAGGTCTCCCCCATCCAGACCAAAGGCAGTGTTAACTTTGCAGTGTTAACCAACGGCAGTGTTAACCTTGCAGTGTTATGGTCACTGAGGGCTTTAACTGCACATGACATTAACTGTGTGGCCTGCTGCATTGTGTGTGGGTTTTTGGAACACAGTGCTTGGGGAAGGTGAGGTTTAACCATTTACTCTCCTGCCACAATCCTAAGAAATACTGTCCCTCAGCCTCAAAAACCTTGCTGCCTCTGGAATGCCCTGCCCACACTTTTGCAGGGTGTTAGGAGAAACTTCATACTGGTGGAGTGAATCTTTTTTTAAAAAAGTCAGAAAAACAATATTTATTGGTTTTTAAACAAATAAAATAACCATTAAACACTTGTCTACATCTAGATAGATGTTCATCTACAGTGGTACCTCGGGTTACAGACGCTTCAGGTAACAGACTCTGGTAATCCAGAAATAGTACCTCAGGTTAAGAACTTTGCTTCAGGATGAGAACAGAAATCGTGTGGCGGTGGCAGCGGGAGGCCCCATTAGCTAAAGTGGTACCTCAGGTTAAGAACAGTTTCAGGTTAAGAACGGACCTCCAGAACAAATTAAGTTCTTAACCCGAGGTACCACTGTACTGGTGTTTCTTTTATCCATTGTCTCTAGACATACACTTACACATTCAGTGTTCCACCTTAACTTAACCTCTCCACTGAGAATATTGAGCTGTTGGAATAACAAGGTCTTGATTTTGGTCATTAACATAGTTAAAGAAGAGGAACCACATTTCTTGGAAGGAAGGATTTGGAGAAGGGGGTTGGCCTGTAACTGAGGATATAATGGAGAATACTCCATTCCAAAAAATTTGAACATGGGGGCATTCCCACCAAACAGGAATAAATGAACCAAGCTTTCCACATTTCTTCCAACATAAAGGGGAAGGGAGGGATTGACTGGTGTCCAGTGCTATCAGAGGATAACCTTGGTGGAGGGACTCTTGCATCACTCCAGTGGCAGCCAATGGGAGGCTGCTTTAGCTGGGCAGAGGAACATCTCAGCCCAATCTGCCGCCACCCCGTCCAGCATGGCACAAAGCTCTTCTTTGGATTCCTCTGCCCCTTGATTGCTTGATTGCTTCCCAAAGTAATTTAGCAATAAAAACTCATGTAAAAACAATTTCAAATCCAATACCAGTACAGGCTGGGATAGTAAAAATGTTTAATCAGTGCTATAATACTCTTTCATTTAAGTGCTATTGTGTGTGTTTTTAAGGGGGGGGGAAGGATTTTTAACACTCGGGGTTTTTTTGCACCCCTAAGTAAATTAAGTTTTGTTTCCCTCTGCCCATTTGTGGTTTGTGTCTCTGTAGTGGTGACCTCTAGGGAATGCTCCATGACCCAAGGAGGAGGAATACCAGTGCATAGGGTTGCTGGGTGCTGATTCTTTTAAAATTACACAAGTCCTCTTAAGAGACGCTTGCCGTGAAAGTTGCATGCGACGAGAGGTGTGCTTCATCCCATTACAGGGCTGCAGTGTTAAGAATTCAGCAGCTGGTGGAATTTTCTTCTCTCTGCAGTTCTTAAATATACGGTAGATCCTTTTTAGGGACACACTGCCCAATCCTAGCTCCCCCGTTGTATACTTCAGTCCAGAGCCAACTTAACATGAAGTTATGGACTTTTAGGCTCAAATTCCATGGACTGGCTGGTGTTGTCTTCCTCCAGCATGGAAAATGAGCTGTTGTCCAGAAGCATGCATATACCATATTTATGTGAATCTAATGCTGCATCGAATCTAATGTGCACCCTAATTTTCGTGACGTAATTTGGCCAAAGAAGGTGTGCATTACCTTTGAGTAAATACGGTAGCTGCTTTTGCACATACACCAGAAGTGTGGATCTCTACACAAGGTATGAATGATCACAGAAATATATATTTCTATCCTCCAGTTCTGGCTCCTGGATTACTCAAAGAGCAATTTCTGGTTAGCTGGCACTGCCAACCCTAGGAAGTGTATGGGAAAGACCACACCAGCATTAATAGCTTTATCCACACTTCCTCTTGTTCCGCTGCTTTCCTTCTTGGAGCAGATGGCAATTTGGGTTTTCTCCAGATTGACATTTGCTCTGATTGAGTACTAAAGAGAGGGTTTCCCCAGGAAAGGAGTGGGACAAGGGGAAACTGCTCAGACTCATGCCTAGAAAGTGTGGGTCAAGTGGAAAACTGCTCTGGCCCATGTTTCTAGGCACAAGACAAGCAGAATGGTGGACGAGCCCTGATCCCTAAATTGATGGCATTCCAACAGTAATGAACACATTTAATGTTACAGCAGGCCTTTTTATTCAACTTTCCTTTGTTGCTAGCTTTTCTTTTGTAGTTATATCTGTAGTTTTATTTTGCTGTGCTAGCAGGTAGTTAGTTCATGAATAAAAATGTGTGCACTGCACACGCACATCTAGGCTGCCTGTGGAGTCCAGCCTGCTGCATTTATCACACTTGTCTTCTGGGTTTAGATAGCCGATAGTCCTGCAAGTGCTTATTAACTGCCTAAAACACAGGGACCCTTCACAGGCATTAGAGGAACAACTTACCTATGTAAATTTTCCCACATCAGCAGAGGCTCTTCTTCAGGAAAGCACCACAGATCAAAAGACTGGCTATGCTAAGTCAACCAAGGATGCTGGCCATTTTCCTGTGTCAAACCACCTTACTGCCTAACATGCCTCCTTTGCAAAATGTTTTTGATGGCTTTAATCCATGGTGCCATATTAACAGCAAGTTCCTTTTTTTCCCATGTCCTTGAGGGCATTTTGAACCTCAAACCAACCAAGCTGGTGAGTCTAGCCCTTCTTACGGAACTTCAGAATGCAGAAGTACCCACATCTGGTCTAAGTCACACTTATTGTGGTCTGGATGAGGCACCAAATCCTGCAGAAGTCTTACTTTAGAAAAGATATTAATACTGCCTCACTCCATGTGCCAGTCTGCTTTTTTTGGTGGGGTGGGGGACCAGGACAAGTGCCTTCCTCTTGTGCTGGGAGGAAAGGGGACTTCCTGTGCTCATTCAGTGCTTCCCATTCCTACCTTTTTGCACACTGGTCTCATGCTGACTCAGTCTTTATCAAGCCAACTTCCCCCTTTCTTCAGCCCCTTGCCCCACAACAGACATATAGCGCTAGGGAATCTTAAGGCATTAAGATGTCCTGATTTTGAAGTATTGTATTTGCTCCATTGTCTAGGCCAGTGGTTCCCAAACATTTTCTCCTACCACTTGCAAGCAAGAAGGCAGGCGTGTGGCCTTGTAGGAATCAAAACTGGTTTGGCAGTGTTCCATTTTCCCTAATGGATCAGCCAAGTTTTCTGCAGCCAAGTAAACATCCAAGAGATGGGGTTCCATTTATTGTACAGTGGTACATTGGTTCTCAAATGCCTTGGTATTCGAACAACTTGGAACCCAAACTCTGCAAACCCGGAAGTGTTCCAGTTTGTGAACTTTTTTTGGAAGCCGAACGTGCTTCATTTTGAGTGTTATGCTTCCATTTTGAGTGCCACACTTCCATTTTGAGTGCCACACTTCCATTTTGAGTGTCACGCTGAGGTCTGTCTGTTTTTGCTATTTATTTTGTGCTTGTGTTTTTGCGGCTCTTTTTTTGGTTTTTGTGACTGTGTGGAACCCAGTTCAGCTACTGATTGATTTGGTGACTGCAGTACATTGTTTATTGCTTTCATTTTATGGATCAATAGTCTTGTTAGATAGTAAAATTCATGTTAAATTGTTGTTTTAGGGCTTGTTTTTAGAAGTCTGGAACAGATTAATCCATTTTGCATTACTTTCCATGGGAAAGTGCACCTTGGTTTTGGAACGCTTTGGTTTTAGAACGGACTTCCGGAACAGATTAAGTTTTAGAACTAAGGTACCACTGTAATAGCCAAGCAACATGTCTGACAGCGCAATCCCAGACATGTCCATTCCAAAGTAAATCCTACTGAGTTCAGTAGAGCTTATTCTCAGGTGTAAATCCCCACCTACCAGTTGAGGACCAGTCCTTTACAAACCCCTTAGAAGTAATCTAGTTATAGGTTAATGCTAGAAAAAGTGAGTTTGGGATCTTTTGTGTTAAAATTCTGGAAACAGGCCTGAGGGAACAACAGACCTGTGTATTGGACTTCTTAAATTTTGGTCCTGCTTTTCTCTCAGTCTGTAAATTTTCTATATAAAGGTTTCGAGAGGTTTTTGTGGCTTGTTTTTTGTTTTTGTTTTGTAATGAAGTCATAAATTGCCTGTATTCTGATCCTTCCTTCTTAGGGAGGCAATTTTATTATTTATTCTCAGTTCCTGAGAGTGAAATAATTTAGTCTTCCATATTGACTACTACTGCAGCTAGCCCATCTGAACTGTGGTGTTCCTTTTCAGAAGCCTTGAATGAGGAGACTGACAGATGGGAGCATGAGAGATGGAACATGTTATCTCTCTTCATGTGCCGTATTAAGATTGTCCCAAGTCCTGAGAGCACAAATTATTATAAAAATGAAACCATGACCTTTGTTAGCTCAAGAGCAGCAAAAGCATGAATGACTACTTATTCAGTCATTTGTAGCATCTTCAGTGGAGACAGGCTGCAAAATGTGTAACATGAAACCTAATCAGAAGAATTGTTCGATCCTCAGTTGTGTCGAGTTCTGCACTTCTCTTTCTGACCTAATATGTATCTTTCAGACCAGATTCTGCCATGTTCATTTCCCTATCAAAACCAATTTAACCTTGCACCAGGTGCAGGAAATGGAGTGATGGTAGTTTGCTTCAATACAGAAATTATTTTCATGTTCACTTTTAGTTGATTTTGGCCAACATCCTACAAAGCCATGTGCATATGCAGCTGGTGGTGTCTTTGAAGTTAACATGGCTGAATAAGCAAGCTTATTTTAAGCTGAATAGCAATTTGCCAGTTTGGCCATGAACAGAAACTTCAAAGATGATTTCTGGCTGCACATATACATATCTCCTGTCATATGCACATACACTTTGTACGATTGGACAACTATTACTTTTTTTAAACTCCTTGTGCCAAGCCTAGAATAACAAATAAACTTACTAAGAGAGATATACAGTACCTTAACTGAAAGCATGCTTCCATACATGGACCTTTAAACCAGTGCAAAGTGCAGTTCACATGCAGTCCTGGTGTCTGGTTATACACATGGTGGGGCACATAAATTTGGGCTTGCACAATATTCCTATACCATGAAAAAGTGTGCCTGGGTTTTATGAGCAGGGCCTGCACTTGTATTTAGGCACATGGATCCCAGTTCTCTGTTTACATTAAAGGTTCTATGCATGGTCAAAGGCCATGTACAAGCCTGAAATTGGTTTTTCTATTACATATATATAATCTGCACACTTAGATTGTGCATTAATCGTCCCAGGGTCAATGCAGAATTTCACACTTTATTGATAAAAGCTATACAGAGGCATACGTTTGCCAACACTATCTTAATAGTTTTCTTCTTCTGAATGTTGGCTTAACTTAGCTTTAAAAAAAGACATACGTGCAAGGAGTGGGTACTGCTTATGCAAAATCAGAGGCTACTAGATGCAAAAGAAGTATACTGATATGCTATGTCACATTAAAAACATAAGATGGGGATAAGAATCAGTAGTGTGTGGCACCGACTTTATGGAACAAGCTCTTCACAGAAAGACTGCTAAGGAAGATGTTAATCAAGCATATTGACTTCAGTCTTGGTGTTATGGAGTCCTCTTCTCACACAGCCTTCTGCCTGTTATGGCAGGCAGGACTCTTCAAAGCTAGGTTTGTGTATGTTAGTGGTCTGCAACACTAGGCAGGTGTTGCTAAACAGGGGCTGCTTTTTCTAGAACACAAACTGGCAATCCCTTGACTTCAACAGATGCCATTTCCTTTCCAATGGTGGCACAAACTATAATGTGTGCCTATGCAGCTTCCAGGCTACTTACCTAGTATTTTACTTAATGTTCCATTTAACAGAAGTACTAAAAGACACTCAAACTCAGGACACAAGGGAGAAACGTGCCAAGACGAAGGCATGCTTGGCAAATTCACACTGTGATCAACTCCTGCCTGGAAACCAATGTCCCCACTGTGGAAGGATGTGTGGATCCAGAATTGGCCTCCACAGTCACTTATGGTCTCATTGTTCAAACCGTGTTTATGGAAGACAATCTTACTTGGCTACAAGTGATTGCCAAAGAAGAAGAAAGAAGCAGCAGCAATAACAACACTCGTCCCACGTTTGATTTGCCAGCAGCTAGTATGCAGAGACAAACTAGGCATGCTGATCCTAAACCCATCCAGTAAAAAGTAATCCTGTTGCTTTAAGTAAGACTTCATTTCAGGTGAGTGAGTAAGGAGCAGCATCTTACAGCACCAACACAGGCAGATTCGGCCACCCATCCACCTACCCGCTTTGATCTAGCTGCATATACTCCAAATACAGAGGCAACGTTCATAGATAGCATCATAGAGTTGGGAAGGAGTCCCATGTGTCATCTTGTCCAGCCCTGGAAGGAATCTCAGCTAATCATCCATGGCAGATGGCCATCCAACCTCGGCTTAATCCTGTAGCAAGAAAAGGCCACATATAAGGTACATTTATATGCAGATGACACAACCTTGATGGCAGAAAGTGAGGAGGAATTAAAGAACCTTTTAATGAGGGTGAAAGAGAAGAGCACAAAATATGGTCTGAAGCTCAACATCAAAAAAACGAAGATCATAGCCACTGGGCCCATCACCTCCTGGCAAATAGAAGGGGAAGAAATGGAGGCAGTGAGAGGTTTTACTTTCTTGGGCTCCATGAGCACTGCAGATGGTGACAGCAGTAACGAAATTAAAAGACGCCTGCTTCTTGGGAGAAAGGCGATGACAAACCTAGACAGCATCTTAAAAAGCAGAAACATCACCTTGCCGACAAAGGTCTGTATAGTTAAAGCCATGGTTTTCCCAGTAGTGATGTATGGAAGTGAGAGCTGGACCATAAAGAAGGCTGATCGCTGAAGAATTGATGCTTTTGAATTATGGTGTTGGAGGAGACTCCTGAGAGTCCCACGGACTGCAAGAAGATCAAACCTCTCCATTCTTAAGGAAATCAGCCCTGAGTGCTCACTGGAAAGACAGGTCCTGAAGCTGAGGCTCCAGTACTTTGGCCACCTCATGAGAAGAGAAGACTCCCTGGAAAAGACCCTGATGTTGGGAAAGATTGAGGGCACAAGGAGAAGGGGACGACAGAGGACGAGATGGTTGGACAGTGTTCTCGAAGCTACGAACATGAGTTTGACCAAACTGCGGGAGGCACTGGAAGACAGGAGTGCCTGGCGTGCTCTGGTCCACGGGGTCACGAAGAGTCGGACACGACTAAACAACAAGGTACACTGCGTATACTCAAAGGCAGCTCCCCTCCTCAGGGTCCTTCAGCGCCCCAGCCCTGAAATGACGCTGAAAACAGTGCTCCTAGGGTTCAATTTAAGCTCCAGTATCTCGGAGCCAATAGCTCCCCCTGCTTCTCCAGGCCGTGCCCGCTAAGGCTACTCCCTACTGCCTCGCTGGGCGCGCAGCTGCCTCCTCCTCCACTTCCCTCCCGTCACGTAAGCGGCAGCGGGTCACGTGCCTGGAGCCGGCAGCGGCGCGAGGGGGGGGGGCGGAGGCAGAAAGCCCGGCCTTGTGTCGCTCGGACGTGCTCGCGCCATGCTGCTGCCGTTGCCGTTGCCGCTCCCCGGCGGCCGTTCCCCGCCGAGGCCGTCCTCGCTCCCGCCCCTCCTCGCCCTCCTCCTGCTGGCCCTTCTGCCGGGCCCCGCGCGACCCATCTCCTTCCAGCTGCCGGGCAAGGCCCGCAAATGCCTGCGCGAGGAGATCCACCGAGACATGCTCGTCACCGGCGAGTACGAGGTCGTCGCCCCGCCGGGCTCGTCGAGCGGCCCGTCCGCCAACCTCAAGGTGCAGAGGGGAAGCGGGGGCTTCGCGCGGGAGGGACACCGGGAGGCTGACCCAGAATAGGCAGGCAGCGCCCCCACCCCCCGCCCGTGTTATTCACAGCGCGCCGTGAGAGGGCGGGGAGCCGCGGGCGGAGGCGTTGCGTAGGCCTTGGGGCGCTACCGGCGGCTCTGCTGCCTTCCAGGCCCTTCCCTTGTAAGGACACGTCAGCTTTGCGCGGCTCTCCTGATAAGGCGGAAGGCGGAACTAGGCCTCAGCTCCGGGCCCTCCTCTGCTCTCTTGAGGAAACACTCTTCCGTGCTTCGTACCCACGACAGCTCTTTTAACTTCCCATCTCTTCCCCACCCCCCACCCCCTCGCAGAGTTTTGCCCTCCTTAGTACAAGTTACAGGTAGGTAGCCGTGTTGGTCTGCCATAGTCGAAACAAAATAAAATAAAATTTCTTCCAGATGTCTCTAAGGTGCTAGTTCCTCCTTAGTACAGTAGTCCTTTGCTTTTGAGCATGCAGCCCATAGTCAGAGGGGGCTGTTGCATCCTCAGAATAAGAAGTGGACTGAAGAACTCCATCCCAAGTTTCAAGAGGAGGAAAGCATTCCCACCCGCCACCATGAAACAGAAAACAAAGAGAGTGGTTGTTAGGCTGCCAGGTGATGGAAAGATGAATTCCAGTGATGAAATGGTGCAACAGTTTGTAGTTTTCATGACAGCAGTGATGCTACCAAGACAGGTGTATCCCCGTGCTGTGAAAAGTCAGGGCTCTGTGACACGCTGTTCAATATTCCCCAGGCGCCAGGTCCGTTTTGCTATTGGGGCGAGTCCATTTGCAACAATGTGGTGGAGATTTCTTGCCAGGTTGGCTACTGGCATCTCCATCAAGCCTGCTGATTCAGGCGCAGCAAAAGACACGTCTTGTGCTTCTGCACTGCTGCGTGAATCATGGACCCCTTGCTGGGCATCTTAGTCCTCCATTGTCACATCAAGGAAAGTAAGTGCAGGGCTGAGTACAGATATATCTGACTGTCCCACAGCTTTTCCACAGGCCACACAAATGGAACTCACTGACCACAATTAAAAAAACCTCTGCCTTAGTACATAGTTAATACCATTTCCACTGTGTATGTTTCTCCTCACATACTGGGACAAGTAAATTGTGCTAAGAGTAAGCTATAGTCAAGCAGTGTAGTTGAGATCATAGAATTGTACCATTGAAAGGGACCTTGAGGGCTATCTAGTCCTACCTGCTGGCAAATAGACGTTCTGTTGTGGTGGCCACAACTTAGGCTTAAGGTGCCATTTAGCGCCTAGCTTCTATATCTGAGTTTCTAACACTGCTGTGACATTCTGATATTAGTTTTTGCAGCTGCTTTTGAATATAAGAGCAGAACAATTTGTTACAAAGCATATGGAGCAGCCCCATTTTGAGCAATCATCCTGGTACTAATAGAGTTAAACTTGGCCCATGTTCAGTTATTGGTACGTTGTGTGTTCCCATAGGGTTAGATAGTAGCTAATAATGTAGGGCCCTTGGTTTTGGCTGTTGGTTTTCAGCAGCAACCCCAGGTTATTTCTTGTGTTGATCTGTCCTAATTGACCAAGAAAAGGATTTTGCTTTGGTCTTGGATACCACGCAGTATGACCAGTCTGGGGAAGAATAATTGCAACTACTAGAGTGACGTGTCAGTTTTGGGATACACGGTCTGTTACATGCAACAGAGACTGCATTCCTAACCACCCTTCCTCTGGAATAAATCACACTGAAGTTGTGGGACTTATTTATGTCTGAGTCAGCATGCATAAAACAAGCAGAAAGGCCTGTGGCCCAGGTTTCTGTATATTAGTGGTGGGTAGATTTCATGCTGGCAGGATCTCCTTTGCTTTATTACTAGAATACTAACAGCCACCAACCAAAGCCAGGTGCAAAATAGTGGCTAAAGAGGCAATGTACTTTTGAAATAAATGAAGAGGATGTAACCCTGGAATTTGTTTTCGTTCCACAGCTTTCCTGTCACACAAAAAAACCATTATTGGTTTCTAATATTCCCTTCCTTCATCATAGTAGTCTAATTTAGAGGAAATTAGGGACAGGTTGGCGTAATGGTTAGACTATGACCTGGGAGACCAGGGTTCGAATCCCCATTCAGACATGAAGCTCAGTGGATAACCTTGAGCCAATCACCATCTCTTAGCCTAACCTACCTCACAAGGTTGTTGTGAGGATGAAATGGGGAGGAGAACCATGTATACCACCTTGAGCTTGGAAGATAAAGGTGGTATATAAATGTAATAAATAAATACGTGTTGGAAGGCATCCTGAAGGTGATCTCACCCAGCCCCTGTTCAGTGCAGGTTCTGTTACATAAGGTGTAACTACAGCATCCCTGACAGATAGCTCTCCACCCTCTGTTTAACTATCCCAGTGAAAGAGAGCCCATCTGAGGTAGTCGGTTCCCTTTATAACAACAGTTGGATCAGACCAGTGGCCAAGCTAGTCCAGCATCCTTATCTCACAGTGACTGACCAGATGCCTGTGAGAAACCTGCAAGCTAGACTCGAACACAACAGCACTCTACTCACCCATGATTCCCAGCAACTGATATTCAGAGGCATAATGCCTCTGACAGTAGAGGTAAAACATGGCTTGTAGTTGTTGTTAGCCTTGTTTTCCATGAATTTGTCTAATACAGTACTCTTTTAAAGCTCTTAGTGTGTGGAAGTTAGCTGAAATTTGCTTCCATGGAATTTTCACCTATTCCTTTTAATCCTGCCCTGTGAAGCAACAGAGAAGAAAAGTATTCTTCATCTTTTCATGACAGCCCTTCAATATATTTAAAGACCATCATCACATTCCTCCTCCCTCCCTTTCCATCTTCTCTAGGCTAAACACCCCCTAGTTTTTCAGCCGTTCATCATAAGACTTGGTTTCCGGGTTCCTCACCATCCTCTTTTGGACAAATGCTTCCTGCTGTGGAAGTTCTTAAGGTGTCAGAAAGATTCTGGGAATTAAAATGTATTTTTAAAAATTAGTTGTATCTCTTGTAAAAAGGCACTTGCTTCATAGGTGGGTGGATTCTGCCCGCCTGCCCCACTTCTGATGTTAGTTTTATACAAGTACTTTTTACACCATGTTGTCTGGTGTCCATTTGCCCCCGTTCCTCTCTCGGGGTGTATGCTTTCCTTCCTGAGACTTGGAAACAAAAAATTGTAAACATGTAAAAATTAAACAGCCTGCTTACGAAAGTACCACATTTTTCGTCCTATAGGGCGCACCGGCCCATAGGACGCACCTCGTTTTTTTTTGGGGGGGGGGGGGAAATGAATAAAAAAAAATTATTTCCCCCCCCCCCAGCCGCGGCTGCAGCCCCAAGCCTTGCGCACACCTGCCCAAAGCACGGGGCGCCCTCCGGAGGGCTCCCCGTGCTTCGGGCTGCAGGCTCCCGCCCCAAGCCTCACGCGCAAGCCTTGTGAGCCCGCGGGAACTCCCGCCGGGCTTGCAAGGCTTGCGGATAGCTTCCTGAAGCCTGGAGAGCTAGAGGCATCGGTGCGCACCGACCCCTCTCACTCTCCAGGCTTCAGCGAAAGCCTGCATTCGCCCCATAGGACACACACACATTTCCCCTTCATTTTTGGAGGGGAAAAAGTGCGTCCTATGGGGCGAAAAATACGGTACATTTTTCAGAAGTGCAGCACTACACATGTACTTGCGGGTTGGGTGGGTGGGAGTTGGATGTTACTATACAATGGCTGCTTTCACCCATAAATGATACAAAGCATGAATTGTCCTGTAAATTAGCAAATCACCCATGACTTGTTTCTCCAAAGCTTGGTTTGTTTTCCAACTATTCTTGCCTTGAGGCTCTGTAGCTTGGAGTGGGGTTGGCAAACAATTAATGGTGAAGTAAAGCTGTTGGGTTTAGACATAATATAGACCAAAATATAGTTAGAATCATAGAATTGTAGAGTTGGAAGGGACCCCAAGGGCCATCGAGTGTAATGCCCTGCAATGCAGAAATTTTGCCCACAGTCTGCCCTGGGTAGGCTCGAACCACAATCCATCTGGTTAACAGCCACACACACACACCCATTGTGCCAAAGGAGTTGAAACACGCCATGTTTCATAAGACAAACCATGGCTTCACATAGTTTATGGCTAGCAAACAAACCACCATTAATACACTGGACTGGGTTCAGACATCAAAACAAACCACAATTTGACTAAACAAACCATCACTTAGCATTAATTACCTAAAACTGCTGTTAATGATGCCTGTGTTTCACCCTCACCCAAATACTCATTATCCAGGAGTGGTCTAGCATGCTGGTCAATGAAGTCTTAACTTAGTTTGAGATTGTACATTAAGCATTCCTTCCCCCAGAAGGCCACACTGATGTAATAGGGTGTTATATGCCAGCAGCCTTTGTTGGGTCCTGACTTTGGCAATTGATGAAATAACTACAGAACAAATATCCTCTGCTCCAGGCATGTAAAGATCTCTGAGGCCTGGGGTGGGAGTCTTGTTAGAATAAAGTTATAAATTCAAGCAAAAAAGCAGTTGGTCTCTGGTGGGGACCCCCAGCTTGCTTACCCCTTCAAGGCCTGGGGCAGGTGTACCTGGCTCCCCCCACGTCTGCATGGGCCTGCTCTGCTCATCCAGAATAAAAAGTTTTAAAGTCGGGGTTTTTTTTACCAGCTGCTCACATTAGCACCTTAACTTGTCAGGCTAGACAAGTTCAAAATCAAATATCTTTAATACGGTCAATGACCAGCAAGCAATTTATAAAATAAAATATGACATTATAAGTAATATTGTGCTACAGGTAACAGTGGAAATATGGCCAAATCACAGAATTGGTGCTTATGTTTATGACCAGGTTTCGACTTTTAAGGTTTTAAGGATTCAATTCAAATGTCACTACTGTTTATTATCGTTCCTTCGATGTTTACTATTTGAACTCCGTTGCTGACATCATTGCTTGTCTTATTCTTGTTGCAATGTAACAGTACTTTGCCACAGGCCTGTTGATTTCGGGCTCTTTGTCAGCTAAGAGGTGTCTGATATAGGTATCGTCTATACTACGAGGTATTTTCCTCAGAATCGGCTCGATCAGCTCTTTTCTTGAGTCTCGGTATAATGGGCAATATAAGATGACATGCCCGATGGTTGGCTAGACAAGTTATTAATGATCACACATTAGTTTATTTTCCAGAGACAAAATTCTGCTTGAAGACCTTAGTCTCAGATCAGCTGTTGACTAGTATTTATCATTTGCAGTTAACAGTGATTCTTTGTCATGCCATTTTCACGTGTTTTAATAGCTCATCACTGTGTTGCTTGCTCTCTGATCATGACATCCCATAATTAACAGTTAGGCTTTCCGTTCTGGAAGAATGTACCCAATGTGCTAGTTGGTTACGTAGTGGAGGTTCTTTAATGGCTCTCATCCTACTTGATCTCAGTCTCGTGTGGGTGCTTATTGTTCAGGCTGGCAGTATGGGGAGAAAAGCTGTGTTTGTGAAGGATGATGATGTTACTGTGCATAATGCCAGAGTATTGTGGTGGAACATTTCCCCCTCCCTGAATGGCTGCTCCCCCACAATTGTGTAGGCTGACTTTTAAGCAGTTTGCCCATACTAGGTATACTTAGGGCAACGTGCCTGGCAGTATGTAGGCAACTATCTTCTTGTGCCAGATGAAGAGAAAAGTAGAGCTGGCATAATATATTTTTGGACGTGGCCCATCTAATGGTGGAAAGGAACTAGTTTGTGTGTGCATGCATCAGTCACTTCTTTATGGAAGAACCATGTTTAAGGAGAAGCTATTACTGTGGTAAACAAGGCCTCACATGGCTTTTAACATGCTCTCATGGGGCCTTTAAAGCTTGCTTTATTTTATGTTTGCTCCTTTGGCAGTGGGGGAGCATACAAATGTGCTGTCTCCTAGAGCTATTAGTTACGCAATTATAAATTATGCAATTATTGTCTGGTCACTGTAAACCCAAAACTTGTCCTACTCAGAGCTGCTGATAATGTATGTTTTGTAAAGTGAATGAGTTCATCCCTCCCCCCCCCCCATTCCCACATCTTCTTCTGGCTTTTGTTTTTAGTGGATGGTTTTATGGGAATGTCTTCAACTTAACATGCCAGAGGCTAATAATGGAGACAGTATAAATGAATTTGAAATTAAAATTTTAGCAAAAATCTCTTCACCTACGGTGGGGACAACCTATGGTGGGGACAAGGAAAGCACAGAAGTCAATTGCCCAAGTGTTCTAGGAAGATCTTTGTCTTCTCTTCCTCCCCCTCCCATAAAATTTAACATAGAACTTGGATGTTAACTACTTTTGCCTCCCTTATTTTTCGTATTTCCTACAGATTACTGACTCAGCTGGGCATATTCTCTATGTCAAGGAGGATGCAACTAAGGGCAAATTTGCTTTCACCACGGAGGATTACGACATGTTTGAAGCCTGCTTTGAGAGCAAGCTCCCTGTGGGTAAGTGTGATAGTCCCTGTTTGGTGCTCCTGGTATGCCTCTTCTCTACTTTCTCATCCATCTCTTGTACGATCCATTTAAAAGGGTAATGTTGAGCAAGGGCCAGGGGTATCTGCTTTGCCAAGTGTTTTGAGGTCTTCTGGACTGAGAGAGAACATTTAATCCCAAGGGAGTCAGTTCCTAAAATTACTAATGAATGCCAGTTGTTGCATTCCTTCCCAGAAGTGTTTGCATTTGAGCAGTGCTGAAATCACAATTGCCCACCCAAAGGAAATTTTATAATCCAGAATGAGACACAAGAAAAACAGGATCATAGAAGAGGACTGGTTGGCTATGACAGAAGTCTTATGAGTCTCTTCATGAAAGAAGTGCTTTGCTGTCTTCCACAGCAGATAGAGATGTGCAGTTACTGGAATTTTATTTAGGAGAGGGCCCAAATTCTCCACACTGTAGCCTATACACACCTGACATTGAGAGGGCATGGGCACAACCAACTGTTCCCAGCCAGTAAACAGAGAGGGGAAAGGAAGAAACACAGACACTGCAGTTGATTCTCCTTTCTGCTTCAGGTAGAAATTAACACCATTGTTCCCTGTTCATATGAGACATCCATGAGGGATTCCACCATCTGTACACTGAATTTTCTGTACAAGAGGCAAGGGAGTACTAAATTTGGTCTTTATCATTCCCTCACTTAGCTAATACTCTTTCTGTGCTGTGTGGTTCCTCAAAGTCAGTGTTAAGTCTTATTGTTCCCTACTCTATTGGTCCATGCACCCCTGCTTGTTCACTTCCACTTCTTGGAGATGGAACTCAGTCTCTTCATTAATCAGTTGCTAGCATCTCTAAACCAGCCAGAAACCCTTTTCTTGTAGAGACGTGGCACTTAGTTATAATGACCGAGGGTCCGTTGCATTGGTATATTCTATCACAAGAGGAAGAAGGGGAAGTGTGCAGGACGTTGATTATGTACCCAGATCTTGAGGGCAATTGCTTAATAAGTCTTAGAGCTGACATTTCCTTTGGGAGTGACGCATTTGCCCCTCTTCCTCATGAAGATTTGGGTTGAAGTTTAGGGCAAATAGTCCACAACACCTCCAGGCATATTTAATGCTGCTTCTCAACACAAATGGACAGTGGTCATCTTGTTGAGGTTCAAGGGAGCTTCCTGCTTTCACTGTCACTGTTGGAACTTCTAGGTCATATAAATGTCTTCTGTGCTATGAGCCCATGATGTACTTAGGTGGGACAGTCTCAATGTTCTGAATCTCAGAGATTTATTTATTTGTTAATTTTATGCCCCTCCTTTCCACAAGTTAACAGTAATACAAGTGCAACAAAATATTAAAAATACAGTCAAACAGCATTAAAAGTTTTTAAAAAACACTTAAAAACAAGCAGGTGAATCAAAATACTTGTTAAAACCAGCTAACAACATACTTACCAGTGAGCATATGTGTTATGGCCTTTCTAAATGTAAAAATACCTCTAGTCTACCAACGGAGGTCTATACTAGAAAAACTATGTTGGAGTGAAATTCACTACTGTTTTTAGGGGAAGAGTATATTCCTTGGCTAAAGTTGTATGCTTTCTGAGAACAGAAGAATATAGGTGTGGGATTTTATTAGAATACTTTTTAAATATGTTAATCTGATTATATGGGTGACGTAAATGTAACAGCATCATAAATGGGAGATAGACCTAAGTAGGCTCTTTAGTGCTACTCAGTAGCATCAGCAAAATAGTGTATAAGGCTCCTAAAGTGGAGCCTCATGACTAAACTCTAGGCTTTAAATTTAATATATTTATTAAATGATTCAAGAGTAAAGACAATCAGAGATGGTAGGTTGCATTAAAATAGAAGATTAGCAAAATACCCTGTATTGACAAGGAAGGATCCCAGGACACTATTCTGAGCAGTGTCCATCAAAGGCAGATGGGGACAAAGCAGCTATGAGTTCTGTTGAGGGGCCCCAAGAATACAAAAATTTAGTCAGGTTTGTCAGATTCTCCCTGTATGCATGAATGGTGTTGTTTAGCCTACCAAGGAAGGTTTTAAGAGGTGTAAATTTGAGGAGATATTTCTCTTCCCTCCCTCCCAGACACACTGTGTGGAAACATGCAGAACTTTAGTTATGTGATTGCTAGCTTTGGGGGTTATGCCTTAATAGTTTATTGTGCAGAAAAAGGGGAAGAGGTTGTTACAGACTGTTTTTGTCTTTTGAAGGATGTTGAATTTTCTGTGTCCCAAGATAACTAACGGCAGAATCCTGTTCATCTCAAACCTTGGTAGTTCCTATTACCAGCACAATGCACTGTAGCAGAATGCCCCTAAACAAATAATCTCTGCAGTTCTTTGTATTATTAGATTATTGGCATTAAGAAGTTTAGACATGTGTTCTGCAGAGTAGCTGAGGATCCTGTGGCGGTCAATGGCTTTAGGGTTTTAGCTGCCTTGAGAAGGCAGAGCTGCAACATTTGGGCGGTTGGGCCAGGTGAGGCCTGAGCAACTGTGATTTCTCAAGCACTTGGCCACAAAAATGAGGAAGAGGAAGCGAAAGGCACAGCTTTTTGCGCAGGGACCCCAGTAGAGGGAAGAGCTGCCTTGCAAGACTTAGGGAGATCCCCATTGTGAGCGCTAAATTGTTATCCCAGAGCTCTTCCCTTGCGTCACACATTCTGCTTTGGGGGCAGCACAGTTGTGCTTGTGTAATTCTATGCTTGTAACAATAAAATAATGATAAAATTATTATTTATATGCCACATATCTGACTGGGTTGCCCCAGCCACTCTGCTTCTTGTATTGTATGTGGAAGCTTGGAATATATTGCATGTGTTACTCACTTGCCTTATTGCTGTTTTGTATCCTCCACACCAGAATGACTTTTAATGATCTACTATGTAAAAATTAATTCTCCATAAGTATTACTATTGTTTTTTTACAACAAGCACATGTTGAAAGTCTAACCTGGAACATTCCTTTCATTCTCTTGTTCACCCTTTATTTATCTATTTATTTTGCTGTTGAAAGTGGAAGACTTTGTTAAAAAGTTCCTTCCCACAGGACCCATAACCAGAAATTGTTTTCTAACCATCAAACCTTAAGTGACTTTTTTGAATGAGTGTCAGACATACTTTATAACATTGTGTAACCAAAACAGTCAATTTTATTATGAGCTTGGATTTAGTCCAATTCTCTAAGCAGATACTGTACTGAGACTAGATGTTGCTGGATTCTTGGTTCTGATCTGAGGAACAACTTTGCAACTAAAAGTGCATGATCTGTAGGTTGCCTTGTTGCCTTGTAAATAGTTATCCCATATTGATTTTTATATGGTTCATCAATTCCAGACTGTTAAGCGTTTGGCTAGAATGTTGTACAAACTATTTTTCATATAAAACCTGCATTAGCAGTGATTCCTGCATTTCAGGAGACTGGACTAGATTATCCTTGGGAGGTCCCTTCCAACTCTACAGTTGTGTGATTCTATGGTTCTAAGGGAGATTGTAGAATCTACAGTTCTGTGGTTTATGTTTTTAAGGGAGATTGTTTTAAGTTTTAAGGGAGACTAGAATGTGTAATAGTGGCATGGAAAACACTTTATCTTCTAAAGTGGAAGTGACCATTTGGTTTTTTATTACACGTTCCAGCCTGTCAAGTATATTTTACTTGCTTATTCTCACTTTTATCATGAACATTTCCCCCCCCCCCCTAAGCAAAGAATATATATCATCACTTGGATTTTTTTTTAGTCAGTGTGGCATTGATTTCTGTATTTTCTCTACCTTTGAAGTCATTTGGGCTGCTTTGTCATTTCTCTTATTTAAAACATTTGTATGGTGCATATCCAACATGAGTTCTAAGCACTTTTAATTTATTATCCTGACAATTCTTACTTTTATGTTACAAGTTAGGCATATAGTCCATATGCTGTTCTTCCTGTCTTCCTGTCATCTCAGTGTAAGGACCCAAAGCTTTACCAGGGTTTCTGCAAGTTATGGACGTTCCTCATAATCCTGTACATTTTTATTCACAAGTCCATGCTGAGTTCACTTATGTCACTGAAATTAGTATTTTTCAAATTCACTGTGTAAACTAGTTTCCATGGCTATAGCAGAAATTCAAAGCCTGCATAAAAACTGGAAACAATGATTCTTGTGGCATGTGTAGCAGGGGACTGCCTTGCTCATTTACCATTATGAAAACTACATATATTTATGGCATCTTGGAAGCAGTCAGGAGCAGCACCATGGAAAGTACTCCTGTTTCTATCCAGTGAAGAAGAGCAGTTCTCTTCCCTACCCCCACACTGCGTTTCATATACTGTGCTGTGCTGCCACCTACCTGTGAATTGGGACACTGAAATAAATCTATCTTCATTGGCAGAATCATAGAAGGGTGGGTATATAAGAATATAAGAAATGCCTGCTGGATTAGGCCAGTAGTCCATTTAGCCCAGCCTCCTGCTCTCACTCTGGCCAACCAGGTGCCTGTGGCAAACCTGCAAGCAGGATTTAAGCCCCAAAGTACTCTCTCCTCCTGTGGGAACCAGCAGTTGCCCACTGGCTGCATGAAGTTGGCAGAAAGGATCCAGAAACTGCTGGTGACCATTCCTCAAAGGTACTGCAACAATGCCAACACCTGGTGCCTTCCCTGTTTCATGGAGGAGGTGAGACCACAGCCTAATGTATCTGATCCCAGTAGTAGAACAGTGTTAGAAACTCAGGTGTATAAGCTATCTCCAAATGGCAGCTTAAACCTAGGTTACAGCTGCCACAGCAGAATGTCTAGGCACCATTTTCCCCCAGTGGGATTTAGTCATATTATTATTATTTCATTTCTATACCACTTCATATTTTAAAGGGGGGGAATCTCAAAGCAAAGCGGTTTACAACACATCAAAACATCAAATAAAACAATCCTGAATAAAATAAATTAAAGCTTCAAGGAAAATATTTCAGATCCATCTCTAAGTGACATTTTGCTTTCCCCATATTTATTTACCTGCTTAGTTTATATAGTTGTCCTATAGCAGAAGTTAGGGTTGCCATATTTCAAAAAGTGAAAATCCGGACAGAAAAGTTGTTGAGCAAAATCGCAAAGAAATTGGATGTTTTTGAGCTATTTCTGAGGGAAATCTGCAAAAAGGACACCGCCGATTTCCCCAGACATTTCGCCAATTTCTGCCCAGACACTGCTCTCGGCTGCAGTGTTCCAAATATGTCTGGAAAATTCAAGGCGCATATGGCAAACCCTACAGAAGTACTCTAGGAGGCCAGTGTGGTGTAGTGGTTAGAGTGTTGGACTAGGACCTGGGAGATCAGGGTTCAAATCCCCACCCAATCATGAAGCTCCCCAGGTGACCTTGAGCCAGTTACAGCCTCTTAACCCACCTCACAGGGTTGTTGTAGGAATTAACTGAGGAGAGAGATGAACCATGAACTCCTTGGAGAAAGAGGTTGGGATATAAATGCAATAAATTAGCTTTTCTGCTTACCCGCTTAAGAAAGCTGGAAGGGAAAGCCAGATGGAGATGTCAGTTGCCAACCTGGCATCCAGAGATCTCCACGTGGTCACAATAGGACCTGCACCCGTCGCAAAATGGGCCTGGTGTCTGGCTAATTTCTAACATGGTATAGTAGAGGTGCATGTACTAGCTAGGGGCTCTTTGGTGGACAGAGAGTTTGGTTAGCTAGCTGCTTTTTTTGTAAGTCTGGGGGAGGCAGGCTGTTTGCATATGTTGCAAAACAGGATAGTTCCTCAATTTTTTAAAAAATGGGGGAGGAGGAGAACAGCCTCATACTATTTTCTCCACAGTGTTTTCATTGCCTGTCATGCTGAATGCAAACACCAGAATGACAAACTGATTGGCTAGATCATGGGCTCTTTATTATGTCCTGAGCTTGTTTTAAGATATCTGTTACCTTAAGTAATGCTGTGTCTGACATAACATGACCCAATTGATACTGTGCCATACTTCTTCCATTTGGCATAACTACAGTTTCGTAACCCCACTTAAAATCCTTTAATCCCATGCCCTTAAAAGTAATGGGTCAAAAAACAGCTGATCTGGGATTGGCAGATTAACAAAGAAAGAGAATTACTTCAAAGTAGAAATAGTAAGAAGCAATTATCCCCTTCGTCCAAAATAGCCAGATTAAAAAAGTGTATTCAAAACATTTCTCTTTTCTGACCAAGCTGACAAATGCAGCTTTCTTACGCATGCATATTCAGGAAGCAAGTCCCAATATTATCAGTGGGTCTTACTCCCAGGTAAGTGTTTATAGGAATGTGAGTAAGACCCATAAACTGGGGTGACTTATTTTGAAGTAAACATGCAAAGGGGTTGTTCACAGCATAGCTCTGATCTTAAGGCAGATGGTCATATTCTTTCTGGTCTACCTTGCTAGGTCCAGAACCTATTATCAGTGATGAGAACATAATTATCTAGGAACCGAGATCCTGAGGGAAAAAATGCATGCAGTTCTACCTCCCTTTTTTTCTTAAGAGATAAATAGTTGTACTTTGGGGCACTGCAGTTTAAGAAGGATATCAGCAAACTGGAATTTATCCAGAGGAGGATGGCAAAGATGAAGAGGGGCCTGGAGATAAAGTCCTCTTTGGGAAGGTTGAAGGACTAGGGTATGTTTAGCCTTGAGAAGAGATAAGTAAGAAGGATTGTGCCATTCAGATACTTGAGGAGGGCTATCACATTGTTCAGTGTTTCTCAAACTTTCTTCTCTGGGCCACACTTTCTGAATATAAATTTGCTCACACCACACTGAGTTTTTTATTGATAAGAAATACATTGGAAAACAAAAAGAAACAACTCCTAGCGGTGCTTGATTTATAACACAGGACACCAGTGTAAGCACACTACACCCTTTGAGAACCACTAACATAGATGATGGAGCAAATCTATTTGGTATTGTCCTAGAGATCAGACTCCAAAGCAAGTAGTTAAAATATAAAGTATTCTGTCTAAACACTAGGAAGAACTTCCAAACAGTATAAACTGCTACCATCATCATCATCATCATATAGTAGACTTGTAAGTTGCTTAATACACAGAGGGTTCCAAACAAATTGAAACATACTTAAAAACAAAAACATAAATACATTGTAATGTTAACACATGCAGAAAGAAACATGCATTTCATGAAAAATATATACAACAACACACCCACCCACCCAGTAACAGCTGCCAGAAGCTTTGGCAGCACACAAACAACAGACACAGCATCATCTTCATAATCTATCAAATGAGAAAAAAATGTATTTTATTACCTTGTACCAAAACTATGTCGGTAGAGGCACCAAGTGGACCTCACTGGGGAGAGCTTTCTGCAGTGGAACAAACTGCTTGAGAGGAAGGTGGGCTTTCCTTAGTTAGAAACTGTTGAGGTTATAGTAGTAGTGGATTTCCTGCATTGGCAGGGGTTGAACTGGATTATCAAGGGGTAAATTGCAGAGGGAAGACCCTCTAGACCAGACCTGGTTGCTTGGGAACTATTTATACTCACTAGATAACCAGGTTTGTGGCAGTTTTAAAGTTTGGGGTTGGGGAGGAATAATTTGAATAAGGAGAAGGGAGGTAAGAAGGAGGGCAGGGGTCAATCAGGTATTATAGCAGTGCCACAAGGGTTGTTTCTGATTTTCCATTCCACAGTGGTTTTATATTTGGCTAGGTGAACTTTAACTTAAGAAAAATCTGGTCATTGTGTTACTATTTTTCATCTGTTCAGTCTAATACACCACTTCAGGTTTATACTCGCTTTTCTCTTTGGCTGGAATTAGCACTTGGTTCTTACCAGCTTGTCTAGCTCTAAACTGATCCCATGTTTCCTTATTGCTAGAGAGTGGAACGAAGACCAGGAAATCAGAGTGCCTGGTGTTTTGCACGCTCCACATGCTTCATTGCAGCTTGTTCTCATTACTTCTCAGAGTTCCTACCTTAGCCAATGCTATCTGTAGATTTTTCTGTGATTTTGGGCATAGTTGGGCTGCGTCTTTAGCTGTTCCGAGGCTTGTACAGGAGGAGAGCCGCAAATCCCTCCCTGCTGTGTATTGGGGGGCGGGTGGCTGGGAATTTCCTGGCAGCCTGAGCACTTCATACAATGAATCCTTTCATTGCAGTTCCAGGAACAGGGCGGATGCCAGACCAGTTCGTGACCTTGAACATGAAGCATGGAGTAGAAGCAAAGAACTACGAGGAGGTACATCTCTGCTTTTGCTGCCTGTGCCTCTTGATTCTCTTCCTGACACTCACGTGACAACTGTATGTGGCCTTGAGGCTCACAGTTCAATGCTGTTTTCCCAGTCTCCCTGATTCCTAGGGCTTCCCTGAGTAAAGCGCTCATCTAGAACAGTTTTTTTGAAGTTGCTAAACACATTTTAGTTAGGAATCTGCTGCTTGGCACGGAATTTATCAGCTATGAAGCTGAATTTATTCGGAAAACAGGATATATAGCATTTTTTCGCTCAGAGTGGCCAGCCAGATGTCTACAGCAGGCTTGCAAGCAGGACCCAAGTTGAACAGAACTCCCTCAGCTTGCAGTTTCAAACAACTAGCATTCAGAAAAATACTGCGCCTAACACTGCTGACATTGCATGAAGCTACCTTGTGCTTTGTTGGACTACGGATCCATCTAGCCAAGTACTTATGGCTCTCTTAAAAGCTCAGAAAAGGTCTTTCTAGGGATGCCAGGGATTGAAACTTCAGTCTTGTGCATGCAAAGGGTAATGCATAATTCAGTAGTAGTGCATTTTCTTTGCACGCAGAGGGTCTTGAATCGGTATCTCCAGTTAAAAGGATCTCTGGCAGGAAGTACTAGCAAAGACTCCTGCCTGAGATCTTGGAGACCTGATACAGGACTACATGGATCAGTACTATCCGACTGGGTAAGACAGTTTCATTTGATGCAATCCAGACGAAAGTAACTCTCATATGTTCAGAGTACTAAGATATGACCTTTCCCTTTTTATACTGCTTTTTGATGGCCATGGACCCTTTTCATAAATTTCACTTCTTTTCCTGCACAGACTGGGATAGGAGCATGATAGCAGTCTAAAATAAACATTTCATGGTTGCTTTATTCACAATTTTCCCCAATGTAGAAAGAGATTATCTTAACGCAGGGAGAAATTTTTTGTTTCATATATAGCTTTTACAGCTGATTGGGTGCATTCATGGATAGGTCTATCAATGGCTAATAACATATGGCCACTAAATAAAGTTTCCCATCTTCAGAGGCAGTATACTGGGATAGACAGTGGCAGGGAAGGGCCATTGCTCTCATGCCTTGTTGACATGCTTTGTTAAGAGAGTCAAAACAGAAACCTATATAGTTTTTGTTGTTGGAGACTCAAGGTGCTTCTGAATGCTATTTTCCCTTATATTGGTATACTTAAATGGGAATGAGGGGGCACTTAATAAAATAAATTATGAGTGCAGAGGTCTGGTACTGTGCTGATTTGGGGGTCCTTTTGGACTAGCAGAAAACAGCAGGAGAATCGGTGCAATCCTTATGCGTGGATTGCATATGTCAGGAGTGCAGATTCTTTTTACAGCCATGTAATCCTAAAAACATGTCCTTAATGAGAGAAGATGTTGGTTTAACAGACGATTGGAGTCCAGTAGGCACCTGCGACAAGGTATACGGGCGAGAGGGCAGAGGCTAGTAGCTGATAGCTGACCTCATGAATTGAGGTACTTTTCAGGATATTGAGTTTTGTGCGAAAACTGTTCCCAGCTTTTCAGTATTTTTCTCTTGTTAAACACAGCATTGTGGTTTTTTTTCTTTCTTTCTTCATCCTTGCTTATGAAAAACCAAACCCAAACAAAAAAGTGACAGAACTTGTAAAGTTCTCCTGAAACTGTCAGATTCTGCTTGGTAGAGTTATGGCCATGTAGCTTCCTAAGCCTTGATTTTATCATTCAGAACTAAAACATGAGAGGATTATTTAATCCAGTAATTTAGCTACCGGTAAATTATGAAAAGCTGCTGTTTGCTGTCTCTCAAGGTTTGATTGCCCCCTTGTGGCCTTGCAATGAACAGCCACCATTGTAGTAAATCTACTGTCCTATTGTTTGTTCTGTTACAGGGGTGAGTGACCTCGATGTCATTTCTCTACCTGGCCCACTGCCCTCTCAGGCTCTGCCCCTCTCCTCACCTCCACCCACTCCTCCTGTGCCCTGCTGCTGTGATGAACTGTCACTGCCCAGCTGCACTGCAGCTACATTAAACCCCTTGCAGTTTGAACTTGCGGAAATGTTAAACCCATTACTGTATTCGGATATAGCTCCTCCAACTATGCTCTTCCCAAATAGCTTTTCTGGCCACATGAGACTTGTTTTCTGTGCTACAGATGAATATGCTTATTAATTTAATTTTTTTAAAGATTATTTAAACGTTAATTTAAAAGTGCCTAGAG
The DNA here is from genome assembly GCF_964188315.1 of Podarcis muralis. Classification (NCBI taxonomy): domain Eukaryota; kingdom Metazoa; phylum Chordata; class Lepidosauria; order Squamata; family Lacertidae; genus Podarcis; species Podarcis muralis. The sequence continues at coordinate 31,110,235 of NC_135655.1, forward strand.
GCCACCAAGCTGAACTAGAAAAAAAGGATACAGTGCACCCGCTGCTATTGTTCACAAGTCAGAAAAATCAGGACAACGTAGAACAAATTATTTTTTAAATAATTGACAAAGGAGGGAAGTACGGATACATTGCCCTTCTCCATTAATGGTTATTATAGGCAATGGAGGGAAATGAAACAGGAAATCACTGCTTCCCTTGCTTGTGAATCATTCTAGTGCCTTTACTCTCATTGGCCAGACATCAGAGGGTGGGATCGGGTTTTCTAAACCTTTGGTAGCATATTTCCTGAACAGGGATGTATGGTGCAACTTGGAGAAATATGTGAGCAAAAAAGTTAAAAGAGATGTCCTTCCCATGCTTATTCAAAAGTAAGTCCAGCTGTGTGCAGTGGAGGTTACTTGGGCAAATGTGTTTAAGGTAAGCCTCAGAGACTTACTTTGCTACATTTTGAAAAACAATAACATAAAATAAAAAATGCAGAACAATGGCCTTCAACATTCTCAAAGCCAGGCACCATCATTAATCCACATCTGTAACACAGAATGCTCTCTATTTTTTTTACCATGTATGTCCATTTTTCTTCTTTCACAGTGTTGTAGTGGCAAAGGAGGCTAGGTCAATGTGTTCCCTACTTCTGTTGTAGCAACAAAAAAGTGGATTCTTAAATTAGGGGTTGTACCCAGGCCCATGTGGGAGGCACAGGGGCAGCCAGGTATACTTGCCCTGGGGGAGGCCTAAGAGGGCCAGGGGACCCTGACGGGCCACTGTCATGCCAAGACCGACCTGGGCCTAAGACAAGCTCTGCATGGGCCTGGTGATACCAGATTACTCTTAGGCTGCAGTCCTGTACCCATTTAGCTGGGAGTAAAGCACTGCAGTGGCTCCCTATATGCTCCTAGGCTCAATTCAAAGTGCAGGTGATGGTTTACAAAGCTTGGGGTCCAGATACCTGCAGGAGCTCCTCATTCAATGCAAGCCAATTCAGTCCTTAAGATTGGTAGGGTAGGGTTTGTTCACTGCCCCCCGCCAGGGTTTAGATTAAAAGGATGTATAGATGGGCCTTCTCTGTAGTAGGTCCCCTACTCTGGAATAATGGCGCTTAGCGATGCAACTGTCCCACATTGTGAGGTTTCAAATGCTGATTGAAAACATCTTTATTTGCCCAGGCTTTTGTAGTTTGATAAGTAAGAGGTGTACTCCTCATCAGCAATGCATGCATATCTGTTCTTAATTAATCTACAAAATTTATTAAATGTTTCTTGTGCTGTCCATGTGGAGCAGCAAAATGAGATTCCTCTCACCAAACATTTTGTGCTCCTCTGAAATACCTCCTCTTGAAATTTGTCAAAAAGTGTAGTGTAAAATGCAAACCAAATTGACACTTGCACCACAGAGAATGCAAATGAAAGAACTGAAAACACTTGGGTAGACATCCATATTTGCTATAGGGAGAGGCTACCGTCTTGTTAAAAGGTTGCCTTTGCACATGTACCTCCCCTCCTGGGAAATGCAAATATGGGTGTCTAATTATAGATGGGGGGTGTTCAAAATTTATTTATTTGTTTGTTTGTTTAATAACATTAATATACTGCTTGATTGTTTTAAAACAAGAAACTATCAAAGTGGCTTTGTCACTGGTTTAGGCACTGGAAAATTTCCTAACATCTCTAAGAAATTAAGGATATTGGAGATTCTGTTGGCTGAAAAACTATGGCTTTGTTGACCTCAAAACTCTACTGTGAAGGCTTCCAGATTATTATTTTAGGTTACCCAGGAGGGGAGATGCATGCCAAGGCACTGAAAAGGAGGCAATTGAACAAGAAGACATCCTCCCTGGTTACGAACAGCAGATGTGGATGTCTAGTCAAGGCTCTCCCCCCGCCCTCCCCATTCTTTCATTTGCATTCTCTGTGGTGCAAGTGGTTAGTTAGTTTGGTTTTGATTTTGTCGCTAGAGACTATGCCACAGACAGGACTGTTTGCATCAGGACTCTCTTTTCAAGTGATGAGGACACAATCTTATTCTGGCTGTGATTTTCAGTCTCTGTCTCTCTTTTTCACAGATTGCTAAAGTAGAGAAGCTGAAGCCACTGGAGCTGGAGCTGCGACGCCTGGAGGATCTTTCAGAGTCTATTGTCAATGACTTTGCCTACATGAAGAAGCGGGAAGAGGAGATGCGGGACACCAATGGTACGTACTCAGGGAGTACAGTGGTACCCCGCAAGACGAACGCCTCGCAAGACGGAAAACCCGCTAGACGAAAGGGTTTTCCGTTTTGGAGGCGCTTCGCAAAACGAATTTCCCTATGGGCTTGCTTCGCAAGACGAAAGCCGATAGGGAAATCTCCAGGACAGCGGGGAAGCGCAGCGCGTCTTCCCCACTGTCCTCGGACCTCCTCCCGCCGCCCGGCATCGGAACGAAGCTCTGATGCCGGGTGGCGGGGCCGCGAAGCCTGGGCGCGCTGATCTCAGCGCGCGCAGGCTTCGGCATGCTGGCAACTCTCCGCAAGCAGCGGGAGCGCTCCCGCTGCTTGCGGAGAGGTCCGCGAAGCCTGTCCAGGACAGCTTTTGAAGGGGGGGGGGAGCAAAGACTTTCGCCCCCCGCCCGCCTTCAGAAGAGGTCCAGGACCTCTTCTGAAGGCGGGCGGGGGGCGAAAGTCTTTGCTCCCCCCTGCCTGCCTTCAAAAGCCATCCGGGACAGCGGAGAAACGCGCTGCCTTTCTCCGCTCTCCCGGGAAGGCAGGCGGGGGGAGCAAAGACTTTCGCCCCCGCCCGCCTTCAGAAGAGGTCAAGGACCTGTTCTGAAGGCGGGCGGGGGGGCAAAAAACTTTGCTCCCCCCCCCCCCGCCTGCCTTCAAAAGCCGTCCGGGACAGCAGAGAAACGCGCTGCCTTTCTCCGCTCTCCCGGGAAGGCAGGCAGGGGGGAGCAAAGACTTTCGCCCCCGCCCGCCTTCAGAAGAGGTCCAGGACCTCTTCTGAAGGCGGGCGGGGGGCGAAAATCTTTGTCCCCCCTGCCTGCCTTCCCAGGGGCTTTTAAATCGCCCCGGACAGCGGAGAAGTCCTCCGCTGTCCCGGGCGATTTTAAAATGCCGCCCGCCAGCATTTTAAGATTGCCCCGGACAGCGGAGAAGTCCTCCGCTGTCCCGGGGTTTTTTAAAATGCTGGGGGTGGGAAGAAAAGCCCTTGTCCCCCCCCCCCAGCCTTCAGAAGAGGTCGGGGGACAGACTGTCCCTGGACCTGGTCTGAAGGAGGTTTCCCTAGGAACGCATTAATTGATTTTCAATGCATTCCTATGGGAAACCGTGCATCGCAAGACGAAAAACTCGCAAGACGAAGAGACTTGCGGAACGAATTAATTTCGTCTTGCGAGGCACCACTGTACTATTGTTGTTATGTTTCTCTCACTAATGCATATGGTTAGGGATAATGTTGCCATGATGCTTACTTGATACCTGCTTTATAGTGTAGACAAGGCTGTCTGATGCATCATCTATCAACTTATAAACATACTGTTAAAATCACTGGAATGTTTCACCACCATAACTGTTATGCTGCTATGCCCATAAGCCCCCTTTCCACCAAATCTACTAGAGTCATGGCACTCCCTTCTCTTTACACTCACTTGGGATTCTGTTACTTTCTTGTTATCATCTGCAGCCAGGACTGTTCTTATCTGGCCCCAAGAAAATTCGAATTCTCTGTGCGAAATATAATGGGCAAAATTATATTTTGTACTTATTTGTATAAACAACTTCAGTGTGTATTTAACTCTGATTAGCTTTTGTAGAATTTTGACTCCCCCCCCCCCTTCCAGTGGGAAGTGTGATACAGAAATAGAGGTATAGGCAAGAGGTTGGCAGCAGAGGTATAAAAATTCTATGGTGAAGGAACCAATATTCTTGTGTGGCCGACAGGCTCCATCTGTGAACACCAAAGCCTTTCGCAAGAACCCCTGTATAATAATAGTAATAGAAATGGTAATAATTTCCGCCTGCACAATTTTCAAATTTAAGTAGCCATGAGAGAGGATCTTGAGTTGCCCTTTTTTTTAACAGAATGAAAGCTGAGCCTTTTTTGGATCCACTTGGCCCACAGTTCAAAGAGCTTATCTTTCTAGTACTTAGTTTTATATGAATGCTTCGGGTGAATAGATACTAGGTGGTTTGTGGGGTTGAAAGCATTGGAGGGCTGGCTTAGGGATTATTGCCATTTGTTCTGAGTAACAAGCTTTTTGTTTTTTGTTTTTCCCGTTTCAGAATCTACCAACATTCGGGTACTATACTTCAGCATTTTTTCGATGTTCTGCCTCATTGGACTGGCTACCTGGCAGGTCTTCTATTTGCGTCGTTTCTTCAAGGCCAAGAAGCTGATTGAATAGGGGCAGTTTCCCCTCTTTTAAACCCCAGCAGAACAACAGAGACCCAACTATGGCTGTTCAGAGCCACCTCAGGGTTGACCTGCCAAACAGAGCTTTTTCTGCAATGGCTCCCCAGGGGGAGGGAGGGAAATGCTGGTATAGAACACGGTCAGGATGCTTCTGAACTATTATTGGATAGACATGGAAGACGGTGGGAGTTGTGATTTTGGGGACTCTTGGACAGGGATGAAATAAAACTGTCATGACAGCTGTGGTTGGCTCTTACGCTGTCTTTTTCTCTCCCTTACAAATGAGGTCAGCTGACCTCTTCTCATATGTCACCAGATTGATCCTCTAAAACCACTTGAATACATGCAATTTGTTAAACTTTCAGCATTCTATCTCTTACCACAGAGTTTTGAGAGGGAGCCACTCGGATTCAACCATCCCAGAAGCAGATCTTGTTGCAAATTGATCAGTAGCTACACTTTTGGAGTGGAGAAGGAACTGCCAGTGGCATTTGTCTGTCAGAATATTTGATATTTTTATGTGTAGAAGCAGGAAGGACAGTTGGAAAATAACAGAGCTGTGTTGTTTAAATTACAGAAGAAAGGCTTTATCTACAAATGCTCTTGTTTTCATCCTATCCCATTCTCTGAAGTCATTGCTTCCCTTGTTCTAAAATGAAGCAGTTCTTGAAAGCACCTTGGATACTGTGAAAAGCCATTTATAATGGTAAGAGGCACCAGCTTGATGCATACTTGAATACACAGTTGGGTTAATCCTTAGGGGAGGGGGAATAGGTCTCTTCTCCCTCACCCCCATGGGCGATATAAAACCCTGTCTTCTACCAAAGATAGAAGTTGGGGCAATCTTAGACCTGCATTTTAATGAACTTGTAAGTTATATCCAGATGCTTATAACCCACCATATAACCCTGGGGAATCTGCCAGGGTTAATTACCCCCATATCAACCTTGAATTACTGGCATGGCTGGGGACCGTTTGTGTGGGAGGCAGCTATTTCCCACAGCAAGAAACTGGAAGTTATTTGGATGCAAAATGGCAGGCAGGTGAGTCAGTGGGAGCAACTGTAGATGAGCTGTAGTGTCGTTTCAATTTTTAAGACATTTGTGCCTTTTCTGGGCTCTACAAGTTTCAGGGCTTATAGCAGCAACAAATATATCATCCCTGATTCAAAACATATCAATTTTCAGATCAGTGTATCACAAAAAATGTCTTGGGTCCCAACTTAAATTCACAAATAAATCTTAATGTCCCCTCCTTTCCCTTGCAGGCACTTATGTCCCCTAAAAAGCCCCTTGGCAGGGTTGGGGCCCCTCTTGGACAACACAGGATGATACACAAGGGGAACAGGGGAAGCAGGGAAATCACCCCAAATCCATTTTGAATCCTAAGGATGTTTGTGAAGGGGAAGTTTCCCATCCTTGTCTCCCCTCCCTCAGCCACCCTCCCACTCCCCATCCCACACTGAAAAACCAGGGGATACGGATAGTGGCCAGTGGAGAAGGCAGAGAGAAAATGTCCTTCTGCAAATTTCCTTAAGCATAAATGTTGAGAGCTAACTACACCAATCAGAAACGCTGGAACTTGTAAAATGTCTCTTCTCCCACTGCCCAAAATTACTGTTGTGAGTTTTGCCTTCATGTCTCCAGTGCTGCTTTTAAATTCAGAGCTTAAGACCTTTCCTGCTTATCTTTTTTTACTTTGGAAACAGTTAATAAATAGAAACTGTGCTGGAAGATTGTGCTGCAGATGTAGTGAGTACTTTTGGGCTCCTCTTTTTAGACTCCCATAGCAAATTTTCTACAGTTCAAAGCAAAAGCATCTTTTTGGTACCCTGTTGGCCTTTCATTTTAATTTGCCACTACTTTGCCAATGAGAAATGACCTTTTTTGATAGGTTATGTGACGTCTTGAGAACCATTAAACTTTAACCTTAGTGGTGTAGCTTGACATGGCTTCACTTCTAACTTGTGGTGTAATTGAAGCTGAGTAGAACGGGCAGTGGAAACCTGTAACAAGCGGGTTGGGGATTTGTCAATTTTTCTCAATAAAAGTTTTTGCGGGGGGGGACATGCTCTCCAGTCCGGTGTCTCTGTAAATCTTTGAAAAGCTTATGCATTAATTTACTTAATGGGTTATTTCCTTCTAGCACCTGTTACTTAAGTAGATTGTTTGTTTGTTTGTTTGTTTGTTTGAAAAAAGCATTTCTAAACTGTTAATTCGAAGCGGTGTACAAAAATGCAAGCATAAAACAATAAAAGAGAAATCTAGTAAAAACAGGATCAAGCATTATAGGTCAGGATTAAAAAGGCCTGGGTGAAAGTCTTATCTTTACAAGACACCAGAATCATTACTGTACTGTGCTTCAGTGTACAGGTATAATAACTTACCTCATTTATCATCCCCACCAAGAGAGGCTTACGATTAAGTAGGAACTTGAACCTAGAACCCTACAACGAAACCCAGAGCTTTACCCAGAATATCATACTGACCCAAATAGCAAGCTCAACCATCCCTAGTTCTTAACATTAAATGGTTTTCAAGTTGTAGAGCAAAGCATGGTAGCCCCTTTGCCAATAAATCAGTTATCTCTGAAAGGGTTAATTAAAACTAAAAGAGACTTCTCTGGATAATCGTATCAGAACGCAGAAAACTCTTCATGTTTACTAGATCTCAGCCTAAAGGTAAAGGTAAAGGGACCCCTGACCATTAGGTCCAGTTGTGGCCGACTCTGGGGTTGCGGTGCTCATCTCGCTTTATTGGCCGAGGGAGCCGGCGTACAGCTTCCGGGTCATGTGGCTAGCATGACTAAGCCGCTTCTGGCAAACCAGAGCAGCACACGGAAACGCTGTTTACCTTCCCGCCAGAGTGGTACCTATTTATCTACTTGCACTTGGACATGCTTTCAAACTGCTAGGTTGGCAGGAGCAAGAACAGAGCAACAGGAGCTCACCCCGTTGCGGGGATTCGAACCGCCGACCTTCTGATCGGCAAGTCTTAGGCTCTGTGGTTTAACCCACAGCGCCACCTGCGTCCCAGATCTCAGCCTAGTCCCTGCCTAAAACAAACACTTTCTGCATGTTCTCTCTATTAAACTACTTTTTGTGAGTTTCCTGAAGGAAGAGCAGCATGTGTGTGTGTTAAGTCAGTGACGGCAAACCTGATTGCTCTTAGGCTTGGTGGATGGAGCCATTGCACACAATTAACACATCTGATATGTCAGTTAATAAAATTAGCTGAAGGAATGCTAGCAGCTTGATGTCTGGGGTGCTTGTGCTAGCAGCAAGCCTTATGAGGGAGTGGGGACTGATTTGTATCCTTGTTGCTTTGGAACAGGAGTTGATTCTGTATGGATTGTGTGAAATTCAGCACAATTGTGCATCCCCCCCCCCCCCGTACCATGTGCATATGATGTATGTTTACCAGGTTTCCAAGCTTCCTAGTTTCAGCTGTAAACAACAGCAGCCTTAAAACAGAGCTTGCATGGCACTTCTAACAGAGCACTTGCTTTGGGGTAAAAAACAGTTACATTTGAAGGAACTCAACCCTGCTGGAAGTAGTGTTACTTAACCACATTCCAAGGTGCACTGCATGGGGATGTTGACTGGGAATGGCAGATGAGGATGGTAATAAAGTGTTTTCCCTCCGAACCACTCAACTGACTCCCAATCACAGTTGACTGAAGTGAAAGATTACAAATCTGAATGCAGGTTGTTTTCAAAGGAGTTTGCAACCTGATAACTGGCAAGTCAGTGAAATCCATCCTTCTGTGTGTATCAAGTTTAGTCTCATTGCACAAAGAACTTGCATTGCAGGTTACAACTAGCCCGCTTTAGAGCTACCTTCTCTAGACTACCGTATTTGAATAGTGCCGAGTCAAATACCTCCGAGGGCTTGTTCAGTCAGATGTGAAGAAGTCTAGTTTGAAAGTACAATGTGAGATCTTTAAGAAGGGGAAATTCCCAGCATCTTCAAGTTAGCACACTCTGTCCACTTGCCCTTGCTTCAAGTGCTTGAAAGCTGTTTTCTAACAGTTAATATTCTGAAACAGGAGTATGACTCAAGTTCCACAGATAAGGTATGCTGGATCTCGTAGTGGCTTAGGAAAGGCACTTTGTGCGTGCTCAGAGGCAACAATGACCCAGGACTGAAAACATCCAACCAGCCTTATAGGGATAAGATATTTTACCAACCATCTTTCTTCCCAGGACTGAATACAGAAACTGGAGTAATTTGGAGTGAGTGTATCCAAATGCACTGCAGGCTTTGGACACAAATGGTGCTGAGTCAGTCATCCCCCCTCAACAAAGTTCCAGAGAATGTGACTTCTGTATATTGCTTTTATTCTAACTCTGGAAAACAAAAAGGTAGGAGTTCCTCAGCTATTAAATTTTATGGTCTGCTGTTTTGCAATGAGCAGGAACCTCTGCTCTTCCTGTCAGGTTGCGAACAAAACAGAGTACAGTACTTGCAATATTTTTACTCTCCACTGAAGTAGTGGGGCTAGCTAATTAAGGTGAAGTACTTTACTGCTGGTTGATATGGGAGTAAATTGCTACATTGAAAATGCTTCAATTCAGTTTTTGTTCCATTTAACCCTGTGTGGGGGCAAACTTTCCTTTAAGGATACTGCTTTATATTGTTAACCCTGCTGTATCAGATCAGATCTTTTTAAGCAAGCTGTCCTGCGAGTAAATGTCTAAAAGGCAGGATGTTTTATTCAGGTTGTGTTGATGAAAAACTGAATTTTGAGTGACTCATGTTCATGTAATTAAAGTTCACTTTTAGTTCTGATAATGGATGTGAATCCTGACCACTTAGAACAGGAGTGGGGAGCCTGTGATACTCCAGATGCTGTTGGATTACAGTTGGAATAAATCAGAAAAATAACAAAAAATAATAATTTCTATATTGGCCTTCATCCAAAGATCACAGGGCAGTTTACAATATTAAAAACACAAAAATACATACCATAATGACAAAAAAAAACCTCAATCCCCTGCCACCACAGTTTAAAAAGTCATGGATTGTTTAATTAGCTGAAGGCCTGGGAGAACAGGAATTTTTTTTTGCCTGGTGCCTAAAGATATGTAATGAAGACACCAGGGGAGACTCCCTGGAGAGGGCATTTAACAAGTGGGGGCCACCAAAGAGGCCAATTCTCAGTGTTGCCACCTTCCAGACCTCGCTGAGGTGGCACATGAAGGGCCTCAGATTATGATTGTAGGGTATGGGTTCGTTCATAAGAGGTTCCCGTCCCCCCAGGAAATTTATTGTTTTCAGAATGTGTTGGGCAGTAATAAAAGATTTTGAGAACTTTGTGTCTGATTCACTCCTACAGTCAGTATCTCAGCTTTTTTCTTGCGTTGCTCTTAGAATTGACACGCAATGGCGGACCTTGGTCTCAAATTTCAGCGGTGCCCTGTGTGATGCCAAAATACACATACACACACAAACCTCTTGCCTGCCATTCTATATCATAGTTGCAGTGTCCCAAGGCTTTGTGCCCAGTGCGACCAAACTGGCTGTGCTCCCCTAAATCCACTCCGGCTTGTGGCTGAAGGGCAGCCAACATTTTAAGGCCTACAGGTTCCCCATTCCTGGTATATAACTTGGTGGAAATAGGTTAACATTGCATTCTGTTTTTATAGTGATGAAAGGTACTTTGTGTGTGCTTATTTTTATATGAATAGTATAATAAAACATGTTTTTAATAACCTTGAATACCCTGTCTTCAATAGTGACCAGTAGTTATATGTTAATAAAGAATCGTGTGCAGTGGTGAGGGATAATAATGGAGCACTCAATTCTTTCATGTTTAAGTGAATATTCAGTCCGTTGCTCACCTTCCATGTAAGAGAAAAAGAATGCATGCCTTGGTGATACTTTACTAATAATTATCTGTTTCATATACAAATACCTACATAGGAGTTTCCAAGAATAACCAACGTGTAGATAATAACAATTTTATTATTTATACCCTGCCCATCTGGCTGAATTTCTCCAGCCACTCTGGGTGGCTTACAGCATATATCGAAACATAAAAAAATCAAACGTTAAAAACTTCCCGATACAGGGCTGCCTTCAGAGGTCTCCTAAAAGTAAGGTAGTTGTTTTTCTCCTTGACATCTGAAGGGAAGGTTCCACAGAGAGATTGTGTTGATCATGCAGGGCTTTTTGTGTCTGTATATTTGAAGGGTGCATGCAGACTACTAAAAAACCTACGTGAGCAACTGTCCTAATATGCAGAGTCCGGAAGCATCTTCAGGGCTAAAAACTCGTGGAACATATTCTGCCAACAGCTGTGGAAACCGCGACAGCACGAAACTTATTGTGGATGATTCGTGCCGTTCACCCTTTTGTAGTAAATGGGTTTACTTCACAACGGGATTCTTTCGAACGAAGTCACCGGCCAAATGTACTTTTTATTTCTAGTCACGGGAAATGCCAAAACTAGGTGAAGCGACGCTAGTTTTTTAAAAAACAAAACCGCTTAAAACGCCGGAGGGCAGTCGGTAGCCGCGCTTTCCCGGCGAGCAAGCAAGCACCTCGAGGGGGAAAGAGACCATCGCTTGATGCAAAAAGGGTATCTGAAGAAGTGTGCATGCACACGATAGCTCATACCAAGAACTAACTTAGTTGGTCTTTAAGGTGCTACTGGAAGGAATTTTTTTGCAAAAAGGGGACAGCCCTAAGCGGCATGGGAGGAACCGGCTCAAATCCCCTCGAAGCAACAGCCGCCCCATTATTTAGAGCAAGGACAATTGCGAGCTGCCTCCCGGGTAGGGACGCGGACGGTGTCTTCTGAAATGCAAGCGAGGCGCGCACACGACAACCCCGCAGCACAGACGCCGCCTCTGAGGCGCTGCTCCCGCCAGCTACCCGCGTGGCTCTCCCCTCGGCCTCGCGCCTGCTTCGCCAACGGCCTGTCGCGAACCTCCCTGCCGCGAGGCCGCGCCTGGGCTTGAAGTGGTTCCGGGTCGGGAGAAGCCGCCAACATGGAGCGTAGGGGGCCCGCGGGGCCTCCGGGAAGCCGGTGAAGGAAGGCAAGGGGCAGCCCGAGGGGGGGGGGGACGGGACCCTGCCGCTCGCCTGGTCCTGAGGCCGCGAGAGGGGCGCGCGCGTGCGCACTGCCGGAGCCCCGTGGAATCCGCGGCAGCGTCTGAGGCCACAGCAGGAAGCTGCTGCTGCTGCTGCTGCTGCTGCCCACCGTCTCCCTCGCAGCAGCGGGGCCGCGGCTGGCGCTCGAGCCCTGCGGCAGGGAAGCCTCGGCGCCCCTTTCCTCAGCCCCAGGGCAGGCAGCAGCCATGTCTCTGGGCGAGTACGAGCGGCACTGCGACTCCATCAACTCCGACTTCGACAACGAGTCTTCCGGCAGGAGCGGCCCCCGGCCTGGCCCTGTCCTAGGCGGCGAGCAAGAGGAGCTGCATTATGCCCCCATCCGCGTCCTGGGCCGGGGCGCCTTCGGAGAGGCCACCTTGTACCGCCGGACCGAGGTAAATCTGCGCCCGCCTCCGCCGCGCCCCGCCATTCTTTCCCTCCTCCTCCTCCCGTCTCCGGGCGCGTTGGCTGAAGAGGCTCCCCTCCTCCCCCGTAGTTTGAATCCCAGCTCTATCCCCGCGAAGGAAGGCAGCATTATTGGGCACGAAATGCTCCTTAGATAGCCACCCCCTCGGGGTTCCCTCCCTCCCTTGTCACTGACATATCCTGCAGATGTTCAAAGACGCCAGAGACCCAGCCAGGAAAGCAAGCAAGCAAGCAAACTTTGGCTATGCATCCAAGTAGCGTCCTCGCGAATACTTAGGCTAAAGTGTGAACAGTTCTTCAGGGGGGTTGTTGGCAAAGGAAGACACAAGTTAACACTTCGGAAATCACGAAGTTGGAAGGGATCGTGGGGGGTCATCTAGTCCAACCCCTGCAATGCAGAGACTCTTTTCCCCAAGGCGGGGTTTGAACCCACAATACTGAGATAAAGAATCTCATGTTGTACCAACTGAGCTATCACAGGAGGGTAAATGACAAAGCAGTTCTTGATTCTGGAAAGTGTGAAGTAGAAGAGAGCCAGACACATTCCTCTCTGATAGGGGTTGATCAAATCAGGAGGGTGCTTAAGGAACTTCTGTTGCGTTAATTTGAACTGGGTGCAATTAGGGCTAAACGAGACACTTGTTGCTAAATGCCTCATTGGAGTTGTGTGATTGATTCTTTAACTGAAAATGTCATCTGGTTAATCTGGATATTCATAAGGAAAGGGGTAAACACTTTTCTCCTGGCCCATGATCTCAACTAAAATTGAAACTGTTGTTTGGCATGGGAGAGATGCTTCCATTGATACCAGTTGTTAATTCCCAGTTCTAATTTGGCACTTGGAAGCTGATGGAATTTGGGTAGCTGAAAATGAAATGTGGCACAAGGATATAGTGGTGATATTTCCTCTCAAACAGCTTCCTGTACAGGGATAAAAAGAATGACAGGATGGAAGAGGGAGAAGGCAGCTGTAGAGCTGCATCATATTTCTGCAAGGATATGCCAGGCATATCATTTACAGTGCACAGAGGCTGATAGCAAAGGATAGTCATAGACAGAAAAAAACAAGCACAACTTTTAAGGAAAGTGTCTTACACAAGGTTATAAGTGTCGCACCCATATGGACACTAATCTTTGCAGAGCGGGTGAGTAAGTGGTAGAGTTGCCATGTGTTCTCTTTTTCTAGGACATGTCCTCTTTTTCAGAGGTGAGATTTGAGACAAAATGCATTTATTTGCTTTGAATAGCCATCATAGCATCCTCTATTTTGCTCTTCAAAATATGGCAACCCTAGTCAGTGGTATATAGATTGTGAAAGGGTACATCTATCATTGGCTTCCTCGGCAAAAAGGCTAACAGGGCCCAGTTAATTTAAAGAACCTGAAGATGTGTAGTTGTGGTTTTGGAGGTTGAGGTAGAAATGCCCACTTCTGTCACTTTCCAGAATATCAGCCAAACTCTTCCCTTAATACATTTCCATTTTATTAATTGTTTTGCATCATTAACAGTGGTAGGTTATTATTTCTTTATTGATTGATTTAATTTATATACCACCCTTCAAAGATCTCAGGGCAGTTCACCAGCATTTCCTGTGCGGAAAAGGAATCTTGATGGCACAGTTCAGTCAGCGATATATTTTTAATATGGCATTACAGAGAACCTGAAGTCCGCTGATCACATATTCTGCTATAGCTTCTGGGAGTTAATAGTCTGGCTAGATAAAACCATAGAATGATCAGGAATCTGCTTCAAGGATATAATACTAATTACTCCCAAGTTTTTATATCATTTTTAATATAATGTTGTTGCTGGAATATCTGACAAGTCCTGTGAACTAATCAATTCCTGTTAGCAAATTTAGACAGTGTTTGTGTGGAGTTGTGTATGAAATAACAATAACCTTTCTTCTGAAAAGTTTATGCTATTTGATAATTATTCAAAAGGAAGAGAGTGTTCATTGTAGATAGCGATTTTTGGCATCAGAAATAAAGAAATGCCCATAGAGAATTTTTCAGACTAAATCTGAAAGTGAATGCAAAAAAGATTGATACCTTGTAAGAAATTAAACGTGCATTTAGCTAACTAGATTTTTTTGTATTCCAGGATGACTCACTTGTAGTGTGGAAGGAAGTGGATCTTACAAGACTGTCAGAAAAAGAACGCCGTGATGCTTTGAATGAGATTGTTATCCTTGCACTTTTGCAACATGACAACATCATTGCCTATTACAATCACTTCATGGATAACACTACACTTCTGATTGAACTGGAATACTGTAATGGTGAGAACTCTTGTCTTGTAAACAGCAGGCATCTCTTCCATCTTAAGTTCTGTTGGGGAAGATGAAACACAGAATCACTTTGTCTTGTTTATAGATGGCAAGCTATAGTGACAGTTCTAACACAAACCAGAGTCATCTTGGAGAACTGCCACTTAACGTTTCGCAGATACATATTCTAAAATGTATTTGTGGGAAGAAGAAACTTGGGAAGCAGAAATAGCTAAAGGAAAGATGAGGCACTAAATGCTCAATAAATCAGATACAAATCTGCAGAATCTTGCAGGGGAAGCCTGGAAGAGGGCATTATTTGTGGCAGCCCCTAAGTTATGGAACTCCCTCCCCACAGAGGTGCATCTAGCAACTTCATTATACAGCTTTCAGCAAATAAGAAATATACACTTCTTTGCCTTGGCCTTTGACACCTGAGATGTGCATTTTCAGAACCCACCCTTAAAAAAAATATATTATGATTGTATTTTTTAATTATAAGTTCTTAAATACTTTTAAACTGCATTTTAATTGTTGTAACCTGCCTTGGGATGCTTAGGGTAAAGAGCAGGTTATAATTATGATAATGAAAAAGCTTGGGAAAATGGCAAATTCCTGGAGGATTTCTGGTAAATGCTAATAGAACATTTACAATCGATAGGTAAGCATTTCTCTCTTTTAATTGCAGGGGGAAATCTCTATGATAAGATCCTGCGGCAGAAAGACAAGTTGTTTGAGGAAGAGGTAACTTGAACAAACTGAGAAGTAACAGAACAGAGTTTAGTACTGTTTGATGTGCTGCATTTTCCCAGTGTTTATTTCATGCTTATTGCTATAGTATTAGCAAGTTGCATCACTTGTGCCAGGAAACAATTAGCCTTTTCTTGGTGTTCCAGTCTTGAACAGAACACTTTGATCCTTCGTTGTTGATCACGTAGCAAGAATAAAGATGTTACAGTGGTACCTCGGGTTAAGTACTTAATTCGTTCCGGAGGTCTGTACTTAACCTGAAACTGTTCTTAACCTGAAGCACCACTTTAGCTAATGGGGCCTCCTGCTGCTGCTGTGTCGCCAGAGCATGATTTCTGTTCTCATCCTGAAGCAAAGTTCTTAACCCGAGGTACTATTGCTGGATTAGCGGAGTCTGTAACCTGAAGCGTATGTAACCCGAGGTACCACTGTACTTGGGTTTCAGTGGTGTCCAGGTCTTTTGTTCCCTGTCCCCATGGAATGGTATTCTTCTGGGATTGTTCATTAATTTACAGATAATCTTGTAGAATGTTACATTTTATTTGTAAATAAATAAAAAGATTAAGTCTTTTTTAAAATAAAATAGTTAATTAAACAGTCAGTGTAATCTTGAGAACAATTAAAAATAGTATAGAAAAGTGAGCAGCAGAAATGCAGTGAAAAAAGTTCTTTAGCAGCAGGACTATTCTTCACTGTATGACAAGAGTACAGTTAGGGAGGAAGCCTTACTTGGGAAGGGAGCTCCAGGGTGTAAACACAACCTTTGTAAAGATTTTACTCCTTTCTCTAATGGTACTCGTCTTAGTAAATGAGGGCATGAAGAACAGGGTTGTTCTTAAGGACCTTGTGGAATGGGAAAGTACACATGGGAGGAGGCAGAGGGGTTGCCATGCCATGGTCATTAGTTCTGTGATTTCACAGTCTTTATCTCTTTTTAGCTTTTTATTTTGGCCTGATGTTCAGCCCATATTTCTAAATATGGCTTGTAAGTAGTGCAGTAAGTGTCTATCTGTAGGAGTCTCATGCAGAGCAATCCCTGTGCATGTTTACTCAGCATTAAAACCTACTGTGTTTGGTGGCCCTTACTGCCAGGTAAGTATATATAGGATTGCAGCCTAACTGTTGTTAGCTATTATTACTAGTTTTCTGTAGGTTGCCCTTGGCTTATTATTAAGAGATTTAAGAATCTGCATGACTACAATTAAACAGCAAATCATAGGATAGCAACCCTAATGTAGAAACTGGTTATTCCTGCCAGTATGCTTAGAATTCCAAACTTGCTCTTCCATTCTATATTTTTTTAAAAGGAACAAAAGTATTTACATTCTTCAATATCCTTAATCTAATTCTTAAATTTGGTAAGTAGAATAATACATGCAATTGCTGATTTTTTTATTTATAAATTTGTTAGTCATCTTTACAGCAGTTGACAGTGCAATACTTTGCATGTTTATTCAGTAGTAAGTCCCAGTAGTAAGTGTTCAGTTGGGCTTATTCCCTAGTAAGTGCATCGAGAATTAGTGCTCAAAATGATTTAAAGCATTCTAAAAACCATCATATTAAAACAGTTAAAAAAGCTAAAACTAAACTCAAAAGCATATAACAAGTGTTTGTAACTGACAGATTCTGGCAGTAGCCTTTACAATTAAACATTTTCATTTGCTGGAATAAACTATATCGTGAAGAGACAAGCACTTGTCATCTTACACCATGGAGACCATGTTATCCTGGAAAGATTACACCTTGAAAAATATCTCAACACTGAGTTGTTCATATTGGAATAATAAAATTGTCTTTCTAAAATAAACTTCCTGCAGTGTTTCCCATGTGAACTCTCTTTCTTTGCAGATGGTAGTGTGGTACCTATTTCAGATTGCATCAGCAGTGAGCTGCATCCACAGGGAAGGAATCCTTCACAGGTACCGTATTTTTCGCTCCATTGGATGCACCGGACCATAGGAGGGGGAGAACAGGGGGAAAATTTTTTTTCTTGTTCTCCCCCTCTAAAACAAGGTGCGTTCAAGGTACATTCACCAGAGCTTGTGGGGCTGGCGGTGGGGGGAAGCGCTGCTTTCCCCCACCGCCAGCCTCAAAGATCCCTGAAGCCTTTGGAGCGCAGCGCCCCGCTGCCCTGCAGAGGTTTGCGCGCAGCCATCCCCAAGCTAGAACAGCGAGACGGAGCGCTCCGCAGTGCTCCGTCTTCCTGTTCTGGCTTTGGGCTTAGCGGCGCAGCCTGCATTCGCTCTATAGGACGCACACACATTTCCCCTTAATTTTTGGAGGGGGAAATGTGCATCCTATAGAACGAAAAATACAGTAGGTGTGATTAATGAAGCTTGGGCTAACTTGTGGCCTAGTGGCTGAAGGTAAAACATGCTTGAGAGTATTGATAGCCTGCTGCTGCAAATACCATTTTAGTTAGTTTTCCCCTTGCTGCATTTTTTGAGCATCTACAGTGGTTCTTTTTTAAATTGTCTGTTGTTATTTTTAAATATTTTACTAATAGCATTTTATTTTACTTGGTATTTTATTCTAATTGGTACTTTTATTGTTGTTAACTGCTTAGGGCATTTGATATGATGACAGGGAATAAATATTTATCATAACAAATTGTGGGCGGTATTCAATATGCTTGTTCTATCAGTGAAACTTACCCAGCTGTCCATGTGAGCCTCCCACATGCTCCCTAAATCTGTGGGTTCCTCCAACCCACTGGAGCAGATTGGGGAGGGCACTGGGTGCATGTGTGGGGCAGGGAGTTCTGTTACGCAAATGGAAATCCTTGTGCTAATGGAACAAGTGCATTGGACACCATCCTAAAAGTAGAGTAAAGGGAAGCAATCTGATTTGCTTCACTCTTCTTAGCACAGAAATTGGATTTCCTATACTACAGATAACTTAATACCCTAGTGCAGTCTTCCTCAACCTTGGTACCACCAGTTGTTGTAGGGCTACGAAAATCTGTGACATCAGGTGTGGAGAGGACTGAGTTAAATCCTTTCACAGTAACATTAATAGAGGAGGAATAGCATACTGAGTCCTATACCTGGTGACTGGAAGAACTACATCACTTTAATGCTTCTTTTTCTAGAGATATAAAGACACTGAATATCTTCCTCACTAAAGCAAATCTTATAAAACTGGGTGACTATGGTTTGGCGAAAAAGCTGAACTCTGAATATTCGATGGCTGAAACAGTGAGTGTCTGAAACTTTAATGTTTCAATAGACTAATTTACCTGTACCTGTCTGGGATTTTGTGCGCAAATCAGGAGCTTGGGGTCCTTTGATGCCACTTAATGCTGTTTGCTTCTTTTCCTACACTTCTGAATTGTCTTGTTAGAAATATAATATATCCTGTTACTTTGTAACCTGCCATTAGCAAATATGTATTCATTCAGATTTGCAACCCTTCAGTTGGGAAGGGCGGCAGATCCAGCCTCCGTGGAGCATTCTTGTAAGTTACCACTACTGCCTCTTTCTCATCTGCATGCCCACAGCTATGCAGCCTTGCTGTTGCTGCTGCACCTGTTTGTCACCCAGAAGCAGGTGGCGTGGGCATGCAGGCAGCAGAGGCAGTGGGAGGGTTGGAGTGGCATTTTCTGTTCTGCCTTTAGTGACAAAACAGTCTTGGGCCAGCCCAGAAAGACAATAGGTCTTATAATCCAGTATTTAAGTTTTTACTTTGCATGCTGAAACACAATATAAGCATGGGTGTTCTTATATAAAATGACTAGAAATTAGCACTTGCAGGGAAAACAATGAACTGTGTCTGATCTACTGGTATCAAGGAGTTGGGCAGACTATCTCTAACATTTTTGCTCTGTTGTGCAGTTGGTAGGAACCCCGTACTATATGTCTCCAGAGCTCTGCCAGGGAGTAAAATACAACTTCAAATCTGATATCTGGGCAGTTGGTTGTGTTGCCTTTGAGCTCCTCACACTGAAAAGAACTTTTGATGCAACAGTAAGTCACACCTATGCTGGTCACTAACGCTACATAATTTCCTTTAGTCATTTTTAATGTTCTGTGTGTGCTTGAGAGAGCGAGAGGGAGCCCCCAGTTGTGAAGAATGTGTTACAGTGAGAGCTGTAGGTCAGTTGGGTATCTCCTGTTCAGGGATGATTATCATGCTTGAATTAGACCCACTGAAATTGATGGACCCAAATAACAAATCCATTGATTTAAGTGGTTCTGAATATGACTGACTTGGCTATCACCCGGTAAATTGTCCCTTGCTGATGTTCTGAGTCTATCTGGAAAGTGTATAGGAAGCTGTCTTCTACTGAATCATAAAGTTGCTATATGTAGCTTGGTATTTTCTATGCTGCCTGAAAGTGGTTGTCTAGGGTTTCAGGTAGAAGTCTCTTCCAGCCTTACCTGGAGATGCTTGAATTGAATCTAGAACTTTTTGCATGAAAACTAAATGTTCTGCCACTGAGCTATGTTCCAATAGTACGTAACATCTGAAACAATCAGAGAGAGAGAGAATATAATGCAGATCCACAGGACATCTTCTTAAACAGGGTCTCCAGATGCACTTGAATGATCACACTATTTCCCTTCTAGAATCCCTTGAACCTCTGTTTGAAGATTGTGCAAGGGAACCGAGCAATGGAGGTAGATTCCAGTGTTTATTCTCTGGACCTCATCCACATGGTCCACTCCTGCCTTGATCAGGTTGGTGAGATACAGTTTTCTTTCAACTTTGCTGCCTCAGTGACACAACTTCAGAGGAAAGTGGGGTAAATGCCTTGTATTAATTACAAGACTGGATATGTAAGTTTCTGGGCATCCTTGTGTATGGGCTCTGCAGAATGTGTGTTCTTGGCTGCCCAAGATCTGCAGCAGCTTAGAAACTGTTAAAATACCTTTGCATTTGAAGTGAAGAGTCTACAGTGGCCTTTAACTTGACACTTTCTGCTAACTTTAATATTCCTTTGATTCTCTGTGTTTGGGGAAATGGGTAAAGACCATAAGAATGTGGTTAGTTAATCTGCCCTGAGACTTAATTGTTGAAAAATGATCCCTTTCCTTAGGGAGTGACCTGTCACTCACCTCTTTCAGGATCCTGAGAAGAGGCCGACTGCTGATGAGCTGCTCGAGAGTCCCCTTATCAGCAAGCACAGGAGGTAAAGAGTTGTACATTCCTTGGACATGAACAGGCCGTGTTGTTTGGGAGAGAGCTACAGAATCTTGTACAGCCTACTAGTCATGTCCATGCTTCCCACATTCATTCACTTTAGCCATTGACTGATGAGGCACATCTTAGAATCATAGCATTGGAAGGGACCCTGAGGGCCATCTAGTAGGATTAGGTAGGATTCTTCTGCATGGCATTTAGTGTCTGTTAAGCCTGTTGGAATCCCCTGTCAGAAGTGCTGTAATAACAGATGGTTGCTATTCTTCTTATTGCTTTTTTTTTTTCATGGCAGGGAGATGGAAGAGAAAGTTGTGCTGCTTAATGGCCCAAACAAACGACCAAGGTAATGGAGTGTGTGTTGTACAGCGGAATTAAAGGAAATAGGTCCCTAGACGTACTCACCCTTATGTGATTGCTTCACACTTTCAATGTTATCTTTTAGGTAATGCATGAGGCTACCACCTTGCTGAAGCTAAGCGGGTCTGAGTCTGGTCTGCAGCTAGATGGGAGACCACCTGCGTACAATGTGTACACTGCCTTGAGTTCCAAAAGGGAAGAAGGCAGCTTCCACTCTTGTTGTAAACTGTGCCCATTCTTCTCTACAGATTTGAATTGGACAGCATCCAACTAAGCAGTTCTGCTAATGCAAGGAGTTAGCTGTGCAGTGGAACTTACCTGCCCACAACTCTTCCTGTTGTGACACTTAAATCTGTTCAGGGGGTGCACAAGGAGAAGGTGGGGAAATTCCATTGTGCAGCTAAAAGTCCTTGTGCGCAGCTAGCAAAACTGTTTAGTTGTATGCCACCTATTGACTTGACACCAATCTGCACTTAAAAATACTTCATTGCTGATACTACTATGTTTTTCTCTCCTTAAGATAAAAGCCATTTGCTGTGGAAGATTATCCTTCATGGAATGCTGTAAATTTGCGTGTAACAAAATGTTGATGTTCTAAACAAAGTTGCTGAAGTGTTTGCATATTTTTTTTCAATTTTTAACTGTGAAGCTTCGCTCATGCTACTGTTTCTGGAAATTCAAAAGCCTTGCTTGAGTCATCAAATTGGATTTTGATCTTTATTTGTATGCAGATTGGAGTAATCTTCTTCAACCTTTGTTTATCTATCCCTAGGTTCCCTACCTTTAAATTCCTAATGCTGTTTATGTGGCTTCTGAACAACACGAGTACCACTAAGGCTTATATAAAATGTTTCTGCCTGGAACCTGGGAATTTAATTTTCTTCCAGCTTGTCTTCTATTTCAGGGCTTCTAAAGCTACTCATGCTAAACAGTGATGACTCTTCATAACTCCCCTATTGACCTCATGTTTTACAGAACAAGCACCATGAACGAGGCTCCTATTGCTGTGGTGACATCACGCACGAGTGAAGTATATGTCTGGGGGGGTGGGAAGTCATCCCCTCAGAAGCTAGATGCCATTAAAAGTGGCTGCAGTGCACGACAGGTCTGTGCAGGAAACACCCATTTTGCAGTGGTTACAGTGGAAAAGGAGCTCTATACTTGGGTGGTAAGTGAAGTGTATGAAAAGTACATTGGAAACTTGGATAACGTATGAAGGCAGTGCAGAATGGACCTTGCATGAGTCATATTTAAGGTGTCACTACTGATTGTCAGTATAGTTGGATATTCCTAGTTAATAAGTTGCAAAAAGTTGTAAGAGGTGTTACTCCCCATTCAAGAGTTTATGCCACTTAAGTTCAAGGTCTAAAACATGCACAGGGTTTTTGTTTGTTTGTTTGTTTTGCTTTCTGTATATGGCAGCAGTTATTTCACCTCCAGGAAAATGCCCAAAGGTTCAGACAACAGCCTATAACATGTGAGAGGCTGTTGCTGAAAGAAAAATAGGGCACTCTCCCCAGTGTGTGCATGAAGGTGTACATGGGTCTCTCAGGATCCCAGTTGAAGTATATATAGTTTGTTACTTGGTTCCTTCGCATCAGACCTGCTAATAATGCTCCTTGGAGTTCCCAGGATGCATCCTTTACCATCCTTTACCATGCTTCTGCATATTACAGAACATGCAAGGGGGCACCAAACTGCATGGCCAACTGGGACATGGAGACAAAGCCTCCTATCGGCAGCCTAAGCATGTGGAAAAACTGCAGGGCAAAGCCATTCGCCAAGTGTCTTGTGGAGATGACTTTACTGTCTGCATCACAGGTAAGAGACAGGTAAAATGTACCAGCAGATAAATGGTGTGGAAGAACTCGAATGTTATCTTGTTTTTGTTATATACGTTGTAAACCACCCTGTGGTCCTTGGATGAAGGGTGATGCATAAATTTAAAACATAAATAAACAATTAACATATGCATTGGCTGAAAGAGAAAATGACCTTTGCGGGCAAGAGAGCATGAAATATTATGGCATAGGTAAATACAGGGAATTGCTATACTGCTGCTCTGGAATTAGTGCAGCTTCCCAAGATCAATATTTATTTCATGTTGCTTTAAACATTTATATATCACCAACATCTATATACAGCATAAAACCAATACAATAAAACACAAAAAGATGAGGAAGAAAACATGTTTTACAGTCAAAAAAGATTCTGCATGGTAACCTCTGTGATATGCATACACGGTGTAGATATGGGGCACCCTATCATTTAGTGGATGCAGGGCAGGGCACATTAGTCCAAGCATGTAATTGACCCAACTTGATCTAGATAATTAGATAACATGGTAGTCTGGTTTCCCTGTGTTTGAAGGAGTCAGAATCTCTATCTTACTCATTTGTCCCTTCTTTGCATGTAGATGAGGGCCAAGCCTTTGCCTTCGGCTCAGACTACTATGGCTGTATAGGTGTTTCCAAGGCATTTGGTTCTGAGGTTTTGGAGCCCAGGCAGCTGACCGTGTTCCTCAGCAACCCAGTGGAGCAGGTTTCTTGTGGAGATAACCATGTGGCTGTGCTGACCCGAAACCGAGAGGTCTATACATGGGGCTGTGGAGAATACGGTATGTGGCTTTCTATCTGCAGTCTCTAATACTGGCAGTAGAGACTGAGGCAAAATGCACACAATAAGAGTCATTTGAAGGAAAAACATGCATGCTCCTTCTCAAGCTTCATTTCATATGGTTGTGAACCACTTAGAGGTTTCCTTAAAATCAAATGGTATCATTTTTGTGTGAAATAAAAACATAACTACGGTATAATCACAGGCAATTGAGAGGCACTGTTTTGGTAACTGACTGGTGACAGATCTAACTTTTACTGTTATGAAAAACATCAGATTAAATTGGGATCCCTAATTCTGGAAAGATGGATGGTCATATCTATGATGTTGGATCTGTGAACATGAGAAATTAGGCAGCCTTGTTTCCTCAGACAGGACAGTCTGCTTTGAATCTGAAAGTCATTATCTGTAATAGTGTCCTTCAGCCAGGGGCAAAACTAGGCTTTACTTCACCCAGGTCAAAGACCCAGTTTGGCCCCCCCCCCCACACATTTGTGTATACACACACACACAGGCTTGGAGTCTCAATGGTGCCCTTCTAGATGCTTCACACAGGGCAAACCCCCCGCCCCCGCCCCCCCAGTAACTATGGCACTGTGTTCAGCACTAGGAAATTTCTCATTATTGTGTCTTCTCAAATGCAGGTCGCTTAGGTTTGGATTCAGAAGAGGATCACAGCCTCCCCCAGAAGGTAAAACTGACCAAATTTTTGCCATACTTTATGGGCTTCACACAGGTCACTGTGGCTCTGTTGTGGAGTATGTCCTCTCTTAAAACAATTTTCTAAAGCTATAACAATTTTAAGACCACGAATTTAGTACAGTTCAATTATTAATAGGGATAAGCTGGTGGAAGAAAGTAATTCTAAGATCACTTCTTATTGCGCCTAAGATTTCAGACTAAAACTGCAGAGTGGAAGAAAAGGACCTTTTTCTGCCTCCCCACTTCCAGCTACTCTCTGAAGACTGGAGAAGAGACCCTCTTAAGAAAATTAGGGAGGTGGGCAGGAGAAGGCTAGACCAGGGGTCAGCAACCTGCGGCCCACAGGCTACAAGTGGCCCATGGGGGGGTTTTAAACGGCCCACGAGCTGCCCACTCGGTGAGTCCCCGCGCACTGTGCTAAACCGGCGCAACGCAGAGTGAAGCAACTGATTCCAGAAATCGTTTCTGCACATGCGCAGACACCAGAAATCGCATCTGCACAGACGCAATCCGGCCCACGGAGCGATCTCCGCGGGAGCGAACCGGCCCAGGCGAGGTAAACCTTGCCGACCCCTGGACTAGACCATGTGAAAAATGAGCATAATATTTTTGTTTCAGTTCATTCATTTACATCTTTGTATTCTTGTTATAAAAGCACCTACACATTCTGCTGTTGTGTAGGTTTATGGTTCCATTTAGCTCCTAGCTTTCATATCTCAGTTTCTAACTCTGGCACCACTACTGAGGAGGTACCCTGCCTGGTTCCCCGTTGCTTCACTTCTTGCAGCAAGGGAACCACCAGAAAGCCCTCGGTGCTGGATCTCCTTTCTACCTAGTCCAGATATTATTATATTTGGTCTTCACTTAGGAACATAGGAGCCTTATAAAATCAGGTTGGAGTACAGTGGTGCCCCGCAAGACGAATGCCTCGCAAGACGAAAAACTTGCTAGACGAAAGGGTTTTCCTTTTTTTGAGTCGTTCCGCAAGACGAATTTCCCTATGGGCTTGCTTCGCAAGACGAAACGTCTTGCGAGTTTGTTTGCTTTTTCTTAAAGCCGCTAAACCGTTAATAGCCGCTAAGCCGCTAATAGCCGCTAAGCCGCTAATAGCCGTGCTTCGCAAGACGAAAAAACCGCAAGACGAAGAGACTCGCGGAACGGATTAATTTCGTCTTGCGAGGCACCACTGTATTTGTCCAATTTGCCCAGAATTATTTACTCTTGCTAACAGCAGGTCTCCAAGGTTTTAAGCAGAGGTCTTTCATGTCACCTGCTACTTCATCCTTTTTTTAAAGTGGAGGTTCTAAGGATTGCATTGGGACTTATTACATACAAAGCATCTACTCTCCATTGAATTAAAATTTCTCTTACTTGGTGACTCTGCAGTATTCTGTTGCAAGGATGTATCATGTTTCTCCTCTATAGGTAGAAATTCAGAAGACTTCCAATATTGTTTCAGTCCAGTGTGGCAGTGATGGAACCTTCCTACTCACACAGGCAGGCAAGGTTTTGGCTTGCGGTCTGAATGAGTTCAACAAACTGGGCCTGAACCAATGCACTTCAGGGATCATTAATCATGATGTGAGTAGTAATTTTCAAATTGCATGGGAAATAAAGTTCTGGAAGTAGCAAACACATATCTATTAATAAAAATGAATTTATTTTCAATAATCATTAATAAATGAAACATAACATATTTATTGAATACTAGGTTGGAGCCATAGAAGGAAAAGAAAAACTAATGTGATATACCATGCTTGGCAGTAGGCTGCTTTCAGTTTTGTGTGGTACATTCAGCTGCAGGTTGGGTGTATTTGAGCAGTCTGTACAAGAAAATAGAATTTGATCTAGGCAAAAATTGTTTGCTTTGGAAGGACTTGTATGATACTATGGCTTAGTGATGCACCGCATGGATAGATTTGTTGGACTGTCTGCTCTCTTACCTTAGGCTTACCAAGAAATTCCATACACCACCTGCTTCACTTTGGCCAAGAAACTCTCCTTCTACAAGGTTCGCACCATTGCCCCAGGGAAGACACACACAGCTGCCATAGATGGTGAGATCTAATCCCATTGTAATTGTATTTTATTCTTACAAAATAAAATCTGTAAAATACTTGGGGTGGGGGTGCTTAATGGCCCAAACAAACGACCGGGGTAATGGATTGACTGTTGAAGAGTGGAATTAAAGTATGTTTCAACATCAGAATCTCTTTCAATTCATCACATCCCTTGCGAACATAGATCCGTTTGCGACTGGAAAACATTGTAAATTAATAAAGTACAGACTTGTTAAAATTAGTGCACCCTTGCATTTAGCGCTGTATTTTTAATCGGCTGTTTCAAAATTTAAGCTCCACAAACTATCCGAGGTTTATTGAACAGGACCGATGCTGATTTTGAAATTAGTTTCTTTGTTCCACATTAGTTAAAAAATCTGAAACCTGAGAATTACCAGTGATGTATCAGATAAAGAGGAAGCCTGTCTGGTTCTCCAGTAGAGCTTAGCCACTGATGTGGTGTCCACAATGAGCCTTGTCCTTCCTTTCTTTCAGAACGGGGTCGTTTGCTTACCTTTGGCTCCAACAAGTGTGGGCAGCTGGGTGTTGGAGACTATAAGAAACGTCTGGGTATTAATCTGCTAGGAGGACCTCTTGGGGGGAAGCAGGTCATCAGGGTTTCCTGTGGTGATGAGTTCACTATAGCTGCTACTGATGGTGAGTGTTGGTGCTGGTGAGTTGGCCATGGTTTTTTGTAAGCAGCATCTACAGAGGGCCAAGGGTGGCTACCTGCAATATTGGAGGAGAATAACATCCCAACTGCATTAGAGGAGAGGAACTTTGCTGTCTAGCAATAATTGTAGTAAAGCAACACAAAACATAATGTTCCTGCAGGAGTGCCATATGCTGGTGGTTGGGAACCTCTGGCCTAAGTAGGCCTGCCAGACCTCTCCCTTTGGCTTGCCAAGCTGTTTTGTGCAAGCCTCACACACCTGTCAAACATCCGATGACGTGTGATGTCAGGTGTGAGGCGGTAAAAGGGATATCTAATCTTCATTCTAAGCACTAAGATTGGAGATAAGCCCTCTGGCTACTCATTGACAATAAAAGGCAGTCTTTCCCTTTACTGCCGCTGTAATGCTGGGGTGAGGGTAGAAATGCTGCCTTCTGTCTTTTTCTGTTAAGAGATAGCTCTGCCTGATCTTTATCTTCATATCTTTGTGCAAAACAACATATATCCAAGATTGGAGATCAACCATCTGTCTGCTCTTTCTCTAAAGAACAGGTAGAGAGCCTTACCTTAGTGCCGTGGTGCTTAGCACTAATAAAGGGTGATAAAATCCCTGATCTTCTGTTAAATTAAGGCAGAGGGATCTTTCCAGCCACCTCTTCCAAGAACTGGAGTGGAGATAGTTAGAAATGCTGAGTGTATGTGCATGCATGCGTACCTGGTGTGAGAGTGCATGTATGAGTATATTACTGCATGTATGTACATGCATGTGAGAAGTTGAGAGGTGTCTGGTGTATGTGTTTCAATGGGGAATTAGAGGTACATGCATTTGTCTTTTCTGAGGAGTTCTTCCACCCACCCACCCACCATTGGAATGACGCTCCCAGAATACTGGGCAAGTGCCAGTCTGGCCCCTTGCGGAAAATAGGTTCTCAACCCCTGTCTCATGGTGTTCTTCTAGACTGCATGATTAAAATTTCAACTGAAGGTGAGCCATTTGAGTGGAATGAAATGCAGCTGTATAGGAATCCTTGAAAGGCAGTTTGGAGTGTCTGACTTGAGACTGATAACACTTTTCTCTTCCCCAGATAACCATATCTTTGCCTGGGGTAATGGCGGAAATGGCCGTTTAGCAATGACACCAACAGAAAGGGCTCATAGTTCTGATATTTGTACATCATGGCCTCGGCCCATTTTTGGTTCCCTGCATTACGTCCCTGATTTATCTTGCCGTGGCTGGCACACCATCATAATTGTTGGTGAGTATTAAAAAGTTGGGAAACAGGAGCCTATTCAGGAATATTTGTCTCCTCGAATCATAAGGGAAATGTAAAATGTAACAAGTTCACTGGAAGAGTAGGTGAGCTATTTCCTTTCTAAGGAAATAGGTCAGCATGTTTTTGGAACCTTTGTCTGAGAAAATTTTCCTTCTTTCTCTCCAGAAAAAGTTATAAATTCTAAAACCATCCTCCGCTCCAGTAGCAGTGGCCTCTCTATTGGGACTGGTAAGTAATCAGACTTTTAATAATAGGCCAAAGCTGGGAAAACATCAACTAGGCTTTAGGAAGGAGGTGGGAGGACTCTAGGACCCGGTCAGAGCCCTCATGCCTCCTTCCCCAAGCCCAGTGCCTTGCTTACCCCGCTTTGGGAAGGCAGCATGAGGGCTGGGCGGTGTGTGTGTGTGTGTGTGTGTGTGTGTGATGTTGCCAAGGGCCACCAAAGAGGCCTCAATGGCTGCATGTGGCTCTCAGGCCATCTTGCCTGCTGCTTGATGGACCAAATGGGCTGACTCAGTGTACCTTCATTCATTCTTCTCATCTTGACCTAGCCCATTCATTTCTTTTTTAAAACTCCTCTGGTAGATTATTCTATTTTTGTAGCTTATTCTTTCCCCCCCATTTCATACATCAGAGAGCACAAAGGTTCTTTTCCTTGACTAACCTGGTTCAGCCCACCTGCTTGAATCAGGATATGGAGAACTAGTCTAAGAAGATGGATAAGTGGTATTGCCAGAAAAGAAAAAGATGGTGAAAGTTAAAGTTGGGGAAGAGGCACAGAGTTGATAAAATAAGTCTCTTCCTATTACGTTTGAAATAATAATAGTTTGTAGACAAATGTCTGAGAATATATAGTAGGTTTATCTATCACAAAAATCTAAGGGGTCTGCATTTCCAGAAAGTGGTAACTTTTGGCTCAGCTTAAGCTACTGTAAGTCCCCAGCGAATTAGTTTGTTTTCCCCTCCATGCCCCCCACAACCAGTGTATGGACATTAATATAATTTATTACAATTGCCCAAAATTGTGTGTCTAGTAAAAAATAATTCCAAACCTTTTGGGGGGTGTATGTTCTGAATATGCCCAGGATCCTATGTGAGCTGATGCACCTGAGTCTCATATCTTGTTTACTGTTGGATTATCTTCTCTTTGCATCACCATTCTGAGGTCTGACAAGGCCTGCATTCCCAAGGCTGAAAATGCTCCTGAGCGAACAAGGGAAATATTTAAGGATTTTAATACTCTACCCATTTCTGCTAGTGGCCCAAAGCTCTACAGCTGAAGGAGGAGAAGAGGAGGAAAGTGAGCGGGACTCTGAGACCCCTGACCCCAGCAGAGGTTTCCGAGGAACCATGGAAGCAGACCACGGGATGGGGGATCGGATTAGTGCAACAGAAGCAGTTGCAGACAGCAGTGCTGCCAGTAGCTCCTGCCCTAGCTGGTTACGCAAGGTAACAATTTCTGTCTCACCTAAAGCAAAGTGGGTACAGGAAAACTGAATGGCATTTCTCCAATAAAGGTGGAGAATTTGTGGGTGAGAGGTTTCTCCTTGAAGTTTAGTTGAATTTTAGAATCATAGAATTGTAGAGTTGGAAGGGACCCTAAGGATAATCTAGTTCAAGCCCCTGCGGTGTAGGAATCGCAACTAAAGAATCCCTGATAGGTGCCCATCCAACCTCTGTTTAAAAATCTCCAGTGAAGGAGAGTCTCCCACTTTCTGAAGTCGTCTGCTCCTTTTTCAAATAGCTCTTACTGTCAGAAAGTTCTTTTCTTGGCAAATCATAAAAGCACCATGGTAAATTTTACCTCTATTCTGGAATCACTTCTAAGGGCGTAGTTTGAATAGCTTTGTAGGTGCAGCTTTTCAGGTAACAGACTCACTTCAGAAGAAAGAAGAGAAACCTTGATTAGAAGGACGATCGGTTTTGAATTCCAAACCCATAATTTTACGATGTATACCACTTGGAGTGTTTTGTGATTTAGCAGTGAATAAATATTTCTAATTAAAACAAATAAACAAGAAATGGGCTCAGAAATCCAGATTCAAAGCTTGAGAGATTGAGATTAAAGTAGAAACCATTTTAAACTGTCTTTGGCATTTTGTTTATATTTTTCTTTTCATGATGTCCTTTTTTATCATTTTGTTTGTAAATGCCCTGAAAGCTGATGTTGAAAGTGGATATAAAATTCCTTTTTCCCATTCTGATTAGCTTCTAGTAAAAATAACTGAGCTGATGCAAGTTAAAGCTACAATATATCCCATCTAGCCTTTTGTATCAATGAGATCTCTTTTTATCCATTGCCTGTTCCTTTATACAGTCATACCTCATGCTATGTTTGCTTCACATTGAGGCTTTTCAGGTTACGAACGCAGCAAACCCGGAAGTGTTTAATTCGGGGTTCGCCATGCGCGCATGCGCAGAAGCAATCTGCATACTTTGCACATGCGCAGAAGCGCTCTATTGCGCTTTGTGCATGCGCAGTAGCGGCGCTCTACTTATGGACTTTTCGGGGTGTGAACAGCACCCTGAAACGGGTCACATTTGTAAGTAGAGGTACCACTGTACAGTTGTGCCTCGGAAGTTGAGCACCTTGCAAGATGAACGTTTTGGCTCTCAAACACCGCAAACCAATTGTTCTGCGTTCTTTGGAACCCAAACGTCCGCCATTCCTGCAGCCAATTGAAAGCCACGCCTTGGTTCCCGAACATTTTGGAAGTCGAACAGACTTCCAAAACGGATTCTGTTTGACTTCCGAGGTACAACTATAATGCTAAAAAGGGTTCTGAAGCAGTTAAAAACATAACCGTTCCAGATAATTTTCCTTAGTTTATAGATAAGGTAAAGGGACCCCTGACCATTAGGTCCAGTCATGACCGACTCTGGGGTTGCGCCGCTCATCTCGCTTTATTGGCTGAGGGAGCTGGTGTACAACTTCCGGGTCATGTGGCCAGCATGACTAAGCCTCTTCTGGCGAACCAGAGCAGCGCACGGAAACGCCATTTACCTTCATGCCGGAGCAGTACCTATTTATCTACTTGCACTTTGATGTGCTTTCGAACTGCTAGGTGGGCAGGAGCTGGGACCGAGCAATGGGAACTCACCCCGTCGCAGGGATTCAAACCGCTGACCTTCTGATCGGCAAGTCCTCAGCTCTGTGGTTTAACCCACAGCGCCACCCGCATCCCTTCTTATAAATAAGTACCAAAACCCTAAAAAGCAACATAGAAACAAGAAATTAGTTTTGTAGGACTGCACAAAACTTCATAATGTTCATAATGTGTAGGATACATTTTGTTGACCTCCCTTGTAAAATTGAACAGCAGGATAAGTAAGTGAAATGCAAGTAAAACTGGCAGAGCCTAAAATTTAATATCAGCCCATCATTGCTGCAATATCAAAGTCTGTCTTTCACAGATAAATCCACACATATCAGAGCATGGTTTGCCATTGTTGGACAGCAGTCTATTGTAAGTGCCAACGAAACAAACATGAAATCTGGCAGTCATTTGCATCCTGACACTGAACAAAGCTTATCCACTGAATCATCCCAAAGAAAATATTATTGGGGCACAAACCCAAAGTATCAAGATTCTGCCTCAAATAGGCAGGTACAGCTCATCAGTTCTGCCACTTCTATTGAATTCAGTCTGTCACTAAGAATAGAAGGATACATATTGCAAGAACACATAATTTCTCTCTGTTACATTCAATGACCCATGCTCTATTTTGGGGGAATAGCACGAAGACAAGTAGAACAGAAAGGAGACAGGCTCCAGTGTTTACTGGAATAAGATGTTTATTTAGCTCAATGTGTTCCAGAGACAAAACTCCTTTGTCAAAAGCTATAAGCAAAGATAAATATAAGAATAAAGGACATTGTTATTGCATCATAAAATCACAAAACCTTGTAAAAATTAAAAATACCTAAATTCAGAAAAACTAAAGATATAAATTAAAAAATTGTTACACTCTTAACAAAGTTTGGAAACACGTGAACTGTGCATCAGTAAATCTTAATAAACCTCCACATGTTTGACTCTTAGAGCCATTATCTGCAGTGTGAATCACACTGTGGCTATTTTCTGAACAGAAAGAGAATGCCACCTGTGTTCCTTTTTTATATTCCTCATATTGCAGCAAAGGTAGATAAGAAAGTGAAGAAAATCTGACATTGTTCATTCTCTCTCTCTCTCTCTCTCTCTCTCTGTGTGTGTGTGTGTGTGTGTGTGTGTGTAACCAGGAGCTGGAGAATGCAGAGTTCATCCCCATGCCTGAAAACCCCTCTCTTGTGAGCCTAGCCTCTTCAGAATCTGACAAAGAAACTCTTCCCTACGATGAGCTCAAGGGACTGCACTTGGCTTCACCCACACATGTCGATAACAAGTCTGAAGCAGGATCTTGGGTAAAGTAAATTGCTAAACATATGGAACTCTTCAAGACAGTTTGGGGCTGATGGTAGAAATAGGATGCAAGGATAATAATTCAGACTGGTATAAATACAGACTGTACATGGGAAAGAGAGATAGTACATAGGAGAGGATGTAGTCTTTTCTTTTCTGAATAGTGGATAAGAGTGATAAATTAATCCCAGCAGCAATTGATTTAGCAAGGAGACAGATTGCTGAGAATTATCTGAAACTGATTCTGTTTAAGGGCTTCATGATTTAATTTACCTCGCCCTAAGGAGCACCTTTGGTAAGGCGCTTTTTTACCCTTCATTTCAAGAAATCAGATTATGGTTGAGGAGGAGAATTAAAGAAAGAAAACATCTCAAGAAACAGGTACAGCTGTGGGAAAGGATGTAGTCTTAACCTACCCAGTCTCAAGATAGAATGCATATGACATTTGCAGCTACAGATTTGACAATGATTTCTCTATGAGCTAATATTTCAGTACATCACTTATTCAAGAATTCTGCTTCCATTATTTAGTATTAAATTCTCAGTACTTTTTCTCTCATCTTCTACCCATGGCTTACTGCCATGGCCTGGGCAAGTATAGGCTTTGAAAAAATTTCACATTGTACATACAGGGTGAGTTCTTTAAAAGAGGGCCCGTGGATACAGAGTACACATGTTCCATGGGGCCTCTTTTAAAAGACTCACCCTGTATATGTACATACAAACAACTCATTCCCGAATCTCCTGTCTTTATTGTGCAGCGGCAACCCTTGGATTCAGCAGAGCCCTGTAGTGGGCAGAAGACATTTGGGGTACCAACTGCATGCAAATGCAGTTTGCTGCAGACTGAAGTGGAACGTCTGCATGGCTTAATATCAAAGTGTTTGGCTGACCAGCAGGTGCTGCAGCAACAAACCAACCGTCTCAGTGCCCAGCTCCAGAGTCTCTCCAGGAGGACAGAAGGGTCACAGCAGGTAAGATTTCCACTGTGAGAAGGATGACATATTAAATGCTGGAGTAATTCCAAATGTTCCTGTAGTTCCTTGAAATTGGTGCTGAGATCTAGATTAAGAGAAGTTAGGCTGTAGCAGCCAGTTGATAAAGTTGGATGCAAGCTAACAGAGACGCAGAAGGTGTGGCTTTTACTGCAGTAATCTAGTAGCTTCAGACAACCTTGGGCTTGTTGGATTTGTGGCTAGGAAGAGTTGACTGCAATATAGTGATGACTGTTTTGTTGGAAGGCTGGAGGATGCCTGACTCTACATTTACCAGCAGCATTTGGGGATGTTAGTGTTGGCTTAACCTAGAAACAAATGGGGTCTCTCTTACATCACTCCCCTTTTATTTCTCTTCCCCTGCCTGAAGACCCCTGGAGGCTGATAATGGGGGGAAAGTTGATTATTAAAACACACTTGTTTTTCCTTTCAGTTGGTCATCCCATGTCTGGAGTGTAACTTGAGCTCTGTTAGCTAATAGTAGAGGCAGACTGCCCCCTGTAAATATGTTCCAGATTAGCAGGTCTCTGGGAAGCAGCAGATTTTTTAATAACACTTCCTTGGCAGCCTGAGCAGATGGTTGTTCGACTCTAAACCTCGCTTTTCTATTCTTTGTACATGTGTGCAATAACCGAATGCAGCAGACATGGTTTAACTGAACAGCCAAGTGACAGAGTTCATGTGCAATATATATAATGTGTTTCTTTATTATATCAGGAGTAATTTTTGTTTGTTTGTCTGGGCAGCTTGAGGCTCATTCCAAAGCCACACAAACATCCAAGGAAGAGATGGAAGCAGATCCAAAGCCTGACTTGGATTCTGACTCCTGGTGTCTCCTGGGAACTGACTCATGCCGCTTCAGCCTGTAGTCTTTTAAGTTCACTGGAATCTATCCAATTTCACAGCACACTAACTTGAATGAAGAGAGCAGGTTTCCTGGCTTCAGGTCCTTTGTGAACAAGAAGGTCAGGGTCTCCACAGCGTCCATGTATGCAAGAGGGGAAGCTCCTCCCTAAGCTTTGAACCTAGGAGGACATTTAGAGAAAGGCAGAGCCCCAAGTTCAAGCCAGGGTCTGTTCAGACATCAGCAGCCTGCCCTCTCTACATTATCTCAG
Organism: Podarcis muralis; assembly: GCF_964188315.1. Lineage (NCBI taxonomy): Eukaryota > Metazoa > Chordata > Lepidosauria > Squamata > Lacertidae > Podarcis > Podarcis muralis. The sequence goes on from NC_135655.1 coordinate 31,144,496, forward strand.
TCTGCCCTTGAGGTCAGGTAGCCACACTGCAGGAATGGCTCCAACAGCATGTCCTTAATCCCCCCCCCCCCCCAACTTCGCAAAGGCAGCATTGAGCCCTGACACATCATCTTCTGGCGACTGAAAAAGGAAAGAAAATGAATACCAACAATAACAGTCAAGCTGTCATGCTCCAAGTTGCTTTCAACCTAAAGTCAAAGGGCAGGACATCAGCTTTGTAGGAGGGGAAGCATTGGAAAAATACTACTCTGAAGGTGGAAACAGAGAAAATCTGTCTTTCGCTGCAGATGCATTTCTGGTTATATTTCCTCCAATCTGTACAGAAGGTGTTTTTAACTTTTAACTGAAGGGATGTTAGGGAGAGGATCTCTGTCACCCTTTTCTTAGCACTTCTAGGTACGGTTCTGATACATTTTTTTTTTTTATGGCTGTATTTTCCAGTTATCCAAGGAGTCTGTAGTTCTAGAGTTCACAACAATTATTTTTCAAGCCAGCCAAGGACTACGTGAAATTGAAATTGGACACACAACTTATTTGCTTCTTCTTTTCATCTTAGTTTGAGTACTGGAGTGAGTTGTTGAAAGCCTCTTGGCTTTGCGCCCCTTCTGCAAATCAGTATTTTCATTTCCTGTCTAATGCTTGATGAAGCTGGAAGAAAGCAGTGTCAGCTTTAACAATTTATCCAAATAAATTACTTAGAACCATAGACTTGGTAGAGTTGGAAGGGACCATGAGGGTCATCTTGTCCAACCCACAACCTTGAGATTAAGTCTCATGCTCTACCAACTGAGCTATCTTGGCTTGTAATAGACTAACATATACCAATTCAAAGCTTTCTAGTTTAATCAGTTCTAAACTGTATATAAAGGAACTCTGAAGATAGGGTTTCTGCTTTTCACCTTAAAAATGAAATTGATACTTTCACTAAATGGTGTAATTGGCATAATTGTGATTCCTGGGAGCCACTTTTGCATACTCCCCACCCTGGAGTGGAATTCCCACTGTTCCTTATTTAAGAAAATAATACCCTAATCTAACTTTTGTGAACAGTTACTGTATCTATTTTGTGTCCCTTATCTTTTATTTGTTAGTCATAGATGGAGTTTAGAATCTCCCATTCACTTGTCTCTAATATCCCCTTATGCACTTTTCTCTTCTAGAACTATTATCAGACTGCTAAACATTTTCTGGCTGGAAACAGGTGCTAGAGTATCCTACCCTAATAGTTCCATTGTTGAGGAGTTACCTGGTTCTTCTCCAAATACTGTCTTGGAACTGACTTAGATACCATTTTTTTCTTCTGTTCAGCCCCAAGAATAGTGTTGGTATGCCTTTCCTTACTGTTGGTGGAGGAAGGAGAAGAGCTTGAATATAAAATACCAAATGAACAGTAGGTTATTGTGTTATTTGATCGATAATCTTGTCTCCAAAAGTATTGGAGCAGTTTTATTATTTTTATATGAGAATGCTGTTGTGGCTGTAGAGACTGTCCTGTTATAAAGTAGGAACTAAGAGAGAATGAACTAGCGCTCTTGGATGTTGTCCAGCAAGGAATTGCTGAGCAAATGGGAGTTGCTCCGTGTTACACGTTTGGTAAGTGAAATGCACAGACAATTTCCCCCTTGGATCTTGTGGAGTACTAGATACTATAATGAGGATGATCTGTGCTCCACAGCAATATATGTATGTGCCTTAGGATTCACGCTGTTCAAGCTGTGCCTGTTACAGACCATAATATATGCACCAACCCTGCTATGCAACCAAAGAAGCAGTTTAAACATATATCTTGCCCTAGGCTAGAGGGCAAATGGGCCAGGTGTGCCTTTGAGCAGTTTCAGACCCATTTCTTTCAGCAGTGCTAGCTCTGTAGATGTCAGTCTCTTGCTAGCATTGCTGTTAATTTGTTATAATGGAATGTGAAACATGCCTGCACTGACACTCTAGTTGAAAACTAGTTTGTCATTATCTATTTTTTGAAAGGTTCAATGGTGGAATGGTTTGACGTTTTCTGTTTAAATAAATGTTGACACTCATTTGCCTCGTGTGTTCTGAATTTTTCTAATAGAAATGAGATAATGTATGCTTACTTGTAGCTCAAGTACAGATCCATGATTTCAGCATCAACTCTGGACTTCTCATCTTGCTTGAATGGAACAAACTCTTTTTTCCCATTACTTGGTTGTACACTTGCAGTCATCAGAAATGTTAGGATGGATGTATTGCACTTGCCTCTAGTTTTGTTGAGCCCCCCCCCCCCCCCGCAAGGCACATCTTAAAATCGCTACAACTTTGGCTCTACAGAATTAGCTATCATCACTCATATTTTTCGTCATGTAAATTTCGTTAGCAATATCAGCTTTATTTGCCATCAGTAACCAGTGCACTAAGATGACAGGGATAGCACACACTGGTTAGAAATATGATAAATAACTTGCTGTTGAGAGGTGGATATGTATCTTTGAGTCTGGAACAACTAATAGAGATGAGGATTCCCTGTTTTCTCAAGAGTACTGTATCTTGGAAAAGCAGAGGACCCATATCTCTGGGGGCATTTTTTTAAGGTAATAAGGAGTGCAGGTATAGCAGATATTTGTTACTGGAGATGCGCCCTCCTAGAATTTGCAGTGCTGTGAAGTGTTCCCATATGCTGACTGTCATTCTTGGGGACAATGGTGTGTTTATTTAGAAATGATTAAAAATTATGCAGCCCATCAGCATAGAACTCCCTCACTGTTAAACCCACATAGCAGGTTGAAGGGCTGTGCTGAGAGTTACTTACAGCAGCTCTGCAATACAGTCCCCCTATTAATATTGCACATCAGAGGTGATGCTGATGTTGGCTTGGATTCCCAGTCAAAAAACTCCATACCTCACAGATGGCAGCAAAAATCAATCTATTTAAATTGCATCCTCAGACCTCTGGTGCCAAATCAAGGCTCAAGTGTATTCAGAAACTTTATACACAACTGATATGCATATAGACTCATTGCATTTTTTTAAATGTTCAAAAGCTATATATATATATTGCATATGAAGAAAGACCCAAATAAGAGTAGTGCCATCTCTCTCTTCTATGGTTTTGGCATCTTCCTTAGCCACATATGCATAATAGAGTACACTGCAAGGGTTTTTTTTTGGGTGGGGAGTGTCTGCTTGTTTTTAACTCCTTTGAAACAATCTGAATCTTTCCAAGTGCATATTTCTTGCTGTTCTGCATACAGTGCAAACTATTTTGTTGAAGAAATATTCTCTAAATGGTTGTGACCCAAGGAAAATGGGTTCTGGATTTTTCTTTAATTCCTCTTGAAGGGATTTTAAAATTTCCTTTGGCTGGTACAGGAGAACCAGTGAAAACCAGCCTCTCTGCTTTGATAACATCACCCTTGAAAGCATGCAGAAAGCAAACAAGGGGAGCTGGCAATAGCCATGCGTGCAATGGAGAAAACCAGTCTGTCCTCAACATTTTTTTTTTACTTTGTTAGTAACAGAAATGTGGAGTGTGTTTTGATAATTGTTTCATAGTTCCATTATAGTAGCTCCTACAGTGGGGATACTCTCCTGAATTCCATGTCCTACTTTTTTACAAAGTTAAACACATCAGTACTCTTTGCTGCTCTTTTTTAGGACCAGTGATATGAAAGGGGCCTATGCACCCCACTAGTTTTGTCCTTACAATCTCTAAAGCCGTATCAGTATTTCTCACAAGTGAATCAACACTTGCATTTTGAAGCTTTCGGACATCCGTAGCAATGCTTATGAACCACATAATCTGTTGAAGTATTGCATTGCATAAAATAATGCTGGTATATCTGAAGAATTGGGACGCGGGTGGCGCTGTGGGTAAAAGCCTCAGTGCCTAGGGCTTGCCGATCGAAAGGTCGGCGGTTCGAATCCCCGCGGCGGGGTGCGCTCCTGTTGTTTGGTCCCAGCGCCTGCCAACCTAGCAGTTCGAAAGCACCCCCGGGTGCAAGTAGATAAATAGGGACTGCTTACTAGCGGGAAGGTAAACGGCGTTTCCGTGTGCGGCTCTGGCTCGCCAGAGCAGCGATGTCACGCTGGCCACGTGACCCGGAAGTGTCTCCGGATAGCGCTGGCCCCCGGCCTCTTGAGTGAGATGGGCGCACAACCCTAGAGTCTGTCAAGAATGGCCCGAACGGGCAGGGGTACCTTTACCTTTACCTTTTATATCTGAAGAAGCTGTGATGGAGGTAATACATTCCCACGTTCAATTATTACATTTCCCCCATGTTTTCCAAGTTGCCACATTCCACATATTTTATTACAGACGTTAGTTTGTTACTGGGAGACAATGAATGCATACACCACCCTGCTTTTAATGCACTTGTTCCTCTTGCTTGCCAAACACTCTCTCTAGTTGGTGAGCCCCCAAAATGTCTCAGCCACTAACCTGACACCAAAGATATGGCTAGTCCAAATGCCCACCTCCTGAATAACTAACTAGTTTTCCTTCCCCGCTCCCCGAGCTTATGACTGCATAAAGAGGTAGGATGCAGTGGCCAAATTATGCTAAAGTAATCAATCCATTTTACAATCGCCATTCTCATATTCCCCAAAGCCATTCTTTTTTAGCTTTAGTGAAATTTGGACAGACCAGGTTTCTGTTTGCCAGTATTTGTAGATGGGCAAGAAAACTTAATGGCCAGATGAGATGGATAGCATGCAATATATCCAAGTAGGTATCGCCCCGTCCCAGCAGATATATTAGTAATACAGTTCTATAGTTTGAGTTTTACGTAATGCTGAGCATCTGGGTAGTTTAAGACCTTCATTTCAGTTATGGGAGCTAAGAATTCTCTGTTCTTGTATGAACATGTAAACCAAGGTTGGTAGTCTACTTAAGCAGATGCCTCACAAAGTTGAAGATTACCTCAAGACAGGTAAGAGTTCCTTCTGATAATTCTCAGTAGTATCTTTCTAGCACATAATCCCATGTCCTAGGAGGCAGACAGAAATCCTAATGTTCCTGACAAATGTGCATGGGTTCTGTGAAGGGGAGGGAATGAGGACCAGCCAACAGCAGCAACACAGATGTAAGAGCACTACCTTAGGTCTAACTATTTTACGAAGCACTGGACCTTAATATGCAATATATGGGGTTTAATAATCTGTTCATGGTTTGTGGGCTACTCACTGATTTCACATCTCTGTATTTTATATATAAAATGAAACTGCAGCACTGGGAATGCTGTCTGCTACTCTGTGCTATCAAACAAGGAAATGGCAGGGAGCCTCAATGTGATGATGCCGGTTGCAGATCTCACTTTGGCCCACTACTATCAGCGCTTCTTTTGCTGTGGCGGTGGGGGTCTGTTCTTAATGTTCTTGCACTTGGGAATGTGTCTCTCAGCCACCTTAGGTGCAAACTGACGGGTGCAATAAGGGCATAACTTGTAGTCTGGGTTCTCCATAGCAGGGGCTGGGGGGAGGTCTGATGCCTTCCCTCCTTTGGAGATTACTCGTTGCAGCTCACGAGCCCTACGCAATGTCTTGATGAACGATTCGTGCTTCTGTCTCCAGTTGCTTTGCTTAGATAGCTCACTGTTTTGCTTGGAAGCCTCAAAATTTTGTCTGGAATTCTTTTTCTGTAGTGAGAAGGGGGAAAGGGAGAAACTATTAGTACAACCTGTTAGCTCACACTCTGATATTTCCTGCCACTGTTTTTGTTCTGGACACAGTTTAGTTATCATATACCAGAGAGCAGGATATTTCTAATGTAACAGGTTCTTGGTCCCTATAAGGCAAATGGAACTACATAGCATATGTGAAGACCAAAGTTCTGCTAGGTGGACAGAACACGTGCTGCTTTTAAAAAGTCTTATCACTAACTCACAGGTCCACTGCAGAATGATATCACTAGGTTTTCTACCAAAATCATTGCCACTGCTCAGATCATCTGAACATTGTAACTGGAATGCAGATGAAATCTCTTAAACGGGGGTAAAATTACCCGATTTAATCTGATGGTGAAATTGAACAGACCCTCTAAAATAGAAGGACTTTGATGCCACTGAACTGTCCCATACTTTTAACTATGAGTACTTTCTTCATTCTTAATTTCAGAGGATCGTTCTAAGCCTGATCTTAATCTTATCATGCAGCTGTGACATTTGTAGGTTAGTTATGAGTGACTTGACTTGTTACATAAAATTAATTTGATAATTTTGAAGATTTGTTTTCACATCCTCAACACCTCGTTTTTGTATGATGAAAGAAGGTAAAATTGGGCTCTTGTTTGGTATAATTTCTAGCAGTCACCCTACCCATGGCTGAATTGAAGTAGATGAATGGCAATTAAGAGGTATATTAGGGATCATCAAGATTTATTAGGAATTCCACATGATTTGAAAGGAACTCCAAGAATTAAAGAATGAACATCAAAGTGGAAACCAGAGAATGATGGCAAATGATGCTGGTACATCATTAAAGCTAAAAAGGACCCAGGCTGATCAGTGACTGTCTAAAAGTTCCAAACAGACCCAAAGGAACAGCAGGGTATGCATAACAAGTAAGTAAATGTATTACCTGAGAGGTGTCTGTACCCTTCAATAGATAATAGGTCTCTAATTCGGTGCCTTTTGCTCTAGCCTTGCTTGAATCAAACACTTTTCTCTTGGAGCCATGATTCTTCCTGCAGATGCTTATGTGCTTCTCCAACCTGGAGCAATAAAGCTTTCGCCCACAGAAATTGCACTCTCCCCAATCCTCTACACTGCTTGGAGCCTCTGTATATGAGGGTTCTGCTGCCACACAGTCAACCTGTCCCAATGAGGCTGCTGCGGAAGGAGCCTGGTCACGTATGGAAGCCAGTTCTGGGCTAGAAGTGGCTGAAATCTGGGATACATTCTCTCGAATTTTACTGTTGCTAGCCACCAATCTTTGCTTTTTTAGCTTTTCCATGTGGAGTGCCTGGGGAGGCAGGGCAGTCCCCACTGAGACAGCAGGGCTGTCTGGAATATGTACCTTTTGACAGTCACGCGTTTGAGCTACAGATCTGGAAACATGGCCCTGAGTAATACCTGCTGCTTTCCTCTCAGGCATACATAGTCCTCCCCGCTGCCGTCTTCCTTCTGCTTCTGCCTGCTGCCTCTCCCACTGGATTCTTCGAAGCTCTTCTTCCGTTCTCCTCAGCTTCTCCCTGAGCAGGGCCTCCTTTCGCTGGATCTCCTCCTCTAAGCTCCGCCCAGCAGCCTCCAGTTTTTGAATGTAGCCCGACTCTGCCCTACGGGAATGAGAAGCTGCTCTCTTGGATTGCTCTACAGAAAAAGGAGAAGGCACTCTAACATGATGAGTCTTGACTGCATGTGACCTTCCTTTTTTCTCTGAGCTAGGGCTAATGGGAGGAGTCTTTCTAGCTGGTGGGCTCCCAACTTGCCAAGAACTGGGCAGGTGAACATTCCCAGCTGTATGGGGAAAGACTGGTTTGAGAGGGTATGACCTGTCCACACCTTCTCTCCGTTTGGTTCTCCAGTGGGAGGGCAGACTGTTGGCCTGGCCTTTGAAGTACCAATTGCGTGGGCCAGCAGAATAGAAACCTGCCTTCTCCAAGATCAGTTGACTAGTTTCTGTAGGCTGAGAACAAGAAGAGCTCCGCCCTTTTTGGATATGAAGATCTGCCAGCTTCTTATCTTTGTTGCACAGGAATTGCTGCTGGATATTACTCCTCAAGTGTTCTAGCTGGACCGGCTCTTTAAGAGCCTCAGGGTGGCATCTTTCCTGGCTTGTTGCAGGAAGGTTGGAATTGGCCGCCATTGGATCCATATGTGAACACACAGCCAGCTGCAAATGAGCCATTCAGCATTTCCAGTAAAGCCTGGGGGAATGCAACAAGTTACATACATGCTATGATTGGGGCCCTCATGCTAGAATCCCTTTCTCCTACTATAATAGGGGAAAGCAAGTACACATCAGCTCTAGGGGGCCTTTATAGATATATAAAGGGGGGCCTTGCTTTTCAGTGATGGAAACGGCACTGGCATATGGGGAGGATGACAGAATATTGCATGAGGGCCTGACATTGTATCAGCACAATATCCAGAATCCTTAAATCTGTGCAAATGTAAGTGCACCAGGCAAATTTGGGGACCCTATGCCATTAGAAATTTCTGTGTTGACATCAGGGCCTAAGGGAGCAGGAATGGTGTAGAAAAAGGGACAAGAAGTCAACAGTGTATCAAGTATTCCGGTCCTTTCCTTTCCTCTCTTAAAATGGACTGGCAGAGGGAGGGATCAAACCATTATATCTGCACAGAAAGCCTTTTACAAAGACTTTAATAAATGGGGGGGGGGGTTTCATAACTTGATGCAATCCATCCTCCCTACTTCAAATGGTGAGGGTACCTAGAAGAGAGCCTCCAAAGAGGATAAGCACAGGAAAGCTGACATGCTAGCAAGTTTTCCTTCAGGTACCTGGGTATCAAGCCATTTAAAGATAAGTACCAGCACTCAGAAATTGATGAGCAGCCAGTGAAGTTTTAAAATACACTTGAAATATGTTCAAAATGATCAGAAAGTATGCTGAACCAACTGAAATTACCAGTACTCAAAAGTACCTCACATGCAATGTATCATATCCGTCAACCCTAGATTATATCAGGGTATGGACAACTGTGATCAAGCTATCCGTTCAACTGGTGCACCAACCTTAGCTTATGAAAGGTTTTGACTACCAAATACTAAATAAAATGGATAAATTTCTATATATAGCATCCAGCTGACACTATACGTATAGCATCTAGAATACAGGATATTTAACTAGATATACTATTGCTCTCATTCACTATGACAGTTCTCATGTAATAGAAGACAGTAACATAGTGTCCACCTAAGGCAGTGTTTAGGGTCTACTGACTCTAATGGAAGCTACTGACCCTAATGGAATCAGCAAAATTCCTAATAATGGGAAGGTGGCCTGACAGGTGTTTGATAGCTCATTACAGGTACACTAACCTTAATGTAACTGAACAGTTTAGACTACAGTAGAAGCTTCATCAGATGTTGGCAAGTGATGGGCCTCAATTTCAGAAAGCTGATGCAAGATACCTGCCAAAATAATGCTTTTAAATCATGGTAGCTATTCCTATGTGAAACTAATAGAGGTTGCATCCTCAAGTCAAGGGTGCCAGTGGCCCTCCAGATGTTGCACTCCAGCCTCCATCATCCCTGACTATCCCCCTTGTCTATCCTGGCTAAGGCTGACAGGTGTTGGAGACCAACAATTTGTGTCTGGCCACAGGGTCCCCACCCCACCCCCACCCCTTCTTCTTCAACAAGACTGCCAGTTAGTTGCAGAATTAACAGATTTCAACCCAGCGTCCTGTTACCGCTCGCTCCAAGCGACTGCCTGGTCAGTTCTACGAGGGGCAACAGGAGCCAAGCAAACATCTTCCACCGAGAAATGGGATGAAGCCAAGAGGGGACACCCACATCCACCTGTTCAGTCTCCAGGGTAACTTGGACCCCCGCGCTCCCCAAGGCCTGCCTGCTCGCCCGCCCTCGCAGAGCATGCCTGGCTGCTCCAGACACTCGTCCCCAGCCCCTCAAGCCAAGCCAAGCCTATTCTCACCTGCCTCTTCTTACCGCAGCCTCCGATCCTCAGGGCAGCTGTTTACCACCGTTGCTTAGCAACGAGCGCCCGCGTGCTACATCCGGCTCCGTCCTCCCCGCTTCCTGTCCGCATCTTTAGGGTCTGTATATCTCTGTGCGTTGACTTATTTTTATTTATTTTTAAGGGAAATGGTCGTCCCCTCTCTATGGTTCGAGCTTGTTTGCCGTTCCAGCGTGAAAAGGGCCGGTGAGGCAGCGGGGGGGAGGGGAAGGGTTAGAGAAAGAGACGTCGGGTCTCGTTCCTTGACGACCGTCTCCACTTCCGCTCCATCTTCTGGGGCCCTTCTAGTCACCTGGGCCCAGAGCAGCTCCATGGTAAGGCGAGCCGTTAGTGGCGGTTGGTGCCGCCCAGGTGCCCCTGGCTCCTGACTGGGAGCTCGGAGACCGGCTCCGCTGCTTGGCGACGAGCCTGGCGGGAGCTTCGCGCGGTTAGATATAACACGCCGAGAGGCTCCTGAATCGGCAGGTCCCTCCTTCCCTCTTCTGTAGCCAAGGGGATGCAAATGACGGGCGGCGCCCTGACCCCGCCGCGCCCCTTCGCCCTCTGCCCTCCCTAATATGGGGCAGCACGCGGGGCTGGCGCCGAGTGGGAGGCGCTCCTCTCTCCCTGGGAGAGTCGCTGGGCCAAGTAGGCGCCGCCGCCGCCACAACCATGGCTCCTTCGCTGGTGGCTGCGGAGATTACCGTCGTCTTCTCCCAGCATTTGCAGGGGTGGGCAATATGGGACCCTGACCCTCGGCGTCTCCTTTTCTGCCTAATCGCGTTTCTGCTTTTGGTCCAGGCGCCAGCGGCCATGGCGGAGGGAGACGGCCTCATTTCAGTGGACTACGAAGTGTTCGGGAAAGTCCAAGGGGTGTTTTTCCGCAAAAACACGCAGGTGGGTGTGCTCCAGTCTGAGGTTTCCCTGGGGTAGGCAAAGGGAAGGTGGTGTGTGACTTTTCCGGTCGCCTCCCCAGCGCGCCCACACAGGCATTGGGGGGGGAAGCGTGAGCATTATGAGCGCTTTAGAAGCTTTGCTTGGGCAGCTGAGCAGATTATGTTGTGTATACACTCCCGCATCCAGTGCGTTCCTACTGCCTCTTTGAGATACATACACTACTTGGCCACAACTGTATCTATCTCTAGCTGTGTTTTAAGCTGGGTATGTGGACACAGCCTTGGGCTACAGTCCTATCTCCAGTCCATTTATTTAAGAGTAAACCACGCTGATCCTCAATTTGTATTGTCAAAAGGCCTGGATTTTAAACAGTGGCTATTTCTTTCTTCTTTGGTATTGGTTGCTATGCAAATATATTCTGTAGTTTCCTTTCTATTCAGACTAATTACTCTGTTTGTTTGTTTGTTTGTTTGTGTGTGTGTGTGTGTGTGTGTGTGTGTGTTTCAGCATATATATGTTGACAACGGAGCCAAACTGCTGAAGAATTACAGTGCCTGCTGTGGCAGCAGAGACCAGTAACTCTTAACTGCTGCCTCCTGTGTTGTTTTTGCTGTGTTAGCAGCACTGAAGTGACCTCCCTGGGGCGCAAGCCTGGGCAGTGTATATGGAGGTCCTGGGCTGCCTAGACAAAAAGACACTCCTTTTGGCCTTGTTGATGTGGTCTAAAGGAAAGGAAAGCAACATGTTTTGCTCCAACATGGCTGCAGGAGCTGCTGGAAGGAGCGTACAAGGCGCCATCCGACTGTCTTAGGGACTCCACTCTGGATTTGTATAGTGCAGGGGTCTGCAACCTTTAAGACAAAAAGAGCCACTTTGGACCCGTTTCCAAAGGGGGAAAAAAACTGGGAGCCGCAAGACCATTGCAACATTTAAAACAAATATATCTCCGGAGCCGCGATCTGACAGCGGGCGGGAAGGTGACGTCGGGACGGTGTGTGACTAAAGCACGCACCACCCCCATGCGACGTCACAGCCAGTACAGCGCCCGCCACAGTGGGGAGTGTCGGGGCGCACAATGCGCCTCCTCCCCTCACTAGTATCTGCCCCGGAGCCGCGGCAAAGGTGTAAAAGAGCCACATGCGGCTCTGGAGCCGCGGGTTGCAGACCCCTGGTATAGTGTATACTCCTTAGCCTTTCCTTCTCTCAGATATGTCCCACAAGGCAGCGTATTATTATTTCTTTTTCCAGCATATAAATTGCATCTTTATATATTTTTTTAGACTGAAGGAAAGAAGTTGGGTGTCGTTGGCTGGGTGCAGAATACTGACTATGGCACTGTGCAAGGCCAAATCCAAGGTCCTACTGTCAAGGTGCGACAACTTCAAGAATGGCTTCAGAAGACAGGAAGCCCCAAGTCCCGCATCGACAGAGCTGAATTCCGCAATGAGAAGAAGATTGCTCGTTTAGAGCATAGTGACTTTTGTATTGTCAAATAATAGTGCCCCAGGGGGGAAAGCACTATATTTATAGTAAGAGCAATAAGCTCATTGGGAAGAAAGCGCTCCCTTTAGTTTTTATATTAATTGTTTATGTACAGATTTATTCACTTTTAACTATATATTTAAATTATTTATTTACATTGTGATTACATTGGTTACACTGAATGTTCTAAGAACTTGATGTGTTAAGAGTTGTTAATAAAGTGTATGCTTAGGTTTGTTTGTTTGTTTATTAATTTATTTATTTAACATCAGCCCCTGGAGGTACACTCCATTGTCTCTTGAGACAGGCAGATGCCAAAAAAAGTTTAGAGCATATGTACCCTGCTCTTAAATCAACAAGGCTCCCAGAGTGGCTTTACATACAATCAATTAAAACAAGGCAGTCCCTGTCCACAGGCTTACAACAATGGCAGACTTTGGTCTTTAAAATGTCAGTGGCACCCTGTGCAAGGCCAAAATCTGGTACCACCATAGCCTCTCACCTTTGCTTCTGCTCAATTCCCTACGTTATAGTTGCAAAGCCCTGCAGCGCCCTCCAGTGCGGTGGAACCGATTGCACTGTCCAAAATTCACCTCTGCCTACAATCTAAAAAGCCACAGCACATAAGGGAAAAGGGACAAGGAGGGAAGAGGGGAAAATACATCAAACTCAGACAATAGTTTTTAAAACAGTTGTTTTTATAATGACAAGCTTGCATAGTTCAGGGGTAGGAGGTACATGATGAAGCTGGGCCTTTGGCAAAACTGGTGGAATGAATGATCCCTGGAGGAAAGGATAATCAAAGGCTACTTACTAACCATGAAGTCTATGTTCTACCTCCACTATTGGAGGCTGTATGTCTCTGAATGCCTGTTGCTGGGAATCACATGTGGGAAGAATGCTGTTGCATTCACTTCTCACTTGTAGGCTTCCCATTGGTATGTGCTTGGCCACACTGGTTACTTGACTAGACAGGCCTTTGGCCTGATCCAGCAAGGCTCTTACATTCTTAACAGTGGAGCCTATCCATATAAAACTGTTTTACAAACACTTCATGTGTATGCAGTCTGCACTGCATTGAGAAGGCTATATAGCTAATGCTCAGATCTGACGAATTTAAAGAGCACAAAAAAGGCTCCAACCTGTGTGTTTCAAACCCAACATTCATCCCCTGATTTGCCTTGGCCTCTGAATAAATTTCACAGAGGCAGCTGTATTAGTCTGTTCAGCTAAAACACTATCATTGCACCTTAAAGGCTAATCAATTTTATTATGTTATCAGCTTTCATGGATTAGAGCCCAGTTCATCGGATGGAAAGAATGCACAGCGCTAGAAACAAATTTTCTGAGTTCCTTCGCTCCCTTGCCTACAGAGATTTCTTTTGCTGCTGCTTATTCCACGCCGCTTTTGCAGGGCTGACTTATCGGCCCTTCCTCCATTAGGAGCGCCCCAGAGACGTCCTACACAGACTTTGTGCGGCAAACACAAAGGATCCTACCAGCGGGGCTGGAGAATGAGAGTTTCGAAAAGACTACAATACCCAGGGTGCATTGCAACGCGTTTCTGTACGAGGGGAATCGGTGTCCCGATACTTTCGCCGGTGGCTGTTGAGCAGCAGCAGCAACAACAACAACAACGACAGGCCTTCTTCCTCAGCGCTGCCGCCGTCGAGTTTTCAGGTGGTGTCTGACAGTTAATTTCACCAGCTGAGGCGGCGGGAGATGCAAGTCGATTTGGCTGCCACGGATGTGGATTGGTGCCTTGTCCGGTTGCGGGAGGCGGAACTAGGAAGAGAAGCGGGTCTGTTGCGACCACGCCTGGGATGCAAGGAGGGAGGAGACAGAGTCTGGCCAGTGGTTTACCCGGGGCAGCCCAACAGCTTTCTACTTTGTCTTTATAAAGTCTGGAGCACCCGCTTTTCTCTCCAGCTTTGGTCACCGCAAAGTCTTTCCTCTCATCAGCTGGAATCGCTTCATAAGGGGTCTTAATTGTATTTTTAAAAGTGCATTGGCTTTATTCAATTCCTTCTAGGTACTCCTTTATTCTATTTCTCAAACCCTGGTTGGCACAACAGCAGTCCCATGAGGTGGGATAGACTGAGAGTGGCTGACTGGCCCAAGATCTCCTGAGTGAGTGTCAAAACAGAGGATAGTTTTGAACTTGCGCTTCAGGCAGTATTTTAACAATGACTCTATACTTGCTCTGCAAATACTGGTCCAAGCAATGGGAGTTGGTATTGCAGTAACCAAGAAGCAAAGGAAGCGGTGGCTAGCTGGTGCTTCCTTTTTCCTTTTTTAACTTTATGCATCCTCTCAAAGCCAACACCACACTAGCTTCTTTCTGTGTGTAACTAGTCTGAATGGACTGTACAGTTTTTGGCTGCTTCCAAATAAGTGTTTATTGTGGAATCAGTTCTCTTTTTTTATTTATTTTTGCAGCGTCCATGTAATGTTATTCACATGAAAATACCAGAGCATAATTTTTTCCTAGATTTACCCTTTCTGTGGAAAATCCAGTAGGTTAAAAATGTTGCTAATGCCCCATTTACAATATTAAGCCCCCATCTAGAACATTTGCAATAAGCACAATGTTTGTGTATCTTCAGTTATTACCATCCGTGTGCCAGCTAAATTATGGCACTCTGCATTAGTGTCCAGCAGTTATGCTTCATTTCACCCATATTACGGTAAGTTGACACAATCCTGCGTGTATATGTGGTTGTGAAACCACATGTTTGAATTCACCAAAAATCAGTTATTTGTCATAATTTAGCTTTGGCATTGATGACTTTGGATTTTGTATATATGTGCATGTTCATATGGTTTGGACAGAACATAAAGAAGTGTTGAATCAACATAGAAACAAATGGAACTATTCTGCAATTGCTGAACTTTTCTAAAATGAGAACTGAATTTTGTTGACAAATGCTGCAAACTGGGCCTAAGCACCATTTGACTCTATGAGGCTTACTTATGTGTAGGCAAATATAGGATTGTGCTGTAAGGCAACAAGAATGACCATGGAAACAAACTAGGGAAATGTTAAGGAATTTATGTGGAGTCTGGCTAAATATATCTATTAAGCTTTTGGTTGTTTTCACTCTGTTTTCTTATAGGGGATTCAAAGAAAGTGGCAGTACATATCCAGTCTCCTGAGGTTTTCATCCTTCCACTTTTGTGATGATCAAATGCTTGGCTGAAGAAGTGCAAACCAGCTTGCGGTCTGGAGTGGCCATCAACTCACTAGGCCAGTGTGTTGAGGAGCTTGTCCTTAACAGCATAGATGCGAAAGCAACATGTGTGGCTGTCCGATTGGATATGGAAACTTTTAAAGTCCAGGTGGTGGATAATGGCAGTGGGATGGGAAGAGATGACCTCAACAAAGTGGGAAATAGGTATTTTACCAGTAAATGCTACTCAGTGGAAGACCTAGAAAATCTAAAGTTTTATGGCTTCCGTGGAGAAGCTTTGGCAAGCATAGCAAACATGGCCAATATATTGGAAATATCATCCAAGACAAATAAGGTAGCAAAAACCTTCCTGAAACTGTTTCACAATGGAAAAGGACTGGAAGTCTCTGAAACAGAATTGAATAGACCAAGTGCTGGAACAACAGTGACTGCATACAATTTATTCCACCAATTACCTGTGAGAAGAAAGTGCATGGATTCCAGATTGGAATTTGAGAGAGTGAGGCATAAAGTAGAGGCTCTTTCACTTATTCATCCCTCCATCTCATTTTCTTTAAGGAATGATGCTTCCTGTTCAATGGTGCTTCAGTTACCAAAGACAAAAGATACACGATCTCGGTTTTCTCAGATATATGATCTAGGTAGATCCCAGAAATTACGAGAAATAAATTATAAATCTGCAGGATTCGAGATAAGTGGTTTTATCAGTTCTGAAGGGCATTACAATAAGAATATTCAGTTTCTATATGTGAATAATAGATTGGTATTAAAAACAAGATTGCATAAACTTATTGACTTTTTATTAAGAAAACAAAGCATTATATGCAAGACAAAAAGTGGGTCTTCGACTTCAAGTCCTGCTCGTCAGCGCTCTGGCCCAGAGCTCTATGGAGTCTTTATTATCAATGTGAAATGTCCATATGATGCGTATGATGTGTGTTTGGAACCTGCAAAAACTCTAATAGAGTTTCACAACTGGAATGCTCTCCTAGATTGCATTGAGGAAGGAGTAAAATGTTTTTTAAAGCGAGAACATTTATTTATTGAGCTGTGTGGTGAAGACGTTAAAGAATTTAATGAAAACAGTGACTTTTGTTTAGTTAAAACTCTAGATTTACACCCATCTCTCCTTGAGGAGAAGGACTTGCAGGAGAGTTTCAAGAGAGCTTCTGATAATATTGTGGATTCTTATGAAATGTTTAATCTGCAGTCAAAGTCTGTCAAAAGGAAATTAATTCATGAAAATAAGACATCAGACCACACAGCACCAACTAACAATTTGGAGGGAATAGATGCTGGCTCAGATTTGACCAGCACTGGACCTGTTTATGATCTGAGTAGCAGTAATGTGAAGAATTGTCTGCCTGACAAAAATGGCACAATTCCCAGCTTGCCAAAGTTGGGTAACCTACACCAAGAATCAAACATTTCTGATAATCTCCCTGTTGAACCAATTAATTCCAAGTGTTCAGAAGAAATCAGCAAACAGAACAGGGCAGTTGCTTTAGAAATAGACAAGTATGCTTCTACTTCACTTTGTACTGAGAAACATGATAACTGTGCAAATAGGCAACAAGACAGAGCCCTTCAGGAAAGTAACCCCAGCACTGTCACTCTGAGACATGTTGAAGCTGTGGAAGATGTTAATGACTTTGAAGGTGAATCTCTTCTTGGAAATGGGTTGATAGGAAAATATAAGCCAGTGACAGATAGGGAACCTTCTGCAGGATCAAATGTCAATGGAGAAGTGGTAATGGGAAGGGGAAAAATCAAGTTGTGTTCCACAGGCCTTATAACACATCTGATGCAAAATCTGCCACCTCACAAAACAACAGAAATTAACAGTTCATTAGACAGACCGACACAACTGGGTCCAATAAGTGCCAAGGATATATTTGGAAAAAAGCTAGTGTTTTCAGAGAAAACTCCAAGTGCTGAAGAAAATTTGAGGAAAGCCAGTGCTGCCATTGGAAACAAATGTAAGAGGAAGAAGAACATGTCAGGTCAAAAGAATGAGGTAGTTTCCTTTCCTCCACATGGTAGTGTTGACTTTGTAACATCACATGTCAAAGAATTTATTTATAAGGCACCTTCAGGTCCTGTTCATCATCTAGACAGTGCAACTCAGACTAGGGAAATGATTGAGCCTTCAGTTAGGCCTAGATCCTGTGGCTTTACAAAACTAAGCTTGCATCCAAAGCTGGGGTCATTAGATAGATTCAGAAGACATTATGGGAACTTAAAGAGTACGCCAACAACTGATGCGGAAAAGAGTGAGGTTAAAAGGCCAGCCTGTGGCAGGTATCCCACTAATGAGACTACAAATTTTCAGAACTCTAGTACCTGTGAGATTCCAACCAAGGAACATTTTGTGTCTAATAACAGTGGTCATGATTGCCGTTTTTCTTTAGAAAGATCTCATCACTCCATAGAAGAAAGTCTATTACATGGAGAAGCTGTTCATATAAGGGAAAGTCCTCTGACACTGACAGAATACTCTCAGATAAAAAATAAACCTCTTTCTGACACTAGCTTCACAGGAACACTTGCCTCTAAAGTATCTAGAATGAAGGACTGCCTTATAGAAACTTTAACTACAGAACCTTTAGGGCATACTTCAGAACAATCACAAGCACATTCAAGCCAAAAAGATGAAGTCAGACATGACCACCTATCTCAAAATAATCTTTTGCAGAGTGCTTGCCAAATACCTCAAATTTCCCCAAGAAAAACAGGAGCAGAGAGTTTTTCTTTTGCTTCAGCCTCTGATGAGCAGGATGATCCTGGAGGAATCTCTAGCACAAGACCTGGGAACGCGGAAGATACTGTCAACCATTGTTTCATTGACACTGATGGGGAATATGCAGTTTCCTCAAACAGAAGTTTAGCTTTGCCCAATAAAGAGGCTGATTCTGAAGGCTCCTGTGAAAATACAGGCGTTGTGGATGGATTTATAAAGCAAGCTGGGAAAGCCTCTGAACTGCAAAATGTGAACTTGACTGGCAATATGGAGGATGCTGCAGATAACTCAAGTGCAGCTGAGGAGGAAGAGCCACAGTTGCATCATTCTGAATGGTTTCAGCAGTTTGATGCTTCGTTGGGTAGGATGGTATACATCAACAAACTGACTGGACTGAGCACCTATACTGCTCCCAGCGAGGAACCTCAGGCTGTATGTACTAAAGATATAAGCACAGTGGCTGTAAACGTTGTCATGGAGAGTGGTAAGTTCACAGTGTTTTTTCAGGTTTGCTTATTGTCAGGGATTATTTAGTTGTGATTCCTGCATTGCAGGAGGTTGGACGAGATGACCCCCTTCAGTTCTGTGATTCTATGAGCACAAAACCATGTAACCACCTGTAGCGGGGTAGGCAGTGGGGGGAGAGGAAGGAAGAAAGTCCAGGTGTTTGAAAAAAATATTCATTTCAGTCTCAACACCTTTTGGAACAGTCCTTCAAGAGAGAGGGAATACATTCTCTGAAGAAGAGTTGTCACCAGTGTTTTTATGCACTTGATGAGAACTGTTCAAAACATGCCCCTGAAGCATGTTGGGCCTGGAATGAATTTTCCTTCAAGCACTTGGGAGTTTCTTCCCCAACCCCACCTCCCACTCCCTGCTGAAAACCACTGTTCTTTTATTTCTGAACAGTTTATATGCAGGTCTCCTTGCTGATGTGTCTTTCGTAATTCATATAGTGTTGACTGAATCTTATTTCTCCATCATTACAGTGTTGCACTGATGTGATTCTTGAATGTTTTGTATTATGCTAATCACCTATTGATCCTTTTATAATAAAAAAACAGCAAGTGGACATTTTTGTAGACTAGCACTTGTAAGCACATCTATAGAAGTAATTCTTTTGTTGGGTATTTAGGGTTTCAGTGCAGATGCCACCCATTTAGAAGTGAGCTTATTGTGCCCTTCCTTCCAAGACCTCGGCAAGAGAGGAGTTTAGCAAGCCAAGATTTCAGAGGTAGGCCAGGACATAGAGTACTATGTTAAATAATAACAAACCAAAGAATTCTGCCAGCTGTCCCAACAGGAACTTGGAGTGATTCAAGGTCTCTTAACAATGGGACTTGTATGAATCACTTGACGTGTGGAATTGGAAATAACTTTTTTAAGGGTCAAAGTCAATTAAAATGTGGATAGCATGCAGTGCCTACTTCTATGTAAACAACAGTGATTTGAAGAGGAAAATTAATCCCTTTCTTCTGATTGTCCTTGTTCTCGTCTGGAAATGACACCATATTTAATTTTTGAGATCTTTATGAATCAAGGAAAGGTGAATCATTGTTCTGGTATGTGTTTTCTCTAGTAGGAATGAGCAACTTACTTCAAGCCCTCTTTAACATTTCAAGGCAGGGCAGATTGTTGTACTAAAACACACACTGGAGGAAGATCCTGACGCTTTAACAATCTCACCTAAAGGTGACAGAGCTACTTAAGCAGCGGTTTGGGGATACAAACTTTGCTTTGTATCCTTCTATATAAATAGTGCAGTGAAGTGGTTTTCTAATCTTGTGCAGATGTGATAAAATAAAATCTCAAATGTCATAATGGGCAGTGTGCTTTTTCTACTCGGATATTATCTTAACTTGTAGATGGAAAAAATATGAACCAACCCCCATAGTTTCAATACTTTGCATATATTCTCTTCTAGATACACAAGGAGAATCTCTCCAGTCCTTGTTTTCTGAATGGGACAATCCTGTGTTTGCTCACTTTCCAGAGGTGGGTGGAATTGCGTCACCATTAATTATTGGGATTTGCTTCTGTTTTATGTTGACTTGTGATTTTTGGACTGAGATAATAATTGTTATATAGATTTATGGAACTGTCCAAAAACTTACCACTCACGCCTCTTATGCTTAGTCTACAAGTCCTTCATGCAATTTGGAAATTGGTGGTATTTTTGTTCAAACTTTTCCAAAAGCTTATCCTGTTTCATTTGGAAGCCAAATTGCTTTTATAGGCCCTGCTTAGTTTACCAAAACAACAATCTTGACTTGAGGATAAAGCACTGTGCCCTAGTTATAAGCTAAATGGTTTATAGCACAGTTTTCAGTTATCTCTGGCAATGTAAATAGTGCAATGTGATTATTCTTGTAGGACTAACTGGATTCTATAATGTGATAGGGAAGCTATAGTGTTATCCATTGCATTTGCTGCTCATTTAAATTAAGTTTCTTTACTCATGAGGGATATGGCTATCTTTAGAATAAATGTATTTATTTGAAACTGAGTCCAACTGAGCTTCAAGGAAACTGCTTTCAAGTAAATATATAGAAGGAGTTGTGATGGAAAGTATACACTATGCCCATTAGGTTATATTCATATTTTAACTTGGCAGTAGTCAAGTCAGAGTAGCAAACCTTCTGCTGTTGCCTTTTAAAAAATAACATCAGCTTCAAGCTTCAGTCCAGTAAGGGATAGCTTCCATCATTATCGTTATCATCTCAAACTGATGTAGACATTAAGCATCTGTGTAAGGTGACAACAATAGTGGGTGATAGTTTTACTAGCTCGTTGCATCCACTCCAAATACAACAAAATGCAGATACTAGAGTAGGTGACCACATTGCTTCTCAAATATCAGTGGGACCAATTTAAATGTTTTGGGTAAGATTGCTGCAAAAAACCACTTATCTTGATCAGAAGGACTGCACACTGTTGATGTTACAACTTTATTTAGCGTCCCACAGAGGTTTGCAAGATGGTGTGGGAAACACCCATGTCAATACTATTTAAATGGGACTTTGAGTTCTGTTATGAAGAGCATTGTATAAAAACAATTGTTCATATGATTTTGAGTTCTGATATTTGTTGTTCCAGCGGACATCCTAATAAGTTAATTTTGATTATATGTTTTATAGGTTGCTCTTAATGTGAGCAGTGGGCAAGCTGATAATCTTGCTGTGAAAATCCATAACATCCTGTATCCATATAGGTTCACCAAGAAGATGATTGATTCAGTGCAGGTAAATATGCTAACAATTTGCATAAAACATTTCTTTTGAGTTGGAAAGATACAGACAGTGCAGTAGTTAATAGTTGTTGTTGTTGTTAGCAAATAATGTTTTATTGGTGTATGTCAACAAATTGATGAACTAGTGAAATATTTTTGTTGAATTATTATACAGTTATTATAGATTTATTTGTAAGTTTTAATGAATAGTCAACTGAATGTGTTACAGGTTCTTAATCAAGTGGACAATAAATTTATTGCTTGTTTGATAAATACTACGGCAGATGAGAATGAAGACACAGGTAAGAATGCTACTTCCTCTGAGTAATGGGGTTTTGCAGCTTTTGTAGAACTTGGCTTTACCCAGGACAATGACATAACTCTTTTCATCTTGAACCAGTAATGGCATTTCTAAGCTGGCATCCTGGGCCATGTTGCTTTTGAGAAGACTTTAATCTCTACTCCTCAGTTGAAGAGCAGAGATTAAATGCTGCTCTCTTGGCTGCATGATCCTGTTCCGTGCTGGGAATGGGGCACACAGGCAGTGCAAGACTAAACTCCATCATCCAGCCTCTCAGTTGATGTCACCAATGTTGTCAGCTGATGGCCCAGTGGGGGTGATCTGGGGAAGATGGTCTTGTGGGCCAAATTGGATCCCCCTTGTGGGCCAGGATTGGTCTACATGCTGGAGGTTCCCAACCCCTGGTCAATAGGACAAATCTGCAAAATATCTTAATGATATGATGTAGATTCAAATAATGATTGCTAATTCATAAATTAGTGTGTAGAATAGACTTTTATTGAATTCATCTGTAGAACATATCAAAAGAGAACCTAATTAACCTTGCATCGAGAGTAGACTTTACAATATTAACACCTTAAAACATCTTAAGATCGCTCTTTGTCTGGGGAAGTAATGTGTAAAAATACACATTTTTACACATTTACAATTTTCTTATTTCTAGTGCTTGAAAGTAATATAACAGGTTTTCCATTAATGCCCAATCTAAACATTTTTTAGCTATTCTTTTACTTTCTGTATTCTTTGTTATCGCCAATCCTTTGCACACAATATTATTGCCACAGCTTGTATGTAAGAAGTTACTTCCTTGGTGTGGGGTTTTTCCCCATACCAAGCCTTTGACATAATTCAGTTTTTCAAAAATGGGATTTAAAAGAATCTCTTAAACAATAACAGACACTATTACGCATTTTATCTTCTTCCCTGATACTTTTTTGCTGCATGACATATAAGATAATATCCCCTCTTTCTTTTTTTTTTTTTAACATTTCCAGCATATGCTCAGAAAACTTCTATTTATTCTATTGGATGAGATGAGATCAAAAGAAAATTGTAGCACAAGTTTATATGCTGAATTTTGTATGATGCCTTTTGATCTAGGTGGAAATCTCTTAGTGCTGGTGGATCAGCATGCAGCCCATGAGCGTATCCGCCTAGAGCAACTTATTACAGGTATAGTTACAGGTGGTTAAAAAAAAAAGCAGCTTTCTTCCTTTTCTGATGCAAATGTGTATTATATTTGTTGTGATGTATGTCAGTTAATTGTAGAGAATGAAAATATAGGATCAGTTTCATTGTGAGAACCAGCATCCCCAACATTGGCTTCTTTTGATTTTTCTTTACATCCCATATTTTTAGCTGATTGTGAATAATCTCCTCTGTCCAACAAGGGATGTGTATTTTTCAAGCCTCAGGAGATTCTGGCCGCAACTCAGTAGAACACAGCAGCAGTCCATTGTGCCTATAACAGTTCATTGACCTCCTTGTCAACAAGAGTTATGAATTTTCTACAGGGAAGAGTCCAAGAGAAACTTTTCTGGTTGTAGCCTGGCAGCGAAAATTGCTCAAGAATGTGAAAAGCCCTTGGGACTGCAAAAAGTGTTTGCTAAAGGATTTAAATGGAGTCACTATACTTGTAACAGCTTGCTTGGCTATTTTTTGGGTGGGTCATGCGTTAAAGGAAATTATAATTGTTACCTATTCGGATGGCCATGGTTGATACTGGCTGGGAATCCTCATGTCTCATGAACAAGCTTGTGGTTGAAAATAGAGAATATTCCGTTCTTAATATTATAGGTCCCCCATCCACTGCTGAAGAAAATACTATGTTACTTCAAACTGCATGCATGTTGCATTCTAAAACATAGGGCTGTAGGATGAGGCAGTAAGGCACATTTCTTATATATAAGATAGATAACAGTGCATTTGTTGTTATCAGATTCCTATGAGAAGCAACCAGAAAAATTGGGCAAGAAGAAATTGCTGGCCTCCACTGTTTGCCCCCCATTGGAGATTGAGATTACAGAGGAGCAGAGGAGACTCTTATGGTTGGTATTAGCCAGACTGTGAATTGGCTGTGCTTTTTATTTCTGTTTTAAAATACATGCAACTTTTTCTGGTTTCAGCCCATCCAAAGCAGCTTACAACAATAAAAACGACAAGTATCAAAAATCAATTATTTCTAAAACCAAGAATAACACAGATTCACAAGGATAAGACAGACCAGCACCTTAAATTAGGCCTGGACACACACTGGCAGCCAGTGTAGCTGGTATCGCACAGGTGATATTGAAGCTGAATGAGTATCTCCTTCTCTGAGTTGTTCCTCTTCTGTGGTAGACGGATTATGAAGTTCCAAGTTACATTGGTTGGAAGTGGAAAAGATTTGTTTGCTCAATCTCCAAGGACTGAAGAGTAGTCTTGTTCAAGTATTTAAATCTCCCAGTTGGAGATCAATTGGGTATTAGATTAAACTTTATTAGGGTACAGGCCCCCTAACACTTCTGAAAAAGTGGCTTGTTTTGCCTTTAAAGCGACAATTTTAAAGAGAAAAGTTTGTGGGGATGATAACCTATATTCTTCAATGGAGAAAACTCTTATCTGACAGAAAGTTTGGTTTTAATATTTATTTTAACTCTGTAATGTATTCTATTCTGCTTTTATTCTGTTTTACATTTTTTATCTTTTGCAATGGCTTCAGCTATGCAAATAAATAATATTTATACTTTAAAGAAACTACTGTATCCACTGACCTGGAAATAAGCAACTTACTTCTCAATAAACATTTATTTGGTTGTGGTGTAATAGGGTATGTTTTGACCATAAATCATGATAAAATTTACAATCTAAAAAGATATGTTCAAATACAAGTTCATTTGCTGTTAAATCTAATCATAAACTTTTTTTCCTGAACTGAACAATGAGTAATGCTCTCTAATAGAAGCTCTGCTCCTCCATAGAATTATTTCTCACCTTTTTTTTTTTTTTTTGGTAAAGAAAGTATATCAGCAAATGATTGTGGTGATCCTTGATTATACTGTGTTTCTTTTTAAGAAAGTGCAGTAATTGTAGTTTGGGAGTTTGTGGAAAGGAATATCCAAGGTTGATCTTCCATTTCAGAGTCTTGTGCTTCCATTTTAATTACTAGGTGCTGCCAAAAAAGTCTGGAGGACTTAGGCCTTGAATTATCCTTTCCAGAGAACAATCGCTCTCAGATTCTTATTGGGAAAGTGCCACTGTGTTTTGTGGAGAAAGAGGCCAATGAATTGCGCCGTGGCAGGCAGACGGTGACGAAGAGCATTGTGCAGGTGATATGTGGATGTGAATAATTTACTATGTCTGCTCTATAATAACGATCGGCAGCAAGTTGCTTGGAAGTCCTGTCTGCATTACAATCACTCTTGTTCCCTGCCCTGCATAACTAGGAGTCTGTATGAAGTCCTGAAAACAGAAAGATACCATGAAGTGTGGGAGAACTCTTATGTGGCACCCCACACCAGTAACAGACAGCGTGGTGGGACTGACCTCCTGACAGTGGAGTCACTGCTGCTTGCCAGCTGGAGAGGTTGGTGTGGTGCAAATGCACCGGTTGGTGTGGCAGATTGGCTCTGCACTGCACCAACCTTTGTGCCACCTTGCCCCTCTCCCTCACCTTCTGGGCAAACAGCTGTGTGGTGATCACACAGGGTCCCCGGACGTTTGACGGTCTATTGACCCTGTGCCACCACTGTAATTGCTTTCTTCGCTGCCACCAACTCGGTTCTCACGGGTACACACAGAGTCCAGTCAGTTGTTAACATTAACAAATAATCAAGTTTATTTATAGGCATGAACAAGCTTATGGTTTCAGTTAATTTTTCTTGTCATTTTCTTAATCTTATTTCCTTAACTGTCCTATTCGTTCCTAACAACTTCGAACTTATTATCCCAACTAACTATCTGACTCCACCTAACAATTCCTCTCACTCTCTCACCACACAACTCGACCAACCCACAGACTTTTCCTCCCTCTTCCTTCTCCAACTCCCAACTCTCAACTCACTTTTCAACCACTCCAACTCTAACTCCTCCTATCAGTTTCCATTGGCCAATCACTTCACACTCATTTAACCCTTTCCTTATGACCCACCTAGGAGGCAAACGCCACAAGCTGCAACTCAGCTGTTGGGAGGTCAGGTGAGCACCACTACCACGCCATCCACTACAGCCTCATATTTTTTCCATGTGTCATCATTGTTTATTTGTATGCTGCTTTTTCATCATAGATCATGCTCAAAGCGGCTTACAACTTCAAAAAGTCTACATAATTCACGAGCATTTACAAGACAGAACAATATGTAAATAGTTATATAAACAATAGGCTAATGAAAACATCTCTGATTAATAAATATACAATAAGATTAAACAATCCACTGATTTTTTTTTTGATTTTTTTTTGAGAGTAATCATATAAAAAACATTTACTGCTTGGTTAAAGGGCACCAAATATTATACACAAAAAGAAAGACTTTTTCCTAACCTCATCCACCTCATTGAATGAGAGAAAGAAATGCAAGAAACAACAAAAATTTAAAATGATGGGTGAAAAGGCATGTTGGATAGGAAATATCGTCCTGTCTCTTACCCACCTAGCACCTTTTAATATGCCACCTAGCATCTTGTAATGATCTCTCTCTCTCTCTCTCTCTCTCTCTCTCTCTCTCTCTCTTTTATTAAAGATTTTCTTGTTTTACAGAAGTATGTGTAATGTCTCTCGTATTTTTTCCATGTAACATTTTTACAAATCAGTTTCATTTGTTGAGACATTTGGGGAATACAGCCTCATATCTGTGACTTTTTAATTTAAGAAACAGGCTAGAGATCAGTTTAGAGCTTGTATTACTTTTCGGAAACCAGATGTCCTCATTGACCATGCATGATTCCTGAGTCATTTCAACCTCAGGATTGCTTCGTGTGTTACAGGTTGTCAATGCAGCTTTATAAAGCTCTTTCCAATGCTAAAAAAAGAGGGATGGAGCACTTCGTACAATTGTATTGTATTGGAAGTCTTATGTTGTTAACAGAGATAGGTTTGCTTTCCTCCACTTGCCATATTGAGACTTGTGAGTGGGTACTCTTTATGACAAAGAAGCGAATTAGCAGTTGCCTTTCCTCCAAGTTGGTTTGTGTGTGTGTTGGCACACATACCATCTTGCTTACTGTGGAAGAAGCGCACATTCAGTTTTTGACATTCTATAATAACCAGAGTTTATACAAAATGCACTGAATGACAGCCAAGGCTGCACTTTTAAGGGAAATAATGTAGTTGGGGAATTACATTCACATTTAATGACTGCAGGTAACTGTGAGAGGGTGCAGCAGAAGCTGGGTAGGTGTTGTCTGGTTATAGGTTATGTTTCTCCTGTATGCATCCACTTTGGAGATCTGTATTTGAAAACTGTTTCCACATGTGGATTATGTTGCACATTAGGCATAGACTCTGAGGATCTGGAATGGTGAGGAGAATAAAAATACTGGAAGACGTATGAGGAAAATTCTATTCAGAGATGCTACCAGATTAAAGCATGATCTTTCAGTATTGTTTCCACTGTATCGGTTAAGTTTTTCCTGAGCTTTGGCGGTGTTACATACAGGTCTTGATCAGGCAGACTGGAACAGCTTGCTAATAATTCTTACCTAAAGTGGATAGGTTATTTACTCTGCAGATGTATTAGCTGCTTCATATAGATAGCAGCCTAATCATAAGATATTTAACATCCAAATATATAGAAATGATACTTAAACCTGCAGAGCATTTTATACCTAGGATTTGCTTAGCCTGTTTTCCATTGTAATTGGCAAAATGGGTTTGGGGAAACTGCAGTCATACTCATGCATGAAAAGCCATTAAGGCTGATAGTCAACCAAGTTTTAATCAGAGTGGACCCATTGAAATTAATGAACATGACTAAGTTAGGTCCATTAATTCCAGTGGGTGTACTCCAAGTAAACTTAGTTGACTACTACCCATTAATTTATTTTGAAACATTTCTGTATCATCTTTCAATTCAAAATTTCCAGGGCAGTTTATAATAACTAATTAAAACGCAATAAATTTAACATTGTATCTGCAAGTTTACTACAGAGTGGGCTTCTTAGTTCCATCTACATACTTTCCTCTGAGACATCTGCTGTGCTGAAATGGGAATGTATACATCCTTTGTATTCTGATTTTTTATTTTGTTACCATGGTTTTGATAATCCCTTTTTGAAGGAGAGATTTTGTTTGTGAGGGTGAGAAAAGAACATAACCTCATTTGTCTGATCTGTATCTTTTGTATTTTTTTAGGAGTTCATTCGAGAGGAAATTGAGGTATGGTGTGTGTGGTTTATAAAGAAGAGCTGTATGAATTAGACATGACTCGCACATTACCCTCCTAAAGTCAGAATTTCCATCTGCATGTTTTGGAATCCTGAGGTTGGGGCAGACTCCTTCCCACCAGTGGCCAGAACAGGAGGATAAGAAAAGCCAGCCCTCCCTATATGCTTGGGGAGGAGTTGGAAGAAAGAGAGCAGCCGCATCATGTTGTCCTTGGACCTGTGACATCTAACTGTTTCAAAGCAAATGTACCTTCTTCACTCTTGCCATTGGTAGACGGCAATTCACCCCCTTCTTTGAGATTCTAAAACAACACAGCCCAAAAATAGTGAAGCTCCCAGAATAAACACAGTAACAAAACAGTGTCTTGAAGGGAGCAGATACATCAGTAAATAAATAACCATGTATGTTTAAACCACAAATGGCCTTTCACTGGAGAATCTGTGGTACAAACTGTTGTTACATGGAAAAGAAAGAGGGAAAATATACAGTGCTCCACATAAATTGTTCTTTTATTGTGTAGGGTTCTAAAATAACCAGAGGAGAATTCATATTCCCTTGTTAAAGGAACTAACAGTCTGTAACAGCCTGAGGGCTGTTCACAGCTTACACTTGGGTGAGGTTAATTACTCGGAGAAGGAAAACAATTAGTAACTCTGGACCAAACCACCCCCAGGATTATGAAGAGGATTGTGAGCAAAATACTTGAAGGGAGCTCTCTGCTGATCACTCCTCCCCTCCTTGCTGAGGAAGAAGTCCAATGCTTGGGTGCAACAGTAAATTGTTTCAAATTTAGAGCTCGTCCCCATTTCCACTTGTGCTGTGTCTGAGCAGTTTTCCCTTTGCCCTGCTCCTTTCCCAGGGAAAGACTGCTCTTTAGTACTAAATTGGAGCAAATGTGAATCCAGGGGAAAAGCTGAATTGCTGTTTGCTCTGATTGAGTGCTAAAGAGGGGTTTCGCCCAGTGAAAGCAGCAGGACAACAGGAAGTGTGGATATGCCCTTTGTCGACTGCTGGTGCAGAGCATGGCATGAGAACGGCAAGGAGGTTATATGGACCACCTAGGACCTCACTATCTCTAGTTGCTGTGACTTTTCATTCTTAGTTGTCTTTAGAAACAATTGTTGTTTTTCAGCTTCTGCAATCCACAGGAGGGGCACGAGGGACACTGCCTCTAACAATTCTGAAGGTGCTGGCTTCCCAGGCTTGCCATGGTAAGGAAAGCATTGTTTATCTTGGGCCACCTTTCTTCTACAGAAACCTTCCTCACACTTTCAGAGAGGACAGGTGTAGTTTTAATTAAAAGCAGAACAGCAGGGATCTATAATGTTTCATACTGAAACTGTGCTTCCGTATATCAGTTTACTGTGAATTCAGTGCTGCTCGTGCATGCAAGTTTTCTGCTGCATCTAAATAACATCATCCTTATCAAAATGCCATCCCATGTTGTTTTCCCATTTAATCCAGATTTACCATTTTCATGGAGGATCCGAAGTGAACTCCCCATGAACAGTAATGGGGGAGTGGGGAATGAAATGTCATTTTGATGAGGATGATGTTGTTGTGTGGATGTCGTCATGTGTATTCTGTGAAAAACTTGCATACACAAGCAGAAATGTGGAGAGAAATCTGCCTTTCATTTTCACAACTCTTGTTTCTTGCTCACCCTCACGGGCAAAAAACGGGTTTTACTGCAGGTATGAATTGCAAGTTGTGTGCTATTGGTTGCCGTAGGGAAACAGATATTAACATAGTTATAGAGCTTTGGAGGGGGGGTCCCTCTCCTTTTATGCAACTTCATGGCTAGGAAAGAGCTGCCCTTCTTGTAGAGTTACTCCATCCAGCCTCTTCTTTTTTCAGGTGCTATTAAGTTTAATCACAGCTTGACTTTGGAAGAGAGCTGCCATCTTATGGAAGCTTTGTCATGTTGTCAGTTACCTTTTCAATGTGCTCATGGGAGACCTTCGATGCTGCCTCTTGCTGATGTAGATCACTTGCAGCAGGAAAGTCAGGTATTACATTCAGCAGACAAAACACACAGGATGTGGTGACTGAGTGTGCCTATCCTAACAGAAATTTCATACTAACCATCAAGTTTGCCTGGGTAGAACACACTACAGTGGTGCCTCGCAAGACGAAAAGAATCCGTTCCGCGATTCTCTTCGTCTAGCGGTTTTTTCATCTTGCGAAGCAACCCCATTAGCGGCTAAGCGGATTAGCGCTATTAGCGGTTTAGCGGCTATTAAAGGATTAGCGGCTAAGCTGCTAAAAGGCTATTAGTGGCTTAGCGGCTTTGAAAAGGGGGGGGGAAGCGAAAAAAATTTGGCGAGACTCGCAAGACGTTTTCGTCTTGCGAAGCCAGCCCATAGGGAAATTCGTCTTGCAAAGCGCATCGCAAACGGAAAACCCTTTCGTCTAGCGGGTTTTTCGTCTTGCGGGGCACCACTGTACTTCAGTTTTCTTCTTCTGTATGTGTATATATTACATGCAACCTTTTTTTTTTTTTTTATTATAATGTTTATTGAAGTTTTCCAAAAGAAAAAAAACAAAAAGAAAAAGAAAAAGAGAAACATACACAGAAAAAAGAACGAAAGTAAGAACATCCAAAACCAACCCTTACAACAATAATCATATCCTCTTTTAGACTTCCTTCAACGTTACTGACAATCGTTCATTATTATCCTTTTGATACGCATTTCTTCCTTCTTTCCATATTGCCTTTTATTCATCCCATCCTTACAATCTCTACTGACAATATTTATTATTTATTTACAAAGCCTCTTTAAAACATGCTACCGTTATTTTCACACCATAATTGCTTTCCAGATAACACACAAATTTCTCCCAGTCTTTTATAAATTTTTGATCTTTAGAATATCTAATTTTCCCTGTTAATCTATCCAATTCAGCGTACTCTGTTAGTTTCACTCTCCACTCTTCTACCGTTGGAACCTCCTCTGACTTCCATTTCTGAGCTAGCGTAACTCTGGCAGCTGTTACAGCGTACTGGAAAAGTTTATGATCTTTTCTTCTGACATCCTTCCCTATAATTCCTAAAAGAAATGCTTCTGGTCTTTTCACAAAAGTATACTTCAGCATCTTTTTCAGCTCGTTATAGATCTCCTCCCAAAAGCTTTTGACTTTTTTACACTCCCACCACTGATGGAAGAATGTCCCCACCTTATCTTTGCACTTCCAGCACTTATTATCAACCTTGTACATCCTTGCCAGTTTAGTGGGTGACAGATACCATCTGTAAAGCATTTTCATCGTGTTTTCCCTCAATAGCGTGCAAGCCGTAAATTTTGTGTTCTCTTTCCACAACCTTTCCCAATCCTCAATTTGAATATTATAACCAAAATCCCTTTCCCATTGTACCATCACCGATTTCACCTCTTCGTCTTGTGTGTGCCACTTCAACAGTAGTTTGTACATTTTTGACAGATTTTTATCTTCAGTATTTATTATCTCTTTTTGAAAAATAGACTCTTTTTCTTCATAGTTCCTCTCCTTCAGCTCTTTTTTAAACATTTCATTTATCTGAAAATAATTTAGCCAATCATATGTCAGTGCTTTAATTTGTTCATAGGGCTTTATTTTCCACTTCCCTCCCTCTTTAATAACCATTTCTCCATAGTTTCCCCACTTCCCTCTCATATTAGTTGTCTTAATACACCTCATTTCTAACGGGGATAACCAGTGCGGGATTTTCGGTTCTAATATATCTTTATATCTGTCCCATACCTCTATTAATGCACCTCTAAAAATGTGGTTAGTGAATCCCTTATGCACCCTCTTTTTGTCGCTCCATAGGTACCCGTGCCACCCGAATCTGTTGTTAAACCCTTCCAAGTCTAATAATTCTTTATTCTCCAACTTTACCCATTCTTTTAACCAGCATAGGCATGCCGCCTCATAGTAAAGTCTCATGTCTGGTAGGGAGAAGCCACCTCTTTCCTTTATATCTGTTAATAACTTAAATTTAATTCTGGGCTTCTTCCCTTCCCAGACATATCTCGAGATCGCCTTTTGCCACTCTTTAAAAGTTTTTAAACCTCTTATTATGGGTATCGTTTGGAACAAAAATAACAGCTTAGGGAGCACCATCATCTTTACCATTGAGATTCTGCCCCAGAGTGACAATTTCATTCTAGCCCAAATCTCCAAGTCTTTTTTCACACCTTTCCAAACCGGGATATAATTATATTGATATAAATCTATGTTTTTATCAGAAAGCCATATTCCTAAATATTTAATCTTCTTTACCGCCTCAATCTCTGTTCTTTGTTGTAACCTGCAACCTTTTAGGGTAGAACCTTCCCAATGTGGTTTACTTCAAATTTGGATAGAGAGCTTTAATAATGTGCAAAAACTATCCAGCATCTCATCTGAGAATTAGTTCAGTTGAAGTCCTATGTGACTATAAAGGCCTTTTCAAAATAAGATTTAGCTTTTTGAATAATACCTGTAAAGGAACACATGAGGAATCAGAACTGAACATCCATGTCCATGTGGATTCCTGAACAGGACCAGGCAAAAATCTAATACATTTCTTGCAGATCTTTTCCAGTGCAATCCTATACAATGTCTACTCAGTGGTAAGTCATATTGAGTTCAGTGGGGCTTACTCTCAGGCAAGTAGAAACAAGCACTGTTCATGATGATTGTATGACAACAAGTTTTAATTAATTTTGCAGAAAAACAAAAAGTAAACTCTGAGGGTACTCTCCGTTTAAATATCAATTTGTACAGAATTTTATAAGCAATATTATTGGATTATTTTCTTTGAGTTAAGGTATGTGTGACCAAGTCATTAATGTTCTTTCTTCTGCTTCAGCCTAGACCTAATCTGGCTAAACTAAAGAAAATGGTGAAGTGCTGGCAACTCTTTGGGAAAGAGAAGGACTGTTGTACCTGAAAGCGCTGACCAGATCTTAAAATTTCATTGAATGCTGATGCCTCTCAACAGGTAGTGCTTGAGGCAAACACCAATAGATGTTCCTGTTATGGAACACACATTACTGTGGAACCAGGATCAACTCTGAAAGCACAAGAAAAGAAGGAACTTCAGCATCCTGAATTCATTCAGCAAGGACCAGGATTGTCTAATACTTTAAAAATATATGAGGCAGAATATTCACATCTGTGCTCCTGAAAAATGTGGAGTGACTTGAATTGCACTAGCACTGTATAATTAAATGCTTTTGAAAGGTTGTTTTGTAAAATAATAATAGTAAAATAATAATAGAATCACACCCTTGGCTCATTGCTTTATGGTCCTACAGAGATTCAACATTTGATCAGAACTGTTGCTTCAACCAAATTATTATACTGCTTACCTTAGTATTTTTGTCATTTGGTATTTCAAGTCACTTTTAAATGCTGATTTGCATTATCCAACTGATGCAGGCTAGAGTTTCAAACTGAATTACCACCAAAATAAAATGCTTCTTATTCTTTGAACCGCCCTGAGATGTCTGGGTATAGGGTGGTATTCAATAAATAATAATAATTCACTAAATAATTAAAGCTATTTTGTAGAATTGGTTACTTTAACTTGCCCTGAATGCAAGTATCATCAGCATTTAATTGAAACAAGAATGGGAGCAGGCTACTTTCCATCAGAAACCATCTGAATAGCTAAACTTTATTTCTATGTCCTATTTCAAGAAGCAAAGTAGAAGAATCAAGGAGCTGGACCTGTTACAGGAGAATTTGTGATGACAGACTGAAGGTGTCTTAGCAGCTGCAAGCAAATTCCCTTCGATGTTTAGGCCACCACTAAAACTATGGCCTCTATGCTATCCTAAAACTTTCTCAGCCAAGATTTATACTATGAGTTTCAATAAAGCTGACAGAAACCAGGACTGGAGCAGTGCTTTTTCTGACAGAGAAAGCAAAGGTCAAATAAAGTATCTTTTGAAGACATTAAGTCCATTTCCTGCAGTGTGACATTTTATTTTGCCGCTGCTTCTTCAGGCCTAAGTACACATCTACTCCATGATCTAAATGGTGTCCACAGCTCAAAGTTCACGATCTGCCGGGTGATAGAGTTCACTCATTAGACGATAGATGTAGGAAGGAGCGTTGCCTCCAATATTTGAAATGAAGAGTGTGATAAGTTCTGGAGGAACGTAGTCGAAGACCGGACAATAAATGTTGACCTTAGACAGAATATCTCCTGAAAGAAAAATATGCAATTTGAGTGAAAAATGAACAGAAGTGAACAAGAAAAAAGTTGGTCTTTCACTTAGTGTATGGCACATAAGCATCAGTGAAAAAACTGAGACAATGCAGCAAAAGGAGGTGAGATAAAAACCTATCTTGCCTTATGTGCTCTATTATTCAAAGCCTGGGTACACAACAGTGTAATCATAAGCATGCTTATTCAAAAGAAAACTGCACTGAGAATCCCTCAGAACAGCAGTTTTTAAGACACAGCTGGGGACGATTGCCCATGCTGACTTAGCCAAAATTATCTTAATAGCTTATCACTGCTTATGTTGTTGTTGTTTAGTCGTTTAGTCGTGTCCGACTCTTCGTGACCCCATGGACCAGAGCACGCCAGGCACTCCTGTCTTCCACCGCCTCCCGCAGTTTGGTCAGGCTCATGTTTGTAGCTTCGAGAACACTATCCAACCATCTCATCCTCTGTCGTCCCCTTCTCCTTGTGCCCTCCATCTTTCCCAACATCAGGGTCTTTTCCAGGGAGTCTTCTCTTCTCATGAGGTGGCCAAAGTATTGGAGCCTCAGCTTCAGGATCTGTCCTTCCAGTGAGCACTCAAGGCTGGTTTCCTTAAGAATGGATGCATTTGATCTTCTTGCAGTCCATGGGACTCTCAAGAGTCTCCTCCAGCACCATAATTCAAAAGCATCAATTCTTCGGCGATCAGCCTTCTTGATGGTCCAGCTCTCACTTCCATACATCACTACTGGGAAAACCATGGCTTTAACTATATGGACCTTTGTTGGTAAGGTGATGTCTCTACCTTTTAAGATGTTGTCTAGATTTGCCATCACCTTTCTCCCAAGGAGCAGGCGTCTTTTAATTTCGTGACTGCTGTCACCATCTGCAGTGATCATGGAGCCCAAGAAAATAAAATCTCTCACTGCCTCCATTTCTTCCCCTTCTATTTGCCAGGAGGTGATGGGACCAGTGGCCATGATCTTCGTTTTTTTGATGTTGAGCTTCAGACCATATTTTGCGCTCTCCTCTTTCACCCTCATTAAAAGGTTCTTTAATTCCTCCTCACTTTCTGCCATCAAGGTTGTGTCATCTGCATATCTGAGGTTGTTGATATTTCTTCCGGCGATCTTAATTCCGGCTTGGGATTCATTCAGCCCAGCCTTTCAGATGATGAATTCTGCATATAAGTTAAATAAGCAGGGGGACAATATACAGCCTTGTCGTACTCCTTTCCCAATTTTGAACCAATCAGTTGTTCCATATCCAGTTCTAACTGTAGCTTCTTGTCCCACATAGAGATTTCTCAGGAGACAGACGAGGTGATCAGGCACTCCCATTTCTTTAAGAACTTGCCATAGTTTGCTGTGGTCGACACAGTCAAAGGCTTTTGCATAATCAATGAAGCAGAAGTAGATGTCTTTCTGGAACTCTCTAGCTTTCTCCATAATCCAGCGCATGTTTGCAATTTGGTCTCTGGTTCCTCTGCCTCTTCTAAATCCAGCTTGCACTTCTGGGAGTTCTCGGTCCACATACTGCTTGAGCCTTCCTTGTAGAATTTTAAGCATAACCTTGCTAGCGTGTGAAATGAGTGCAATTGTGCGGTAGTTGGAGCATTCTTTGGCACTTCCCTTCTTTGGGATTGGGATGTAGACTGATCTTCTCCAATCTTCTGGCCACTGCTGAGTTTTCCAAATTTGCTGGCATATTGAGTGTAGCACCTTAACAGCATCATCTTTTAAAATTTTAAATAATTCAGCTGGAATATCATCACTTCCACTGGCCTTGTTATTAGCGATGCTTTCTAAGACCCATTTGACTTCACTTTCCAGGATGTCTGGCTCAAGGTCAGCAACCACACTACCTGGGGTATACGAGACATCGATTTCTTTCTGGTATAGCTCCTCTGTGTATTCTTGCCACCTCTTCTTGATGTCTTCTGCTTCTGTTAGGTCCTTTCCACTTTTGTCTTTTATTATGGAAATCTTTGTACAAAATGTTCCTTTCATATCTCCAATTTTCTTGAACAGATCTCTGGTTCTTCCCATTCTGTTGTTTTCCTCTATTTGTTTGCATTGCTCGTTTAAGAAGGCCTTCTTGTCTCTCCTTGCTATTTTTTGGAAATCTGCATTCAATTTCCTGTATCTTTCACTATCTCCCTCGCATTTTGCTTGTCTTCTCTCCCCCGCTATTTGTAAGGCCTCGTTGGACAGCCACTTTGCTTTCTTGCATTTCCTTTTCATTGGGATGGTTTTAGTTGCTGCCTCTTGTATAATGTTACGAGCCTCCACCCATAGTTCTTCAGGCACTCTATCCACCAAATCTAAATCCTTAAACCTGTTCCTCGCTTCCACTGTGTATTCATAAGGGATTTGACTTAGATTGTATCTTACCGGTCCAGTGGTTTTTCCTACTTTCTTCAGTTTAAGTTTGAATTTTGCTATAAGAAGCTGATGATCTGAGCCACAGTCAGCTCCAGGTCTTGTTTTTGCTGACTGTATAGAGCTTCTCCATCTTTGGCTGCAGAGAATATAATCAATCTGATTTTGATGCTGCCCATCTGGTGATGTCCATGTGTAGAGTCGTCTCTTGTGTTGTTGGAAAAGAGTGTTTGTGATGACCAGCTTGTTCTCTTGACAGAACTCTATTAGCCTTTGCCCTGCTTCGTTTTGAACTCCAAGGCCAAACTTGCCAGTTGTTCCTTTTATCTCTTGGCTCCCTACTTTAGCATTCCAATCCCCTATTATGAGCAGAACATCCTTCTTTGGTGTCACTTCTATAAGGTCTTGTAAGTCTTCGTAGAATTGGTCAATTTCAGTTTCTTCAGCACCAGTAGTTGGTGCATAAACTTGGATTACTGTGATGTTAAAAGGTCTGCCTTGGATTCGTATCAAGATCATTCTATCATTTTTGAGATTGCATCCCAGTACACCTTTCACCACTCTTTTGTTGACTATGAGGGCCACTCCATTTCTTTTACGGGTTTCTTGTCCACAGTAGTAGATATGATAGTCATCCGAACTGAATTCGCCCATTCCCGTCCATTTCAGTTCACTGATGCCCAAGATGTCAATATTTATTCTTGCCATCTCATTTTTGACCACATCCAACTTACCCAGGTTCATGGTTCTTACATTCCAGGTTCCTATGCAATATTTTTCTTTACAGCATTGGACTTTCCTTTCGCTTCCATGCATATCCGCAACTGAGCGTCCTTTCGGCTTTGGCCCAGCCGCTTCATCAGCTCTGGATCTACTTGTACTTGTCCTCCGCTCTTCCCCAGTAGCATGTTGGACACCTTCCGACCTGAGGAGTTCATCTTCCAGCGTCATAACTTTTATATGCCTGTTGTCTTTGTCCATGGAGTTTTCTTGGCAGGGATACTGGAGTGGCTTGCCAGTTCCTGCTCCAGGTGGATCACGTTTGGTCAAAACTCTCCACTGCTTATATCACTGCTTATATCACACCATATTTTGCCTTCGGTGCACAATATGAGTTGGAGGAAGGCATGTACAAAATATATTAGCTGAAGAAACAGTTACAGAACAGTTATTGCTTAAAGCAGATCAGGATGTAAGCACAGTGAATATGTCCCTAGTACTAACAGTGCAACCTTTTGCATGTTGACTCAGAAGTATGTCCCATGAAGTTCAATGAGACTTGCTTTTTGGTCAGTGAATTTAAGATTGAAGCTTAATAACTCAGGCTGCAATGCTATGCACACTTATTTGGGAGTAAGCCCCGTTGAACACAATGGGATTTCTTTCTAAGAAAACATGTATAGATTGGGCTTTCAAAGGTCCAGAGTCACTAAAAGTAGTTTACAAAGTAGCTTCCTCTCAAAATAATTTTTAGAAATTTACCTTCTGTGAAAGGCAACACTTCCTGTGGAGAGACGAATTTATGGAACGAGTCATCTTCATTAAGGAACTGGAAGAGAGAACAGCAAGGGCACCATCACTATCATCCTATGCAAGAGATGAACCATAGGTACTTTTCTCGTACATTTTAAAACTTATCATTTCTTATTATTATCAAGCCTCTGAATTCTGTATCCAATATCATTTTCAGCGCTTGCATGTTCACATACCCTTGGTCCATTCCATATGCCTTGTTAGATTTCAGAAGAGATACAATCCAAATGGTACCCAGCGGGGCAGGACAGGATTCGACTGCATTGACACGGTTACTTTATGGTCTTCTCTACAAGACACACGAACATTTTGCAACTTTCTTGCACTAGCAAGGTAAAGGTAAAGGTACCCCTGCCTGTACGGGCCAGTCTTGAAAGACTCTGGGGTTGTGCGCCCATCTCACTCAAGAGGCCGGGGGCCAGCGCTGTCTGGAGACACTTCCGGGTCACGTGGCCAGCGTGACAAAGCTGAATCTGGCGAGCCAGCGCAGCACATGGAACGTCGTTTACCTTCCCGCTAGTAAGCGGTCCCTATTTATCTACTTGCACCCGGGGGTGCTTTCGAACTGCTAGGTTGGCAGGCGCTGGGACCGAGCAGCGGGAGCGCACCCCGCCGCGGGGATTCAAACCGCCGACCTTTCGACCGGCAAGCCCTAGGTGCTGAGGCTTTTACCCACAGCGCCACCCGTGTCCCACTAGCAAAGGTCCATATTAATGCATGCGTTTGGATTCATCCATGTGCAGCTGCCCTGGCTCTCTCTGAGCATTTGTGTTGCTCTTGACCATAGAGATACTATTCAGAGGTTACTGCACCTACCTGTGGTGTGAGCTTGAACATGGGTGCACAGACAATAAGAGGGGTGGAGTGGTGCTTGGCTGCCAGCGCCAAGGTATGAGTGCCACTGACA
This sequence comes from Podarcis muralis, assembly GCF_964188315.1. Lineage (NCBI taxonomy): Eukaryota > Metazoa > Chordata > Lepidosauria > Squamata > Lacertidae > Podarcis > Podarcis muralis. Next base: position 31,183,303 of record NC_135655.1, read on the forward strand.
GCTATCAGGGCACCATTGGCCAAGATAGTCTTTGTTCCAATTATTACCTGCAATACAGAAATATTACGAAACCAGTGTATCATAATGAACTGCAATGTGGTGGAAATTATTTATCTTAGATCATGACATGGCATGATGATAAGCATTCCTAACGTATGATAGAACCAGTAAGTTGAGTGGGGAGCAAATTTTGGGTATAATTCATCATAGCACTAAGGAGATCATTCTGGCAGCACAAGCATTTCTGTTTTCCCAATGAATTGATCTCTCCTCTCCTCCCCCTGCACATTGTTCTGGGGGTGACTCTCAGCCCTCCAGAGCATATTGGGGGAAGCACGGGGGGGGGGGTGGAGCCCATTGCACTAGCAGGGATTATTGCACTGGCTTCCACTAGCAAAACTGTAGTTGAGTCTGGCCCTCTTGCTTCTCAAAAAGGCCCATCTTGACCCATCTGATCCAACACAATTTATCTCCTATGGGAATCCCCAGAGAACATGTAGCCTTTTTTGATGACCCCGCCCCCCAGCTCCAGTTTTTCAGAACAAGAATTTTGACTGCTATTGGACTCTGGCTCTGATGCCATGATGCTAAAAGATTTTTGTGGGGCTCCCAGCCCATCCTCCATTTCTTCTATTTAAAACTTAAAAAAATAATAATTAAAGCCTAGTTATTTCAATGACTACTTCCATAGGTATTGCACTGTGATGCTGTTATGCCAAAAGTTTTGGGGGTGTTTTTTCTGTGGCCCACAGAATTTTGTCTTTTGTGTTTTTTCAAAAAGCCATATCCATTTTTTACACTTTGTCCCCTGGCTGGTTTACAATAGTTCAATGCAGCCCTTGGCCTAAAAGAGTTTCGCCACTCTGAATCTACAAGCTTCCCAGTATGGTCCACATAGCAGCAGAAACAAACCAAACAGTCCCATCCTACCTACCTTGTTGACGCGAGACATGACAGCAAAGATGGCGGCATCACTCATGACGGTAGTTTCTATGTTCTCCTTAGACAAACGGACAGCCATTTCATGACCCTGAAAAGGAAAAAGGGGAAAGTGACAATGTGCATTGGAAGGGCCAGGCAAGTAATGCTTGTAAGCTAGAGTTTCTGAAGCTTTATGAGCACACAGTTCATCTCAAGCCAGGTCACACCAATGGTCCCACTAATCCAAGTATTATTTCTGTCAACAGTAACGAGACAGATTTCTTGACAATATCCATCACCTCTTAATCCCAGAATCGGTCAGTCAGAAGTCTGAAAATGGAGATGCACACCTATGGTTTATTTTCTCTACTATTTAGCTCTCAAATATTCACCTAATGCTTTAAAAACAAACAGTAATGCTCATCACTCACCACAAAGACTTGTGGCCATTAAATCACTATGTTTATATTTATATTTGTTATATTTATAACAATTATTGACAGAACCTTTAGACTGTTCTTCATTACAAAAGAACCATAGGACAGTTTCCAAAATACTATAAAATTATGTATTAAACAAAGAAACAACAAATAGATTTATCAGTAAACACAAAGCTGAATAGCCTATATGTCAGTCACCAAACACCTAGGAGAACAGATATGTTTAAAGCTGGCACTATTATCCTGCCACTTCCAGCAGAAGAATTCCAGACAGGGAATTCCATGACAGAGAAAGTCTGATCCCGTATTAGAGCTTTGCCTGCAACAGCAGACTTTAGAACAACAAGAAGAGTTGGTTGATACAGTGCGGGAATAATATCAATGGTGTGTTGACTATGCATTATATGAAGAAATGCTTTCTTATATCTCAAAACTGCCAGCTATCAGAATTTATTGTGAAATGGGTGCTGTTCAAGGTTTTCACACTGTCCATAAAAGCCATCATAATCAGAAACACTACCATCCTCCTACTGGGAAAGGTAAGAAGTTTCCCTTAACCTATTGCTTGTTCACAAAGCCTATACATTCCCATAAATGGAAAAAAATATTTCATTTATGATTAAAATATACAGTTTCTATTTTTGTAAAATTTGTTAAATAAATAAAACAAAACAAAAATACAATTAGAAGTGTTCCATAGTCAACAGTGAGCAGGGGACAAGGATAGCCCAGATAACAGGCCTTACCTGACAAAAGGGTGCACATTCAGCCACAATTACATGGAATTTCCTCTTGCGTGCTGCCTCCTTCAGGAAGGCCTCAACTGTGCGTGAATAGCCAATAGTCATGATCACCTCATTAGAGTGGATATGCTCCAGGGCCTGCATGGCAATGTTGTCAGTGGTGCCCTCTGCAAATAAAAGAAAAGAAAAAAGAAATCGAGCCATAAGAGAAAAGACAGGCCCACTGCAAATTAGCTAGGAAATGGGGCACTAATCCAAACAGGGTGGAATCACATTATTTCCTACCATACCTGAATCGTATACTGCCAAGGGCTTATGGCATTAAAAAGAAAGAAAAAAAGGACACATTGCTGATATGGTTTGCAATTACAATTGGATGAAAGGGCATTATGTGCATTATATAAACTTTTAACAGTCCCTACAGATTACAGACACAAACTGTTTAGCTTTCATTCCATGCAAGTAGTAGCTTCCTGTGGTTATGTCTGTATCTTGAACCTAGGTGCATTTGTACCACTTAATATATCATGAGTACTAAAATCTTCTTACACTACTCCAGCTGAAAATGATGGAAAAAGCTCTACCTGTTTCTTCTCATTTCTGATCTTCCTAATAGGAAGGCAGCATTCTGCAGCAGTTAAGGGTGGAACACCTCAGCAATACTCATTATTGGAACTTTCTCATTTTACTAGCAATCATGTAGTTCCCACAGTTATTGTACTGCTCTCTCTTACCTAGTTCAATCAACAGTTCACTAATAATTTCAATGATATTGGCCCTGAGTGGAGGATAGTAGATATTGAAACTCTCAGTGTCGTCACTGCTTTCCGAGGTCAGAAGTTTGTGTAGTGATTCCTGCTGGTCACTCTCCTCACTGTATCCTCGAAGCCTGCAAAACAAAAGGGACTTTTTCAAAACAGGAAAACAATCCTGCTGGAAGACTAGGTTACATGCTGAACCAGGCATTGTGGCTTCCCATCAAAGAAGGAATTAAGAACATCTGATTATATTTATGTTAGTCCTTCTAAAAGCCAAATATCCTGGGTCAATATTGCTTACACAGCTCAAGTGTGTTTGGCCAGAAAAGAAAAAGAATCGCATGTGCAATTGTGGTTTAATTCAAGGTAATTACTTTGCAAGGGAATGGTACATACAGTTGCAACACATTATTATTATTAATTATAATTTCTTACTCACCCTTCATCCTAAGGGCTGAGGGCGGGTTACAATTAAAACACAATATTAAAAACAGATTAAAACACCACTCCTGTGTAAATGAGGGAGGACCCCAGGAACAGCTGAAGACCCCGAGCTGCCTGCTTCACAGTGGGACTCCTAAGCTTGGATGCCTCTTTGCAGGACCGAAGCCCTGAGGCCTGGACTCAGCCGCTCTCACCAGCACCTCTCACTCTACCCCCAGCTGAATTGCATCATCTAGCTGGGCTGGTGAAATAAAAGCAGGGCTGCTGTGGGGGATCTAGAGTATTTGTTCCTGGCATTAAGCAATTGGGACAGATTAGGGATTCTGCTGGTTTACTGCCTGCCTCACTGCCCACGGTCTCCCAACCTGAGCTGACAGAGCGGGTCTCAGAATGGTGTTGAGGGCTCCTGGACGGCTGGTTTGGGGGGCTTTCAACAGCCATGGTAAAGTGCTCTGGGTTGGCTCAGGGCTTCATGGCTACCATGATGACCATGGGGCTGTCTCAACATATCAGCAGCCCAACACATGTGGCAGGTCACACTCTGGACCTTCAACTGGGCAGGAAGAGGGTGGTCTGAAAGTGGGGAATTTTGATATCAGTCCCCTGTCATAGACACGGAATGCTTTCCTCAGGAAGGCTCACCTGGTGCCTTTGTTACATATCTTTAGGAGCCAGGCAAAAACATTCCTCCTCTCTTAGACGCTTACTAATTAAACAAACTATGGCCTTTTAAATGGGGCAGGTGGGTATTGTTTTGTTACTGTGTTATGTATTTTTCTATTTTTAGCTTGTAAACCACCCTGTGTTCCTCAGATGAAGGGTAGTAAAGAAATTTAATAAATTAAACAGCTTATAATCACATAAATAATTTGAGTCCTAAAAATAGCGGAATAAAGGTTCAACACTCCAAAATCAACTGTTCCAAAAGCCTTTCTACAAATGATTTCCAATGGTTATACAGTGGTACCTCGGGTTACATCCGCTTCAGGTTACAGACTCCGCTAACCCAGAAATATTACCTCAGGTTAAGAACTTTGCTTCAGGATGAGAACACAAATCGTGCTCCGGCGGAGTGGTGGCAATGGGAGGCCCCATTAGCTAAAGTGGTGCTTCATGTTAAGAACAGTTTCAAGTTAAGAACGGACCTCCAGAACGAATTAAGTACTTAACCTGAGGTACCACTGTATATAAATTTTAAACAGAAAGTTTCAGGTGTGGTAAGGTCAGGTGGTTTCTACATTAGAGAAATTGGATTGGCTAGGTTCTGATCAAACAAAAGCAACCATTACCTGCCATACTCCTCTCGAATTATCTTCAGCACTCGTCTCACCATATTGCCTACAGTGGTCTCAGATGGCTGGGCAGCAGTCATTTTCTTACCCTCCTGACGAATTATGCTTATCAGCTCTCCTGAAATGTAGGGAACTTTCAAAGTTAATTACATAGTACAGGGTGTCTACTCCTCACAGTAGACACTCAAATGATACTTCAAACTACTCATTCTGCCTGCATCCGGTTGGCAGGAACCGGGGTGTGTGTGTGTGTGTGTGTGAGATACATTGCATTACCTTCCACTCCCCTTTTTTTGGTGATTAAAATAAGCCTACCCAGATCAGGATGATACATCCAGTAAAAAGTGCCTACACAGAACAGAGGCAAGGACAGGATAACCACTTGCAGGCGGGGTGTGGGGGTGTTTGGCTTATGTACCCCAGACATCCTTTTTATTGGGCATTCAGTATTATTTGTGTTCATGATTGTATTGGGGTGGTTATATGCAATCCCACTCTCAATACTGTTTACTTCTGCAAATGTTTTGGGGCAAACATACTGCTTCATTTCAATTCAGGGCATCTCCCATAGCTTTTAACTGAAATGTTGTAACTTCTCATATCACAGACGCTCTGGAGTTACTGTTTTGCCTTACTTTTGCCAGCACAAGAGTGACCCTCTAGACAGCAATAATGTGATGACATTGAGGATGCATTGCAGAACTTCTAATAAAATGTAATAATGTATGGGAGGTCCAATAGAAAACCACCACTAATGCACCATTATCACATGGAAGACGGGTTGCACACCAATCTAGGGACCCCCTAAGAATTGTGTATAAGAAAATGTTGGCAGCTACATAGGGGTGGGGGGGAAAGAGGCACCTTCCATAATCAGCTCTCCAATACAACCCTTTAAAATACAAGTGGCCCTCCAGGTGTTCCAGCTCCCATCAGCCCCAAACCATCACGATCAATTGTCAGGGATGATGGGATCTGGAGGGGCAACAACATCTACAGGGCCATAGGTCTCCTATCTCTGCTTAAAAGGTGCAGGAGTCATAAACTTCCATTGCACCTGTGGCCGCTCGAGGTGGAAAGGCAAATTATGTATGGTGAGCTAGGCAAGTCCTGCCATCGTTGCAGCTACTTGTGGAGAAAGGAGCCAACCGAAGTAAAATCACCCGGTTTAGGGAAGAAACGGGTGGAGAGCACGACTGGGGAGAAAGGGTTTAAGCCCGGCAACAGGAGCCCGTGCATGCGGCGAGGGCTCCCTCGCTGCCTCTGCCGCTCCTGCTCCTCTCTCACCCGCATTGTCCCAGCGCCCGTTCGCCACGATCCTCCGCAGCAGGCCCACCGTCTGCCGGGCAACATCCTCCGAGCGAGGCCTCTTCCCGCCCCGCTTTAGCAGCGCCACAAAGTCCTCGATCTGCCCGGAGAGATCGGATTCCCTTTTCGCAGCCGCGGCCGACATCCCGGCAATTCGAAGCGAAGGTTGATGGAAAGAGTTGGCGGGGCGGGGGAACTAATTCGGCCGGGGGAACGAAAAGCAAAAGGAGTTTGTAGCCAGCCGGACCGACGCACACGCGCTTTTTCCGGGTAGGCCCGTTGCCATTGGACGACCGAAGAACCTGCCCCGCCGCCCGTTGAGATCTGATAGGCCCGATCTCCAGAGGGGGCGGGGCTTGCTTCGCGGTCGGGTTGTGCGTTCTCGGGAGGGACGCGGCGTCGTTGTGGCCGCTCCGACTCCTTTCGTCATCGAAGCGGAAGAAGCTGGAGGAGGAAGACGGTGTTTTCCGGACGGGGAGACCAAAGGAAGCGGCACCTGTTTTGAGAACGGAAAGGGCGCTGCAGCACCAGACCAGAAAGGTTTATCTCGTCCAGCATTCTGTGTTTACGGTGGCCAGTGGCCTAATCCAGCTTCCTTTGTCCCTGCTTATTGCGCAGCTGCAAAAGGGATGCTGGCAGGTGTAGCATGTCAGGTAGCTGTGCTGCATAGGATGGAGAAGCTGTACCCTCCCCAGTGCCGGATTTACGTATAAGCTAAACAAACTATAGCTTGCGGCCCCCCAAAAAATTAAAGGGAAAAAACCCTGGATGTACATTTCCAAAATATAAGATAAAAAACAAATACAGTGGTACCTCGGGTTACATACGCTTCAGGTTACATACGCTTCAGGTTACAGACTCCGCTAACCCAGAAATAGTACCTCGGGTTAAGAACTTTGCTTCAGGATGAGAACAGAAATCGTGCTTTGGCGGTGCGGCGGCAGCAGGAGGCCCCATTAGCTAAAGTGGTGCTTCAGGTTAAGAACAGACCTCCGGAACGAATTAAGTATCACTGTAAGGTACCTGAGGTACCACTGTAAAACAAAACCTACATACAGCAACAGTGTTTTGTGTTGTGTAGGCTCCTATGATGTAAGTAATGGCCCCCGCCTGCTTCCTAAAATATCACTGGTTTGCTCATTTCTATATATAGGGTGCCTACATTCTGCATGGACTGGTTGCATGGCAACATGTGCAAATGGCTTTAGATACCTATTTGGTCCATAAATTACCATATAGCACATATTCAACACAAAAAACAGCAACAATTTGTTGTTGACAAAGGACAGCTGGACATAGAAAGGGCCCCATTACCTCCAGTAGCTTAGGGCCTCATCAAACCTAAATCCGGCCCTGCCCCCTCCCCCCATCTGAACCACTGTTAATTGTCATAATTTGCTGGGGAAGAAAAAGCGTCTTTTGACAGAGCAGAATACCTTTGGTTGGCTGTGAGTGTTGGCACAGGTGAGCAAAGGTTATCATGGGAAGGGGTGCATCACGATCACGGGCAAAGGAAGCAGGGAGTGCTGCATCCCCCCCAATCAAGTAAATGAATAAAAACACTTAACTAAACGTAGAAATTGTAGAAAGCTTTTGACAGATTTTTCTGAGCACTTGGGGTAAAAAGATTAAAAAAAACAAAAACTGTTGAGACATTTCGTTCCAAATCTGCTAGACAGAACTCTCCCATCTTACATTGTGGTCATGGGCAAAGCCAGGATTTATGGGGGGGGGGGGGGTTGGCAGGACGCCCACAAAAATCCTGGCTACGTCCATGATCATGTGAGAGATAAGGTGGGACAAAGCCATGGAGGGTTTTAATGCTCCAGGACTTTGGAGGCAAAGGATAAAGGGATACTGGTTGGTAGTGGAAGGAGATTTATTTGAGAACAGAAGATACAGGTTTTATGCTTAAGGAGCCAGAGGAGAGATAGTTGCTGAGTATATTGCACACCTCCTGGGACTTTTAAAAAAAGAAGGCTTGCACAGACAAGAGCAAAAATATGTAAGGATCAGGAAAAGGGTAGGGGTTTCAATTCTCAGAGTAGTTTAACTGTCAGTCTCTTTTTCCAGGGAACTCTGGGAATTGTAGCTCTGTGCATAAAGGTAAAGGTACCCCTGCCCGTACGGGCCAGTCTTGACAGACTCTAGGGTTGTGCGCTCATCTCACTCTAGAGGCCGGGAGCCAGCGCTGTCCGCAGACACTTCCGGGTCACATGGCCAGGGTGACAAGCTTAATCTGGCGAGCCAGCGCAGCACACGGAACGCCGTTTACCTTCCCGCTAGTAAGCGGTCCCTATTTATCTACTTGCACCCGGGGGTGCTTTCAAACTGCTAGGTTGGCAGGCGCTGGGACCGAGCGACGGGAGCGCACCCCGCCGCGGGGATTCAAACCGCCGACCTTTTGATCAGCAAGTCCTAGGCACTGAGGCTTTAACCCACAGCGCCACCCGCGTCCCTCTGTGCATAGGGGTCTCCTAACAACTCTCAGCACACCTAACAAACTAACATTTAAAGTGGCATGATGTTGCTTTAAATGTGCAGTATAGAGGGGGACCATGTGTATCTGTATCAGCAAATTCTGCTTAATAATTGGGAGGTTGTACAGGACCCCAGAAAAACTGAGCAATGGAACTCATTGCCACAAGGAAAATGCCATGACAAAGAATTTAACAATTTCCAAAAATGGGTTGGAGATCAGTAAAAAATGATACTAGTAACTGCCAGCTGATATGCCAAACTCTACCTCCATTTCCTACCATTTAGTAATTGTGTCTCTGTGCCACAATTTTGTGAGCCTTAGTAATTTTCAGCCATCTCAAGAGGGCCCTGGGACTAGAAAATTTGAGAACCCCTAGCTTGGAAGCCTATTTTTGCATTAAGCAGTACATAATTGATTCAACAACATCTACATTTGCTAAGAGTGATAAAATTAAGAGCAGATGACTTGAATTCTGTGGAAATGATTCAGAGAAATTTCTTAAGAATGCTCTTGTCTTAAACCTGTGTAGAAGGTGGCTTCCAGGCAAGTTCATTCTTCAAGTATTTGCTTGGCCATAAAACCCACTGACTGGCCTTGGACCAGTCTCTCTCTTAGCCTGACCTGAGCTGTGAGAACGCCTGATACGGAATGAAGGAAAGGATGCAATGCATAACATCCTCAATACCTTTATTAGGCCAACTGAAATGTCACAAAATAGTGTGCAACCTTTCAAATGCTCCAGAGCTATTCATCATGCTTGATCGGGCAGGGGCAGGACATCAGGAAAAGATGCTTTTCTTGGCTGTTGTGCAAGCCTTGCTTCTCTGCATCTGATAAGAGACTTAAGGAGGTGTGTGGGTTGAGTTAGCAGACATTTAAGTGAGGCTCTTTTAGCTGTTATGTAGGTATCAGGTTGTACCAATTCCTCCTTGGAAGAAGGAAACACATGATGGTTGATCCTCCAACTCTAGAAATACAACCAGCTGTTACTCAGTTCTATCTCCATTCATAGATGGAGGTACAGATTCCTTAGTAGGTAGGGAAAAGAAATAAAGAGAATCTAGGCAGTCCTCCCAGTAACAGGGGTGAATATTCATTTTATATGGTGTGCTAGGTTAATCGTAGATTAATTATAGAACTGTAGAGATGGAAGGGAACCCAAGGATCATCTAGTCCAGGCATAGGCAAACTCTGCCCTCCAGATGTTTTGGGACTACAACTCCCACCATCCCTAGCTAACAGGACAGGGATGATGGGAGTTGTAATCCCAAAACATCTGGAGGGCCGAGTTTGCCTATGCCTGATCTAGTCCAACCCCAGCCATGTAGGAATCCTGCCCACAGCCGTCCTTGATGGGCTGGAACCACCAGCCTTCAGATGGACTGAAGCAAATTGAGCAGATTTACCAAGCAGAGAGAAGGAATGCTCAGAGAATGAAGTCTCATCTTTGGGTGGTTTAAGTTCTGTTCAGCTGTTGTACAGCTAAATTCAGTATTTTTCAAGTCACACAAAAACAATAAAAATCACACTTCCTTTTTCTCTAATCTGATCATATCAGTTAGGAAATAACCACATTATGTTTCCACATTTCTGTATTAATATGTCATGATATGTGCTTGTGCTGGTAACTGAATCATTATTCTGGAGAATGTTGTATCACACTCAGAACGTGCTCCCAGATGTCTGAGGCTTACTGGAAGTAGCCCATCCCATTTTGCTTTCATCATGCCAGCTCATCAGCTTGCAGTCTGATATTCAATAACTTGGGTTGGGGTGAGGTCAGTTTGGAAAAGAACGCCATGAGACTTGAGTTGTGCCTCCCACCCACAGGTTCATCCTGGCAATTCTCAGGAACTTTGTTTTCTTTACCCATAACTCCCTTTGGTGTTCCCTGATCCAAATAGTAACAATCCCACGATTTCTCATTTGAACAAGACATTTCTGAGGTCGTGCTCTTTCCTATGCATGTCCGCAGAGAGCTTCCTGTTCCGATTTTGAGTATCAGCAACCTGCTTCTAATTGGCTGGGATTATTCCAACCCAGCCTGGTTTGTCAGTTTCCCTTGGCCTTACAGTAGGATGCTACTTTTGAGTTGTCGCCACCGGCCCCTGCATCATTTGCTCTGCGTCTAGCATCTTTCCTATTGGCCCCAATATCAAAGTTTTGGGTTAAGGCTGATGTTATTTCAGCTGTGGGAGGCAGATCCATTATAAACTCTGAGAAAGCCCATCTGGCTTCTTCCCAGGAAGGTTATTGTAACCTTGGCACCAAGTACCCTCAAGAAGCAGAGGGGAAAGAGGTGATGTAGTCAGGAGAAGACGTACATTATTTTGGTCCAGACACCAGTTCCCCACCCCTCTCCCTTCTGCTATCAATCTTCCAGGAATAGCAGAGATCACTTTATATGATGAATGGAATTTTGAATGTGTGTGTGTGTGTGTGTGTGTGTGTGTGTGTGTATTAATCTCTTTTTTACAGTCATTGACAATTATCCCAAAAAGAAACTTTGCCCAAATATATAAAACAGTACCAAACAAAACAGAGAACCATAGCAATAAACTTAATCGTAGAGGTATCATAATATAGAATGCTAGGCATAAAGAACAAAATTAGAAGTTTGCTAAAATTACTCCCCGGCGAGTTTTACAGGCAACAGTACAATATTTAGTCACCCTGGAAGAGGTGGATGCCTTCTGATCTGAAGGAAGTTAAAAAGCTTAACACGCACCCAATTATCTGGGAGTTTCCATAAAAGGGATTCAATAAAAACTTATGTCTATAGAAGGAGCAATACCTTAGGACATGAGTTATGAGTTCTGTCTCTCCAGATTCACAGGGACAAAAGGGATTATTTGAAACCTCCCCTCCAGAACTGGGTGGTTGTTGGACAGTTCCAACAACGTACTTAGAAGTTTATAGAGAAGTACAAGCAAAGGAGAAAGTGGTCCCCATCCCAAGGAGTATAGAGTCTAAATTTCAATAGGCAGGGGGGCAACAGAAGATAGGAGGGAAGAGGGAGGCCAGGGATAGCAAGAGAAAGGCAACTTTTATGTACTAAGGTTTTGTTTTGGCTGGGGATAAGGACAGTTGGTTCAAGAGATTCTCTCCCTTTGGTTCTCATTTCACTGCTTGGTGCTCATGGGACTTACATTCATTTTGTTTCTCCACCGCTCATGCGGCTCCCACCCTCCCAGATCACTTTACGCATACCATGAAGTTTGCCTGCAGCACTTTTTATTGCCAGTGTTAATGAGAGCCAAGGAGGGAGTAGAAAGACGGGAGGAGGGTTTTGCGTAAGAAGCGAGAGTCAGGAGGTGCAGAGGGCTGAATTTGAAATATTGATTAATTTGGGGCAGGGGGCAGCTGGGTAAGGGCGAGATCCATTAGTGGTGCATTCTGCATGGTGTGGAGAGGAAAGCTTATTTCTCTCTCTCATAACAGGAGAGCCCAAGGCCAACCAGTGAAGCTGAATGTGGGAAGATTCAGGACAGGCAAAAGAAAGAACTTCCACATAGTGAAACCGGAATTCCCTCCCACAAGATGTAGTGATGGCCACCAACTTTAAAAGAGAGAAGGGCCATAGCTCAGCATCTGCTTTGCATTTAGATGATCCAAAGTTCAATTCTCAGCATCTCCAGATAGGGCTGAGAACGTCCCCTGTTTTAAACTGATAGAGCTGCTTCCTGTGTTCCTGTTATGTTCTGAGTTGAATAGGATCCAAAATGCAGCAGTCTGATTGGTCCTAGAAGAATAGGATTCAGAATGCAGCAGTCTGATTGGTCCTAGAACAATGCAGCAGTATGATTGGTCCGCAGGGGCCACCCAATCCAGCTCCAGGTGGAAGTGAATCCACAACCTGATTGGCCTACAGGAGAATCCCGGAATTAGCCAATCACGTGCAGCCCATTGTGTAAATAATGTATATAAAGCAGATATTTTGAGGGAACTTTCATTCCTCCTCACCACTATGAGGAGCATGAAATCCACTCTCGACTCCGAGTTTATTTCAGTTCCTATGAAGATTAGACCTGTTTACTGAGGATAGGGCTATCAAAGGCTACTGGCCATGATGGTTACGGTCTGCCTCCACTGTCAAGAGGATGTATGTATGTCAGTTGCTGTGAATCACAAGTGGGGGAGTGCTGTTGCACTCAGGTCCTGCTTGCTGGATTCCCATAGGTTCCTGGGCTAGAGGGATGCTGAACAAGACAGGCCATCAGCTTTATGACTTAAAATAGCCAGCCATCGCTGTCCAACGAGTTTCTAATGGCAACATGGAGCCTGTGCCAGGTTGCAGAATCGGAAGGAAACGGGGTCCATATCAAGAAGAAAAAGGAGTCTATATCTGATGAAAACATGGAGGCTTCAGGGAGTGATGCAGAGTCTATGTTAAGCATCAGGAAGGAGTCTCTATGGGGAACTGCTACATTTATTTTGGATAGTGCAATATTTGAGAGACTCTGAGCCAAAGTAAATGGGATGGGAAAGTAGCTGTTCCTGGCAGCCTGAAGGACAGGGTCGGTAAAGCCAAAAGCAGCTCCTTTCTCTGTAATTTCTGGAAGGTAGAAATTGTTGCTTAGGCAGCAGAAACTGTTCTCACCCCGGGGAGCCTCTCTTATTCATCCCCTCCACTCTCCTTAATCTCCCTGGGGACCAGATCAAACTTACTTTGGCTAGAACTCCGGGCTTAATCCTAATATCTGTTTGAATTTATGCAGGTAAGAAATGAGACTGGCCATCTTCAGAAGAAGAAGAAATGCACTTGGCTTTGTATACAGTACACTGTATATTTAATGCATATAGCTTCCCCCAGAGAATCCTGGGAACTGTAGTTTGTTAAGGGTGCTGCTGGGGATTGTAGCTGAGAGGGGTAAACTACAGTTCCCTGGATTATTCGGAGTTGCTTTGAATGTATGGTGCATATGCAGCCTGAATAATTGTTGCAGGTAAGCTAATGTTTTGGGGAGAGGGGGAGTTTGAACTCCCAAATCTTTTCCCACCACAGAAATCATACTGTCCATCCCCCTCTGTGTGCACACCATACATTTAAAGCACCCCCCCAAAAAAATAATAATCCTGGGAAGTATAGTTTACCTCTCACAGAGCTACAATTCCATGCACCCTTAATAAATTGGAGGGGGGGTAGCTGTGCTTAGGCAGCCCTTGTTATCCATGACCAAAGGATTTGCCTTCCCACAGTTGAAAGCCTCTGTCCCTGGGGCCTTCTTGTAGCCAGCTATAAAGTCATAAAGGTCGATTTCTAAGTGGGGTCCCACTCTTTTCCCAGGCTGCATAGTCTGTTGTGTTGGCACAGCTCATCTCCCAGAAAGAAATATCATGTTGCTGCTGGGCTGGCCAATGGCATGCACTTGGCGGGGTTTGCCTGCTTCTGTGCATGTTTCTGTCTCGGGCTCCCCCCCTTTTTTTCTTTTTCTTTTTTTGGTATGATCTAGTGCCTAGATGATACCCTTCCTGCAACTGATCCCATCTAAAATATTTCTGCCATGGCTGGCCGCTACTTTTGGCATGAGTCAATATTCCTGCCAGACACATTTATACCTGTGAAAAAGGAGCAAAATAAATAATGCAATTGATTGGCAGGGGATCCCAGACCTGTCTGCTTTGTTTACTTTCCCTTCAAATAAACAGTGAGGCCACAGGACAAATGGGTGAGATACAGAGCGATGCCAGACTGATTCCAGAGTATCAGTTTAAAGCACAGAAACACAGCATCTTCCCTCAAAGTTGCAGTTGTGTTGCATTTTCCTAACACCCAAAGCCTTTCTATTTTGTTATTGGGGCAGTTCTTTGTCCACATAGAACATTCCATTATAATGCAATTGCATGAATGCCATGATGCAAATCTGCCAGTTTCGGTTTCTCTCAGTTTCTCATTTTTCCTATCTTCAACTCAGTTTTTCTTCCACATTTCCACACCAGTTTGCAATTAAAGAGAGGGGCGGAAAGTTCCTCATGAAAATTCATCAGCATTTTGGTTCAGAATTTTCCTGATTTTGCCTAATATACCTTTTTTTTTTGCAAAACAATTTCCCCATATATAATGCATTTTTATGCCCTGTTGATCATTGTGTATGCAACTCTGTACATTTGCCTGGAGAATGGCATTGCAAAGTTTAGAGAAGTGCACATTTCAAAGGATAGCTGTTTTTTCAGATTGTGTATTGTTTCAGAAAGGGCAAAATAGGCAGGTTGGCATTTAAATGCAAACTGACTCAAATTTCTCACTGGTCCCTATTTGGGAGTCAATGGGAACTGAAGCTTTACATGGACAAGTGGTTTTGTAAGTTTTATTTTGAAACACCCTGCTGAGAACTTCTGGAAAAGTCATCTTTCAATCTCTAGTCAGCTTCAGCTTATGTACGCTCAATTCTTCAAAGGCCAAGCTTGCCTCTCGGGTGCTGGATTGTCCTTTATCATTATTAAGCATCTTCTAAACCCCTTTCTGGTCAAGGAAGTGCACTTGATGCTCTGCAAGGCTTCATGAAGCCTTGGGTGTCAATTTGCCCTGCCCATTTTATCCCCAGAGAGTGCCTGAAAGGATATTTTCGGAGCTTTCCGCTTCCACATAACTGTGGCTTGCATTCCAGCAGCTGACAAGGGAACTGGTCACAACTATCAAGTT
Organism: Podarcis muralis; assembly: GCF_964188315.1. Classification (NCBI taxonomy): domain Eukaryota; kingdom Metazoa; phylum Chordata; class Lepidosauria; order Squamata; family Lacertidae; genus Podarcis; species Podarcis muralis. The sequence goes on from NC_135655.1 coordinate 31,198,334, forward strand.
ACACAGTGGGGATGATAATTCCAGCCACAACAAGTCGCATCTGGTTGTTGGCAGTGGAAGAAACCACTTCCAAAGCATTGTATGCCCAGAAAGTGATTGACAAGGAGGATGGATGTTGGGTCAGAATCAGAGAATGAAGGCGGTATGAAGGGAGAAGGGCACATGATACATTATAGGGAAGTGCAAAATAAGGAGGGTGTCTTTGTGTTTAGAAACTGCAAGCTGGTACAGGGTACTATGGCTAGACTGTTTTCAGGTAGCCATTGCAGGGTCCATGTTTCTCCACTGCTGTTTAACTTGCATTGGCTCCCAGTTAGTTTCTGGCCACAGCTCAAGGTGCTATTAAGTTTGAAGCCCTAAATGGCTTGGGTGCAGTGTATTTTAAGGACCACCACCTCCCATAATGGCCAGCCCACCAATTGAGGTCATCAGCGGAGACCTTGTCTCACATCCCACCACAACAAGACATGCGGTTGGTTATGATGACCCAAGGCAGAGCCTTCTCAATGGCAGTGGCCAGCCTTGCATCACCTGCATTATATACACATTATATGGCTAACCTCTCTCCTACCTTGCAATCTCTCCAGGATCCTCAGGCTAGCAATAGGTGTAGCCCATAAGGTGGGTGTGGCCACCTCACAGACTGGCAAACAGACACTGCACCCCCATTCCTCTGCTGACCCATGCCAGCAGAGGACCAGGGGGTATTGCCTCCTTATCACAGTTCGGCTGGGCTGGGCAGAAACGTTTAAACCTATCCATCCATTCCAGCTCTACAACAGTTAGAAATATCAGGGCTGAATAGCAATGACATGATCATCATACTGATATTTGGGGAGAAATGGGGCACTTCCACACTAGCCCTTTTCTCTTGAATTAACGCCATTCAGAGCTGTTTGACAGTGGAACAGACTCCAACGAGAGGTGGTGGACTCCCTTCCTTTTTTAAGCAAAAGTCGAATGGCCATCTGTCAGGGATGCTTTAGCTGAGATTCCTGCATTGCTAGGGGGTTGGACTAGATGACCCTCAGGGTCCCTTCCAACTCTACAATTCCATGATTCTGTGATACTCAGAGAATCTTGATAAGCGGGTGGTATCTAGCTAGGCTTTAATCAGAATAGACCCATTGAAATTGATGCACCTAATTTAGTCCTGTTGCTACTCAAACTTTCTATCCTAGGGAGAATCCAGACAAATTTGCAGCAAAAACCATATCCTGAGGAAACACCAGGGGATTTTGTGGCTAAAATCTTTATTCTCCATTATCCTGCCATAGTTATTTAATACTTTGTTTACAGTGATTTTTCTGACATATTTGCAGTGTCAACCTTTCATGTGTGGACAGGTGCTATAGAACTTTTCAGCTGGCTTGGAGGAATGCTCTGTAAGAGCATAATGCAATATGACACCACCAGATCTGGCACATGGCCATGCTGGAAAAATTGCCAGAGAAGCGTGAATTGGCAGGTAATCAAAAGGCTACACTTTTAGCCCACTTTGGTGTGATATTATTGTTCATGCAAATCAACCAGTCGCCAGAGCCCCACCATTGGCATCTGTTCAACTATGGCTGGCGTAGATAGATAATATATGGTCCAAGAATAGAGATTCCGGGAAGGTTGTCAGCAAGGGGAAAGAACCAGAGATAGGTTAAGTCAGACAAGCTCAACAATAAGGGTTTAAAAAACAAATAATGTTGTAAGTTTTCAAAACGAGCAAACTAATTGCTTTGTTTTTAACTAGTAGTCCACCTTAATGCACACAAATAAAAGCATTTTTAAAGCTTACAAGATTACAGAGCTATGTGGGTTTTATAGCCTATTAATATATTAATAATAAAAATTATTATTATTATTTACAAGGAATACAAGAAGCAAAATGGGAAATGGATGTGGATAGACATTTACTTTACGATGATTTGAAATCTGAACTTGAACCTAGTTAGTATGCTAATAGCCTTATTTGTTAGGCTTTCCCTGCTTTCTTTAATTTAATTATGCTATTTTTCTTTCATTTCCCCCCTTCTTCTCTTCTTAACTCCTAAAAAGCAAACTGTATGATGTGTGAGATTGTATCAGGCTTAATTTATTGTATATTGTATATATGTGTATTTTGTATACATTCTTGGTTTTCAGTAAGTAAAATAAATAAAAGGGGCATTGCTCCATCCCCTTGATCATTTTGGCTACCCTTTTCTGAACATCAGCATCATCATAATACGCCGCCCATCCAGCTGGGTTTCCCCAGCCACTCTGGGCTGCTCCCAACAGATTAAAAACAGAATAAAACATCAAACATTAAAAACTTCCCTAAACAGGGCTGCCTTTTCCAGCTCTGCAATAAGTGAGGCAACCAGAAATGGACACAGTATTTCAGATGTGGTTGAACCATGTGTGGCATTATGGCATGATAATATTGTCAGGTTTATTTTCAATTCCTTCCGTAATGATCCCTAGCATGGAGTTAACCCGTTTCACAACTGCTGCACACTGGGTCAACACATTCCTTGAGCTATCCACTACAACCCCAAGGTTTTCTTGTAGCTCAGTCACTGCCAGGACAGAACCCATGAGTGTATATGTGAACATAAGGGAAGGTTGCCCCAGTGTGTATCAATTTACACTTGTTTAAATTGAATTACATTTGCCATTTTACTACCCATGCACACACTTTGGAGAGGTCCTTTTGGAGATCTTCAAAATCTCTGTTTGTCTTAACCACCTTAAACAATTTGGTATCTTCACTTCTACCTCACTTCTTACCCCTAACTCCTAAATCTTTTATGAACAAGTTAAAAAGTCTGATCCTTAGGTGATTCCACTTTCTTCATCCCTCTATTGAAACAACTGCCCATTTATTCCTTCCTTCTGTTTCCTGTTTCTTAACCAGTTACTGATCCACAAAATAACCTCTCCTCTTTTATGATGACTGCTAAACTCAGTCAGTTTTTGGTGAGGTTCTTTGTCAAAGGCTTTTTGAAAGTACACAGTGTCAACTGGATCATCTCTGTATATTTGTTGATGCAGGTGGTGATGGGGCTGGCAAAACTCCACATTTTTGCAATGTATTTCCTCACTGCCTTTTGCTTTATTTTAATTTCATTTTGAGGTGTGTGGGTTTTTTAAAAAGTGTGTGAATTATAAAATAAAAACCTCATTTGTAGGCCAGGGCAAATCCCTCAATTTTGGTTTCTTTCAGTTTCTTGTTTTTCCGATTTTAAATTCAATTTGCTCCTTTTGTGTACCAGTTTGCAATAAAAGAAACCCAATTCTGCACAAAAAATCATACTGATTTTTGTGTGCAATTCCCCTAATATTTGTGCAAAGCAATTTCTCCATATGTAATTGATTTATGTGCACACGTTGGGGACACACATTTCTTGGTTAGAATACTGCAACTCAAAATTCAGAAAACCGCAAATTTTGTGTGATCACCATGTGTTAGTTCAGAAAAGGAGAGTTAGTAAGGTCTGCTTAAAAATGCAATCCAAATAATTTCTCCCCTATCCCTGCTCTTTTGCACCTCATCATGATATGCCATGTAACGCAGTCTCTTTCTCATTACTTCGCAACATTGTCTTTCTGTGTGCAACAAAACTCCTTCCTCCATTGCTTTTCAACAGCTCATATTTTCATATTTTTCTTTTTTTAAAAAAAAAAAGTTTTTGCCCTACAGCACAAATACACAATTTTTTAAAAAGCAAATGTTAATGGTCTGGGGGATTGCTAGGGCTGGTGCAACAATGTGTACTTTTGCATTTGCTGCGGGAATGAACATTATGGGAAATGTAGTGCTACGTAATGCTATGTTAAGTACCATGTGGAGCAACAGTGATAAATCTGCTTCCAGCTGATTTGGAAAAGTAACACTTCAGCAGCACTAAAGGGTGATGGTGTAAAAGAGGTCAGTGGTGCAGTGGCGGAGCTCCATGCGGAGAGCAGGTGGGGGCATGGCTGGCACGCATCCCGGGGGCGTGGCACACTGCCCGCAGGGGCATGGCATGCATCCTGGGGGCGTGGTGTGCCGCCTGCAGGGGCATGGCGCCCAGCGTGGGGGGGCCAGCCGCGATGGCACCCCACCAGGATTGCGCTGCCGGGGGTGGTGTGCAGTGGTGTGCAGACTGAATTCAGGTGCTACTTCCCACTGCTGCCGCCATCACGGCTGAAGATGATGCAACCATCTATTGAGCTTGGTTGAAGGCAGCCCCTACTTCACCCTCCAAAATCAGAAGCACAGTGTACATTGGTGACCACGTTAATGGTTTCCTCCAGAGTTCCTTCCTGGGCCTTCAGAGGCATGTCAGCTGCAGTGTGCACCGCCCTTATCCCACAGTGCATTTTGTTCATTTATGTTCAATATGTGCACACTTTCACGCTTTTGTTTCAGCCCTCATCCATATCTGTTTAGTGTTCTGGTAAATACTAATACCCCAGTATCATACCTCTGCACGAGAAGCCTGAGTTGGGGATTAATAGGATATAGATGAATCATTTCTGTGACTCTTTTCAGTTTACAACCTGCAGCACGGTTCTTATCTCACTTATGCTCACAGCAATTTTGTGAAGCAAGCAAAGGCAGAGAAGATCTTGCCTGAGGCCACCCAGTGAGTTTATTCACTGATCTTCCATGCCCCAAACCAATCCACTGTCTTCTTTACCATACTGACTCCTGCTTTCACTCCAAAGCTGCTCGCTCTTCTGCATCCCTCACCTTGCACACATATTCCCTGTTATCTTAGTCTGGGTCAATATTATTATGACGGCTAAAGCCAGCTGTATCCATATGATAAATAGACATGATGAGCTGGGAGCATAGACTTTTTGAGCTTCTGAATTATGGGCTAGAAACCAAGGACATGTATTAGAGCAAAGCTCAGTGGTAGAGCCCATGCTTTTGTATGCAAAAAAAAAGTCCAAGATCCCTGTCTGGATAGCTGCTGCCAGTCAATGCAGGCCATCCCCTACACTGTGTAGCCCCACCTCAATCTCCAGGCAGCAAGAAACTCCAGGCAGTCTAGCGCTTATCAGGTTTGGTATCCTTGGAACAAAGATCAGTGGGGATGGTGGTATCTTTGGGATATGTGTTTTAATTTACATATATACAACCTAAGCAAAGAATGGAGGGCCTCACAGCATTAACAGTCTTGTAGAATTTGCTTTCCCTTTAGGTTTATAGGGGAGCCCCAAGTCCAGTTTCAGACCCAGCAAGGAGCAAGAACTGCCTCTGTCTCCTAACTTCCAGCTGACACACACAACTCTATCTGTTGTTCTCCTATGTACCAGCCAGGGGGGTGTTCTCTGACACAGAGCAGCATCTTTGGATATGTTAAATCATGGTACTTAACTAGTCAGCCAAAACCATCACCTTGACAAAAGAACTAGTATGGGAAACTTCCTCTGGTGCATTCTACCCTCATATATACATACCCCAGTAATTGGAAGGGATCCCAAATATCATCCTGACTGATTCCCCCCAAACTCATAACAATATAAAGCAGTTTGCTAAGTTCCTGTGACCTCTTTTTGTAATGTATTTATTCTTTTTCATTTTTAAGCTGTTTAATATGGTTGCATTGAGATATATCGTAGTTTATATTAGAGCATATGACATGCAGCAATTACCGGTATGTAAAATTAAAAATAAAACAACAATAAACTCTGAAACGTTTCTGAATATATTAACAAAGCTGTGTTGAAGAGTATATACCAAAATGATTACCGGTATTACAGATATGAAATGATGTGTTGTAGCATGTATTGCTTAGACTGGTGACCATAAGTAACAGGTATTTTGTATCAATAACAATGAGAACCTATAGGAATTCATAGGAGGGGGAGAGGGAAGGAATTAAAATACAGTGGTACCTCGGGTTAAGTACTTAATTCATTCCGGAGGTCTGTTCTTAACCTTAAACTGTTCTTAACCTGAAGCACCACTTTAGCTAATGGGGCCTCCTGCTGCTGCTGCGCCGCCGCGCGATTTCTGTTCTCATCCTGAAGCAAAGTTCTTAACCCGAGGTACTATTTCTGGGTTAGCGGAGTCTGTAACCTGAAGCATCTGTAACCTGAGGTACCACTGTATATACTTCATGCATGCCAGACTGTGGGTCTTGTTCTACCATATGCTTCATTGTTTGAGTAATCAATAAAGACACACCAGACTGCATAAAAATTATCATGTTTCTTTTGGACTCTTGCTCCTTTTAATTTTTGTGCCATTTTTTCCAGTACAGTAATGCTGCTTGCCAGATTGCATTATACTATTGGTCCACAGTTAATAATTGTAAGGATTTCCATGTCCTGGCAATAGTTGTTCTTGCAGCAGTTAATATATGTTTTATGAGTTCCTTCTTTGTAAATTGCAGCGTATCACATCTATACAAGTTACGTTGAGCCAGCCCTGGAGTCATGGAGACGGTCTGCCTTGTAATCAAAAGATATTTCTCTAAATACATTTTTCCAGAACTCCTGTGACCTTTTCTGCCTGGAAAAATGGGTGCAGCAATAGAAAGGAAAGGAAAGAGCACTGTGTAATACCTAACCATTCATTCCAGCTCTTGATTAAGCCCTGGCTTTCCTCCCCTTCCTCAGTGTAGGCTTGAAGTGTACAATGGCCATGTTGTTGGGGTGAGGGCAGGTGCTCTGCTGGCTCTTGTCCAGCACACGTGTGTCCCAGAATAGGCAAGAGTGTCAAAAGGAGGAGCGTCTACTCCAGATATGCTTCTGCATAACCTCTCTCAGCTGCTAGTCATTGCAGAAGCTTAGTATAATTTTGGATTGTTCTCCTTAAACTGGTCATTGGGTAAGCCAAACTAAATAGATGCCTGGGTGCTTTAGCTTTATCCCTGGCATTAGGTCTACCCTAAAAGATCCCGGTTAATAAACAGCTGCCACAAAAATACAGTGGTACCTCGGCTCCTGTCCAGTTGGTTCCTTTAAAGCAAGCGGGCTCTCTGTCCCTCTCTCCTCCCCACTCAGCTCGCTAAATAGCAGCAAAGTTTTTCAGCTCGCTAAGCCGGGGATGAGCGGGGAGGAGGGAGAAAAGCAGAGCCTGCTTGCTTTAAAGGAGCAAAGCGGGAGAGGAGAGGAGCCTTCTCCTCTTATACCCCTCTTCTTCATTATTAGCAGCATCCTTCTCCACCCACCCCACACATGCTTCTCCCCATAAACCCCTCTTCTGCATTATTAGCAGCATCCTTCTCCTTGTTCCTTGAGTGTTTTTCCTTCCCTCCCCACTTAAAACGTGGTTACAAAGCGCGGATCCACATGGATCCTCAGGATTTTTGCACTGGGTCACCCCAAATTCACCATCAGATCACATAACATGTCCATGGCTACATCTTGCACCAAAAAAATCACACACCCACTGTTGCCTGGGGCCGCAGTGGTGCAAAAACGTGGTTACAAAGCATGGATCCACATGGATCCTCAGGATTTTTGCATTGGGCTACTCCAAACTCACTGTCAGATCACATGTCAGTGGCCACAGCATGAACCACAAAAATCATACATCCACTGTTTCGTTTAGAATATTTTTTTTCTTGTTTTCCTCCTCTAAAAACTACGTGCGTGTTATGGTCGGGTGCGTGTTATAGAGCGAAAAATACGGTAATTCGTTCTGGAGGTCCGTTTTTAACCTGAAACTGTTCTTAACCTGAGGTACCGCTTTAGCTAATGGGGCCTCCCGCTGCCGCACGCTTTCTGTTCTCATCCTGAAGCAAAGTTCTTAACCTGAGGTACTATTTCTGGGTTAGCGGAGTCTGTAACCTGAAGCGTCTGTAACCCGAGGTACCACTGTAACGAGCTTAAAGTAGGACTCTTTTCGTATGGGTGGTGATGGTGTAGATCTGACGGGTGTTGTCAAGTCACTATTCTGCCACCTCTCAAATTCTGCCCACCCAAGTACCTATAGAAGCTTTTCCTCAGTTTGGTACTTTTTGCTGGTCTCCCATCTCCCATCAGCCAGAGCTAGCACAGCCAAAGGTCAAGGAGAGTGGAAGTTGTGGTCCAATATATAAAGGGAGGTTGGGAAAGCCTGCTTATGCACCCTAGTGCAATAGTTGGACTGAAAAAAACAAAGGCATTTGTGTGGTTCAGTTGGTTCAAAATCCACCCAGATCTGAACACACTAGGTAAAAAATTAGGTTTATTCATCAGAACATATGGATAATTAAACTGTGAGCAATGATATAAACAAGGTGTTCGTTATAATAGGAGTCCTAGCTTGTGTTACAGACAGGAAGTTCTCAGTTTTTTGGGGGGGGCTCTTGGGCAAGGTGCCCTCAGTGAACCCCCCTTTTTTTGCAAGGCACACACCCATTCATTTAGCAGGGAACAAGTTTCTAATCCTTTTGGCTGCCCAGATGTGCTCAAAAGTACATGGCCAATTCTTGTAGAAATAATTATGAGAACATAAAAAATCAGTCAATTATGCATAAATTTACTTACTTTGGTACAGTATTCAGATTACCTGGGGCAGCATTTTGGGGTTGTGTGTGTGTGTGTGTGTGTAGGGGGTTCATTTAGTGTACACAGCCCTGAGTCGTCTGCATTTGGGAGAGAAGTGATGCCTCTTTGTTTCTGCGTGGAGCGGAACCCCTCTACCCCTTGCACAGCCTGGCTGCTTTCTCGATTACCCCCGCTGTGCGTCATTATGACATCTGCTCTCCTGCACATGCCACAGGATGTGTGTGCATGCAAGTGCATGCAGTGTAAACAGTGCTTGATGGCAGCACAAACACAATCCTGCCAGACATCCTCCTCGGCCTGTTCTCGCTATGGTAACAGCCCTGCTCGGCTCTCTGGCAGCTGGGGCCTGCTGTTTGTTTTTGTCCGGGCTCAGAACACTGCAGCCGATTAAGCAGGATCGCCATGGGAACCAGAGCCTCTCGGCCTGCCAAGCTCCATTCACGGGGTCCACAATAATGGCGAGACCTTTTGTCTGCCGCGGTTCCGAGAATAGGTAGGTCAGAGACAGCAGGAAGACTCGTGTTAACCCTCCTTGTGACATTTCCCCCATTTCCGAGACCTCCCAGCCCTGGAAAACCCTGTCATGGGATGAGCCCAGGGTGTAAGATAGAGATCTAGGATGGCTAATTGACCAAATGAGAGAGGAAGAGGAAGGAGGAAACCCAACTGAAACCAGGCCTGGCCTACTGTTAGCAGCCTCTGATAACAGCTTTATCTGCAGTGTACATTAAAGCACATGACTTCTCCCCAAGAACCCCGGGAACTGCAGTTTGGTAAGGGTGCTGCAATTGTAGCTCTGTCAGGGCTTAATTACCGTTCCCAGAATGCTTTGGGGGAAGTTATGTGCTTTAAATGTACACAGCCAAAGTCAACAAGTGAAGTTTTTCACAATATGGGAATACACAATCACTAGCTAATTTCTGCATAACAAACCAAAGTCAAAACAACAGAGACCAGCTGAGATGTTGGCCACTCTATAGTTCTCATTCCTGCAACAGGAGACTCCCTCGCTGTTTCCATTTCCCAAGACTTCTTGTCAGGCGCAGATCCTGAGATAAAGGTTTGGCCTTTAACTGCTTCAAGGAAGGCAGCATTTCACCAGGTGCAGCTTTTCGTAGCTTTGCTGTGATGGGAGCAACTTACTGCGTCGGGTGGGCTTTCCCCCTTCTGTCTCTTTGGACTGGGATCTGGGAATACTATCTGGGCCTTGAGGATGTTACAAGGGGATTCCTGCAAGGCGGCCAAAAGCAAAAGAGGTCAGAAGTCCTGGACTTCCAGGACTGAAAACTAGCAAGGAATGTCATACTTTAAAATTATGAGCGATCCTGCAATTCTTTGTGTCAATAGAGGGAGTTCACATGTGTCTTCTCAGGAATGCTTTTGAGAGGAGTAGGATTAAGACTGTGTACAGCTAAAGCAAGACAAACACACGACAAATCCTGGAAACTGCAGTTTGCTAAGGTTGCTGGGAATTGTAGTTCTGTGGGGCAAAACTACAGTTACCATGGGTTTTTTTTTGGGGGGGGTCATATTTTGTTTGTTTGTTTAATTTTTATACCACCCTGTACCCATAAATCTCAGTGTGTTTCATAACATAAAATTACAAAATAAAAAGCATTAAAAACATAATAAAAATAAGAACAAAGAACCTAATAATCCCCCATGGTGTGTATGCAGCTATGTAATCTGGTTGACCATGCTACCTGGAAACAATGTGCATGCTGGCCCCATCACCTGTCAGATGGACATGCTGTGTCAGTGTGAGGGGGTCATATGCACAAAGTGGAAATGGATGCACACAAAGCTCATCTGAATAAGAAGGAAACCTGGGACACTCCATGTGTGGAGGTTATGCCAAATGCATAGAACAGAAAGGCTCTACTTTAGTCATAGAGCATCTGCTTTGCACACAGAAGCTGTCAGGCCCAATCCCCAACATATCTGGGCAAGGCTGGGAGGGAACTCTGTCTGAAATCCAGAAGAGCCACTGCCAATCCGAATGTGGAGAGGACTGAGTTAGCTGGACTAAAAGTCTGATTTGGTACAAGGCAGCTTCCTTCTACATGTGCCTATAAAGTTCATTTGTATGCATGCACGAAAGCTCCACGCCATTGCTTTCTGTCAGCTTCCAAGCCTAAACACACATTGGAGCTGAACTAAATCACATGTCATTAATACTGGAATTGTGCTTATCTGAGGGAACTGTCACCTTCAAAAGCAGACTCACTGGCAAGACTGCATTACGTTAGACCAGGGATGGAGAACATGTGTGACCCTGTGCCAATCATTGGACTCCAGCTCCCATCATGCCCGGTCAGCATGGGCAGTGGTCAGGGATGACAGGAGTTGTAATCCATCAACCCCTGGATGGCCACAAGTTTGCCACAGCTATCCTGAGGTAAAAAGATAAAGGGACCCCTGACAGTTAAGTCCAGTCGCGGACGACTCTGGGGTTGCGGCGCTCATCTCGCTTTACTGGCCGAGGGTGCCGATGTTTGTCTGCAGACAGTTTTTCCGGGTCATGTGGCCAGCATGATTAAGCCGCTTCTGGCGAACCAGAGCAGTGCATGGAAACGCCGTTTACCTTCCCGCCGGAGCAGTACCTATTTATCTACTTACACTGGCATGCTTTCGAACTGCTAGGTTGGCAGGAGCTGGGACAGAGCAACGGGAGCTCACCCCATTGCCGGGATTCGAACCGCCAACCTTCTGATCGGCAAGCCCTAGGCTCAGTGGTTTAACCCACAGTGCCACCCGTGTCCCTTTTAGACCCGCGTCCCTGAGGTAGATCATGCAGTACAATATATCCTTTAATAACTGTTTACTTGCTGTTGCTTTTTGCCATCTTAAAAAAGTCATTTCCCTCTGATGCATAATTTTAAACTGAAGGCAGGATTAATTAAATATTGGCAAATTCCACCGATAATATATTTTAGCAAAACTTCCCCAAAAAATGCACAATCATTTTTGGCAGCAACAACAAAAATGCACAGAAAAATGCACATTTTAAGTGGATGGCACACCAAAGCACACCATAGATATTCCTGTACCTTTAACATGTTCCTGAAATGTAGAAGTTTATCAGGGGAAAGATTGCCCATCATTGCTTCACCTCTGACCTCACCAAAACAAAACCCTTACAGTGTGTTTCGTGTGAATGTGAAGTCGGGACACAGTAATCAGAACCAAGAACTTGCTGCCACTGGGCATCAAACCAAGACAAAGATGCCTGGTATTATCCTTTTCATTTTGAATCTGTCCAGAGGTAAGGCTGACATTGCTCTCAGGTGCCAGACAAATGTGCCCTAAGGCAGTAAAAATAAACAGTGTTGTTCCAGCCATGTGCAGCTGGAGGTGAGTAATTGCCTGCAGCTTCCTGCTGTTGCTGACAGAAACAAGCAACAATGGCACATGGCAATGGAGATGATCAACACAGAACACTTCCCTCAATTGTCAGTCTCCTGAGCAAACCAGAGCCCTAAGACACCTGGCTTGGATGAAACTTACATGCGATAGGAATTTTCAGTGAATGGCACCAGAATATTTTGCTGTAGTGTTCTGAACATTCTGACAATAGTGGGTGAGTTGCTACTTTCATATAATTAAACACACTCTAAATCAAACAAACACAGGAAAGAAGGCCAAACATGAATGATTTTCCTCCAGGAGGTTGGAGGTGGTTTGACTGTGGAATTGCTCATGACGTGCACTGTTACACATCACCCCCCAATCTCCAAGCGGTGAGAGACTCCAGGTGTTCCTCAGGCTGTTTCCTTTGGAAAGGTCAGCAGAAACTGTGGTGTCTTTAGGATATATGGTTTTATTTACACATATATACAACCACATAATCATCTAGTCCATCCCCCTGCAAATTCATGAATATGCAGCTGTCCCTTATGGGTGTCGAGCCTGCAACCTTGCTGTTGTCAACATCAAACTCTAACCAATTAGGATGGAGGGTATCACAGCATTAACACCCCAACAGATATTGCTTATCCATTGGTTTCCAGGGGAGCCCCAAAGCTTAGCACAGAGCTAACGTGTGTCTCCAGGTTCCAGCCTGCTTCCAGCTTAGTTAACGCACAACTCTGGCTGTTGTCCTACATAGCAGCCAGGTGAGAGGGTGGGGGAAAGCGCCACTCATTTGTTCTATGGCACAGAACAACTTATTTGGTTATGCTGAATAGTGGTACTTAACTAGCCAGCCAAAGCCATTACCTTGACAAAGGAACTAGTTTTCAAGCTTCCTCTTATACATTCTACTCTCACTTGTATGGAATTGAAGGTTTGGCAGGGAACCCAGGGTTCCATCCAGACTGACACCCCCCACCCTTTGCAACAGTACACTTTTTTTGCCACTGATAAACAGATCTGGCAGGCTTTTGTATTCCTTCCAAAACCTGAAGGATCTCTTCACGCCAAGTGACAGTGGGACAAAAAATAAACAAACAGGTGGTACGCCTTGGGGAATGATGCTGCTCTCAAACACATTTTCAACTTCATTCAGTTGCTTGTATCACCTGTTTATTAAGCCTTCAGCCTGATTAGTTTGTGGGGAGATTAGATAACCTCAGCTATTTATTGAGCATGCATCCTGATTGGTTTGCAAGGTTAAAAGATACTGAGTGAAGCAAGTGCTATCCCACATTTAACAGTGCGTTTTCTTATCACTTTCCTCATTGCAAGAAGTCTGATGGTAGTGGAGAACAGGATTGTTGCACCAGAGCGTTAAGCAACTTGGATTGTGCAATTTGATTTTGCTGGTATGTGATGAATCCCACCTGAACCACTCTTAGAAATATAGTCTGCCATAAGCCAAAGCCTGCAGGGACTCATATTTCACTGCACCCTGGCCCTGATTTGGAAAATCAATTATTATTCCAGCTGTGATTTTCAATTCCTGCCTTTTTCAACTTCCTCCCAGTGCTTTCATCTTTTGATCTGTTCTGGTGTTTTAAACCCCTCCAATGTTGTTAATGCACCTTGAGCTGGAAACAGACAATAGTGGATTAAAACAACAACAACAACAACAACAACAACAACAACAACAACAACAACAACAACAACAACAGAAGATTATTTGAGCAATGCTTACTATCCCAAGGGGCAGATACCTATTTCCTTTGGCCCAACTTGTCCAAATAGATTTTGGAAGCAATACCTGCAAACCTGTTTACCAGAGACAAAAGTGGGATGACAATACCTGCCACAATGCTACATGTAACACTTCTTCTTCCAAACCACTTTCAACTGTGTGTAGGAGGAAGACTATTGTCTCTCTCACCTTTGCGTTCACTTGTGGCAGCACAGCTGATGGAAAAGCAGATTTATTTATTTTCGCGGGATGGGTGGGGTGGGTTTAATTTGTGGCAAAGAAGTGGTTAGGAGAGTGTTTAATCTGCTTTAATCTTCTTATCTGCTCTAAATGCCCCCTCCCCCCAGCCGCATTTCCCTTTCTGGGGTTTCAAATGTTTACAGAGAGATTCCAAACCTGTTTGTGAGTTTGCATGCATGGGGTGCAAATATTTTTTTGTGTGTGTGTTTATATTGTAAGCTGCCTTGAAATCCTCAAGATGTAGCATGGTATAAAAAATAATCATAAATAATACTAATAATAAATACAAATTTGAACTTCGCAATGGGAACAGCAGCTGAGGCTAGGGGAATTTGGGTCAGAGCAGGTGTGGGGCAGAGAGATGCTTTTTTTCATTTGGAACCTGCAGGATAGATAACTAAAGTGGGGACCAGCAATAAAATGTTGCTATTCATCCCCAGCTTCTATTCAGGGCTCCACTCAGCCCAAAATAGAAGTCTTATATTGCAGCAAGGCTCATGGAGAAGTTTTGAACATGTTTCAGGTAAGATGCTACCAATTAAAATGTGCAGTCGTGCCCTCATTTGGCTGGCAGCGCTTAGCTATAAACATATGAAGGGAAACTTTAATTTGTGGTTTGAAAGGGGGGATAACCCTGGCTTTGATGCAGCATCTTCTCATCTCCCTACAAACAAATCCTAGGAGGAATCCTCAATAAACAAGCCCTCCGGGAGCTCTTTTCCTTGGGAAAGAAATGGAATTCTGGGTGGACATGCAATTTGAAATTTGTTTTTATTTTTTTGCAAGCCCTCGGTGGGTAATAAAGGCAGAAATGTAAAAACGTTTAAAGTAAAACAAATGAATGAATGAAGAAAAGCTATGGGTGTGGCCATCTGCTTCAGAGGAGTGCAAAGGTACGTAGTGGTGGGTGATTAAATATAAAATCCCGCTTCGTCCTTAAAGCTGATTTGCATTTGCTTACTAGAGATTTAAATGCTTCCATATGTTTAGGCTATGTCCTGGCAACTAATGAATGCAACGGCATTATCAAAACCCAGACCCCCTTGTGAAATACTTGGGTTGCCTGCTTTGTTTTTCTTTCTTTCTTAGAACTGATAGTATTAGACATTTTGATCAATAAACAGCAATGAGTTCAGCCAGCCAGAAGAAAAGACCATCTTAACCAATCAAGGCCACATGCATCAAGACCACCTACTTTAAAGATATAATACAGATCCTTTGGAATCAATTGAGGTTTTGTCCCTGCTTACAGTGGAATGTGGGCTGCATACCAAATATAAAAATGCTTACAGCCCAATCCTATGGATCGTTATTCAGAAGTTACACCGAGTTCAGTGGACTTATTCCCAAGTACTTGGGGATTACAGCCCTAGTTATTCCAAAATGCTGAAAACACTTTGCAAACATTATCTTAGTGAATGCTCCATTTTCCCAATCGCATCCATACTATGCACTTGAAGCACATTACTTTCCCCAATAATCCAGAGAACTGTAGTTTGTCAAAAGTGCTTTGAATTGTAGCTTTGTGAAGGGTTAAGTACAGTTCCCAGAATTCTGGGGTGGGGGGCCATCTTGTTCAATTTACTTTAAATGTATGATGCGGATGTGACCATATGCCAGTGCTGTTATTTTCATATTGCAGTGATACTGAAGCTCAGAATCACTGGCTTTTGCAGTAACTTTGAGCAGAGGTTTCAACTAGGGGCTTCTAGCTTACGGAACAAGCTCTTATACTCTCCCAGGCTAAATGCAGGGTGCTTCCATATGGGAGTTTATTGTGGAATCAGTGATACCCAGGCACACATGTTTTTTGCAGCATCTATACAACATCATCACCAGTCCATATATTTCATACATTTAGTCTGGATTTCCTATTACCATGGAAAACCAGGTAAGTAATAATAACTCATTATGCATTTATTTATTTATTTATTCATTCATTCATTCATTCATTCATTCATTCATGCATGCATGCATGCATTTATCTGGTTTTAGTGGGCAGTTTGGCATGCATGTGGTGACATTTCGAGAGACTGCCTCTATTGCTACATCCCCACTTCTGTTGGCTCCCCACCTGGCGGCCCCCAATACCAATGGAAAGAAACCTATTTTCACTCATTGCCACATGCCAGTTTGGAGGAGAGGGTCTATGAAATTCTCCATATAGTAAATGCGGGGTATTACCTGGGAAACTGCAATTGAAGGATATTGTCAGGGGCTCAGGAGCAGAGGCACAGGAGAGGGAGGAAATAGAGACCGAGGGGGAGGAATCTGAAGGAAATGTTAGCGATGACAGCCGTCCGAGGTCTCTGAGTCTCTCCAGCGACTCGGAGGATTCACAGAAAGGGGCTCCCATGGTCAGAGCAAGGGGGGTGCCTAGGGGGACACCCCAGGAAGAAGGGGCAAGAGGGGACTCAGAGAGCAGCAGTTGGAAATCAGGACCAGCTTCTCCACCAGAGCGCAGTAGGGGGGAGGAGTCCCAGGCATCGGGATCAGGCGGCGCACCGCCAGCGGGAGGACATGAGTCAGGATTGGCCACACCTCCATCGGAGAGCGAGGAAACGGTCAAAAGGAAGGTCGGAGACTGGGCGCGCGCGCCAAGTTCAAATGTACAAGAGGGCGGCGCAGTGGGCAGCCCGGATAGGGAGCCAGGTCCTAAAGCCCGCCGAAAGGAGGGAGGAGACTCAGGGGCGTCAGCGTCAGAAGAGTCCAGGACGGAAGGGACCCCGGGGGGTAGAAGGACCCAGAGGAGAAAGGAGAGACGGAAGAGGTGGAGTAAGGTTAGAGTCTTAAACTGGTGTACAGGGGGCGGAGACTCAGATGGAGCTTCGCCGGTCTAGCCTCTAAGACGTAGAGCTGGGGCGCTCCGGTTTGGAAATGGAAACTGTACTTCAATAAAGACTTTTGTACATTACTGCCGGCTAGCGTTGGTCCTCTGTGAGCTGGGACCTGGAGCCAGCTCTGACAGATATATATCAGGCAATAATAATAATATTAATAATAATAATTAATACAGGTCTTGCAAAAGACATAAATATTAACTATTATTATATATTTTAAAAAATTAAATAACTAATGTAAATAATACCACCCCCAAAAACCACAATGCTTCATTTCCCCCATTGTGAAACATGGTAACGTGTGCTCTTGCACACTTCCTGGGATTTCCCCCCCCAATGCGTCCACGCACAGACACCGAAATACCTATACACATGTTCAGAATGCAAAAAGGTAATGGAGGGCAAGGGAGGAGTGATGAAGAGATGGGGGGAAAGAACACAGGCCAGATATATTTCATCAAGCTCCACTCACTGATGGGAACTGCAAGCAACAGAATAATATTTATTTATTACTTACTGAAGTTATACCTCGCCCTTCCTTCCCGAAGAGCCCAGGGTGGCAAACAGCAACACGAAGCGAAAACTGTTAAACCAATCTAAAAACAATTGCAATTAGGAACATGTAAAAGCAGTTACAGTTAAAAGCATTCTGAAAGGAGTTATAGTTGCATATAACAGTGACTACGGGAACATGGATCCGTGATAGCAGCTGAGTTGCTGCCCAGATTCATTACTGTCAAACAAGATCAAAATTGAGTTATTAAAAAACATGAGTGGTTGTTTTTTTTAAGGACCATGGAATTTTGGCACACCTGGCCTAAGTGCTTATGCTACAGGAAACAGCAGACTGCAAACTTGCAAATATTCTACTTGGCGCATTTTCATGCCAAATAAATCTTTTCTGCTTTGTATTCCCAAAGGAGCAGTTCTGTCTCAGTCTTTTACCAACTCTTGGAACTACAAGGAGCTTTATGCTTACCAAACAGCTATATAACATGCCTTATAATGGTGCAGTTCCACTCAGAAGGCTCTCAGCCTTTCAATATTGTTCTTACATTGGAGTACTGGGTGCAGTTTCAGAGGATCAAATCTGCACTATATATGGTCTTGCAAGGTGTTTCGGCTCTTGCTAATCTCCCGCTTGTCCACGTGACATGGGTGGTGATAATAATAAACACTGACATCTTATCATATGTGCAACTTGCACAGTTTTCCTGCTTTTTGCAGTGAACTGGGGAAGGGGGTTGAGGGGACATGCCATATGTACCTGATTTCAAGGTGCAAATGGGCAACAGTTTTAAAAATAAGAATAACTATAATAACTATAATAATGATGACTTTTCTCCAGAAAGGGTAAATCTGGATTTAATGGGTGTGGGAGGAAAGATAGCCTGGCATTTTTATGCCAACAATGTCATGTGGGATTGCAAAATACTGACATGCATGAGAAGCACCGATCCCACAATAAACACCCACCTGGATACACCCACTGTGTCAGGAGGACCCAAAAGGGACCTGAAACAAACACCACTGCCTTCCTGTCTCCCAAGAGTATGCATTGCTTTCTGCTGCACCTTCTATTGAGTCTCTGCTTATTTTGTTTCTCCCTCCAAATTTCCTCCTGCTTCTGAAGAATGTTAATGGAATGGGAGGTATGCAGAGGAGATTAAAGTGCTCAGTTTCACCACCAAAGG
Source organism: Podarcis muralis (assembly GCF_964188315.1). Lineage (NCBI taxonomy): Eukaryota > Metazoa > Chordata > Lepidosauria > Squamata > Lacertidae > Podarcis > Podarcis muralis. The sequence continues at coordinate 31,216,672 of NC_135655.1, forward strand.
TCGGTGTGATACCCAGCAAAAAAGGAAGAGAACTGCATCCTTGCATATATGCATAAATCAACAGACTTACTGATAACATTCCGAAGTCTAGTGGGCTTGCTTTCTGTGACATGTATGCAAGAACCACTCAGCAGCTGAAATATTGTTCGTATTTTTGCGTTTTTACTCTTGATTCATATTTCTCTCCCTCCGTGCCTTTGAGGGGGCTTGCCAGGGATGATAGCTGCTTCAGTGACCTTGGATGAGAGCAGAATGAAAACAATCAATCAATCAATCAATCAATCAAATATGACACTTAGCCCCTTATAAATCAGGACATCGTTTTCTTATCTTTCTGACTATTTCAAACCCTTTTCTAAAGTTCTCATTAAGCCATGTCCTAACCTTACTCACCTGCCTTCTTTGGATCCCAAATCCTTGCCTTTACTGTCACATCTAAAAGCGCTGCAAAGTGGGATATACAGTGGTACCTCGGGTTATAGACACTTCAGGTTACCGACGCTTCAGGTTACAGACTCCGCTAACCCAGAAATATTACCTCGGGTTAAGAACTTTGCTTCAGGATGAGAACAGAAATCATGCTCCGGCAGCGCAGCGGCAGTGGGAGACCCCATTAGCTAAAGTACCTCAGATTAAGAACAGTTTCAGGTTAAGAACGGACCTCCAGAACGAATTAAGTTCTTAACCCAAGGTACCACTGTAGTGAGATCTTTGTTGGTCTGCATCTGAATTGGAATTGTTTTTAAGATGTTTTAATCACTTGTTGTTTGTCACCCTGGAAGTCTTTGGGAGGAAAGGCAGGGTTTAAGTTTAATAAATAAATGCTGTGCATGACATACCATCTCAGATATGTAAGCTTTGCTTGTGCCACATAAATGCCAGAAGCCACACCTTTGGCCTCTGCAACAGGCCACAGTTGAGTTCAGATTTGATTCAAAGGCTCCTTTATGACATATGGGATGGTCCTCTCTCACACAGTATAACCAAAACAATGTGTATTGTTCTAACCTTAAAGACAATGCTAATAGATATAATAGACATATTTGCATACATCACTGGTACATAGGTAAGGATGGAAATTAAAACTAGCCATCCAACGAAAGCATGTATCTTGCAATAAGCCTATCTGCATTTGAAATACATTTAAACAAAAATATATTACAATTTCTTACTTAGCATATATGAAAACATCTAATGTATACAAGATCAGTAACATACAGTTCAGCGCTTACCAAATAGAAGTCTGTGTGTTCTGCTCATGACGTGACGTTTAGTCATTTTATTTATTTATTTAGAGGCCCCTCATAATCTGAAAGATCACCTCACCCATTATATGCCCAATCCATCAGTGCACTCTTCAGTTGAGAGCCTCCTGAAAATTCTAGTTTATCAGGAGGTCCATTCTGTTACAATATAGGAACCAGGCCTTCAATGTTGTGGCCCCTACCCTGTGGAATTCCCTCCCATTAAATATTAGGCAGGCGCCATTTTGTTGCCCTTTTGAGGCCTACAGACCACATTCCCCTTCCAACCAGCCTTTTAAGTTAAAATCTTTCCCACTCTGCATCTGAACTAGAATTGTTTTAAATATGTTTTTAACACTTGTTGTTGGCCAGCCGGCACTCCTTAAGGAGTAAGGGCAGGATATAAACTGAACAAATAAATAATCTGATAACCTAAGCTGTAGTTTATTTAGCTGGTTGTGCATAAACCTGGCACTGCTCTCAGCAGTCTGTAATTACTTCAGCATGTACATGAGGCTTCGCTTGCTTGATGAAGCCATCATGTCAACATTTCCCTGCATTTGGAAAGCTAATACATTACAGGGAAGACTAGGGCAAATGCCCTATGTGCACCTTGGTGCGGTGCAGACCACCAAGGAATTTATCACATCAGAAACAGCATGTTTGAACTAGCTGAATCTCCTTTACAAGCCAAGGTTTCTTCTAGCTGCTCTTGAGGAGGGAACAAGACTGTTAGCATCCAACTTACTCACCCTCAGGCGGAAACTTAAATGTTTTAAACACACAACTCACATACACACATGAAATTTGTGGAATTTAATGCTACGACCACAGGATTGTGAAATTCCAAGCCACAACTGAATTATATACTGTGATAAGTAGCAAACAATGTTTTTTGAAGGAAAAGAAAAATACTTTTGAGCCAAGACAACACCTACATCTGTGTTTGCACAGCAGACAGCAACAATAAAACCCTAATCCTGATTTGGCCCTTGTACAACTTCTGTAATAGAGATTATAACTAGCCGCGATGAATATGTTCAAAACGAATTCCGTTTCAAGGCATACATCCAAGGGCAGCAAACTTGAGGTTCATGCTGACTTCTGAGAGTTTGATTTCTTAATCTTAATGGTGTGTAGCAAAAGAAAGAGAGAGAGGCGCCACAGAGAGAGAGAGAAAAGTAACAGAGATTAAATGGACATTGTAGACAGTTGTAAAAATTATAGACTGAACTCACTTATATGGTTCCATTCAGTCAATCATCAGGCACTGAGACAGGTTCCTTTCTACAATCTGTTTTCCGATATGGTATATCTAAAACTCTGGAGGGTGTGAGGCTTTCTGAATGACAGTGCTTCTACTGCGTACAGTAGCAGACTACATCCTAAGGCAGGGGTTGGGAACCTCAACTCCAGGGTCCAAAGTGGCCATCTCTCCATATCTGGTCCTCAGGAATATCCCTAGGACATACCCCTTCCCAGCACAGCCCCGAGTGTTTCTGCTGGCTTCAATGTGTCCTCGGACTCTTGCTTGACTGAATGGAGGGTAGGGAGACATGTGTAAAAGAAAAGCACTTCCTCATGTGGTGCATACACTCCCATTGGAGGCAATGAGGGCCGCCAACTTCATGGAGGACGAGGCTACCTGCCACAATGGCTATGCTCTACCTGCACTGGCAGAGGCCTTGTGCCTCTGAATACCAATTGCCGGGAATCACAGGTGGGGCAGAATGTTGCTGCGCTCAAGTCCAGCTTGCAGGCTGGAGGCGGATTTATGGTAGTGCAACCAGTTCCGCCGCACTGGAAGAATCATCGTTCTATTGTCTGGAGAGGTCACTTTCTGGTTTACATTGAGAAGCTGTTTCCAGTGGAGCCCAGCAACAGAAGAGCAGCACTGGGAGTTGAAATTTTGCACCCCTTAGCAATTTTGGGCCTGGGGCAACCACCCCTGTGGTCCTCTGATGCTACCCCACTGCTGGACCTAGGGAGCCTAGGGAGTGCTGCAGGGTGTCATAACTATGACAAAGTGAATTGAGCAAAACAGAAAGTGGGTGGTACAGAATTTGGGTCTCTCACAGGGCACTGCTGAAATTTGAAAGACCAAATCTGCCCCTGTGCAGGCTTCCTGGTCAGTTGCAATGAGAACCGGATGCGGGACTAGATGGGCTGTTGGCCTGCCCCCCCCCCCGTGCCCCCCCCCCAAGTCTGTAGTTGCCAGGTACTTAAAGGACTGGAGCACAGTTCTTCACATAGAATGGCATAAAATGTGTACATGCTGATTTATAGGTATAAATGCCCAGGAAATTTTAAATAAAGTTTGAAGTTGTAAAAGTTTCAAAGTTTCAGAAAGTTAAAAACTTGAACAAAGTTTAAAAGGGAGGAAGGGAGTGCAAGAGATCCAGGGCTCACCACAAAAGACCCAGGGCAAAGGATTATTTGTGTTCACTGAACATCTCTCACTGGTCTAAGACGTACTGACTGTATTACTGAACTCATGGCCAAAGTGGATGTAATATTATTTGTGACTGCAATCTGAATGCACTTGTTTGAACACCCTCTTATGGTGGGGGGCTAATGGATAATCTAACCCCTGGCACCAGACAGTCTTGTTGGTTTGGGTGAGAGCTCTATAAAAACCTTATTGAGGTTTTAGCTGCTTGTCCACACATTGGAAGCCCCAAATAACTGCAGCTTCCTAGCATGTGACCACAATAGTGAGATTTCCATTTATAATAAGGTCAGGCAGCTTCCCAAGGTGTAAAGTGACCCTCAACAGCACCTTGGGGTGTGTGTCCAATTTTATACAGATTAGTTTTTGTTATGCATATCTTATACATTTCTAGTTACAGATAGTTAGTGTTGGTCTGCCATAGTCAAAACAAAAAAAAAAATTCCTTCCAGTAGCACCTTAAAGACCAACTAAGTTAGTTCTTGGTATGAGCTTTCGTGTGCATGCACACTTCTTCAGAAGAAGTGCATGCACACTTCTTCAGGTATCTGAAGAAGTGTGCATGCACACGAAAGCTCATACCAAGAACTAACTTAGTTGGTCTTTAAGGTGCTACTGGAAGGAAATTTTTTTTGTTATACATTTCTGATACCTTTAATATTTTGAAGAATTTTATCTGTTTATGAAAACTGAAGTTAGCAATTGGGGGTAGCTGGGACTGGGTGCAAGTAATTAGCTTTGCCTAGGGCACAAGATAGCCTGGTACTGGGCACTGCACCCATACACAAAGCTGGGTGCATGCGCGCCATGGCTGGCAGCATCCTCCTGCCCCATAAACATAAACGATCTGAGATAACGCGTGAACTCCCCACCCCCCGCAACTCCACGACCTCCTTCCCCGCCTGTCACTTTTGCACGACATCGGGGCTGTAAGGCGAAAAGGTCAGGCAAGAGCAGCAGACGTGCCTAGCTGCGCCCAGAGACCCGCCCGTCGCTCGGGCGGCGGATGGGCACCGCTTGTCGCCGCCAGGGGCCGGCGCTCGCTCCTCGAGGTGCCCTCGACGACCCTGCGCGCTGGGAGGTTCGGAAGGGCCTTCCCGTCGGAGGTCACGCAGGGCCTTCCCGCTCCACGCTGGCCCACCCGGCAGCCCTGCCCGCAAAGCCTGCGCCCGGAAGCGCCCTCCCGGGGTCCGCGGGGATGCAGGGAGCGGGGGCGGGCGCCCGAGGGGGCGGGGAGGAGCCGGCCAGCCGCCCGCTTCACGTGGCCCCGGGGCAGGAGGTGCTGCCGAGAGAGCCTCGCTCCGCAGACGAGCCCGCGGCGGAGCGGAGTCGCCCGGGAGCCGGTCCCTCTGCTGTTCGCTCCCTCCCCAGCTCCACTTGGCACCCGGGAAAAAGAGCGCTTCCCCCGCTGGCGCCCGCCAGGCTCCTCTGGGAAGGAACCACACGCGCCCAGCCAGCCAGCCAGGGATCCTGCAGGCGCGACGCGTCGGCTCGTCGCCCCGCCGCCGGCTATGCTGACCAATGTGCAGTAGGAATCGAGGAGGCATCGCTTCCCGCTCCGAATCGGGACTTGAGACCGGCGCGCGAGAGAAGCGGAGGGAGCCGGCGCCCGCGATGCAGCTCTTCGGGGGCTTCCTGGTGGCTCTCGCCCTGCGGGTGGTGGGCGCGCAGGTGAGCTCCGCAGAAGCCCCTCTGTCGTGTCCCCTGGCAGGTGAGGCTGGGGTGGGGCCGCCCCTTCCCTCCTCATCCCCGGAGGAGCTGGCAGAGAGGTGTCAGAGTGGGTTTGGGGCGGCAGCCGATTACTGTTCGTGCCGCCCCGTGACTTAAAATGCGAGGAACCGGGCTGCAACCCTGGAATTAGCACACCCTCTGTTCCGGAAGCCTTGTCCCGATCCCAGGTACGTGGAAAACGACTGTGGTTGTTCAGTGGCTGAACTCGGCGTGCCCCACGAGGTGCAGAGATTGAGCGCCGGGGGGAAAAAAGACGTGAACCCAGGCACAAGTTTACACTCTTGAAATTTACACTTCACGGTAGGGCTTTATTTTAAAACTGGAAGTACGTACTCTACGAAGGAAAGATCTCTTATGATCTGGGAGTTTTTTAAATCTCCAAATCTCAGGTGTGTTATAATTATTTAGTAGTGTGGGGAAAGAAGGCACTCTGTACATGCTCATAGGCACCGCTACCGTCTCCTGGGGTCCCAGGAAGCACCTTGGCACTGAGGTGGGGGGAGTTTACAAGGCTCAGAGGAATCCTTGATCTGGTGGGGCAGAAAGCATAGCCCAGATTTAGGAATGATTGATTGACCTGGTAAATTGCCTAAGTGTGTGGTTTCAGTTATTATGCTACCGGTCGATGTGTTGTTTTTTAGTTTTGGTTAAAAAAAACCATTTTAATTATCCTGTTCTTTGCAGCCAAGATACTATTTCTCATCCTTTCCTACCCTTTCTTTTGTGTGAAACTGAAGGTGCTTTCAGTTAGCCTGTTTATTGAGCATTTGTCATGATTTGTTTGCAGGGAGACTAGATTACGTTGGCTATTTAATGAACATTACTTCTGATTTGTTTGTGGGGAGGTTAGATTATTGCACACTTTCTAGTTCATTTCCCCAATCATTTGGGGAAGTGGATTTCTTGTGCATGGCTCCCAATCAACTATTAATTGCGCCACCCAAATTTGCTGGCATGTGTTTGAATCCCACCTGAAAACAGCAACAATCCCCCAGAGTCCTGTCAGTGAGTGGGTGAGTCTAGAACCAGATTAGCACAGAGCATTAAAGTGTGCATGTCTGGTGAAGCATTGTCAAAGCCATTTCTGAGGATCTGCATGTCCTTGCAAGGATACTGCATCCACCACGGTATATTGCTTATCTCTCCTGTGTCAAGTTGCTACACCCAGATAGACATTTCAGAAGACTGGCACCAAGCCGTGCAGATACGCTCATGGAAGTCAAGGGCACCCAGGCTGAAAGCACCTTAAGGGCTTTCTGAAGTTCTTAACTGGAATGGAATGCAGGTTGAGTAGGCTTCCTACCTGCCTCCTGGACCACTGGATTGCCCCAATGCCAAGCAGTCCCTATATTCTGGCACAAACAAGCAGAAAAGCCCCTTGATCAAGATGGATTGCCGTCAAGAGCAGAAGACCTGCCCACTTCCCCCAGCATGCTGACCTTGAGCATGCCCAGGTGGGCACTAGACTCTGAGAGGAGCAAATGTCAATAATTTCTGACCCAAGACTCTTCTTTAGTGCAAACCGTTGGATTAGATGAGCCTTGAGGTCCCTTCCAAGTCTACGATTCCATTTATCTGGCCACCTCAAATATTTACTTGCCTCATCCTTTTGAGTAAAAATGTTAAATTTTCTGGAGAGGGAAGTTGGGCACTGCTAGACTGATATCTACTGGCCTGAAATAGAATTGCGGTTTCTGGGTGATATCCAGTGGTAGCCAAACTTAGAGTAGACCCACTGAACAAGGAGAGCACTTCTGTAGCTCAGTAACCCAAGGGGCTTGCAAGAGACATGACATCATCAGTAGATTAATAATAGCAGATTGGAAAGGTGCTTCATTTTTAAATGAGAGGAGCTGACTAATGCTTGGCTTGAAGTCACATTCTCTCACTTGCAGCTTCTCTCTCTAATCTCATATACGTGCAAGTTGATTGGTGTAGCAAAAGCACTTTGCGCATGCTTAGAGGCATACTGTTATTGGGTTGGATCCAGGCAAAGTTAGTTGAACAAGTTATTCATGAAATAATTCAAGACCCATCCATTTCACTGGCCAACCTAGCAGAAATAGTTCTTTACTAAAATTTCTACACCACCTCTGTAAAGAAATTCTCAGGATAAAAAGAAAATATAAAGAATGATTAAAATACAGGCAAATCAAATCAGCTTTTAAAAAAAATACAAGGATGAAAAAACAGCAATATATTTATTCCCTTCTTGCAATATATTTATTCCCCTCTTGATTATTTTACATCTTCCATGTCTGGGTCTGATTTTACAATACATTGGTGAGGGAGGCAAAGTAAAGACTGTGCAGCTGATTTTAACACTGAAGCGATAATATATTTGTATTGTGAACCATCTTCATAGCCATGATAGGAAGAAAGATGTTATTTAAATCCAGTAATTTGCTGAATAAATGTTTTGGGCTCTGGTATACCCTGGATTCAAGCATATAGAACTGATCCCAGCTGATAAGCGATTGGGAGCTTCTGAGTTGAACCAGTCACAGCGGCAGGGCTGCTTCTTCCTATCACTCTGTTGCCCCTGCTGTGTCAAACTCTGGATTGTAAATTCCTCAGGGCAGGGACCTGACTTCCTGTTACTTTGTAATACCCAGTGCTGTAGAAATCATAATAAATATAACAGGTGACACATACATTAACCAAGGCTGCCATGCACTGCTCGCTTATCAATATGTACAGGATTGCACAGTTACCAAAGAAGGAAGGAAGGAATTTTCTGTACTCTTGAGCCCTGGACTGGAGCATGTGGACATTTGCCTTTTGACCAAAAACCTCCCTTGCAACATCTTAATCAATTGATCTTATTTTAGAAAATAAAATGCGACCTTTAAACAGGTTTCAGCACATGAGAATCATCCCACTTCTGTGCTTTACAGAAATGACCCATGCTGAATTGCTAGTCATTTCATTGCAGGGTGTTGGGAATGCCTGGGAAAAATGACTTTCCCCTCCCCTTTCTCTCCCTAGAGGCAAGATGTGCTTCTTCAGAACAGCACCACTGAAGCGGCAGGTGAGTGGGAAGCTTGTCCTTCTTTTATGATGTCAAAAGGGCCTCCAAGAAGACACAGGTGAATGGAAGAGACTTGAAGGCTTATGTCATTGTCTTTGTTTTGGCACACCAGGCAGTTGTTCATTAGTTCAGAGATGAAACGAATTTTCTGCATGCTGTCAGTGAGACTTCTAATAGCCAAATTACAGTAGCCATGATATTAAATGTGCCATTGTATTTAATGTGCAGTTGTTTTTTAAAAATGCAAATAGAAGCTGCTGGGGAATGGGGGAGAGCTGATAATTATTGGGATCACAGCAGGTGGGCTGGGTGGGAGATTAACCCTTTCCTCTGCTTAGGAAACTCCACCCTCTGAAGCTGGCATTTGCACTGGAAGGAAATCCTCTGTTGGGCTCAGTGCAGGATTTCCGCCCAATGCAACAACAACTTTCAGAGGAGAAAGAGAGATTTTCCTCAGGACTGCAGTAGGAAATGAAAGGGTTAAGTCTCCTCCATCATAATAATTATTAGCATTTTTTTACACCTATGCATTAAAGCAAAGACACATTTAATAGCACATCTAATTTGGCCTTTAGCCTATAATGAAGCCTAAGCATATGAAAATTGAATAATCACATATTCTTTCCCTGATCCCCCCTGTCTTCTCTTCCTCTATCTTTTCACTTGTGTCAAATTTTAGATTGTGAGCCCCTTGGGGCAGGGACCTTGACCTTTTGTGCTCCTCGTGCATACCGATGAGGCTATATAAGTAAATACAGTAGTATTAGTAGCATCAGCAGCGGTGGTGGTGGTGGTAATCCAACACTCTCCCCACCTCTCTGAGCACAGAGAAATTCCAGAGGTGCAGTGCTTGCCTAGGTTTGGTTTTCATTGGAAGGTAGTCACTGGAGGCTTATGGTGCTTTGCAACATAGGAGTTTATTTTCAGGTATACAGTTTGAGCCTAGGTGGAGGCACACAGCACAAAAACATCCACTCTTACTGCTCCGTCCCCAGTTAGATCTGCACAGCTTGTAGAGCCGAGATTTCAGCTGTCACCCTCTTTGTCTGTGTCTCACTCAAATATTGCAGTCAGACAGAGGCAACTAGCTCCCCCTGCCCTTTGTCTAGACAGGGATGGCGGCGGCAGCAAGTATTATTCAACCACCTCCTAGCCTTCCCGAGCCATTTACTTACAGCTTTCCTAACAGAAGATGTGCCTTGCAACTTTGCCACACACCGTTAAAGAACATGTGGAGACCTTTTGGATTGCATTTACCCTCTCCCAATCTTACAACAGTTTCACACAGTTTTCAACATCTGTGATACATTGTGAAGGAGATGGGTAAGATTGCGGTTCTGGATTTATGTCCTTTCCCCATGTGATCATATTATAGTTGAAATTAAAGGCCTGTGATGTTCTGACTTCCTTCTGATCTAAAGCCAAGCATTTCCAGTCTCGCTTATTGAAAGAAAGGATGGGAGGCTGGAAGCTTCCGCCAAGCGCATGTAATGGTGTTATAATCAGCACTTACTTAAGTCGGAGACTCTGCTGGATAAATCAGACTTCCCTGCGACTTCCAGACACACCATTTTCCTGGCAATGAGATGTCAAAGTTCTGGCTGAGAAACTGAGATGTTTTCTGCAAAACCGCTGAATCTAGAAGTTTCTGCCAGTGGGATTAATAACACTCTTAGGAAAGTTAGCCTTTAAGTTACAGATGGTTTGGTCAACATGGGATGTCCTTGCCCTGCAGTCTGCCTTACTCTGGAAATGGTGGTGAAAGGAGCAGTTAGGAGTTGTTAGGAGACCCCAAGTAGCTTAACCGGCAAACCCTCTTCCCAGGGGACTCTGGGAATTGTCGGCCTTTGAGGGGAATGGGGCTCTCCTTCTCCTAACAACCTTCTTAACAAGCCACAGTTCCCAGGATTCTTTGGGGGAAGCTGCAGCCATTTAAAGCAGCACAATACTGTTTTTAATGGTTAGTGCAGATGTCGTGGACTATGTTGCCTATCAGCCCCAGATAGCACAGCCAATGGCGACTGGGCTTGATGGGAGTTGTAGTCCAAAACAACTGGGGAGAACCAGGTTGGCAAAGGCAGATGAATCTGATACAAGGCACCTTCCTACGTCCTTGCTGCCCATCAGTTACCTGAAGCAGCCGTGTCTCCCGTTGTCCATGCTCTGAACCTGTTGCCCCAAATCTTTTGTATCTTCTTCAGTTGTCTCCTTTCATGACGTTTGGAACCGCAGCTCCTGCCAGCCCTTGGAGAAGCTCGTTGATGTGGTATCCGAGTACCCCAGTGAAGTAGAGCATGTGTTCAGCCCTTCCTGCGTCTTCTTGCAGCGCTGCAGCGGGTGCTGCGGAGACGAGAGGCTCCAGTGCGTCCCAACGGAGGTAGCCAACGTCACCATGCAGGTGAAGAGGTTGGGCTTTGTGGTGCTTGGTTCCCAGCTGTCTCTCCATGCAATTGTTAGGAATATAGAAAGCGGCCTTATACCAAGTCAGGCCATTGGCCCATCTACCTCATTATTGTCTACACCAGGGGTTGTCAACCTGGTCCCTACCGCCCACTAGTGGACGTTTCAGGATTCTAGGTGGGCGGTAGGGGGTTCTACGGCACAAGCTGAATCCTCCTTCCGTCGAGCACTGGTGGACGGTAATGCAAGAAAGATGCGTTAGTGGGCGGTAGGTATAAAAAGGTTGACTACCCTGGTCTATACCAATGTTTCCCAAACTTGGGTCTCCACCTGTTTTTGGACTGCAACTCCCATCATCCCTAGCTAGCAGGACCAGTGATCAACGATGGTAGGAATTGTAGCCCCAAAACCGCTAGATACCCAAATTTGAGAAACACTGGTCTACTTTGACTGGCAGCAGCTCCCCAGGATTTCAGACAGGGTGCTGTCCCATTTCTACCTGGACATGCTGGGGATTGAACCTGGGACCTTCTGCATTAAAAGCTGGTGCTTTTACCCCTGAGCTACAGCCCTTCCCCGTAGTGGTCAGCACTTCTTTGCTTCACATCTTCTGTGAACAGCTGGGAAACTGAAGCTCAATGGATTCCTGTGATTCCTAGCAACTGGTATTCGGAGACACGATGCTTCTGACAGTGAAGGTAGAACATAGCCATCATAGTTGGTAGTCATCAATAGCCCCTCTCCTCCTTGGATTTGTCCAATCCTCTTTTAAAACCATCCAAGATGGCAGCCCATCACTGCTTCCTGTGGCAGCGAGTTTAACTATAGTTTAACTATATGCTGTGTGAAGAAGTACTTTCTTTGGTCTGCCCTGAATCTTCCAACATTTCTCCTTGTTGGGTGTCCACATCTTCCAGTGGACATCCTTTCTCTATGCACTTTCTCCATGCTAGGCATAATTATATAAATTTCTGTCATGCCGCCTCTTACTTGCCCATTCTCTTAAGTCCCAAATGCTCTGAGAGTTACATAGATTTCACCCTTACAGCTCCTGAAGGTGAATTCAGAAGAACAAGCGCCCTATGTGGAGCTGTCCTTTGTGGAGCATAGGAAATGTGTATGCAGGTATGTGTCTTCATGATGGCATTTTTCTGTTTTAAAACATTACATTTATATACCACCTTTTCTTTTAAGGAGCTCAAAGTGGTGTGCATGGCTCTCCTCCTCCCCATTTCACCTTCACAACAGCCCTGTGAGGTAGGTTAGGCTAAGAGATGGTGACTGGCCCAAGGTCACCCCATGAGCTTCTTGGCTGAGCGGGGATTTGAACCCTGATCTCCCAGGTCCTGGTCCAATACTCTAACCATTACGTCACACTGGCTGTCCTGGGTATCCAGTACCTCACAGGAGTCAAGTAATCCCTGGAAGGAGAGGGAACGATGTGGGGTAGGGAGACCCCTTATTGAAATCCACAAGCCCCTCTATTTGACTCCCTCTAATTTTAGCCTTCAAAAAACAGCAGCCAAGGGAGCCAGCAGAAATATTTTTTAAAAGGTGAGGGGGCTTGGACTGGTGGTGCCTCAGGCAGCCTGTTAATGTAACCTGAGCCTAACTGGGGCAGGTGTTCTCAGTTCTTGTCATGGTGAGCCACAATGGGATGTATTTGGGCCGGTGGGGGGAGTGCAAGGGAACTGTATTATTTGCAGTTAAGTCCACTACACTTAACCAGCCTCAAAATGAAGAAGCAGGACAGTCGCTTTCAGCATGTTCCTTGACACCTCAGGCTTGGAGCGTTCCTTCTGCACATTTAGATCAAATTCCAGTTTCCCCCCAGGGGTTAGATTGTTGACACCCAGCCCTCCTCAGCAGGAAGCAGTTGTTCTTCCACCATTTGCTCTGCTCCAGGAACTCCACGCACAATTCTCACTCTGATTGACTAGAATTTTTTTGGATTTGTTGGCTACACAAAGGCAAGGCTGCTGGAGTAACTGAATCTCCTCAAGTCTGCTGTGCCTTAAACTGACCAGACTAAAAGCATGGCTGTCCTAGCCAGCACACAATTGGGGTGGGGAGTGGGGATCCTGACAATCCATATGTTGTCTGTGTTAAAAAGCATAGTAGTGAAATGTTGTTCCCAACAATTCAGTTTGTGTCAGAAAAAGCTGGATCCTGTGGTCAATGCCATTGTGTATCATTGCTCATACTTTTTTCCACAAATGTTTGCATTTTGCACAATTTAATTATGGTTTTCCTTGTCACTGGGAGGAGCAGGAACAGTCGAGGACACCCCCAATCATGAAGATTTCAGCATACATTGGTCATATTCTTTCAACCGTATCTTCACAGTCATAAGGACTAGAAACTTAAAAAAAAAAATACAGAAAGGAAGCTAAAATTCTTATGAAGCCAAGTTCAACATTCAGTGTCATATTCTACATGCTTTCTAGACACAGTGGAATTGCAGCAGATACACAGCCCTGGGGGTGCTCTACACGCCTGATACCTAATGAGCCAGCAACCCAACCAAGTGACAAAATGTGACAGAAGTAGCAGCTGTTCCAACTCAGCTGTCCATCCGTGGCCTTTGGGGCCTTTATAGGAACCTCATTTTACCGAAAGGAACAAAGGAACAGCCCCTGCTGCTTGCAGCACGAACACACGCAGCATCATACAACCCTTCACTTCCAGCTAGTGTCCTTGCTCTCACAAGCAGAGACAAAACAAAAACTACCTTTCCAAGATAATTATTCCTTAGCTTAATCAGTGTATTGCCTCTGAATACACTGGCCTCTGAAATGCCCAAAATAGGTGGTCTCAGACTGGCAACGTGGGGGGGGGGGGCTGATGTGCAGTGATGCTGAGAGCATTCCTAACTCCTCTTAGCCTCAGCTTATCCTGTTGGTGCACAACATGTGCTGTAAGGGAGGGTGCATTTGTGCCTGCAGTGCCTGCTTCCTGAAGGGATCTCTGTAGAGAAACTCAAAGCCACTTGATGCTCTCCTTTATTTCTACCTACCATTCTCCCCCTCAACATCCAATAAGATATTTGAAATTCTGTCCCAACAGACCTTTTCAGTGGGTGCAATTGAATAATGTTGCTTATGAGACTCTTAACGGGATCTCACCTGCGTTTGGTGGTCTAAGAAGGGAGACTGGGCCTTGTGTGAGCAAAAGCATGGGACTTGGTTCAGAGATAGACAGTGGGGTGTGTGTGTGTGTGTGTGTGTGTGTGTGTGTGTGTTAGGGTGGGGTTGGGATCCTTGGCCACTATGAACCATGCCAGGTAGCAGAACATGAGTCTAGAAGCTCTGAATGACTCTGTTCCTTATAAAGAGGAAATCATCACATTTAGGGGGCAAGCCCATCTGTGTTGGTTTTTTTTTTTTTTTTTTTTTTTGCTATTCCCATCACATTGGATCTCTTAATATCTATGAACGTTGCAGCCCCATACTCTGAACGTGACAGTCTAACTCTCTTCTCCCTAGGCCTCGGCGAGATGCTGTGAAGTCAGGGAGGTAAGTAGAATTAGCAAGGTTTCTGGACATTGGTTACTCTCCATAGTGGAGAGGAGTTGGGGCGACCCAGTCAGATGGGCGGGGTATAAATAATAAAGTTATTATTATTGGTGTCTCATTCCCCACCTTCTCTTCTGTTTCCTTCCTTCTTCCCTTCTGAAGGAGGAGGAGACCCAAGGGACGCAGCAAGAGGAAGAGGGCAAAGCAGAGACCCAAAGATTGATCCTCTAGGTGAGTGTCAATACCAGGGAATGGGGGGAAGAATAATTCTTCAAGTTATGGTTTAGCTATAGATGTTTTCTCCCAGGAGTGCCTGCTTTTGGCTCCAGTTTACTGGCATGGATAATGCAAAGTTAGATTATTAGTAAACACAATTAAAACATTAAAATAATAAATAGACACCATCAATAAACTAAAAACATACCAGTATTCTAAATATCTGTACAGATATATATATATATATATATAGAGAGAGAGAGAGAGAGAGAGAGAGAGAGAGAGAGAGAGAGAGTTTTCACTGCATGTTTGCCAGTGTAATAATCTTTTCCCTGGCTGTGGGTTGTTTTTGGTGATGGCACTCTCAGTTTCTAGGGCCACAGAATCATGACCTCCATTGTTCCTATGATAATAAATGTTTCTGAGGTGTGTTGGTTTCATTTTATATACAGTGGTGCCTCGCAAGACGAAATTAATTCGTTCTGCGAGTTTTTTCGTCTTGCGAATTTTCCGTCTTGTGAAGCACGGTTTCAAAAGAAGTTTTGGAAAAGCTTCAAAAATCACCAAAGTCTTCAAAAACCTCAAAAAAGGCTACCACACCATGTGCAACTGCACTTCTTCAAGCAATGCACCCTGGGTATTAACGGTTTTAAGAAAAAGGAAACAAACTTGCAAGACGTTTTCGTCTTGCAAAGCAAGCCCATAGGGAAATTCGTCTTGCGAAGCAACTCAAAAAACCAAAAACCCTTTCGTCTTGCGAGTTTTTCGTCTTGCGAGGTACCACTGTACCACCTTTTCCTTCAAAGAGCTGCACATGGTTCTCCAGCTCCCCATTTCATCTTCACAACAACCCTGTGAGGCAGGTTAGGCTGCGAGACAGTGACTGGCCCAAGGTCACCCAGTGAGCTTCAGTGCTTAGTGGGAATTCGGTCTTCCAGGTCATAGTCCCAACATTCTCAACCCTTAACACTACACTGGCTCTCTTTCTTTACGGGCAAACTGATTGATGGAGCTGTTTCACTCATTGTTGGAAGCAGACTTTGGATGTGTGAGCATACTGCTGGAACTAAACAGTAATCTGGGCAATTTCATATGACAAGTTATTAGAACTTGAAGCTGCACATGCACACAGGTTTTGCACAGTGTCCACGCAATGTTGTCCTCTTCAAAATGTTGTCCCGTATTATTTCCCCATTTCATATGGATTTACAGTTTCTGCAGAAAATCTGATAACTTTTTTTAAAAAAATCTTGCAGAATGCATAAATCCAGATTAAAAGGGGGAGGGGGATGGGACAGCATTTTTAAGGGTGGACACTGCAAAAAACTTATGTGCATGAGCAGAACTGAGTCTGTGGTAAACCGCCATCTTGAAGCACCCCATAACCCAAAAGGAAAAGTCCCTGATCTACCTAAAGATAAATTTCCCTTAAATCCCATTGAAATCAACGAAGTTGAATTTGCCCCCTTGATTTCAATAGGACTTGAGTAGCCTCCAACCCACCACCTTCACCCAAATTTGCAGCAATGAGGGGGGTTGAGGATCCATTTCTATGGGCTTTGCAGTGATAGGCCCCTCAAGATTCCCCTGACCCAAAGATTTTCCTCCTTGCCAACCTCACCAATTGGTCAGGCCAGAATAAAATTTTTAATTCGCAACTAAAACTTTCGCTGACAGATTGCATTCAATCATCCATCAACGGTTGCACCCCTAATTAAAATGCATTTAACTTGCTGTGTTTCTTTTTAAAGCTCACCATAAAAACCTTCCCATTTAAGGACTTGAGATCAAAAATAGCAAATACCAAGGCCTTGAATAGCTGGTTTGCCTTTTGTTATCCAGAAAGTAAACTTTAACCTTTCAGGAGGAAAAAGTGAAACTATTGTTTATTGGAGCAGATTGGAGCCCTTATCTCCAGGGAAAGGGAGGATTTGAGGAGATAAGTGGGGCAAGTTTTCCATTGTGCCCTGTAGATGAGAGCACATACAGTGTTTCTGTGGATTGTAGCTGAGGGTGCAACTTTGCCCTTTTCCAGCTTAGAAACTCCTATTTCTAAAAATCTGTATCCTTTTAGACTCCTCCCATCTTTCTTGCCTAAAAAGATAAAGAAATGCTTTACAGAAAACTAATGCCTAATAAAAACAGCACTTAACAGTTAAATGCCTTAGGGTTCCTCTAACTAAACCATTCTCAAGAGTCCACCCATTGAAATCAGTGGACTAAAACTAGTCACATCCATTGGTTTCAGTAGGTTTACTCTTAATTTGACTTAGCTGGATACAACCCTTAGTCTGGATGGAGAAACTAAGGTATATTTGGTGGCAATATTTTTGTTTGCTTAAGTGCATGTTTAAGGCATAAGGGCCAGGAACCAAAGATCAACTTTAGATGTGCTCTGGACAGTGGGGTGGGGAAGAGGGAGAACTGAAACCAGACAGAGAAATAAATAACCCTGTGCTGTGGAAAGGGAAGTGAGATAATTCATTATATTACTGGGGAAGGATTTGCAGCGATAATATTTATGCATATTTACTCATAAGTAAGGATCACTGAATTCAGAAGTAAGCCCTGGTGACTAGTACAATGCCTACGTATTTTCTACTCAGAAGTAAGAATCACTGAGGCCAAGGGTAAGCCATAGTGAGTTCAAGTGAAGCCTCTGGAAGCTCCCCCTGCTATAACAGGCATGTCAAAGAAACCCCCAGGAGCTGAATATGAAAGAGGGGTGTGCATGTGTATGCAAACGGACCTGGGGGGGGGGAGGTGCCGAACCAAGTCTCTGGGGTGAAAGAAAGCCTAGTTTCTCCCCTGGCTCTAGCACTTGAGCAAGTACAATGAGATTTTTTAAATTTAAAAAATAGCAGATGTCTATGCCTCACCCTCCTTCCCAACAGGATTGTGGTAAGAATTCACTTCTGCACCACCTTATTTGTTACCCAGGTGAAGGTCACATCTACACTATGCCTTTAAAGCACATATACGCTCTACCTCTCTTTTAAATCAGAACCAGTGAAGGCGGTGAAGGTCCTGTGTGAGTGTCTGGAGGCGGTTGGAGGATGGATGGCGGCTAACAGATTGAGGTTGAATCCTGGCAAGACAGAAGTACTGTTTTTGGGGGACAGGAGGCGGGCAGGTGTGGAGGATTCCCTGGTCCTGAATGGGGTAACTGTGCCCCTGAAGGACCAGGTGCGCAGCCTGGGAGTCATTTTGGACTCACAGCTGTCCATGGAGGCACAGGTCAAATCCGTGTCCAGGGCAGCTGTTTACCAGCTCCATCTGGTACGTAGGCTGAGACCCTATCTGCCTGCGGACTGTCTCGCCAGAGTGGTACATGCTCTGGTTATCTCCCGCTTGGACTACTGCAATGCACTCTACGTGGGGCTACCTTTGAAGGTGACTCGGAAACTACAACTAATCCAGAATGCGGCAGCTAGACTGGTGACTGGGAGCGGCCGCCGAGACCATATAACACCGGTCTTGAAAGACTTGCATTGGCTCCCAGTACGTTTCCGAGCACAATTCAAAGTGTTGGTGCTGACCTTTAAAGCCCTAAACGGCCTCGGTCCAGTATACCTGAAGGAGCGTCTCCACCCCCATCATTCTGCCCGGACGCTGAGGTCCAGCGCCGAGGGCCTTCTGGCGGTTCCCTCATTGCGAGAAGCAAAGCTACAGGGAACCAGGCAGAGGGCCTTCTCGGTAGTGGCGCCCACCCTGTGGAACGCCCTTCCAGCAGATGTCAAAGTGATAAATAACTACCTGACATTCAAGAGACATCTTAAGGCAGCCCTGTTCAGGGAAGTTTTTAACATGTGATATTTTATTGTATTTTTGGTTTTTATGGAAGCCGCCCAGAGTGGCTGGGGAGGCCCAGCCAGATGGGCGGGGTATAAATAATAAATTATTATTATCAGGGACGCGGACTTATAAAAAATATTGGGGGGGCCCGGGAAAGCTCATGAATAATAAATAAGCTCATGAATATGCAAATAAAGTGGCGCCGCCTCCTCGTGAGCGAATAGGGGAGAGCGTGCTGCGCCTATTAATCAGCTCCAAAGGAAATTGGGTGGAGCTTTTGCTCGGGAGGGAGGGCAGGAGGCATGCAGCCCGCCCCTCCCTGTGCATTTTGGGCTGGGGGAGGGGCGGCGATGGCGCTCTGCTGGAGGGGCGCCGGAGATTATTGGGGGGGCGGAGCCCCCCCAAACGAATTTTTGAGGGGGCTCGGGCCCCCTCAAGCCCCATGGAGTCGGCGCCTATGATTATTATTATTATTATTATAAAGGACATGGCTCCCCCCTATATATATATATATTATAAACTGTAGTTTTTAAGGGTTCTAGGAATTGTAGCTCTGTGGGGATTTGGGTTGGGGGAACAGCCAAGACTGTTAAAGCAGTATAAGTGTGCTTAAACTGTTTAGTGTGGATGCAACCTGGGCTTCTGCCATGTGAGTTTACTTAGTTTTGTTTTTTATCTGCTGCTATTTTCTGTGTTGTCCTAAACTGTTTTTATTGCAATTTGTACATCGCCTTGAGGCGTGTGAGGAAGGAGATTAATTCATTAATAATTGCTATTAATTAAAATTCCGTTTTATCTGCATCGTTCTAAACTGTTTTTAAAATAAAGCATGGGAGTCTGTGTTAGAAGTTTAAAAATCTCATTGCACGTGCCCCTTATGCCTTAATCCTGCACATTTTTTTCCAAAAATAAAATCTCTTTTCTCTGACATGTATGCTCTCACACAGAGAGATTTTCCAAAGATCTCCATTTCCAGAGAAGGTTGTCATGTGGGGCTGTTGCTCAAGAAACACAAGCTGAAAGCGCCCGAGCAGCCAAGACCAGGACAACTAAAACAGTTGGCATTCTCTTTGTGGCATCTAGTCAGATTTTTAAGAGGTTCCTCAGGAGACATGCTTAATCCCACGTAATGTGTGGCCTGTTCTGGGAACTTGGAAGCTGGATTCTAGTGAGAAATGTGATTATTACATGAAAGAACTTGGGTGTGGGCTTAGCCACCCGGGAGGCTGTTGGTGTTGCCAAGCCCAATGTGATCATCGTCTTCAGTGGGGATATTATAACCATCAAAACAGAGAGCGGTTTAAAGAACACACAGTTTTCCTTCTAAGAGTTTGATAAGACCACAGCAGATGGCAGAGTGTATTGTGACATTAGACAATGACTCATATAGGCCCCATCAAAGTGGCTTTCAACCTATGTGCAGATCCCTTTGGGAAGCAGACATCACAGGTCAGAATGCACCCTCAGCCCATACCTGTACATTTAAAGCACTTTAAACAGCCCTGGTTTTCCCCAAAGAATCATGGGAGTTGTAGTTAAGGGTGCTAAGAGCTGTTAGGAGGCCCCTTTCCCCCTCACAGACCTACAATTTCAGAGTTGCCTGGGAAGAGAGATTGATTGTTAATCCTTGAACTGCTGGAAGCAAAAGCAAGATATAGATATACAACAAGGAACAAATATGTCAGAGTCACAAATCTCAGCAAAACACATTTTGCCAACCTCGATAAAATATTATTATGTCAAAGTACAGTAAATAGGAATATTATCTTGCAGCAGTTACAAGGTGTTTGATTATTTCATGGTTGTATTTGCAGATTCATTTTTCATTTCTTAATTTTGTTTTATAGTTGCTGTTTATTACTAAATAACAGCCCAGTGATGACAACAGGGGCTGCATGGGGGACATGGCAATTCAGAGGAGTTACTTGCAAGCCAAACACACCAAGCCCAGTCAGTTGTGTTTTACTTTGTAAAGGCAGCACACTTGGGGAGTGAATGAAATAATGTGGCTGCAAGGAAGGTGCTTAAGCAAACATATCCCAGTGTTCTGCACCATTCATGAGCTCTTGTGCTCATGTTATCCCTGGTTTCCCACAGGCATCTGGCTGCCCGCTGTGAGAACAATATGCTGGTCTAGTTGGGTCATTGGCCTAATCCAGCAGGTCATTCTTATGTATTCAGCTTCTCCTGCTTTATCTGCTGCTCTTGGAGGGGTCCCTTCTGAGTCCCAGATGGGAGTGGTCAACAGTTCTTCCTCTGATTGCTTAGCCATAGTGATAAATTGATCAAGCACCTTTAGCAACGGTAGCACCTGCCAAGGGCCAAAGCATTAGAGCTGCCTCCAAGTTTTGTGCTCTAACTTTCTTCAGAAATGTCTGATTGACTTATTTTTCAGAAGCTAAGAGTCTGGGAGCACTGCTTGCATGGGACCTGATACATCTGTGCCCCCTCATTGGCAGCCCTGTACAGTGCAGTTAATATGACCCTGAAGCAGAGGATGAAGCAGCGGATTGGAGCCCCACAAAGGGATTGCTTTTCTCAAAACACTGAGCTGTTGACAAACTAACTCCAAAGCAGCCTTGCAGCCAATCTGAAGTCTTGTGGTTATTCAGCAGAGTGGTCACCTTGAGAGAGAAGCTGTTTAAAACAAAACAACTCAAAACTGAGCAATTCCTCTATTTGGTGGTCCATGGTTGTTAGCCTTAAGCCTTTTTCACAGCGCTGTAAACTAAGCAGCTATTGTTAGACATGATAAGTTTTACTATGCAATGCTTTTTAGGTGTGGCAGCAGTAGTGGATTTGTAATGTTTCCGAATTGTCAGAGAGACAGTTGAACTAAGGCCACAGTTGGATGCATACTTACTTGAATAATATGGTTCTTTCTTCAGAATAAACATAGATGGGCTGGGCTGCAATGCATTCAGTGAAAAGTGTGTCACATCCTAGAAAAAAAAACCAAGCTGAGTATCCAAAAGTCCTTTGTCATACAAGAATAAATGTTCTTTTTATGGGATATTTGGATTTTAAGGTTGTTAAATACATTTGACAGCATGGCCTTGTTAGATTCCTAATTTGCTGAAAACTACTGTATCCACTTTCCATGCCTGTTAATACAAGACCCAGCCACCTTCTTGGTCTTCATCCTGTCCCTTACTCTCTTTCCAGGTGGGACTTCTGATGAAGGTGGCTGCTTTGTTAGCAGATGGCAGCGCCACAGTGCCTGTATTTATTACTCTGTCCTCTTCCACACTCCCCTACACACAAGCCCATCACATTTCTGACTGATGAATTCTGGAGGGGCCCGCAGCAGTTCAACCACTTTCAAACCATCCTGAGCAAACCAGGAAGAACCAGGGAAACATCACAGCGGGAGCAGATCAAGCCCACGTGAACAGGAGATGCTAACTGCATACAAGGAAGTTGACTGGGGGCCAGGTGAAGAGAAGAAGCCACACGTTTGTCTAGGTTCTTTCCCTGCCTTCGTATATAGCTAATATTTCACACTGACATCCAAAGAATTGGAATCAGAACGGAAGCACAAGAAAAGAGCAGTTGGCCTAACTGGCAGGTACAGTATTATGCAGCATGAACTTAGAACAAACTGGCCACAAACAGAAGCAGGTGCTTCCTGCAGTATTGTCTGGATGCTACAGTCTGGCTGGGCAGTGAGGTGGCAAAATGAAACAAGTGGTTTGAGCAGTGTCATCAGCCCTTGGCTAAGTCTTTTTGCTTTCCACCAATTCCGTTGCATTGAAAACGCTCTCTTTATCTTGCCAAGGACTCGTTTATCAGAAGAAACTATGCTTCGTCAGCCCGATACATCTAAAATACCTTCTTCCTTGATGAACTAAAGCTGGAAGAGTACTTTGTCAGGTAGCATCTCTGACGCTGTGGAAAGAGCAATTGTGTTCAGAGGCACAGATCCTATTCTGAAGAAACCTCCAGCACGTTACTCAAAAAGGCGAGGAGCCAAGGGAATCATGAGATTGGAGAGACAGCCTATGCAGAGCTCAAGTTGCTGTGGGTTTAGTGCGCAAATATCATATTTTACTGCATAAGTAATTGGTTTATCGAAAAACTAGTGCTGGAAAATAACAATAGAGAGAGTATCCCCCAGATCTAAAGGTTCATGTATCTGTAAAGCGCACATAGTCACTTTTCCCAACAAAATTGTAGCAGAACCCTGTGCTTGGCAAATCTGTCTTGTGCTGCTGTGTATCATTTGCATCCATATTGTAACATAATTAACTACGCAGCATTTTGTTGATATAGCTGGTTTTGTGGTGGTTGGAAAAGACAGCCACAAGGTATGGGAGTGGATGGTGCCACTCCATCTCTATCCTGCTACCCACCCTCTCTCCGCTAAATTGTGTCGCATCTAACAGCTGGCTATGTCATCTCAATGCCAATGGCACCTTTGGGAATGGGGGCTGTTTCCGGTTTATTAGCACTATCGTATCTCATTGCACAAAGTCAGTTTGCAGTCAGTCCTATTGGAAAGGGTTGCAAAATGTAAGTAACTGTAGCTTGGCTGCATAACAATAGCCAAACTCTGAATGAATAATTGTGAAGCAATAGGCATTTCTAAATTAGCTCTCACTGAAGAAATATCGGTGTCGTCGTGTCGTTTTAGGGTGCATAACGTTGCCCATCTATAAATCAGTTACATGCTACAGTGCAGCTGAGTATGTTACAGATCAGTATTAGATTGTAAAAGTGATGGCTAAGCAACGAGGTGGTGCATGACAAATTAGTTTGAAGAACCACATAAGAGAGTGCCTTATTTATCCTTTTGCAGAAGTAGTAGAATATGAACTGACCACTTGCATTTTGACATGCAGCACATCTGTTCTCCAGAATGCCATGGGACGTGACATATAGATGTTCAAAGTGATCTAGACAAAACTGTGCGAAATACCAGTAGCTGTTAATCAGGACAGGACATGCACCCTCATGCAGTGGTTGTGCAAGAATCTACAATTGCTAGAGGTTCATAGGGAAAACAAGAAATGAAATATTCCCCAACGTTCTCAGCATTTGGAAAATCTCACAATATCCAATACTGGCTTCTGCTGGATACAGGACTAGAAGGACCATTTATATGACACAATGGATTTGCTGTTTCTTGTATATGACAACCGGATTGCTATATGGTCTTGATCTTTATCCTGTGGTAGAGTCTATTTTTTATGGGGTGTGGTTCCTGCTTTCTGTTCAGTGCAATGAAGCAACATTCCAAATGAATTCTAAATATAATACTGTTATGGTTAAAACACAGCTCCAGATTCTGAAAATATTTTATTCCATTATCTCTTCTGGGGGGAAAAACACTCTCCCAAGGAACACTGTCTGCCTTCTGAGGATGTGTGAGGCATTAACTTCCATTGCGATTCATCATTATTGCTGAATCCCTTACTATTGGGTGGGAAAGCGTGAGCCAACATGCTGGGATGTCAAATGACGAGTTTGGAAGAATGAAGTGCTTTGCTCTGTCACATTTATTTTGGGGCAAGTAATTGTTTCTCATCTGCAAAATGGATATAATTGACTACTAGGCTTTCTATACAACAGAAAAGACGTGAAAATTACAACAGAACTGTTGGAATGTTGGCCTATTGTGGCAAGAGGAACCAGATAATTATATTGATGTGGTAGCTGAAAGACTGTTTAAACACAGTTCTTGTCTGCTTTCCTTTAGTATCTTTTTCTTCCAAGACTGCAGACTGGTTATCACAAGAAGTATTTAACTGGAATGCAGTACACCCAAACATATTTTTGCAAGTCCTCACTAGATGGCTCCAAGCTTGAAAGCAGCCCCTTCGTCTATGCTGGGCTTTATAGAGGATATAATGATTATGATTATGGCAACCAAGGATCTATGACAATGTCCTCTTTTTTTAGCCAGCTGGCATCTTTTCCCCATCTGGATGAGTGTTGTTCTTGTTTTAAACCATTTACTCAGAGATACTGAAGTTTCCTCTGCTTAACAATTGCAGCTCTGGATAATATTTCAGTGTCCCACATCAGTGCAGCCAGATAATATCAGCAAGGTCACTTCCATGAGCTTGTCTAAACCCCTTTGAAAGCCATCCAGCTTGGTGGTTATCACTACGTCTAGCAGCGAATTCCACATTTTAACCATGTGTTGTATGATGTACTTTTGTCTGCCCCGAATCTTACATTTTTCAGCTTTCTTGGGCTCTAGTACTTTGAAAGCAGGAGAAACACACTTGTCTGTCCACTTTCTCCACATCACACACATACCCCACCCCAAAAATCCTAATAAAAACGTGGGGAGAGGCTCCTGCGCTGGTGGGTTTCCTACACACATCTGACTGGCCATTATGAGAATGCTAGAATGTATTGACCAGGGGTAGGCAACCTAAGGCCGGATCCGGCCCAATAGCCTCCTCAATCCGACCCACAGAAGGACAGGGAATCTGCGTGTTTTTACATGAGTAGAATGTGTCCTTTTATTTAAAATGCATCTCTGGTTTATTTATGGGGCATAGGAATTAATTCCTTTTTTTTTTCTTTTTTCAAAATATACCGTAGTCAGTCCACCACATGGTCTGAGGGATGGTGAACTGGCCCATGGCTGAAAAAGGTTGCTGACCCCTGGTATTGCCCATTGCCCAGGACCGAGCAGGCACCTTCTTGTGCTCTTCAAGGCACAGACAAAAACATGGGTCATGTGAAATAATGATAAAAGAATAAACACTTTTGAATAGGTGCATTGCCTTTCCAGCAGCTCAGGTCCACACGGAGAGGTTTAGCAGAAACATGGCTTCGACCACCACCCCACAAATACACTAGTCCTTTCCCAGCAGCCATTTGGATAGCATGGCAGGCTTACGAGAACCGAGGTAGTTACCACGGAGTAAAACCATAACACCGACTCTGAAAACAGGACGGAATTTATTGACATAGTCCTTTGACCCTATCGAAAACCAGGGAGGACAAAGTGAAATGAGATCGAAAGTGAATACAGTGGTACCTCAGGTTAAGTACTTAATTCGTTCCGGAGGTCTGTTCTTAACCTGAAACTGTTCTTAACCTGAAGCACCACTTTAGCTAATGGGGCCTCCTGCTGCTGCCGCGCCACCGGAGCACGATTTCTGTTCACATCCTGAAGCAAAGTTCTTAACCCGAGGTACTATTTCTGGGTTAGCGGAGTCTGTAACCTGAAGCGTATGTAACCCGAGGTACCACTGTACATGTATACAGTCACGTACTTATTTAGGGGAAATGGCAGCCCAAGGAACATTTCTAATTTTATTTCCAACAGTTTTAATTTCGTTTCCCCCCATGCCCCTCTTTTAAAGGGACCCCCACCCCCGGAGACAGACTCTTCCCACGCCCCTTGCTTTGGACTCCGCAGCCTGGCTCTGCAGACCTCGACGCGGGCTCTTTAAGAGGCAGCTCTCGAGCCAGCTGCCCGGGGATTGGTGCTTTATTCTAAAGGCCGGCTAGTGAGCTCATCCGCAGCCAATCGCTGCAACCGCGGACCACCCACACAGCCCCCGCAAGTTGCATCCTCCGACACCTGGGCTCTTCCACCGGCGAGCCGGATCCCCGAGCCGAGATGGAAGGAGGAGGAGGAGGAGGCGCCGCCGCCGCCGCCGGGGATTCCGTGCCTCGCCCTCCGCTCCGAAGAGCATCTCAGGCACCACGACTCCTTTAGGTACGGGATGCCCCTTCCCCGCAGGCACCTGTGCCCTGCCCACGTCACACACACCCCGGGGAAAGAGGCGAGCAGGTTGTTGCAGCGCGTCCTTAGCCGAGAAAGGGGGGGGCCGAGGGGGGGTTAAGCCAGGTTCGCCCCCCCCCCACTCCAGCTTATCTTTTGCACCACCTGCTTCCTTAAGCGTCACAGGGGGGGAGGCAGCTGCACCCCCCTTCAGATCAAGTAAAACAATAGAAATACTTAACTGTCCAATCACGTCGGTTCTGCCCCCCTCTAACAAAAGTCCTGCCCCCCCCCCAATAAAAATCCTGGCTATAACCATGGCGCGCGCGGGGGGGGGGGTGTTTGCAAGTGCGGCCATCTCCCTAGCGAGGCCTTCCCCGCCTTCTAAGGCCGGCACACAATGGCCCTCTCTTAGCAACACAGCACCTTGCTTCAAGGCTTCTGGGATTCCTGCACCGACCCTTCTTCTGCCCCTTTCCAAGTTGAGGCTGTGCCAGCACTGGTAGTTTTATTAGCGCCGGAGGGAGAATGGGGAGCGTCCATTCGTCCGAGTCTGTGCAGCTCCTCCAGGGCCTGTGGCTCCGCCTGGCCTAAGCGTCCAAAGGCCCCGAGGCTAACCATGCAGCCAGTGGCGTACCGTTAGCACCCGCCGTTTTGTTTCCGGCCGGCTTGCCTCCGAGAGGAACAAGAGCTTAGAAACAAACAGCCTTTTGGGTTTCGCTTGCAGAAGAACGGTGGAGGCAGAAACCTATTGTGAACCTTAATCCCACCTTAATATCTATTGCTTCCTAAGGCCTGGCCTGGGCAAAAGCAGGGCTGCAGTCTTGGGTTGGTTGATGTGGGCTGAATAATCGATTTAAACTCTTAGATTATTATTATTTTTTAATTGTTTTTAGTCCTATGTACTTATGGAAACAACAGGTGGTTGGCACAATTTCAGAAGAGGCTTTCTCCTGTTTCAGGAGGAGGGGAAAGCCTCTTCTAAGAGGGTGCTTACTGCGACATGAGCATGCACTTTTTATTCAATACCATGGTTGTATTTGCAATTATTATTTACTGAATTTATATACCGCCCTATACACGGAGGTCTCAGGGCGGTTCACAAAAAAGATCACAATATATTAAATCAAAATAAAAACAATACAGTGGTACCTCGGGATCCTGAAGCGAACGCAACCCGTGACTGCGCGTGTGGGGGTCGCATTTCACAGTTCTGCGCATGCGCGTGATGTCATTTTGACCGTCTGCGCATGCACACGTGGCGAAATGAGGAAGTAACACGCTCCATTACTTCTGGGTCACCGCGGAGCGCAACCCAAAAATACTTAACTTGAAGCACATTTATCCCGAGGTATGACTGTAACCCAATAATAACCGCCCCCCCAAAAAAGAGCCACATTTTAAAAGGGTATAGGATGTTGATCAGGTCAACCAAAGGCCTGTTTAAAAAGGATTAAGCAAGTGTTTAATCCTTGACAAAATACTCAAAACTCTCATACTTGGGCAACTCTCATTAGGTGACAGCCCTCCTGCAGGGACTGTATCGCTTGCAAACTCTTTCCACTCTTTTGAGTGCTGGCACTTTCTAGCTCCGATTTGTAGCCCTTTGCACCCACCCTCAATCTTCTCCCTAACCTGCTAATTCACCCTTCCTTTTTCTCTCCCTCTAATTCTGCCTTTGTCTCAAGCATTACAGGAAGTAGGCTGGTGAGGATTCATTGGAAATGGCCAGTTTTTAAGCAGAGTGACCCCCTGAGCAACGGTTTGGGCATGGATTCCGAATCCTGCACTCGAGCCTTCTCCCAGGCCCGAGTATATCTGGAGCAAATCCGAAGCCGGGTTGCGCCAGGGGGCGTTGACGCGCACGGAACTGGGAAGCGTGACTACCTGGTGGATGCGGCCAAGCAGATCCGCCTGGCTTTGGAGCGGGATGTGAGCGAGGACTACGAAGAAGCTTTCAACCATTACAAGAACGGCGTGGATGTGCTGCTCAACGGGGTTCAGGGTACGGTGGGGAAGTGGAGTGGGTGGGTTGTGAAAGATGTAGGGATCCTGGCAGAAGCGGATTTAGGGGAGTGCGACCAGTTCATTTGTACTGGGTGTGAAGCCTCAAGGATGCTGCATGGGGCGCCGCAAGTATGATGTAGAATGGAAGGCCAGAGGTGCTGGTTGTGGGGCAAAATTAGACACCACACAGGGTGCTGCTGGAATTTGAGACTGTAAGGTCCACCAATGGACCCTGGGGTAGGTGGAGCATAGAAGCATGAAAGGTGCATGGCTAACTTACAAATGCTCTTCGTAAGCTCTTGCACACCCAGCTGACTAGATGAGGAAGAAAATACTGCAAAAAAGATGTAAAATCATACAAATTATGTGAATATATATATAGAGAGAGCAATTTAAAATGTACAGATAAATGTCATCTTTTCTTTACATAAACGTACATAGTCTATTTATTTTTCTATACATGTTCATATCTTCTACATAATTGACTTCCCTCTACCTTTTAACAGTTTCCTCATCTCTCTTTAGTTCATTTTCTTTTGTACTGTGTTCTAATATACTTCCAACCTTCTATTTATATAGACTATCTCCTCTAATTGTCTTTTATTTTCTGAAATTTACTCTAGGCACATCCAGGTTTTGATTTGGGAACCACATTTACACAAATAATTCTTAAAACAATCCCATTCTTTTTTAACCCTTAAGTTCGAGTAATTTCTTATTGCGAATTTATAAATGTCACAGAATTCATTTTTTGTGGCACAGAATTTAGATTGCTTGTGGGTGCAGAATTCTAGCTTTTTAAAAGTGTGGGGAACACACAGCCTTGGCTATGGGGCCAGGCACGTTGTGATGTCAGGAAGAGCTGAGGATCTAAAAAGAACTACATAAAATGAGAGCTAAGAATGAGTAATGCCCATGACTCTCATGCAGTGGATCCTAATAAGGAGCGCCGTGAAGCTGTGAAGAGGAAGATCACCCAGTACTTGAAACGTGCTGAAGAGATCTTCAACTGCCATCTGCAACGAACTCTGGGAAATGGAAGCTCCACTGAAACGGTGAGAATTTTGGGGGTGGTGGGGAGGAAATAGGGGACATGCAGCTGGATTCCCAGCAGTTTAAAAAACAAAAACCACCAAGTACTGTTACTGTCTCCTTTGTTCTACTCCACCTAGTTTCTCAAACTAAGACGTTTCTCAATTTTTCATTGATTGACAGGGTTACAGCAGCCTTCGCTTTCGGCCAATTAGGACACTCAGCGCACCAGTGGAGAACCTGAGGCACTGTAAGGTTGTAGGAATAATTGACAAGGTAACTAGTTGCACCTGAGATGGTGTTCTGGAAGAGTAACCATGTCAGGCAATTGTAGCAAAAGCCCGAAGAAGCCCGGGCACCTTAAAGATTAACCCAGCCTTCCCCAAGCTAGTTTCCCCACCCCCACCCCACCCCCAATGTTGCTGCAGTGCATGACCATTGGGCATGTTGGTTGGGGCTGAGGGCAGCTGTGGTCCAACAGCATCTGGAGGGCCTAAAGTTCCTTATCCTTGTGTTAGAGAGCACCCTCATGACTTCATGCAGCAAACTGAGTTGGCTCCAGCCTATGAAATCCAGTCTTTAGCTGCTTCAGGATTCTGCTGGTTTGTCAATCATATTTTTACTGCGCCTCATCAGACAAGTTTTCATCATGTAAAACAACAAGAAGCAAAATGAAAAGGAGCAGTACTGTGAAACAACAGCAACGCCACACCCACACCCACACCCACCCACCCACCCACACACACACACAACTGAAGCTCTAAAAAGCTGCAGGAAATTAAAAACAACACTGATTTAAAATGCCTGAGAGAATAGAGAGAGATTCTCCCCAACCCTAAAACCTTGAGGTTCATATGGGTACCAGGCAGACCATTGCACTGTTGTGGTTAACTTGTGCTTTTGTTGCTTGTAGGTACAAATAGTGCAGGACCCTGCTACTGGGGGAACCTTTATACTGAAGGTATGTGCAACCGCCTTCCTCTGGCTCCTTTCCTCTCCTCTATTTCCCTTCCCTTTGGCAATCCTAGACATGGTGTTACTGGAGAACCAGCCTAGCCTTGAAAAAGCCCTCCTGGGCTCAACCTTGTTCTCTTCAGTATCTGTGAGGTTATAGCAAGCCCAGATCTCTCTATACTGTCCAATTTGTGAAGCTTTGCTCATGTCCTTTTCTACTGAGGAATTCCTTTTACAAATCCATCGCTAGCCCTCTTCTCCTTTTAGAAGAACAAAGCTTATTCTTCTCTCACATGTTTAAATACAAGCTATTTTAAAGTGCTGCTTCAAATTATATTAATATCTAAATGAAAGAACTGGCAGCCTATTTATGAATCAAAGACTCGTGCGTAAAATCACAAACGGCTGAGAATCTTTGGGTTTAGTGTTAACACACTTCAGACTCCAGCAGCCAAGTTATATTAGGAATAAAAATGAAGACAGGAGGACAAAGCAGACTTGGGAAATAATAGGAACCCTTTAGCTCAAATCTATCTATGCTGACCTAGTTACTTAGAAGCAGGTTTCTGGACTCCTCACAAGTAACAAAGCATAGGTGCTCAGTTGCAGGGTTATCCAAATGGACGATGAAACCTGAGGAGGTGAGGGAACTCATGATGGAATGTGAGGGACAAAGGGTTATCACTGGTGGAAATTACTGGGATTTCTCCTTCTACCTGCCAGGCCAAACCTATTCTGGGCTTGTGGACTCAGCTCAGCTGGAATATGTGCTTGCCTCACTCAGGCTAAACAGAGGGCAAGATAGCAGAGCCTTTTCTCCACAGACTCTATGCATCTGCCACCCCCTTCTGTTTACTGTTGAGAAGTTGCTTGGCCAATGCCTCTTTATAGCATCAGGCCTCTACTAGTCCCTTTGCTCTTCCTGAGCTGCAGAAGCACTTGCACCAAAGGAATGCTAAGAAAGAAGGGGGGAACTTTGGCTGCAGTAAAAGGGCGTCTCATGCTGAACTTTGGTGCTTGACAATGACTTTCCTATTTCAGCAGGCAGTTTTTCTATTTCCAGGATCAGTTTTAATTCTTATTATTCTTGTATATGTGGTGTTGTTCTAAACCCACTTAGGAATTTTGAACATTAAGTAATTTATTAATACCTGAAATAAACAAGCACTTTTAATGTATTTAAAGCATGCCCTGCCTTTTCAATTCAAAGTTTTCCAGTATGGAATCACTTGCAAATAAAACCAGAGGTATTTTGGGGCAACAATGAAATTCTTCAGCAATAATGAACTGCCTAACTCGGGTACAGGGCCAATGCTGGAAAGGCACAGAGTCTAGAGAAAAATATTTCTCAGCTGATCAGTGTGGTGTAGTGGTTAAGAGCGGTAGTCTCGTAATCTGGTGAACTGGGTTCGCTTCCCCGCTCTTCCACATGCAGCTGCTGGGTGACCTTGGGCTAGTCACACTTCTGTGAAGTCTCTCAGCCCCACTCACCTCACAGAGTGTTTGTTGTGGGGGAGGAAGGGAAAGGAGAATGTTAGCCGCTTTGAGACTCCTGAAGGGGAGTGAAAGGCAGGATATCAAATCCAAACTCTTCTTCTTCTTCTTCTTCTTCATCATCATTTGCTGCTCCAGAGTCCTTAAATGGAAAACATGCAGGGCTCCTGTACATTCTACACGCTTTGGACTTTTACAGATTAGTTTCCAACTGTGTTCTATAATACAGTGGGTGGTAAGAGGGCCTTTCCCACACTGGAAGAGGCTGCTGGGCTCTTCTGGCCAAACGGCATTCAGACAGAGAGCCCACATCTCTTGGTTCTGTGTTCCCTTCCAGAGCCTCCCCAAATCGCACGTGGAGACCCGTGAAAGGCAGACAATTATCCCACATGGAATCCCCTTCATGGTTGAATTGCTGTGCTACTCTGTAAGTGAAGACTCTGTCTTCCTCCACCTGGAGCACGTGAAAGGTGAGTGTTAAAGGATTTGCCATTTCCCCACTCCTATTTCCCAGCCTCACCTGGGGTAAATCTTTTGCGTGCTTGAGTTTTGCGTTTGTTGCTAAATTTACTTGGTCCTAATGAAAGTCTGACGCGGGTGGCACTGTGGGTTAAAGCCTCAGCGCCTAGGACTTGCCAATCGAAAGGTCGGCGGTTCGAATCCCCGCGGCGGGGTCCGCTCCTGTCGCTCGGTCCCAGCGCCTGCCAACCTAGCAGTTTGAAAGCATCCCTGGGTGCAAGTAGATAAATAGGGACCGCTTACTAGCGGGAAGGTAAACGGCGTTCCGTGTGCTGCGCTGGCTCGCCAGATGCAGCTTGTCACGCTGGCCACGTGACCCGGAAGTGTCTGCGGACAGCGCTGGCCCCCGGCCTATAGAGTGAGATGGGCGCACAACCCTAGAGTCTGTCAAGACTGGCCCGTATGGGCAGGGGTACCTTTACCTTTACCTTTTAATGAAAGTCTTGCCCAACTGTGAGTTTTGGGTTGTTTTTCTTATCATGGGCCAACATGGCTTCATTTGCTTTTTAATACAAAATGAGACCTTCGGGCAAACTGGAGATCATGCAAAGTACTAAGACTAAATCAGACTAAGATTTATCAGTGTGCAAGCAAGGGGAAAGAGTGGAATTATTTCTGTCCATGAACCAAATAACCCTCTGAGATACCTTGAGTGTAGCATCCAGTACAGGAAGATGAAAAATTCATTGTAGAGGATAACTCAACTGTAAACTAATTTCTCCTTCAGGGAACTGGGAATTGTGTGCACTTGCACTTAGAGCAGATTGGTTTTATGATAGCAGGGAATTCGAGTACCAGCCATCCTGTACAAAATACCGTATTTTCCCATGTATAAGACTCCCCCATGTATGAGACGCCCTCTATTTTTTTATCCCAAAATTAAGAAAATGCACTGTGCACTATCCGTGTATAAGACAACGCCTTATTTTAAACTTCAAAAATTTAGGAAAAAATATAGTCTTATACATGGAAAAATACGGTATTTCACTTCCTGCAAATCAGGTCAGATGTTACATTGTTGTAGTCCAAACTTATTGTTGCTAGAAGAGATCTGGATGAAAAGTAACCCATTATGCAAGTCTTTTAACAGATCAATGCTATCAGGCACTAGTCTGAGGAACAGGATTTTTAGGTTTCCCCCGCAGCATTTCTGCAAGTTACAGAAATGTAACATTGGAACCATCCAGTTTGCGTTTTTTGTGTGATTTCTTTTCTGCCATTCTCCATTAAATCCCAGCTGGCTTTGTGGTTTGTAGTCACCCTATAGCAGCTTGTGACACATGTTTATGGTTGCAGGTCATCCACTCTATCCTTCTGAACCTGAGGTGGGTGGGAAACTGTTGGGCACGTGGCGTCTGAGAAATTATCTTGCCAGAAACTTTTGGTTGCTTCTTCCTCTGAGAGTTGTTTGAAGAATAGTTATCCTGTGCATTCCGAATTTAGCTAATACCTCTGCCGGCCTGACTGCAGAGATATAGTAGGTTAGCAGCCTATTGAATTGCACATAATTTTTCTTCAGGCAGGAATAAAATTGGGAACACTTAAGCTTTTGTTAATCCTGGCGGGGGGGGGGCTTCTCTGTGCAGTTTGAAAGCTTGCTGCCTGATCCTCCTAATAGAGCTGGTTCAGTAAGAGATCAACTGAACCATTTTGCCTTCTCTCTGTCCTCTCAACCCTCTTATTCTCTGCGGCCGGGTATCAGGCTAGCAGGCAACTGTAGAAGGGAGAATGGAAGAGGAGGCACAGCTGCTGAGGAACTGGAGTTGGCATGTTTCTGAGAAGCCGTTCTTCCTTCTTTTTCCCACAGGGGGGACCCTCTGGTCCCATCTTCGCTCACAGAATTGTTTCCACCATAAATCCTCCAGCACCTCCAATACAGTGAATGCAAAGCTCAGCTTGGTCTTGAATCACACCAGTGAAGAAGGGGTCACAGGAAACCCTCAAGAAGCCGATTCTGTGTCCCAGCAGAGCTGCAATTTCTACCCTGAAAACAGTGCTAGCCAGATCCCTGCTGCTGTAAATCTGTTCAGAAGTGGTGACCACTCGTTGCCTCGGAAGAAGTCCCTTGACCATATGCATGTGAGAACATCAACTAATGAGAAGTGGCATGTTGGACCTGCAGTTGGACCATGGGGCATTATTGGAGGGAAGCATTTAAGTGCAACACACACTTTGTCTACACAATCTAATTTGAAACCAGCGCACTGGGGGCATCGCTGCTTGGTCAACCAGAGGACTTTCAGGTCGTGTGACTCACTTATCAGAACTGATAGCATCAGCAGCATATCTGAGAGAGCTACCACACAGCAGGAGCCAAAACCACATGCAGGCGAGAGATCTAGCCAACATGTCTCAGAGACAGGAAGAGGATGCGTGTCAAAAACAGAAGCTCCATGTCACCGAATAGCACAGCTTGCGCATTCTCCAGCTGGCCAAAGACAGGTGCATCCTGGCATTCTTCAGCAGAACTCGTGTGGTCAGGAGAACCAACGGAATGTGACACAAATGAAAGAAGGGAGCCTTTTGCAGGAAGAGTTGACTACTGAGCATAAACAGCACGAAAACCAGCTGGCACCAAGGCAATATGGGTCTGCAGCGCACCAGGCTGCGCACAGGGACAGCCTTGGGGCCTGGGATGTAAGTGAGGACCAGATCCAACTTTGGGCAGCTGAACTGGTTTTGGCTTTGGAGGGTCTCCACCAGCAGGGGATCCTATGCCAGGACCTCAACCCACGAAACCTACTGCTGGATGATACTGGTACGTTTTCTCCCAAGAAGGGGCTGAATGAAAACTCTAGTCTGTCATATTTGGTAGCTGGAGCATTTGGTTTCATCGGGAAAACATTCCAGCTCCCTCTCCCTTATGCTTTGTGAGATTACAGAAAAACAAACTATTGTGAGGGGCAGGGAGAGCACACTCCGAGGGCCAAATTCCTTCAGAGAAAAGTGGTTGAGACCAAAACACACTCTCACATACACCTGTGGGGGAAGAGATGAATGAACTTAGAATCCGAGTTAGAAGGAACCACAAGGATCATCTAGTCATCTAGTCTCCCTGCAATGCAGGAAACTTTGTCCAATGGGCTCAGGCCCATGACCTGAGATTAAGTCTTGTGCTTTACCAACTTAGCATGTCATTTTTCTGTACTGCAAGAAAAGCTTCCCTGTCCTCAGGTCTATATCTCAGTTCAGTCCCATAATCAGCATTTTGGTTCTGCTAAATAACATCACTTGAACTATGTTTGTTTAGTATCTATTGTTTAGTTGTTTGGTATCTGAAGAAGTGTGCATGCACACGAAAGCTCATACCAAGAACTAACTTAGTTGGTCTTTAAGGTGCTACTGGAAGGAAATTTTTTTTTGTTTTGACTATGTTTGTTTAGATTTCCTGTTTATTTCCTTCGGCTTACAGGGGAGCTGTGAATAGACAGCACATATTGTCATTTAATAAAACAGGTGCCCAAGACTTAAACCCGAGGGCAGTTTCTGAGGTGACTAGCAGCTTCTGATGCCTCCTGTTTTTCTTGGCTTTGCATAACTGCTCTTGCCATTTCTGTGGGTTCATAGGTCACATCCATCTCACATACTTTGGCCAGTGGACCGAGGTGGAACCACAGTGTTGCAGTGAGGCAATGGAAGACTTATACTGTGCTCCAGGTAATGAAGACATTTGCTCTTCCCTTGACAGATGGGGGCAAGAGGAAAGAAATATCACCCCCCCATTTATTTCTTTTATATGCTTTTAAGTCATTTTATGCTGTTTTATTGGTTTTGGTTTGTATTTTTGTTTTCATAATACTGCTTTTATATTATACCCCACTTGGAAATGTTTAGATATTAAGTGGTTTATAAATGCTCTTAAATGCAATAAAACAGGCAAGCTGGCCTGACCCGAGACACCTCTCTTTGTGACTACAGTCCTTTTAAAGCCTCTTGCTCAGATGGTTACAGGAGATAAGGGCTTCTGGCATGGTCTTTCTGTTGCTGTAATTCACACTTTTTTCTCTGCAGAGGTGGGTGGAATTTCTAAGCTGACGGAAGCTTGCGACTGGTGGAGCTTTGGGGCGCTGCTCTACGAGTTACTGAGTGGAACTGTGAGTAACTAAAACTGTCATATCTAGATTGGTAAGCCAGTATTAGGAAAACAGATAGCGTTCTAATGGCGATAGTGGTGCTACACAAAGTGATGTTGACTAGGAGCATGACAAACTACATTTGAACCTCGTTCTCTCTCCCTTCTTTGCTGCAAAGTGTAAATATTGTTGACGTGGATCGACTGCACCATGGAGCCTACTGCTTACTTAGTTGGTATGGGCAAACTGGGTTATTTTCAGAACAGTTATCCTTAGCATTAGCAGCCTTTGCTGCAGGGTAGCCTGGTTTTAATAGCTCTGTTGATCTCTTACAGTCTTTAGCCCAGAATCACCCCTCAGGGATTCATCCTCACACCAAGGTTCATCTTCCAGAAAAGCTCAGCCAATCTGCTTCATCCCTAGTCTCCGAGGTGAGAATGCTGGCCAGTTAGCATTAGAATTGGAGGGTGGCTGTGATAATATGCATTTGGAGTCTGAACTACTATCTCTCATTCTCTTCCCAGCTGCTGCAATATGATCCCAAGCACCGTTTAGGCTCTGGCGAAGAGGGAGTGAACAGGATCAAGGCACACCCTTTTTTCAGCACCATCCAATGGAACAAGTTAGTTGCATAATAAGAGCCAAAGAGATTTGGGGGATGGTGTGGAGCTGCGCTTCCAGAGTGCAGCACCCGGCTGTTTTATCTGCTGGATTGTGTCCCTGCCAATGGAAAAACCCAAATCCTTCTAGAAGCACTTGCCTCCTGAATGAATGAATGAATAAATAAATAAATACATAGCCTGGGTCTTGTGGACCTGGGTGGTGCCAATAGCGCTGTTGCTCAGGGGGAAATCCACAGAGCTTGGCTGTAGATTTTTCAGCTTTGAGTTGCTCCTTTCCTGCTTCCTAGCTATATGCCAATAGCAGCTAAAGGGATCAAATTCAGCTTTGGAAGATTTAGCCTGCTGGAGTTAACCTTCAAAGCATGAACAAAGATTATGAGCATCTTGTAAGGCTGATGTAGCCAACATCCTCCCTTCCATATGTTGCTGGACTCCAGCTCCCACCATCCTCAGTCAGCATGACCAGAAGTCAGGGGTGATGCCAGATGGCAATTCTGAACAGTTGGAAGGCATCATGTTGGCTACCCCTGCAATAGATTCACAGAATTGTAGAGGTGGAAGGGGCAAGGGTTCCAAACCCCTGCAAAGCAGGAAACTTTTGCCCAACATGGGGCTGGAATCCATAACCCTAAGAGCCTCATGCTCTACCAACAGAATTGTCCAGGTATGGTTTGTTTGCAGAACCAAAACATCAAGCCCTTTATTGACGCTCTCAACATAGCTTACTCTACATCAGGCACGTCCAACTGGTCGATTGTGATCTACTGGTCAATCTTTGGGCGTCCCTGGTCGATTGGTGAAGGCTCCCCCCAAAAAGCTCAACAACTTTGGTCAATCCAATGGGTAGATCACTGCAGCTTTTCATAGTGGGAGTAGATCACAGTCTCTCGGGAGCTGGACATGCCTGCTCTACATGATCAGTTTCCCCAAATCAGACATGGCCAAAGGTAGCTTCCCCCCATACGTTCTACTTGCTTGTTCCCCAACCGTCAATTCAGTTGAGCTTTCCAGCGATGTTCCTCGTGCCACAGCAGTATCTACTCTTATCACGTATCAGCTGTGTCTCCTCCCTAACCTCGACGCCTCTTCTTCCTATACCTGCTTGACCCCGTCCCCAGCTTACCAGTGCGTTTCTGCTTAAGTACCCTAGGCGGAAGCCTTGGATTACACTCTGTATAGTTCACAGCTTGCATGTTGCACTTGGCTTCTTCTGCAGAATGGAGACGAGCTCTTATGCAGAGGGGAAGTGAGCAAAAGGCTCTTCTTGTGATTGCTCTCTGTGGATCTTCCATGTTCTTGCCAATGAACGTTTTAAAATAAAAGACTCTCAGCACAACCAAGCACTTGCGTGCGATCTTTAGCAACACTGCTAGCTGGTTCTATTGTAATGCCCATGCAAAGGTGTAGCTTGGCTTCCACCAGCTGAGGCAGCTCACCACTACAGGAGTCTTTCACACATCATGAGAATTGCATTGGAACAGTGGAGGTAAGACCCTTCAGCCTTATTCTAAAATACTTGATGGCAATAATATGTAGTCCATTTTTCTTTCAGGAACAGCTAAGTCTTCCTGGAAGCAGCCACTGTACTTCCTATCTGAGTCATACACACAGAGCTGTTTAGGTCCTAGTCTACGTATTCTAGGTTCCAATGGCTAAACACTGCAACATAGTTCAATACCATTTTTCTTTGTATAGTATGTATAAACAGATTTCTGGGCAGCTGCAGTAGCTGTTCTCAACAGTAGCCCAACTCCTCCAACACACATTTCTAAACTTAAATTGAGAAACTGCATCTTTAGCCCAAGTAAAAATTGCAAATCAATCCCCAATGAGCATATACAGTAATACCTCGGGTTAAGAACTTAATTCGTTCTGGAGGTCCGTTCTTAACCTGAAACTGTTCTTAACCTGAAGCACCACTTTAGCTAATGGGGCCTCCCGCTGCCGTCGCAATTTCTGTTCTCATCCTGAAGCAAAGTTCTTAACCCGAGGTACTATTTCTGGGTTATCGGAGTCTGTAACCTGAAGCGTCTGCAACCCAAGGTACCACTGTATAGGATGGACACAGGACAAATTCAGCAGCTGACTTCTCATCTGAAAACATTTCAGGCCTCTTACATCATAGCTGTACAGTGAGAAAGTGTATAGCTCACATAGAACAAACAGACCAGAACCAATGATCTTAATAATAATAAATAGTGTTTCTATCCTGATGCTTTATAGCAGCACTTGACATTGTATATACTTCTCGCAAGACAACTGCTTGAGATTAGTATGTCTGCTATGGATGGTGATTAGTTTTGGTAAAGAAAGTAGGCCTGATTCACAGTCCTTCGTACAGAGAAGCTGATTGTAAGACTACTTCCTCTGTTGCTACCAGTACTATTCACCTGTTGCAGGCTAGAAAGGGTACCCAAATTGATAGGACATACATGAGAACCTAGATTATTTAATTTCCTTGGAATGCTCAGGACCTCCAGGTACCTCTACAAACTACAGAGTTTGCTCTCTTCCTCCTATGAGATGCTTTTGACTAATAAAGTCTTTTCTAGTTCTGTCCCATTAAAACTTGAGAGCGGGTGCAGAGGCATGGCAGAAAGTACACCAAACATCAGCCAACACAATGAGTCATAGAGCTAACTATTGCTTTGGTTTTAATCAAGCTTTTTAGGTACCTATATACCACTGCAGCTGTGCTTCAATCCAATGTTTCAAGAGTAGAAAAATCTGCATTAGCAACCCATGACCATATTGCCAACTGCAGCATCTCAAGCCAATCTGAAGAGCACTCAAACGGGGGGGGGGGGGGGGGGGACTGAGAAGGACGCACCTACACTGCTTTTTGTTTCGGAACATGACACTTGTGGGTACCATAGCACCCTCAGACATCTTCCTTTGTCTCTCCCATTTTTTTTTTTTAAAAAGAACCATTTTTGGTTGGGGGAATTGACTAAAAAATAATACTGTGTGTTTTGAGTTGTATGAAGCCATTTTGCCTTGAAGGGGTGGGGAACAAGTAGTCTCCCTGCTACATAAAATATAACTATGGCAGACTATTGTGACTGCTGCCTTCAAAGATCCCAATCTCTTTCCTGTTTTTGGCTACCAAAATCCTTTAAGGGGACAGCATAACATTTAAATCATCTAATGTAGGCACACTCCAAAATCTTCCCAACAGATGCAGAGCTTGAAGTCATAATTTACTGTCACGTCTAAACCAGGCAAACTATAGTTTTCTTGCCTTTTTATTTAACAGTGAATGTTCTGGGGCGGTGGGGGGGGGGTCATGTAAGACAGAGTTTGTTCACATAGCCCCCGTGATTTGGCATTACATCTGAACTGATCTAGAATAAGGCAGATCACATACACTCAGAGTTCTGTTACCCAGAAGTGAGTTATCTAATTTACGCCATCTATACTAAACTCAGAAAAACTTGGGCAAACTCAGCTCAGGTTCTGTTCCTTTGAAGGTGTTTCTCAATTGCTTATAAACATGTCTTACCCTAAGTATCATCCCACTGTATTTAATTTCTCCCATTAATACACACGCACACATAATTTCCTTGTTTTATTTTTGTTTAAAATCTGTCATGTTAAATACTTTAATTACAAGTTCTGTGCGGCGAACAAGAGTAATAAACCCTGCAGGCACTAGCAACCCTCTCACTCAACAATATATGTGCACGCTATTGTACTAAGGATATGTCCCCATGAACCAGCAAGCCTTAGGCTAGGATACATGCCACACAAGACAACCTAGTCCCAACCTACATTACCATACCATTGCAGTCACGAAGTTGATAGAACCATTCAGTGAGGATTAGATGGAACGTAGGACAGCCACCGAAGGTTGCCATCTCCCCCTAATCCCCAGCAGCCAGTCAACTTGAACTGGACCCGACAGCGAGATGGGACACCCATTCTGCCCTACCAGAGCTTAGAACGAAAGAAACAACTTCCAAGTGGGAGAGGGAGAGAGCTGCTACTGCCACTTCCTTGCTTGGGAAGGGATGAGGCAGAGGAAGGTCCCTGAAAACAACCCTTAGAACTGCCCCTCACTACTAGGAGAGGATCTAGATAATGGCTGGGGAGGCAGTAACCCCTGGGAGTGCCTCATCCCGTTAAGGTCAAAAAACCCACAAGGTGGCTGGAGTGCAGATTTACTCTCCGTTACTGGAGGCATGTAAGATCAGGCACAGCAACTGAATCGCCCTAGAGAGCCTCAGGCTAGCTTCGCTGTTCCAAAGATCTATAGCCTTCAAGTGGAGCAGAGACCAGCCTTTCCCCTCCAACAGCTGCCGCGATGATACTGAATTAAAGCTGAGTTTCTGTGCAAGAGCTGCTCAGGAGGGAAGCTCTAGCTAAACAG
The DNA here is from genome assembly GCF_964188315.1 of Podarcis muralis. NCBI lineage: Eukaryota > Metazoa > Chordata > Lepidosauria > Squamata > Lacertidae > Podarcis > Podarcis muralis. The sequence continues at coordinate 31,257,814 of NC_135655.1, forward strand.
CAGGCAGCTTCTGTTCCCATAAGATCGAGAGGGAGAGAGAGAGAGATGAGGCTATGTCTGTTTGGAGCAAGAAGAGGGGAAATGGTAGGTTACATCTGAACAGGTAATGACACCTGCTTGTCTGCCCTGGGAAGAAAATGAACCATCTTTGGAAGAGGCAGGAAAGGCGGGTGGCACACTACCCTCGGGGGTTCCTTTCAAAGCACCTCCTGCCACTAGGGGGAGGAGATGACTGGAATGAAGCCCTGCTGATTCCTGAATGTCCTCTGTTCCATCTGCTGCTGCTGCGTCCTTGCTCTACTGGATGGGGCAGGTGGGGGCTGCTGTTCTTTACAGGTCAAGCAGCAGCACACGAGGATCTTCCACCACAGCCTTGATCTTGCGCAGGAAAGTCACCGCCTCTCTGCCATCAATCAACCGGTGGTCGTACGTCAGGGCCACATACATCATTGGGCGCACCTCAACCTAAGGAAGAAAAAAGACTGTTAAGCTGAACATTTTCTTTTGTAATCAACTTGGCGCTGTACCTCAAAGCCTAAGCAAGTTACATTTTAAGTTACATGAGCCCTGCATAACTAAGAAAGTGAAACCTGTTTGGGATACCCCCAAGCTGGAGTTTTCTTATGTCTTAATAATTTGACACAAACTCTTCAAACCTTTCCCCCACACATTCACCCTCTAATTCGAACCCAGAATACTCCCCTATCTTCTCAGAATAATTTTACAGCGGTCAAAACTTCTAGTTGGTCCTTTTCTGCTGCACTTGTCAGGGCTCCTAGTTCAGCCTGATCCACTTCTCCATCATCAGACTGGACAGTTGATTAGAGTGTGGTGTTGATAATGCCGAGGCTGCAGGTTTAATCCCTGTATGGGGCAGCAGCATATTCCTGCAATGCAGGGAGGTGGACTAGATGACCCCCAGGGTCACTTCCAACTCCACAATTTTATGGTTCTATTTTACTAGACTGAAGGTCCCGTTTAAACATTACTCTAGCCATCTGGAAGATGCTGCCTGAAGCAGCATCTCCACCCCATCATTCAGCCTAGACAATGAGGTCCTGCTCCGAGGGTCTTCTGGCATTTCCCTCATTGTGTAACATTTAAGTTACACAGAAGCTAGCAGAGGGCCTTCTCAGTAGTGGCACCCGCCCTGTGGAACACCCAGCCATCAATGTCAAGGGACAGAAGCAACTATATGACACTGAAGGCAGGCCTGTATAGGCAAGTTTTTAATATCTGATGTTTTATTGGGTTTTTATATTTTTCTGGAAGCCCCCAGAATGGCTGAGGCAACCCAGTCAGGTGGGCGGCATAATAAAATAACAATGACATATTGACTTATCTACCTAGCCTGGTCATTCACATGTCATCTCAACTGTGCAGGAGCCAGTCACAGAAAAGTGGCTTGCCAGCGGCTAAGGTAACGTTTAAAAGCCCCATTAAGCCCCTTAACCTTCCATACAGTACATACTTTGCCTCCAACAGCAACAGGCCTGTCAAAGATGCCATGCATGCCCAAGATAGCAGACTGAGGGGGGTTGATGATGGGCGTCCCAAACAGGGATCCAAATACACCGCCGTTACTGATGGTGAATGTGCCGCCATCCATATCCTCAATGGCAAGCTCATTCTTGCGGGCCTGAAACGGGGGGGGGGGGGGGGGGGAGAGAGAGAAATAGCATCACTAGCATGTGAACACCTCAGAAAGCTCCCCATACTAAGAAAAGGCAAGAAGTTATCTGAGAATCCCCAATGACTAGTGAAAATATTGAGGTTACAGGGGGAGTCCTTTGAAGTTCATATAAATATCTTCAAGGTTGAGGGTGCTATCAAATTCAGATTGATCAAAGCACAAGACAGAGAGCAATAGCTAGATTTTTGCTGGGGTAGCTTAAGACTAACAGAATGTACCTTTTTCGACACATGGCAATTCTAAGAAGGATAAGAATAAATTGAGTTGTTCCTATTTTGCCACAGCAATGTCCAACATATTATTTATGGGTGTAAAAAAAAAAAAGGAATATAGGTACACTTGGTTCCAATACAATGGAAGGGACTATCATCACTGTGCCACCATATAAAGTGCTATGTCTTTAAGGCACAGCAGAATGAGTTTCCGTCTCCCCCCACAATATGCTTCCTTGAGAACACCCTCCCCATTACTGTTGACAAACTTGAATCCAGTCTGTTTCATGTTATTTGCAAATTTACCATAAACAATATTTTTTTTCTTGAACTGCAACCAGATATGGAGATGGCTACTAGTTTAGATCACTTTTTTAAAAGTTAGATTTGTCTTCCAGAAAACTTGTCGATCAACATCTATTAGTCAGAACGGCCAAGTGTTTTCAGGTGATGTATCACAGAGCACTGAATGCTAGATATATATCTGGGCCTGGAATTTTAAGGCTTCTTGAAGTGGAGACTCTGCAGTTGGCTTTAGCTTTTTGTCAAATTACTGAACCAGAACCTTCATCCTGCCACTGTCTTAGTCACACTCCCCTTTCCCCCTTCTGATTCTCCTTAAGAGATGTCTGGTTTTCACCCTTGTGAACCCTTTACACTCGAAACATTACCTTTTCTCCCAACTCATTGATTGCTCGCTCAATGTCAGCAAAGTTCATTGTTTCTACGTTTCTGATTACAGGGACCACAAGACCCTGAAAGAAACAAAGATCTCTGAGTCAAACACAACATACATAACATGACAGCAAGAGCCAAACATAGAGCAAGCCATCATTGGACAGAGGTGTGGATCCAGAGGTACCATCTTCACTAACTGAGGAATCCTGACATCACGAGGAGCCAGGGGACGGAGCTGAACACCTTCTGAACACTGAGGGGGTGGAACTGCCTTGGCCCCTAGGAGATGGCGCCTGTGGGTGTATCTAAAACAGGATTGGGGGACTTACTTCCTCTACCCCCTCCCCAGTCAAATTTGATGCCCTCGGTATCTCACTACGCCTATGACTGATCCCCCATGCCACCCTGGAAGTTTGAACAAGAGCAAACACCCTCCCTTGCTGTAGGATTAGACAAGGCCAGGAAGCTTGTCTCTGAATTTTCATTTCTTACAGCTGAACACCAAACCAAATGATGTCCCATGCATCAGCCAGATGCATGTTCCCACAATACATACCCTAGGAGTCGCCACTGCAACACTGATATCCACATATTCCCTGTACACAATCTCTTTGGTAGTATCGTCTATCACTAGATGGAGAAAGAAAAGTAGGCTATTACATACAGCAGCATCACGAGTCAAGGCTCTAATCAGGAGCAAAAATCAAGCTTTATTGATTTAGTCCATCTCTTCCTTCCATTCACTAAAAATTAGTAATGGAGGGAAGCTGATCTGCCAAGTATAAAGGAAACACGAGGCTTCCGCCAGTCACCACCTTGCAAGGAGCAAGTGCCTTGACCTTTTCTTTTTCCTTCAAGTCCTGTGTGTTTGGAGGAATAGGCAGTCTTGTCTCATTTACACAGACGCATGGAAAAAATAAGAAACAGCAGGAGTTGGGCATGCAATTTCTTTCCATAGACCAACTTCTGCCCAAGTGAATATCCTTTCTCTATGAAAGGGTTTGTCACAACACAGTTGCTTTTCTTTGCACAAGTGCAGAGACTTCATCATGAGGTCTGATAGTACTACCTTCCACAGAGGCTTGCTCATGACACTCAGGCATCTCAGAAACACTGCCCCATTGTTCTCACCTCCATTTACAACAGGCTGCTCTTGCAAGGCAAAGGCTGCAGCTTTCACGAAGGCAGACATAAAGCCAAGTTTCATATTGTGCTTCTTCAGGAAGTTGTCCCTGTGCCGGGCTCTCATTTCCTGGATGTTACTGAAAAAGCCACCAGAAGAACATTTACTACTAGGAAAAGGAAAGTTCTTGCTTCCTGTATCTACTTAAGCACCAGATCTGCAGCACATTCCTGACTAGAGTTACTTTGTGGCTCAACCCTTATTTCAAAAGTGGCTTGCAATTTATTAATATTTTTTTTTAAAAAGAAATGTTACCAGAGTTTCAACAAAGAGTTTCACTGCAGTATAGACTGGCTGATCTCTGAGAAGTATATCAGGAGTATTTTCTCTCCCTCCACCAAGTTTACAACAGCCATTACTTTACAACCATTACTAATGTTACCCTCAGGGTGTCACCAAAGCAAGCTACTGCATACTATGCTGAAATGCATATGGCTGTTCAAACTATCCCCATGTGATGATGAGCTTTCAGGCACTTTAAAATTCCTATAGATATTTAAATTATAGGGACAACCACCACACATCTGGTCAAATGAGGAATAAAATGTTAGATTTGCCTGCTGGTTATAGGTTCTTCACTGCTGCGCTAGAGTTACAGAGTCATACAATGAAACTAAAATGTTGGGAGATTTAGAAGAAGGAACTTCTTCACAGTGCACGTAGCAAAACTATGGACTTCACACTCACGAGATGTCAGTGAGGACCACTAACCCTGATGGCTTTAAAAGAGGATGAGATAAAGCTAACCATGACAGCTATCTACTGCTTCCAGTAACAGAAAGCAGTATGCCTCTTAATACCAGTTCCTAGTGATCATAAAGGGGCAGAATGCTCATATCTTGTCTGAAGGCTTCCAATAGGCACATGTTTGGCCAATGAGAGTACAGAATACATCTTCTCAACACCTTGGAGAGCTCCACAAAGCCAGAGTAGACAGGTTATAGGTCTCTTGGGTTCAGTACTGACACAGTGAAAGCAAACTTCAGAATAAGCATAATGGGAAATGAGTGGGGACCTTGTGCCTCCAACAGGCTCCATCCATCCTGACAGAATTTGACCGTCATTTTGTTTATGACTATCTAAAAAGTAAACCATGTCTCCAGTTCCTTTGGCCACACTTAACAAGCACATGAGTTTGGGACTATGTACGTTGGAGGACTTCTGATGCAATGACTCTAAAATGCCCTCAATCAGAGTACAGAAAGTAGCAGTTACCATCATTCACTTACTGGAACAGAGGCCAGCTACCCAAATTGAACAGAACAGCTTTGTCTTGACAATTCTAGGCAGGCATTGAAGTAATAGCCTTCATCTTCCCCCTCCCAGACAATATGGCTTTAGAGAGGCAGTTTTTAGCAAGTACAAGTGCCCCTTTGGGTTTAGACTGTTTGTTTTCCTTTGCCTAATCTTGTTTAGAGCTAGGATTACCGTCCAAAGACATTACCGCCTCCCAAGATACAAGGGTTTGAGGGGAGGAAGCCATCATGAGAAGCCTTTACAGCAGACACTGACACCCAGTGGGGAGGCAAAAGGCCTTGGCCTAAGCCCTTGCAAGTCGGGGGGCAATCAATCCAAAGCAGATTACTGACTGCAACAAGAGCCCAAGGCCAGAGTAAAGCGACACCTCCATTAGCCTCTAAAATGAGGTAAGTTGCAGCATTTCCTCTCCAATCACGATTATTTTGCCAACCTTATTATTCCAAGCACCAAATATTTACGTGTTTTGTCTTAAGAAGCGGGATAGGATTTCATAGAGCAATTTGATTTGGGCACCATTTTCCTTAATGTGCTGAAACATAAGCTTCCCCCTCCCCAAATCCATTAGCGCTCAGCCCACAAACGCACTTCATGGAACACAGTTGGTTCTCCCACTGCCAAGGAGAGATGCTAAGGCTGGGCGAGAGCTCCAGGACCTGCCTTTCGGCCGGTTGCACAGCTGAGTCCTTGCTTAGAAACAGCCTCAACTCTATACAACCAAGGAGCTGGCTAAAAGCGCTTCATCCCAGGACAAAACACACAAGATCAATGCACACCAATAAGCCAAAGCTCCTGTTCTTAGTGCAACACGGAAAGATCTTGGCTTACCTGCACATACTGAAGATATGGTCCTTACCTCATATCAATTTCATTGAAGGTGGTTAGCATGGCACATGTATTTTGAGCCTCTTTCAGGCGCTGAGCAATGCGTTGACGCATCCTGTTCATTTTCACCTGAAGTGGAACAAAAGGAGATATAGTCAAACCTCAGATCCCGAACGCCTCCGTTTTGGAACGTTTCAGCTCCCAAACGCCAAAAAGCCTGAAGTAAATGCTCCGATTTCCGAACGTTTTTCGGAACCCAAATGTCCAACACGGCTTCCGCTTCGGTGCAGGAAGCTCCTGCAACCAATCAGAAGCCACGCCTCAGTTGTCAAACATTTCGGAAGCCGAACGGGCTTCTGGAACGGATTACGTTCAACAACCGAGGTTTGACTGTAATGGGGGAAAGGTAGTTTTGCAAACTGACGTTGACAAGGATTCACATTGTTGACTATCACTACCAGGAATAACACAAGTAGGAAAGGCAGTGCTCATGAGCTAAAAACTTTGCTGTATTCAGCCACTGCTCACAGAATAGTACAGTGGTACCTCGGGTTAAGAACTTAATTTGTTCTGGGGGTCTGTTCTTAACCTGAAACTGTTCTTAACCTGAAGCACCACTTTAGCTAATGGGGCCTCCCGCTGCGCCGCCAGAGCACAATTTCTCATCCTGAAGCAAAGTTCTTAACCCGAGGTAGTATTTATGGATTAGTGGAGTCTGTAACCTGAAGCGTATGTAACCTGAAGCGTATGTAACCCGAGGTACCACTGTACAACACAACTTGACCACTGCATCTCATGAGGCTTAGACTGGAGGTTTTTCAGGCAAAATAATGGTCCCCACTCGGCCTCAATCACCCTCATCCACTGCCCCATAGGCGCAAGAAGTTTCCAATTACCCTTTGCTCCACTCTGGCTCCTTTGCTAACCCCAGGTTCCGCCACAGGAGCAGCTGCAGCTGGCTTTACTGCAGAAACTGGAAGAAAATGGGGGGTGGGGAGAGAAATGTGTCAAGGGACTGAGAGAAGAAGGTTTATGTCCTGGCAAGCAATGGATGAACACGAAGGCTATCTGAAGGAGAGATGAAATACGCATTTGGGAGATGATACCTAATGCATGCTAGGTAGCAAGGCGGACGTCCTTTAACACTCTTCTGTGGACAGTTCTGCAGTCTCCAGTTCGGAATAACTCCCTGCTTATGCAGGTGGAAGGAGGTTGGTTAAGGGGGATTAGAGATGGTCTTGGTCTCACCTGGTTTAGAATCCACAGGGAGTGATGACACAGGGGGCACTGGAGGCATCGTAGTGGGAATCTGTGCTGCAGGGGCAGGTGCTGCTGCAGGAGGAGGAGGAGGAGGCGCTGCCGGTTCTGGTGCAGGGGCTGCTGCTGGTTTGGCCTTGGCAGGTGCAGCTAAACAGAAGAATTGAGAAAGGCAGTTGCACAGGCAGATAGAATCCAAGAGGTGCATTTTTTCCACAGACCATCCAAGCAGGCTCTTTCAGTATCTTTGAGAAAAGTACCCTTTTGAGTCAGGAGCCCATATTAATATAATAAGACGGCGCTCACTTGTCTCATTGGCTGCTAGCACCCAGAAAATAAACTTGTGAAATGGTATAGCTATGCACAGAGGCAGCGGGCTCAGGAGGCAGCAAGTTCCATAGATTAGGTTCTTTTAAAAGCTGAGTTTGGAAACTAACCGAAAGTGCTGGTGGCGACATTTAAAGCCTTAAAATGGTTTGCTACCAGGTTGTATCTGGCATCGCGTATACCCACACTAATTTGCTCGAGGCTTTGAGATTAGCAACTGAGGCCCTGTTCCCAGGTCTAACATTTACTAAGGTCTGACTGGCAGAGTCTAGAGCAGGGTTACCCAATGTGGTGCTTCCACATTGTTTCCTGTTCCCACATTCCACCCCTCCTCGAAGAACCTGCTTCTTTCGATCTATCTTTCAATAAATCACAAACCCTTATATTTTTACACATTGCCCATAAAATTTTGCAGGGAATTACCGTGATTTTTTCCCTGCCAAATTATGCAAGTCAAGTTGAATTTGGACAATTCAGTCTAGTTACAGCATTCAGATACGGATTCTTTATTTTTGCAGCAAAGCCCATCATTGTCGCAGCTGTGACAGTGTAAGAAACAGACATGGCTGGTCCCAACTTACCTCCGGTTTTCCTGAGTTTAAACAAAGGTGTACCTCCTTCCACTTTCCCCCCATCAGGAACTAGAAGTGCTTCAATTACGCCAGCTGCCGGAGCTGGAACCTGCACAGATGTCTGCAGATAAAACACAAATGAGCTCTCCTCTAATCATCAAAAGGAAATATGTTAAGTAAATGGGACTATCCCTTGAAGAGGAATGAATGATACATGAATGGGATTGGCCTTTCTGCAGAAATCATGCAAAGAAACAGCATCATGGAGATATCACATCTTGGGGGTATACATATTTCACTGGAAATCAACTCTGCATTTCATCACAAGAAGGAACAGTACAGTTATTTATTTGTATCAACTGTACTGCTTGTTAAGTCCAGAGCCCCCAGAGGACGCCAGTGGTATGGCATTTACTAATAAGCCTCTCCCTCTCCAGTATAAAAACTGATTCACTCTCAATCTGAGAATGATGGAGGACATGCAAGCTCCCAGCAGGCATAGTTGAAAACAAGCAAGTTTTTCAAGTCAAAAGCTAGAAGGGTGCCCCTTGCCCAGGTTTTGTGATTTTCTGTTGTCTTTAGCTTACCCACCTCCTCTCTGGAGAGCATCAAGAAACTACCCCATAAGAGCAACATGGCTGAATCAGACCAAAAGGCCTATCTAGTCGGGCATCCTGTTTCCTACAATTGGCATTTTCTCTATTTTCCGCACACCACACATAACTGAATACATCATCTGGCGTTTCTAATTATACAAGAAAAATAGGACGTTTACCTTGTCTGTTTCAATCTCACATACCACTTCATCTTCTCCTACTGTGTCACCCACAGCTAAAAATGAAAAGAACCACCCTAAGTAAGGGAACTCTTAAAGCTCATTTTCTTAAAGCTCACATCAATGCCTCGCAGAGAGTCTCAATTCTTACATGTATGCCGGAGGACTTGCAAGGTCATAATAAGGGTCTGGACATTACATACGTCATAGAGGACTTACATTGACCTTTCAATCTTTAATTAGTTTGGTCAATTTTCACCTATTGAATAAGTGTGTCCAGAGCTCCTTTCACCAATTACGTCTTTAGTGTATTCCCACAACAGACCAAGAAAACCATAGAAGACAAAAAAGCTGCCTCTTACCTTTCTCCCACCTGACATCTCCCTCTGTGACTGATTCTGCAAATGCTGGTGTGTTCACTGTAACAACTTCTTCCCCTGTAGAAGAAATGTATATCTGCATGTAATAAAAGCCTTCATATTCAGTCATTTTAGATTCTGGAATGTCTATGGACAAACAGCATTATTAGAAACCTCTTATATCTAGAAATACCTCCGAGAGCATCTACACTGACCTATTCACACGCAAGCCATGGTTTGTCGTCCCACAGATGATCAAACAAACCATGGTTTTCTTCTCTGAAGTTTGATTTGTTTCCCAGCTGCTCTTGCCTTGTATCTTTGATGAGCATTTGGGGTGGGGTGGTCAAGCAAACCATGGTTAAGGAAGGGAGCTGGGTTCACACAGCACACTAAACTTAACTGAAAGAAACCAAGGTCTGTAAGCCAATGACAAACAATGGCTTTAGACTGTTGTTTGTTGGCAGTAAACCACAGAAGCTGCTGGGCTGGACTCACACCTAAGGCTAAGTTATAGTTTAATAAGTCGTGGTTTAGCATTACGTGGAAACCAGAACAGTGTCATCTCTCTTTTCTCCTTAAAATCTGCCTCCTCAGGTAGAATGTTCTCCCTCTTCCATAAAAGTAGAACATTGGGGTCATTTTGCAGTAGATTCAGGACATATTTATATACTTACTCTTGCCTCTCCATTATTTCCCAAACTGTTGAAACAAATCATAAGCTTCTCAGGACAAGGAACAGGCTTTTTTTTAGTTTATATTATTTTGCAGAGCATCTTTTACACAGGTGACATGCTAATAATCATGCTTCAACTGAGACACTTGAGGGGGGGGGAGCGACCAGTAAGGGACATAATATACCAGAGTCTAACCTACACTACATCAAAACCACCTGTAGTATGACAAAGAAAAAACACAATTCCAGTCTATTACTTTGTATTCCTGCATTTTGTACTCCTTAGTTTAGACTAAGAATCAGTTGAGGAACAAGGTTGGAAGGGAATGTGCAGGCAGAGAAGGCCTCCCCCCAGTTGCAGTCATCTCAGGTACTTACTGCACACTGTGGTGGTTCTGAAATAACGGACAGTGAACACACGGGAGCCGTTTACCCTGGAGATCAAGAAACAAGAGATCAACTAAAGGCCAGCAAGAAGCAGTACAGATTTTGCATCTGTTGGCCTGACTTGACTGGGTTGTCAGTCAGCAGCCCTGACAATTAACATGCTCATCGGGGCAGATGACATTCTGCACAGCACCTAAGGGAGTCTATTTCGAGGCATTCAACAATTAAGGAAGATCCTATTTCTGGGATTCTACCTAGCTTGTTCACCCCTCCAGAACAAATTATGCAAAATATGCAAATATATAAATTGATTCAAATCAGGTCATTTATACAGTTCAAGAATTCTTCTACTCTTGGTGCAGAATGTGGATTACTCTGGTCTGGGACAATTTGGACACAGAGAATGCAGCTACCCCTCTCTGACAATACTGTAACTAGGAACTGGGGTTGTAGCAGCTACTCTCAATCCATGCAAATAGTCACAACATATTGACTATTTACATTTATATACAGTTGAATACTTACAAATGCTTCCTGCTGTTGGCATAAGCTAACCCCTGGCATCGAGAGACACCTGTAAAGCAGAAAGCACTTCAATCAGAAATCTGTTTACATTATATCACTTATTACAGTAACGTGTACTAAGACAAATTTGTTTAATAAATGTTATAAAGGTAAAAATAGCAGCTGTCAATTATCACTGGCATGCAAAAGTCTCCACACCATTATCCTAGTCCTCAACAACTTGGTCCTTTATCTGTTTTTTTATAAAGGATTAATAGCAGCCCCAGTATCCGAAAGCTAAGTGTTGGACAGTGAGGTGGGCAAGATTAATATCTATCAAGAAATGGAAAAGACACTAACACAAGATCTCTGCATTCATTTAATTTATTTTGTAGCATTTCCTCCACCACCACAACATCCAGAATCATTCAATTCATCTGCATCTGGGGAGAAATGTTTAGAAAAATTTGCATATCCTGTGCTCCTTCCCTTTTTTTTTGATAAAGAACAAAAATGTTTACAACATAAGATTTCTAAAAGGAGCCATTTTTTGGGAAGTGCTCAATAAATTCCAATTAATTGCACAGCGTTCCTAAAATAATTTATACAGTGTCAAATTATGCCAGAATGGGCGATCCCAAGAGTCTTTTTTCCAGAACAATCATCATGAACAAGACTCCAAATACTTATTGGATCCATCTTAGAAATTCTCCCTGTAAAGTCATATGGGCTAACTTATTCTGATGTGAGTTTCAACATGTTTGGGCGCTTGGGATCATCTTATTATCTGAGCCAAAAAGTTACATCAAAATCACCTCCAAGATCTCTTGCAAGGCAACCTACAGTTCTCTAAATTATGTATTTTGAACATAATTAATACAGAACTCCTTTTGCACAAACCCCCTTAAGTGAATGGGAAATGCATCAGAGCACCTCTACTTTTTCAAACTTATCAAATTGGTGTAGGTTAAAAATACTGTGCTCATCCACCTACATATCCTGAGTATCTGGGCAGGAAACAGGAATCATTTATCTATCCTTTAATGTGGGAGCTGCCAAGGAAGGTTAAAAATGGAGTTCATTGGTGGTTATGCTGACTCTGTATTATGGTCATTTTCAAATATTCTAATTTGTACACAAATCTGTTGGTTGAGCGAGCTGGTCATTTATGCTACATAGCTTGTTTTAACATATCATAGGTAAACATGGAATTCATCTCTCACTTTCTTTAATCTTTAACTACTTTTAAAACCACTTGTGGCTTTAAAGAAAAAAGTATGAATGTACTATAGTTTTTAACCAGGTTTTCATTAGATTTCCCTTGTCACGGTGATTATGAAACAGACAAGACACATAATAATAATAATAATAATAATAATAATAATAATAATAATAATAAACTCACCAGAGAGCGAATGTTTCCCCTGTGGACAGTTCCCCTGCTGAAGAGAAATATTATACAATCACCAATACAAAAAAATAAGTCATGAGTAACTCAAGGCAGAGTCACCTTTCCACACTATTCTACATTCCAAAGTAGAGAATAAATACACTGTATTCAGATTCAGTAGGCTATAATGACACCTCTTCTCATCAGCAAAGGTGTGACTACCATAGTTTGTCAGAGAAAGTAGCCCCAAGTTAATATCAGAACTGTGGAGCCGAAAGTGACCATGGGGTTCATCTCGTCCAACCCCCCTGCAATGCAGGAATTTCAATGAATGCCTTACACTTTCAAGTATTTTTCATCCACAGGAAAAAGGCATCCATAAAGTTTAATACAGGAGATCATTATTATTTTTTTGCTTGTTTGCAGTTCTCCTTTATGTCCACAAAATGCACAGCCTTCAATGCAATCCTACACACCTACTTAGAATATGCCCCACCAACTTCAATGGGATTTATTCCCAGGTAAATGTGTACAGGGTTGCAACTTTAATGAGCAAGAGGGAAAGGTTCTCGAAACCTTGTATGTCTCTCTCTTATATGATGGCTAAATATTGAGGTATGACAGCTACATATTGCAAAATGGGGTAACAGGATCAAACTCGTGATTACAGGCAATTAATATGCATAGTCTTCCCATTTGAATTACTATGAAGCCTAATGGTTTAATTAAGGTGAGCACTGCCTCTGGCTTTTGATTTCATCTTGTGATTTCATCAGGTAAGCCTGTACGAACAATGGGATATAAGGAAAAAAATGGATGATAGCCAATGCTAGTCATACAAGTAGATCCACTGAAATCTTGTCAATTGGTTTAAATGGGTCTACTCTGTGCATGACCTAGCTGGATATCACCCAGTGAGTGTGATGCGGTGGAAAGCATGAGTTCAAATCCTTGTTTATCCACGAACAGCATCAATCCCATGTCAGTAAAATGGAAATCATCATAGCTTACTTCAAAAGATTGCTGAGAGGACATATACTGACTAGATAAAGCTCCCTGAGCACAGTAGCATGATTAACTGTAATGAGGCAGAAATTCCTATTCTGATGAGCTACATCATTTGTAAACTCATTTTCAACTAATGATTTTAGCTTCTGGCTATTACACTGAGTTCATTTTTTTCAGTGTTATCCTGATTGCACAGCACAGATTCCTAGGTTCAGAAAAGTCACAGCCCAGATATATTTTACAACATGAAATATGGAACAAGCAGTGCACAGCACAAGGAGACTGAATAGTAGTAGCTACTACTCTATCCTTCTCAGTATACCCACCAGAACTTGATGGGACTGGAGCTTCATGTTATATGGCTTACCAGTCTCAATATAAATTTATAAAATGTAACAAAAATGAGATTGGAAGAAACCAGCCCTGCATTCATGTCACACTTGGCTGTGACAATAACTTGTGATATATATAATATTCTACCAAATAACTTTACTCACACCAGGAGTAACAAACAGATCATTTAATATCACATCATATCATCCCAACAAATCATAGAAGAAACAAAATGAACATGACTACATTGCTATTCACACATTAAAACACTTCTTAAATGTTTGTTTGAGGGGGCGGATATGGTGACGCAAATCTAAATGGCAAGGTTCTGATCAATCTTAGATCCTGTTGTTATCCATGTAATTTTTATGCCAAACACCAAACTTCCAAGATTACATGGCATTCTGAATCAAAGGCTATGTTTACTCTATGCAGCATGACAGACACATCCACCCACCCTTAGAATACACGAATTCCATAGCAATGCTTGTGTGTACATATATCAGTTTTTTTTATTTCTCATTTGAAATATCATCGTTTTAAGAGAAAAAAGTTTTCTGGCCCTAGATGAAGCAAAGTCTAGAAAGTAGTGGGTAAGATGCATACATGATTAGCAAGGAGACAGATCATAATGTGGTATACATGAGGAAAATACAATATAGGTCACTGCTCTGTTTGTTGTTCAGATGTCACATGTGTGTTTTTCTATAGATATTGCAAAAGTAAAGATGCCTGGTTCAGGGGCAGTAAAGTAATGTCATGTTCTAGCTGGCTGATCTTACAGGGGTCCTTAAAATGGGGGCAACAGGTGCATTTTAAGGAAACACTGAGCTTGTCCCCTGACCCTATTCATCTTCACTCCAAGCTAAATGTTGAGTTTTTGGGTCAGTTCTTTTTAAAAATCTGCTCCTATCCTCACCTCAGTCCCCACTTAACCTCCACACTGTTCATTCCTGACAGAAATCCTCATTCCCAGGAACTAAACTAAATCTTTTGATGAACTCCTGGGTCTCAGGGAATATGTTTGTTCAAGGCCAAAGTAGCTAACATAGGGAGGGAAGTGATGTTGGTGGGCAAGGCCTTCAAGGGCAGGGTAAGGGTGTTGTATACACAGCTATTCTGCTATCACAGAGTATAGTTCAGAGAATTACTCTGGTAAAGAGAAACACTATTCCTTAAAAGGGACCCGTTCCCAGGGGGGGAGAACATAGATATGGTGGACACAATGGAAACGTGGTGGGATAGAGAGAACTAGTGTGGGGCACTTCTCTCTGGATAGTGACAGTGGAAGTGGAGATGCCCTAAAAAACCTTAGTAGGAGAAAGCTGAACTCTGCTGAAATAGTTCAATGACTTTGGTTGTCAGCATATTTTACAATTCTTTGTGAGTACTGTTGCACTTATGGCTGATTACAGACTTCCCATAGGAATCAGGATGGCCAATGTGAAAACAGGATGATGGACTAGATGGGACTGTTTTGATCCAGAAGGCTGTTATGTTCTTATGCTATGATAACCTGATTATTGTGAACTAAGACCTTGTGTCTTTTCCTTCTCAGCTACCTCCTCCCCAATTTACTGCACAGCAAGTTCCTCATTTATTCTGCTACCTTGAAAGCTTTATATACTCTCTCTTTCTGAGAATGTTTTGTCCACAAATTTTTAAGACCTTCCATGTTCAGCTACTCCTTTCAGCTGTTCCTTCTAGGTGTAGGCAGCTCACTGATACATTTTTGCTGCTCCTCTCGCCAAAAGATTCAATAGTGAGGTGGTCACTAATTCAGCATCTTCAGAGTTCTTCTCTGGAATGAAGTACTCATCTTGCAAATACGTTTCCCATACATTTCTTCTCAACTGGACATATACTGAATCCAAACTTCCCATCATTCAAATCAATAACTTTGAATTCATCTTACATTCCTGCCTTTCGTTTTTACAATGCCAAATTTGTCCATTGCTTCAGTTCTTCTTTCCTTTAACCCCAACACTCAAACCTGACCTTTCAAGTTCCTTTGTTCTTCCTTATTTGACATACTGTAACTACAACAGCCTTTCTTGATCCATATCTCCATCTTTTACTCAAGTTCTCCCACTGGCCCTTTGTTAACTGTGTTTCAAAGTCAAATGCTTTAGACTGACTGTGCAATCCTAACTCACAGATATACTGGATAGAGGAGGTTACGATGTGGCATATTTCCCAACATTCCCTCCCTGCTGTCCAAATGAGCTGACATGAAGGACTTACTCTGGCATATCTACTTACATTAGCTGAAAGTGTTGGTTAAGTTGGCAGAAGTTACACCACTGTTGAGGCCAAAAATGGGTATGTCAAGGTCAGGAAGAGGGGCAAACATTGCATCCTAATTCCCTTCAATCACTGATCCTGTATAGGGTTCAGTGTACCTACACCACCAAAATTGCAGGTGTGACTAAAATCCACCCCATACGAGTCAATGGAAGAGCAGAAAATGATCCAGCCAAGAGCAATTATGATGCAGCTTAATTTACACTGGAAATATGCCAGTGTGGCTGCCTGGTTAGAATTGCTCCTACTTACCATGCCCCAACAGGTATTTTACTTTTTGTTATTCTTTCTCACAGAAAAAATTGCTCAAATCTATCCATCCCAAACAGAGTAATAAAGAAAAGGGGAAACTGTGATGGCTGAATGTTAATTACAGTTAATTAGGATGTAACCAAATAATTGCTGCAAAACAGAGATATTGTCCCATGCCAGCTGGTGATAAGACAGTGGCACTTTATCTTGGCGGCCCGTTACCACACAGGTTAAAACTGGGGGGGGGGGGGCAATTATTTGCAACACCCAAAGCCACGGACGATCATTAACGAGGATCCCGTCATGCATAAACATTCCGACTAGACAAGACAAATGCGCTGTGCGGCACCGAAGCAGGTGACCCCTGGTTCCGGGCAGAGCGGAGAGGGGCATCGTTGCAGTCATCCGCGGTGCGAGGTCAACCGGGGTCACACCTGCTCAACAAGCCTTCGCCGTTACCGCGTAGGCTGCTGTAGGGGGACGACACCCGCCGATACAGAGACACAAGAGACCCGCGTGATATTAGGCGTCGCCAAGCTGTCGCGCTGCGCTTCAACCTTCAGAGCCACCTTCACGCCCGGCAGGATCCCCTGCCGGCCTTGGGCTCCGAGGTGCCCGGCGGCCGCCGTTCAGTTCCATGCCTGACCTCGCCTCGCCCTGAAAACGGGCAGGGCCCGGAGGCAACGGGAGGCGCCCCAAGATAAGAGCCGCTCCCCGCTCGCCTCCAGCAGCCCGTTCGGAGCCTTCCGTTAGCCACGGGCAAGAGGCAGCGGGGCGAGGCGAGGCAGGGCAGCCTTCCCCCGGGCACGACTGCGGCCTCCCCCGCCTCGCCGCCCCACGTCCCCCCGTTGCCCTTGGTGCCCGTCAGCACCTTCGCGGCAGCCCCAGCCCACGACCTGCCCCTCCGTCTTCCCCTGCGGGAGGCGGTACCTGCCGAGCGGCGCAGAACGAGCGCCCGAGCGCCCGGTTGAGGCAGCGAGCCCGGGCCAGAGAAAGAAGCAGCATCGCGGAGGCGGAGGCGGCGGCGGCAGGAAGAGCCCCAGGGCGCACACCGGAAGCAGGCCCGGCGGAGGCCGGATGCAGCCTGGGATCGACCAACCGCGGCTCGAGAAAGGGGCAGGGCGCGGCGGGCTGTACCAATCGCGGCTCCCCGAAGCACAAAGGGAGGGCGGGGCGAGGAGAAGTCGGGGAGCGGAACGGCCCTGAGGGCGAGGAGAGCGGCAGCCGGCATAGACCCCACAAGAGTGAAGAGGAGCACGCGGCGTCCAGCTTCCGAGTCGATTGCAAAGGCCGTTTTCAGCCTCTGCCGGAGCGCAAATGAAGCAAATGGGCAGCAGTAGCGGCTGTGCTTGTGCCAGCGTGCTGTTCCTCCCTCAAGCAAAACACACATCCAAAAAAGATCTTTCTAACTGTAGAATATATGTATATATAGCTCCAGGAGAACCCCACTCCATTAAGCAAGTTGTCACTCTATTTTTCTATCTCTGTGGGCTCCAGATCTTGCCCTGCATCTTCCATTCCTGCAGTCGTGCGCGACCCCCTCAAAAGCATTTGCAGAGGCGAGCCCTCGAACAAGGAGGGCTTATGCTCTGGGAAGTGGGGCTGCAGGGGGCAGAACTGGACAGGAAACTTACCTTCTGAGAACTTCCCTAAGTTAACCACACTGGACCATAGCTGCCAACGTTTTCCTTTTTTCAAGAGAAATTCCCTTATTCCGAATAGGATTCCTCGCGAGAAAAGGGGAAAGTTGACAGCTATGCCCCGCACCCCCGTCTGCTTCGCGGTTTGCGTGGGCGGCTGCAGAAAGGAAGGAAAGGGAGGCAAGTTTCCTGCCACGACCTTCCTTATTTTTGGATCTAAGTCATTGCCCTTTCATTGCAGCATGATTTAATGCACAAGCACGCTGTAAACGCAACAGTTACTTTGCTGGATGTAAGATCCAGGATTCATCTAGTCCAGCCTCCTGTTTCCAACGGTGGGCAGCCCAATGCCTGCGAACTCATAGGCGAGACAGGATAGCGCTGTCTTTCCGCCAAGGTTGGCTCAATACGTTTTGCAGCCTGAGGTGAAGGACAAGTTGGTGCCTTGCTTCACACGCAGAACCTTACTGAAATGGCACTGAGGACAGGACAGAACCTTTCATTTCACCTGAGACAGGAGGCTTTGTTCAGGGAGCTCAGGACAGGCATTGTGGCATCCACATTTCTGGAAGCTCAGGCGGAATGGCCGGGTGCTGCCGCCCCACACTTGCCACCTGAAGAGATTGCCCCACCCCTGCCTAGTGGCAGGCCAGCAGTGCCACTCACCTAGCCAAAGTGGCAAAGTTTATGGGCCCCCCTGCAAGGTAGAGCAATACAAACCCCTGTTGGGAAGTAGTGAGGTTTGAAGAAGGGCAGTGTAGGCACCGCTGTATCTGCAGCTCCATCACTCACCCATGCTACCTAGGGCAGAAAGTGGGGGGCAAATAAAAATCTTTCGGGATTTTCCACACCCACCCATACATTTGGTGGGCAGAAAAGGGAACTCCACTGGCAGAGGGCAGCAGAGCTGTTTGAGACTCAATGAAGTGAATCCTCTGCCTCATCTGCCACCTTACTGTGAATTAAGGATCTTTCTGGATCATATTTTGTATCTTTTTATTCTATTTAAAGCTAAGAAGGTGGTTTCAGAAATTATTGAGAACCAGCACTGATCAATTGGTCAGTCAAGTCCTCATTTGGCTGACAATACTTGAGAGTAACTTCCATTTTTGGTTTGAAAGAGCAATTATTGTTCAAATGACTCTTTGAGGTGGGATTCATTCACACACCATCAAATGTAGGTTGTGCTATTGGAGCTCTTCCACAACAAACCCATGTCACCTAAATTTGGCTTTTTGAAATAAAGTGTAGGATAACTAATCTCCACACAAACAAGAAAGAATGTTCAATAAATAGCTGCCATCTAATCTCCCTGCAAGCAAATCAAATTGAATACTGAATAAACAGGTTGTCTGGGAGCAACCATAGTGTAAATGTTAAATCCCACATGTGAACTGCACCTGATGGTTGCATTTCTGTTTTACATATTCATAGGCTTCCTCAAGCTGGTTGGCTGCTGTTGGCCTTCCTCACAGCCCTGTGACTGGTGCTGCAGTTAGAGGGATCTTTAATGACAGCACCAGTGATTCAGTGCCCTCTTTCTCAGTAAACAGGTCTGCAGATGCTGTAAAAGTACAGAGTAGCATTCCATATACCTTTGCCAGCCAAGGTAAGTGGTCAATGCTACACAATCTCCATGTGGAGAGATTTTGTGGGGTCCCCCCCCCATAAGGTTTAATTGCAGATTAGAAAGACTGTAGAAACAACTTGTTTTTAAAATATCTCTGACAATACCTTTTTATCATGCTTTTTCTTTTAGAATCTCCTTTAAAAAGCTTTCCAATTGCAGTTTGAGGATATGAAAAAGCAACTTCGATTATTTGGGTAGCGTCTGATTGCTGAGAAGGATTTAAGAAGTGTCAATACTCTGACTATTTGCAGAGATTTTAAGAAAGTTTGATGAAGAACCCAGACATTTGGTGCGTGTCTCAGATAAATTTGGGTCTGAATTCAGGACTGAGTCATTATGAATTTGTCAGGATTCCTCTTGAGAAAACTTTTTGAGAAAGGTTGTTTTGGAAAGGGCATCAGATTATTTCAATATCTTGAGATAATGTCTTACTGTTCAATGTCTTCAGTGTGCAGTGAGAGGTTTGGCTGTTTAGTAAAGTACCTGTGGCAGCTGATGGAAATAGTTTCTCACAGTACTGTAGCTGTGTTTTTACATTCTTTAGAGATTTCTGGAGGAGACTATAAGGATGCAGATAGTAACTTTAGATATAACATGATCACGACTGGTGAGCATGCTTGCATTGGCACAAATGTGGGGGTTCAATCCATAAAGGACCTACCCTGGTGTACATCTGACTCCTAAAATTCAGTCAACATTGGCATATTCACTGTAGCCAAAATTGGCATAGAAGGTGCAAAAGAGAGCCAGAAAGAATGTCGTGATTAGATAGAAAGGTAGATTTCAGTTAAATGTTCAGAAATTCTTACTCATTATAAGAACAGTTTAGCAGTGTTATAGGCTAATGGGAATGTTGTAGAATCTCTTGGGGGAATGCTTCTTAGAATATATGATATACTACTTTGGGCTGGGTGTAGAATTTTCCAACTCTTCCAGCTCTATTGTTTGTTTTCTCTAGACAGACTGTAGTATTTGAACAGAGATGCAAGATGAATAAAGGAAATAATCATTTCTGTACACGTGGAAGGCTTGTGATTTTTATAAAATACTAGATAGTATATATTCTCTTCCTTTCTTTTGCTGCTCCAGATTTCTGGCCTTCAAAAGTGATTTAAAAAAAAAAGAAAAGTCATCACATATTGTGTCGCATTCGTACGTTGTGCCTGTATTACAATCTCCTTACCTAATAATTCCTACTATTTTGCTGGATACTAACCCTGCATCTCAAAGGAGAAAGATATGAATGGGAATCCTATTGCTGATCATTATGATTACAGACCTACTTCTGGACATGCTGGTGGACAGAAAGGAGACACTTGTGTTGAAAGAGACGGTTTCTTTTCTCCTGCTTCGTACTATGCATCCATAATATCACATCTCCTCAGCCAGCCACAACCTAACGGTGAGCTAGATCCTAGCTTTCTTCTCCCTTCCTCACAGAAAACTGAACTGCTGTTCCAAAGTGCTGGGGATGGCACATGTCCCAGGGAAACCTCCTCCCCGAGTCCTGACTGTGGCTTGATTAACTCTAGTCAGTTCCATAATGAACACCTGCAAGCTAAGAGGGCCAGGGTGGAAAATATTATCCGGGGAATGAGCCTGACACCAAACCCTATAGTGCCTGGTATCCAAGTGGAAGGAGATCAAAACCATTTAGAGAAAGTAAAGGGGAGCTATAGAGAGAACAAGAGGAAGCAGAGAGTTCCTCAGCAGCAAAGTCTGCATGATATTTCTCTGGCAAGAGCTGGCCAAAATGGTATTCAAGTGGAAGAATGCCTCCAGCTGAAAAAACAGCTCCACATTTTGCAACAGCAGCTGAAGCAACTACAAGAGAGGTTTGCTCAGCCTCATGAGCTGAATGATTCCAGTCCAAGCCAAGGAAGTATGGAGAAGACTTTGGGTTTGCTGAAGGAGAAGTTTGGACAAAGCTTGGATAGTCAAGGCGTTTCAAGTGGCCATCGCAGATATCGTTTTTGTAGAAACATCCCCAAGACGAGAGGATCTGAATGGTCAGAGAAAGGAACTAGAACAGCAGATTCGCATAGTCTGACTTCAGAAGACAGAGCTCTTTCAGAGATATTGAAACGTGAGTTAATACAGGTGGTGACACAGGCTGTGGACTCTGTCTTGAAGCAAGTATTTCCTGAATCCGCAGACCCTCAGCCCCATCTGCCAAGTAGTCCCACAGTAACAACCTCCTCTACTGGGAGAGAATTTACAGGTGCACCCAGCAAATGGCTTCCTAAGATTTCTTCCCACAAAAGCACCATGTCAGTAGCCACAGAAAAACCTCCAGCTTTCCCTTCTTATCCCATCCGCTCAAAAATGGAGAGAAAACCCTGCCAAGTACCACCCATGAATTATCCCTTGGTCATGACCTCTGAAGTTCAAGGAAACAGTATTTTTAGCCAAATGCTGCTATGTGGTCAGAATAGCCCTTGGGGCAGCCCGTCTCCAAAAATGGTCCCTTCTCCAGAATGCTTAGATAGGCCATGGCGACCAATCAAACTGAAGTCATCTGTCATGAGACACCAACGATGTCCAACGCCCTACAAATCTGCTGAAATTGAAAGTTTGGCCTCTCTTCCAGCTTCAAATGCAGAGTTGGCTGAAATGCAAGCTTTGATGGATGGAATGTACTTCCCTTCAACACATATATCCTTCCTATATCATCAGCGTCTTGTGTCAGCTGTGAGTGGCTGTTAGTGGTAGGCAAATCTGTTCATTGCAGCTTCTTCCAGTTTCTAACTATTTTTTTCAGTTTCCATTGGGGTTTTTTTTTTAATCCTCAGGAAAATTCACCAGCCTTCCAGTGCATATTACTTCTAAATATAATGCACTTTTTTTGTTTCCCCCCACTAATGCTGGCACCATCCTTACTGAGATTCAGACATCCAGTCAAAAGTATTTTATTTCAGGAGAGAAAGCAGCATCAGAGGCATTGCAGCAGGGGAAAACGGGTTATGCACTCATCACCCCACTCCAAAACACATCCTCCAAAAACAGTTTCTAACCAAATGACCCCAATGAGATTTTTGTTTTTCATACACTTGACTGTAGCATTTCACATCACATTGAGCTAGCATATTTGAACAGCAGATAACGTATTTTGACATTCTGTAACCAGAATCTTACAGGTTTCCCTCATTACATGAAGAAACAGGACAACTCCGCTACTTTATGTTCTGGATAAATTTATAGAACTTAATAAGAAGTAAGTAAAAGTTTATCTCATTCATCAAATGGCTCTGCCCTTGCAGGAATGGAGCAATAGAAACATTAACACATGAGGGTTTTTGTATGTAACTTTTATAGAGGTGACCAAAATAGATTATTTACTCCCACCCTGCTAAAATACCCAGGAAGGACCTAGTTATTGGCTGACACAAACAAAACAATAGCAAAAATAGTTACTAGATTTCTCTTTTCTGCTGCAAAGACCCATAAAGAGATTTTGTTAATTTAATTGTATCTTGGTTTGTTAATGTCCTTAGTTTATATGTAAGTACCATATATTTCAACTTGGTTTTTTAATCTCTTAGCAACAGCAATGTAACAATAGGCAAGGCTAAAAAACAAGCTTTGCAGCTCATCTAGCTCTGCCTAGTCCTCCTTAGTAAAGGCACTGTCTCTCTTAAACATTCCCTGTCAAATTAGCCCATAAAAGCCTGACCTCACTATCTGAACTGTTCAAGATTCAACATTGTGTTAAGGGCTCTCATTATGCCCAAACATTTAGAGAGCTATCACACCTTTAAGAGCTGTGCAGAAGGAAAAGTGATCTCAGGTGAAGCATCCCTCACCATTGCAAGTAAAGACACAGCTAAACAAATTCTGCCTTCCTTTTAGGATGGGTTATTTTAGGATCTGGATCTGGGAAGCTTAACTGCACTACATGTGCCTATAGAACAAGAGAGATTTCCAGAAAAATAAATGCAAGTCGAACAAGTGACTGGTACAATGCAGGATCTCACACTAGGTCAGATACTACTCCTGATGAATAACTCCTGACCTAGGGTGAGATCCAGCATTGTAATAGCTTTGATCATTGAGAAATCTAACAGGGACGACAGAACCTGCACTCAGTAACTTGACTGCTCAGCTTCCTCCCCTTCCTCTTGCTGTGACAAGTTGATTCCTGCAGGCTACAATTGATAGATATGGAATCACTGCTATATAATGACAACAAGAAACAGCATTTGGCAGCAATAGCTCTGCATCAGGAGTTGGCAGCCCTTAAAAATTGTTCAGCAAGGCAGAGTGTTACACAGCCCCAACTAATGTTAGCTTGGGGGACTGGAAACAGCAAGCAACTTTTTCCTTGACTCCGAATTACATCCAGGAAGCTTTAACCCCTGGCCATCTGAAAAAGGCTAAGCTGATGTTCTTCTTCTCTCGCTATCCCACATCTTCTCTGCTGAAAACCTACTTCCTAGACGTCCAGGTAAAAGTATTCAGCTTTTTGTATTCCAAAGTTAATGTATAAATATGTGCAGATGTTAATTTATTACAGACCAGGTTTTGTTCCAAGAAACTGAAAGAGGAAGAAAGGTATTGCAAGAAAGAAGTACCAGCTAGCAAATGTGCATACCGGTGTGTACAAAATAATTGTAATTGAGGGGTGGGTGAGGGGTTGTTGTTTGTTTGTTTGTTGTTTTATTATTATGTATTTGTGTTTTTATATTGTATTTTTATGTTGTGAAGCAGCCTGAGATCTATGGATGAAGGGCTGTATACAAATATAATAATTACAAAATAAATAATAATTTTAGACTGTACCATTCTTGCCTGCCTGCCTAGTCCCCAGACTCTCATTTGGATAAAATGTTTAATTCTGGGGTTTGTTTGTTTATTGATGAGCTATATTAGGTTCAGCTTTGATTGTGAAAGGTGGAATGTAAATAATAAATATAATACATTGGATTGGATTGGATCAGTACATCCCCCGTAAGGCTGTGGGTGTCAGGTTGGAATCAGAGCATACCACAAAACAGTTCAGAATTTCCCTGACTTTTCTCATGAATGAAGCACAAGGCCTCTTCGGAGATCAGTGGTGGAGCGTTGGTGGTCCCTAGTGACAGTTTACAGAGCAGCAACATTATTATGCTTATTCACAATGGATGGCGGGGAGGGGAGGAATGGATGGCCCATTGGTGCTATAGACTGATAGAGGCATTGTTTTCCACAAGAAGTTGAAGGAGGAATTGAAACAGAGGTTTGAGCTGGTGTTTGATATAATGCATATATTCCCAGTAAAAATCTGGCAGTGCTTATCTTTATGGGCAAGACCTACTAATATGTTTGCTTGAAAGCATGTATTGAAGGGACGCGGGTGGCGCTGTGGGTTAAACCACAGAGCCTAGGACTTGCTCATCAGAAGGTTGGCGGTTCAAATCCCCACGACGGGGGTGAGCTCCCGTTGCTCGGTCCCTGCTCCTGCCAACCTAGCAGTTCAAAAGTACATCAAAAGTGCAAGTAGATAAATAGGTACCACTCCAGTGGGAAGGTAAACGGCGTTTCCGTGCGCTGCTCTGGTTCACCAGAAGTGGCTTAGTCATGCTGGCCACATGACCCAGAAGCTGTATGCCGGCTCCCTCAGTCAATAAAGTGAGATGAGCACAGCAACCCCAGAGTCAGCCACGACTGGACCTAATGGTCAGGGGTCCCTTTACCTTTACCTATGTAATGATTAGCAAAGGACATGTTTTCCCCTGCAATTATTCTTTTAGTTCAGCGGTGGTTCTTTGAAAGTGACTTCTGCTCCAGAATAAAGGGGCAAGACGGAACTGGCTAATTAAGAAGACAAGCTGTCTGCATTAGGGGAGTCATATGCCCATGACTCACTGTTTCTGCTCATGTGTTCATGCTCCTTCACCCATGGGTGTTTTCATTGTTATGCCTCCAAAATGTGTCTCAATATTTCCCATCCACACAGGTGGGAGGTGCTTGTTAGGATGTACGTATCCAAGAATACCATGTTACACGCTCTTTCCATAGTTCACCCGCTGCATCACCTCCCAGCTCATCAAGTGGTTTAGCAACTTCCGTGAATTTTATTACATCCAGATGGAAAAGTTTGCCAGGCAAGCCGTCTTGGAGGACGTCACAGATCCCAGTGACCTCATTGTTACCAGGGACTCTGAGCTCTTCCGGATCCTCAATGTGCACTACAACAAAGGGAATGATTTTGAGGTGAGGTTACACTTGCTACCTAGTTTTATTTTGCCTGTTGTGGCATTTTTCTGAGAAAATGCCCTTTTTACCGGAACTAGATAACTCCATGCAACATAAGGACATACACAGTGAAAGAGAACACTTTAGGCTGTGCAGAAATGTAGTCTTTGGAGCACACTGGGGTTGCTGTTTTTCACAATATGCCTTTGTACATTGCAGGTGCCAATTGTACACGCCTTCGTGTCATCTAAAGCGGCAGTGTGTACATCTGTCTGAACACACAGATCAACATGTTTTTTCCAAACTAGTGCACCACAATGTTCTTTATTCCCCTCTCCTCAATGAGTGTTTTAATATAATTAAGCAAACTACTAACTAACTAACTAACTAACTTTTTTTGCAGGACATTCACTTTGATGAAGATCAGTCTACCCTAAGCAGATGTCAAATTGACCAGTGGCTGCTTCATAGTCCTAACTTTCTTCTTCTCTGTCTGTAGGTTCCTGATGGTTTCCTGGATGTTTCTAGTCTGACCCTTCAGGAATTCTTTAGTGCTGTCCGGGCAGGGAAGGACTTGGACCCGTCCTGGAAAAAGCCGATTTACAAAATAATTTCCAAACTAGATAGTGAAATACCAGATGCATTTAAATCCTCCACTTGCCCCAAAGAGCTGAACCAAGGTTAATGCGCAGTTATCATGGTACATATGACTATAAAACAAAGCTATCGCTTGAGGAAGAGGCTGACCAATGTCAACGTCAAATCACTACATACCAATGTAATGATTGAGATTGGACTTTGTGAAGAGCGCATAGTACCATCAATAGGCTGATTACTTTATGGAGTAAAGTATACAAAAGGCACTATTCTGGGGTGGGGAACCTCCTCCTTTCTATCTGCTGGTATTCCTAAATGGCCACTATGTCCATTGACAGTTCTACATACTATGTTACTCTCATTATGTCCGTGTTCGCTGGGGCTGATGGAAGCCGTAGTCCAAAACATCTGGACCATGCTAGGCTGATGAAGGGTGACCTACAATTTGATCCAGGGTTTGCTAACCTGGAGCCCTCCAGGTTTTCATTTATCATATTTATACACTACTGCCAAGGGATCCAACTTCCGCTGGCTCCAGCCAGCATGGTCAGTAAGAAGGGATGCTGGGAGCTGTAGCCAAGCAATGTCTGGATGTCACAGGTTAGTTCACCTTGCCAATCCCCCTACACAAAAAGCTAAGCTTTCCACAATCCCAACTGTATCCTCTTATGTTTGCTATTTGACTAATCTCAACCCCCCACTTTGCTAAAGCTCCAAACCCAAAACTGTGTGCCTGTAAATAAACTTTCGTAAAAGCTTCTGTAAACCTTCACAAGAACTTCAATTTTGCCTGTGAGCAGCCCACAGCCTTATGCGTGCTTACTCAGAGGTAAGTTCCATTGTATTCAATGGAGCTTTGCTCTGATTAAGTATAGATAGGACTGCAACCCTTAAGTAACTTAGCACTGCTTTTCTTATATTCGAATGTAGCTTGTTATTAGTCTCGTCTGTGTATTTCTAATGTGCCCCTTGGTGTTGTCAGGCGGAATAATTTTGAGCACTCTTCCTCAGATTCTCTGGAAGTTGCAGTAAGCATACTTTAAGCCCATTAGAAGTATCCAGTTCGATCCCTTAGGTTTCGCTGACATTATATACTGTCGTTTCAGTTTAGCATTCCTAAATTGTATGGATTTGGTGCCCAGTTTATCATAAAATAAACAGGATGAGCAGGATGTTATTATGAAGAAGCAAGAGGTTGTCTGAGATGTTGTGAAATTAGGGACAAATAAAAAGGAATAAAATGCACTAACCTTGCACTCAGTTATTAAATCTGATGCTTAAGCATCCCACATTCCAGGGATAGGTCCTTCTATCATTAAAACAGTTGGCAAAGTTTAGCCAGTACGTTGTGGCCTGCTGGAGTTCTTCTTTCTCCCATGTTCTAGCCAGACATGTGTTTATACATTCTTCTGGCTTCCGTCCAGAGAGGCTGAGGCAATCCAGTAAAATGGGTCGCATATAAATAATAAAATTATTAATATAGACACTTTTAGCAATTTGTTTCCCTTAATCCCCAGTTATATGGATAACCTGGTCAAGTGGAAACAGACTGAGATGTGCTCAGTGAAGCTGTATTCACTGTTTCCTTCAGTTGGTTAGCTATGTATGAAAGAATTTACAAACATGTAAAGTAAAAAGGGAAATTTTCTGCTACTTTTTGAGGGAAATATATACAGAAAGGCAAAAATGGCTACTCTGTTCCCTCTGCATAGACAACATATTGTTACTTCCTTCCCACTTCTCTGTGTAGAAGGCGATTGAGAGGGACAGCACATTAACCCAGGATTGGTTTCCTTTGGAAAAAGAGACCACTGGAGGCTTAGGGCATTTTGTTAATATTTGAGTTTATTTACAAATACACAAAGTAAGCACAGGTGGAGGGAAACAGCGCAACACCTTCCACTTTTAGCACAGCTTGTTTCCCTCGAACTTTCCTTCGGCTATGAGCGGCGAGCGCGGCGCTGCGGAGCCCACCGCGAACTCTGGGCAGCAGGCGGCGGGGAAGAGAGGCGGAGGGGCGGAGTTTGCGAGCTGCATGCAGATAAAGCGCCGCCGCGGAGCATTGTGGGGGATCACGAACCGGGGCGCGTGGCAAGCACGGAGAGATCGGGGCTCCGTTAGACTGGGTCGGTAGATGATGCACGACTGCGGGTGAGCGTAGGGAGGCGGGGACGGAGCGCTCGAGCGGCTCTTGGTATGTTCGCTATGTCCTGGAAGAGCGCGGGAGGAGGGCGGCCCGGGTCCTGTCGAAGCAGAAAGCATACTTACCTGGCAGGGGAGACACCTTGATCATGAAGGAGGTTTTCCCAGGGTGAGGCTCATCCATTGCACTGCGGGTGTGCTGACCCCTGCGATTTCCCCAAATGCGGGAAACTCGACTGCATAATTTGTGGTAGTGGGGGACTGCGTTCGCGCTTTCCCCTGACAATTCATGTGCAAAAAATAGAAAAGAAAATGCTGGTTATCATGTGCATTTATTTAACCGCGGACAGTCTCTAGCATGGTAATATAGTTTTTTTGAAATCTGTTTTAGCGCTGTGCTATTTCTCCAATATATTGGCCAAAATCGGTTTTGCGGGAAAACGATTCTAACCTTGCAATACACAGCATTCTATCGCTCCTCATGGGAGAGAGCAAGGCAGCCAATTGCAGACATCCTCATGCCTGATCCCCAATTTCAGACATCGTGATATATCGGAATATCATGTTTAACTGCTGTTATGACGTTGAAAACCCAGGTATCGCTCAGCCCTAGTCTGTTTTTTAGTATACCTAAAATCCTTTATTAGGTGCGACTGGACTTAAATGGTCAGGGGTCCCTTTACCTTTAACTCACATTATGTTCAAAAAAATTTTTTTACTGAGAAGAACACATGACAGCTCTTGCATCTGTTCATTGCGGTGGTGTCCTAACTTACAAATATTTTTCCACTTATACACTTCCTGCATTAAAATAAGAACTAGCAGAAAACAACCCAGCTTTATCCTAACATTAAGCATTTTCTTTTCTGTTTTTTGCACATGAATTGTCAGGGGAAAGCGCGAACGCAGTCCCCCACTACCACAAATTATGCAGTCGAGTTTCCCGCATTTGGGGAAATCGCAGGGGTCAGCACACCCGCAGTGCAATGGATGAGCCTCACCCTGGGAAAACCTCCTTCATGATCAAGGTGTCTCCCCTGCCAGGTAAGTATGCTTTCTGCTTCGACAGGACCCGGGCCGCCCTCCTCCCGCGCTCTTCCAGGACATAGCGAACATACCAAGAGCCGCTCGAGCGCTCTGTCCCCGCCTCCCTACGCTCGCCCGCAGTCGTGCTTCATCTACCGGCCCAGTCTAACGGAGCCCCGATCTCTCCGTGCTCGCCTCGCGCACCGGTTCGTGATCCCCCACAATGCTCCGCGGCGGC
The DNA here is from genome assembly GCF_964188315.1 of Podarcis muralis. NCBI lineage: Eukaryota > Metazoa > Chordata > Lepidosauria > Squamata > Lacertidae > Podarcis > Podarcis muralis. The sequence continues at coordinate 31,287,253 of NC_135655.1, forward strand.
GCCTTATCTGCATGCGGGAGTCGCTCCGCCTCCGCCGCCTCGCGCTCTTCCCTGCCAAGCCGCGTTCCGGTAAGTGGAGCTGCTGACTCTCAGTCCCCGCGGTCACCACTCTGTTTTTAGGGCGCCGGCGGAGGAAGAAGAGAAGTTGGATTAAGGCAGCGTTTGTTAGTTCGCCTTGTCGTCCTCGCGCTGCCGAGCCGGGTGCTTGCAAGGGCGATGACCAGGCACGCTTTGGCTCCACTGCCCGGGAGACAGGGCGGGAGAAATAGATTTCAGTATTTGCTCACATTCCCAGCCCATTTTTCCGGCCTCTTTTCCTCTCTGCTCCTCCCATGCCCTCCCCTCAGTTACTGAGTTTTGCTCAGGACAAATTTTAAAAACCCAAAATTTATTATAGTTAACAAAATATCACAGAGAAAGCAACTAGAGCCACTCTCACGAGAACCTTCTGGACAAAACAGAGGCAGAAGAGTGGCAGAGAAGACAAGCCACACGAACATGACCGGTTGCCTCAGGATTAAAAAGAAACCCCCGGGTCGTGGGGAAACGGTGAAAACCCACTAAGAATAAATAATCTGAAAGTGACAGCAACATGGAAAAGAAACCTCTTTTAGCTGAACAATACTGAACGTCTACAGTAGTTCCTCTGCACTCTTGCTGGTTCCATGAACGCCGTAGGATGGCGCTGCTGGAAAGCCGTTGTCTCCGGAGAAGCACGTATTTGAAAGACTTTATTGTCACTTACAGATAGGTAGCCGTGTTGGTCTGCCATAGTCAAAACAAAAAAAATTCCTTCCAGTAGCACCTTAAAGACCAACTAAGTTAGTTCTTGGTATGAGCTTTCGTGTGCATGCACACTTCTTCAGATACACACTTGTATTTATTGTCACTTGTACAACTTGTATACAGTGAGATTACACGAGCACCCCTCACTCAGCTCTCTTAGTCTTAATTCCCCTCGTTTACTGACGCACACCCACCCTCTTGTTATCCTTTCATTCAGCAGCCTAACAGCCCACGGATAGAAGCTGTTCTTTACCCTGTTGGTGCGACTAATCATGCTTCTGTATCTTCTGCCTGAGGGCAGGAGATCAAGAAAATGCCGGCCAGGGTGTGAATCATCCCTGAGAATTTTCCTCACTCTCCTGAGGCAACGTTCTTCCGCTATTTCATCCAGCGGATTCACGGGACAGCCCATAATATCTTGTGCTGTGTTCACCACCCTCTGTAGGCACTTCCTATCAGTTGGTGTCAAATCAGCGTGCCACACTGTGATGCAGTATGAAAGGACACTTTCTATTATTGACCGGTAGAAGGAGATCATCAAATGTTGATTGACATCGTTCTTTCTGAGGAGATACTCTGAGGAGATGGAGTCTCTGTTGGGCTTTCTTAACCACCTGAGTGTATTTATTTTCCAAGTAAGGTCTTCACTGAGATAAACTCCTAGGAATTTAAAGGAAGACTCTCTCCACACAGCCCTCCCCATGTACAGCGGGGCTAGTTCTCCTCTCTTCCTCCGAAAGTACACCACCATCTCCTTTGCCTTGCTGATATTAAGGTGCAAGTTGTTCCCTAGGCACCATATATATATGAAGGCCGGACAACTTCGTATGGCAGCCTGTGGAAAACAGGCATGTTAATATTACAATGTAAGATAAAAAGCCCTTCCAGTTGAGACCCAAGACCCACTAGGGGCAACGCTCTTCTCACGGCAGCCAACCTGGTGCCTCTCTTGCGGGAAGCCCTTTCCTCGCTTGTGATTCCTAGCAACTCGCATTCATTACACAAGTTTTTCCTGCTGACTTAAACGCCGTTTTTCTGAATGCTCTCCACACAAACAAGCAACTGAAAAGTTGAGCAAAACAGAAGTCAGAAGCTTAGTAACGGGAAGCATTCTTATTAGGAAAAAAGCATTAATTCTGTTCTTTGCACACCACATATCAGGGGAAAGCGCGAACGCAGTCCCCCACTACCACAAATTATGCAGTCGAGTTTCCCGCATTTGGGGAAATCGCAGGGGTCAGCACACCCGCAGTGCAATGGATGAGCCTCACCCTGGGAAAACCTCCTTCATGATCAAGGTGTCTCCCCTGCCAGGTAAGTATGCTTTCTGCTTCGACAGGACCCGGGCCGCCCTCCTCCCGCACCTCTTTAAAGCACAGCGAGCATACCAAGAGCCGCTCGAGCGCTCTGTCCCCGCCTCCCTACGCTCGCCCGCAGTCGTACATCATCTACCGGCCCAGTCTAACGGAGCCCCGATCTCTCCGTGCTCGCCTCGCGCCCCGGTTCGTGATCCCCCACAATGCTCCGCGGCGGCGCCTTATCTGCATGCAGCTCGCAAACTCCGCCCCTCCGCCCCTCCTCGCCGCCGCCTGCTGCCCAGAGTTCGAGGTTCGGGAACGCAAGCGGCGGCGGGTGGCCCGGGTGTAGTAGGCGGTGCTAAAAGGAAAGAGCAGGATACGGGGGCGAGGGGGCATGAGTGTGTGAATCCTCGGTGGGAACAGTGCTGGCGTCAGGCTATTTTGCGCCCTTGACAAGTCTAATTACTTGCCCCCTGAAATAGAAATTGCTCACTTCGGTTTTATAAAGCAGCCCTGTTTAGGGATTTTAAAAATGTTTTTATCTTTTATCGTGTTTTTAATATTCTGTTGTTGTTGCTGCTGCTGTTGTTAAAAAGCGATTGTCTTGCAAAAATAAAAATAAAAACACAAAACTTGAAACTGCTCATTTTATTTTAAATTGGAAGCGTAAGTGATACAACTACCTACTGTATTATTGTCTTTCTCAAATGCAAAAGAAAATGTTTCAGTGCACAAGTACTTGTATAAAACTGCGCCCCTCAAAGGTCAGTCCTGAGTCCCTTTGAGGTCTGCACACTAGGCAACTGCCTGGTTGGCTTAATGATAGCAGCAGCCCTGGGCAGGAAGGCTCTGAAACCTGCGATGGCACCAGGCTGTCTTATGTGTCTTCCTTTTCCCACTCTGAGCCCAGTGGATGGTGTCACGGAGAAAAGTCTGCTGCCAGACTAGGTGGCATTTCAAAATGACTTTTTCCTTCAAAGGGGGAAGATGGAGTCACAGGGGTTGAGTATTCACCATACACATTTAAAGTGTGTTTCCCCCTCAAAGGATTCTGGGAACTCAGTTACCTATTGCCAAACTTAAAAAAACACCAATACCCAGAATTCTTCTGCAGGATAAAATGTGCTTTAAAAGTACCGGTATGTGTACACAGTTGGGTTCCTTGTGTAACCATTGTGTGCTAAACTTTACCCACAACCATCTGATTTGAATTCAGTATTGCTCAGGCCTCACTTAAACTTTGTCTGGGTCTGTCCTAACCCTCCTTTTAAGATTCCCTTTATAAAGGAGGAAGTGTTGGAGCAGAGAAAAGGCAGTTGGGGGCGGGCGGGCGGGCAGGCGGTTACCATACCTCCATTATCCTTTCTATGGGGATGGATAATTTGTCAGTGGTAGATGCTTTGCATGCAGAAAGTCCCAGGTTCACTCCATATGTGTTTTTTTAAAAGGATCAGGTAGGTGTTGTGAAAACATTCTGCCACAGTACCTGCAGACCTACTGTTAGATCTGATATAAGACCAGTTAAAAGGTAAAGGTAAAGGGACCCCTGACCATTAGGTCCAGTCGTGTCCGACTCTGGGGTTGCGGCACTCATCTTGTTTTATTGGCCAAGGGAGCCGGCGTACAGCTTCCGGGTCATGTGGCCAGCATAACTAAGCCGCTTCTGGTGAACCAGAGCAGCGCACGGAAACACTGTTTACCTTCCCGCCGAAGCGGTACCTATTTATCTACTTGCACTTTGACGTGCTTTCGAACTGCTAGGTTGGTAGGAGCAGGGACCGAGCAACGGGAGCTCACCCCGTCGTGAGGATTCGAACTGCCAACCTTCTGATTGGCAAGCCCTAGGCTCTGTGGTTTAACCCACCGCGCTACCCGTGTCCCAATATCACTGTGTACATGTAACTAGACCTTAAGGCTGGAACCAATATTTATCTCTGTGGTGGAACAAAAGTAGTTTCCTTTTTAAATATTACAGTGACATCGTTTCAGTTTTCTTCAGAATCAAAACAAATTGGTAGGGCAGTGAGTGGCGGTGTTGGCGAGGCAGTTAGGCTTGCTACTCCCTGCCTCCCCCCATTTAATCCAGCACGTTTTGTGGCTCTAACTCCCTTTTTCATGTTTCTGTGTCATTTGTTTTGTGCTGTATTGTAAAAAACCCCTGAAATCTGATATGATGAAAGGTGTTGCAAAACGTTTTAAATAAAGGGCTACATTAATGTTCAGGTGTATTGCTGCTTCCATACTAAGTAAACTATCGAACACAGTTTGAGGAACATTTTTCATCCTGAGGGTCTCATTCCCTTTGGGGCAATCTTCCAGGAGCCACACGTCAGTGATGGGCAGGGCTAGAGGCGAAACTGGGCAAAGCAACAGATGTAAATTTAACCTTTGTATAGGAGGCTAGTTTCTGCACAGCCTCGCACTTCTCCATCCCAGGAAGCAAGTGGCAATATTAAGAGTTACATTACACATACCAGCCAGGCATAAACACTCAAGGAGTGTGTGAAGCAGGGGTGGCGGCTGTGGAGTCTCAAGAGTCTTGGAGGCCTTGCCATTGGCCATGCAGAAAGTTAAGCAGAGCTACCTAAGTGAGCACATCCTGGCAAGGCTGGCATGGGAAGAAATCACATGTTTCTTTTTACCCACATTAAGGCGTGACATTATTACCATACTTCAATGGCTCATTTATGAATCAGATTTGAATCCTACAAGTCATTTTCTGTCTCCCTGTGTTGGGCATTACAACTCATTCAAAAAAACGGATCCGAAACACACACGCTGGAGTATACAGAACAAAACAAAAACTGCTTTAAAAATTCTTTATTTTCATAAAATGCATACATAATCAGCAAATGTTCCTATAAATTAAGCTTAGCAAGTACAGGGCAACACTGTAGCAAACAATCCTGCTATAACAGGAATAATAATTAATCTGCAATTTTAGTGAGTGGCTTTCAAGGAAACACACATTTTCACTTTATTGTATGAAACAAAACAAAGCAATGCAAAGTGCTGTTTTGGGCGTGTGCCATAGTTACAAATGACTCAACAGTAGTTGTTCTTTAGTATTATCTTGCCAGCACCCTACATTTAGGTGGCACAAGAGCCCCTGTTTCACTTGATTTTTTACAAGTTTTTTTGTTTCTCAAGTTTATTTATTACTTACATTTATAAACTACTCACCATCCTGTAAGATGATCCCAGGGCAGATGATGCACAATAACACAATAAATTTAAATGTAATTAAACTGGCACTAAACCCATAGAAACAGTCCAGTAGTACCATGAAAAAAAGCTGTACCCACTGAACGACTTCCTAATGCCTCTGTGAAATGTTCTAAAATCTATCAATGGTGGTGGGTCTGCCTTCTCACCCGAGGGAGGGGGAGAGTTCCACACACAGCAGCCCCCAAAGGCGGCCTTATCTTGCATCACCACATAGCAAAGCCACACTATTTCCCCTTCTTTCCTTACTTGATTTGTCAAGTTCCGTAACAGTAGTGCAGAAATACTTTGGGAGTCACAGAAGTACAAGACACCATTGTGGATAAAGCAACTGCTGCTTTGTCCTGCTTTTTTTTGCCAGGTAAGGCTAGCAGGACTAGTTAAAAAGAAAATTTTACGGATACAAAAATGAACCAAGGGTCTAGAGTAACCAATGATGTGGGAGAGGAAAAGGCCTCTTACCTTTGGTGTGTCAGTTGACTTCTAAGTGGCTACAGCATGGTTCATTGTGGGCAAGTCACCTTCTGAACTTTCACTGAAACCACTGTCTTCTATACAGTGTGAAGTAGAGAATAGCGTATTGGACCGAATCAGGGTTTCAACCCCTCTTCAGTTGCAAAGGTCATTGGAGGACCTCAGGCCAATCACACACAAAGTTTAATCTCTTGCAGAGGGTGGTTCTGAAGATAAATGGAATAATCCCTGTACTCCTCAGAGGAATAGTGGGATACAAAGGTGAAGCACACATGCATATAGTGTCAAGGTAAAGGGTCCAGCTTAGTTCCTTAAGCATTTAATGAGCATAACAATTCTTATTAGAATCCAGTTCCTATTAGAATATAGACTTTCCCCATGGCTTACATTTAAGATACTTTAGATATCTTAATTCTGCCACTGACTGGGAAGATCAGGAGAATGTGTGAATGCATGCATTGCAGAAAATATTCACATATGAATATTTTGCTAAGCATTTCCTGATTTTAAATTTTAGCCAGCATCTAGGAGCAGTATTTCTTCTTCTTCCTGGGACTAGAGAAGAATCGCACAACAAACGCAACAAACAGTACTGGAAAATGTCATATTAGTGAATTCACAGTATTTGATAGCCTCTCAGAGTATACCGAAGTATTAGAATAAAGGATAAATAATTGAGTAAGAGGGAGAAAACTGCACCAATGAGGTGGAATATCCTTCTGGAGATAACATACAATTTCCTGAGATTACACTTTATTGCGTCCAATATAATGCAATAGAAGAAACATTACAATGGACATAGTAAGGAGTAAATTAATTGAGATTTCACTTTGCTGTTAGTTAAAAGTAGGCTAGCAAGTCATTCCCAGTTTAGTCCAGTGTATTCAATTCAGAGAGAAAATGTAAAGTGGATCAATAAAAACTGGGCAAAACAAGAAGTCAAGACTTGTGCAAAGAAGCATCACTGGGCTTTAGGGCAGATTTAAGCACACAGATACAATGCAAATACTCAATTGAGTATGGGAACTGCCTATACTGAGGAACACCATGTGAACTGATGTAGTGATGTAAATTTCTGCCTAGGACTTGCGCTGTCATGGCTCTTTCCCACATGCAAGCCATCACCTGATGCCGTGATCCTGGACAGACATATATGCATGTATATAAACTCTTTCAGCCAACTCCCCAGCCTCCAAAATTCAGCAATCTAGAAGCAATAGATTTCTGGAAAAAATGACGAGTTTAAGATTTCATTATGTTCAAATGACAAACTACATTTTAATATTACATGCCCAAGTCCCAGGCTCATGTGGTTATGAGCAGCTTTTGCTGTTGTTTTCAATTAACGGCAAGTTATTGTTCAGGAGTGCCTTACCTTGTATACTCCTCCCTGGTCACTTCAATCCTGGGGATAGCTCAATCGGTAGAGCATGATACTCTTAATTTCAGGGTTGTGGGTTCGTGCCCCATGTTGGGCAAAAGATTCCTGCATTGCAGGGGTTTGACTTGATGCTCCTTGTGGTCTCTTCCAACTCTACAATTCTATGAGAGACACTCTTAGTACTGCCATGTGATTCCTAGGTTCATCTTATGTTCATTTAAGTGTGGTAGCACATGGAATTAGAAATGTCTTTCCAATGAACATTAGGAAGGCCCCTAAAGTACTGACATTTAGGTGCCTGCTTAAAACTCACCAGTTCACCCGGTCTTTCTCTGAAATCTAGATATGTTGGTGTATTCATTTGACCTACTGATTTGTGAGGCATCTTTGTTTTATGGATGTGATATTATTGTTCACCGCCCATGTATTTTTCTTGGCGATACAGAAAATGCTAAACAAACAAACAAATGAATATTTCGTCCAAACCTAAAACTGTGGTTAATTTTAAGTGTGGTTTACGGAAACAAGCCCAGTTCATGAGCCATGGGTTGAAGTTGGCTTGTTTCCTTAAACCATAACCACAGTTTATTTGGGTTCAGACATAAAGCTAAACTGTAGTTTGTATGTTTTCAATTCTCTTTTTATCTATCACAACAGTGCTGAAGGACTATTTTGCTGATGAATCCAAAGCTTGTTCAATTAACACTAAATTATGGCATCTGAATGAGGTCATTAGCTCTCACATTATGCTTCTTAAAGGAAGGAATTTAGAGGATAATTTCTGTTATCCTAAACCATGTATGTATGTATGAGGTACATGGACTATGACACATGTATAGGCTTTGTGTATGCCATGATTTCACAGGAATGCAGTTAAGAGCAGAATGTGGTGGTGGATACAGAATCTGGTTGAGTGCCTTAGGTTATTTTTCAAAAAAGCAAATCTCTGGTTTTCGGGATGAAATCCCAAAAGCCAGAGACTAAGTAAGATTTTCAGAGGTTGTCGTTGGGCTCAAAACTCCTCATTCTCTTAATGGACTGGTAAAAAAAGCAATATTATGCATAAGAAGCCATCATCATCATTATTTCTGTCTTTATTCATCAGCTTATCCCACAAAGGTTTTATGTACAGTATAAAGAAGTAATTTTTAAAAAAATTACACACAATATTCTTTAGTACAGACTACACACAACCCTGGGTAACTGAGAGTACCTGCTACTTTGCTAGAACTGCTCTACTGTGTCTCCTGATCAACTTCTATTTCCTATGCTGCAGAAACTGATTTTAAGTTAATGTTAAACTTCAACTCGGAAAAGGATGTCGTGGAAAAATATGTATACATCTCCATCATGTTCTGTACACCATGTTCTGTACATCCTTCTGCTTCATAACTACACCTATGTACTTACCTTATTTGCATATGATCCCCACTGTCAGAACAGCACCCTGCCAGTCATGATGCAGGTCAAGAAACAGACAAAATGGGGTTTTTCCATTAAACAATATAAAGTATTTATTTTGTGGCTCCATTCAAAACACAGCAGTAGGATTTATCTGCACTATTAAATATTTTATTTTAATTGAAATTAATATATCTCCTATGCTATATAACAGGTGTAACCTTCCTGCCCATTAGATTTAATGAAGAACCATTCTACTATAATGGAGCACTTGTTTATTGAAAGAATCAAAAGACAACTTGGGACGACATCGGCAGAGTTCACTACTGCAGCTATCAAATGTCACAATTCAGCCTAAAGCAATCCTAACGACCGCTCATTCCATTATATGTGATTTGTAAACATAATAGTGTCTATTTTTGAAAGAGCAGTTCCCAAAGAATGCAAGCTGCCATGGTTATTATAGATGCATTTGATCCTGGACTCCCATGGTTAGTATCAATAGGCATCAAAGTATCATACACAGTGAAGTCAATGTATGGCAAAATCATCCTCATCCTCGGCATGAGGATCACCCTTGTCTTCTCCTGCTTTCGGTCACAGAGTCTGGTAATAAGTGATATAGGGTTGTATTCAAGAGAGAACTAAGGTGAACATCCCATCAGTTCAAGGATTCTACCTTGCATAATGGGAGTTCCACCTGTCCCTCTGTGCACCTCCTAAATCTGTTCTGGAGGTTCCCCAAACACTTTGTGGAGATTTGTGGACAAGGCAGGGCAAGGCATGCACAGCGGGAGGGAGGGAGGGAAAGAAAACCCATTGTGCTAACACAAGAATTTGAGTACTGCCCACACCGTCCCTATGGAGGTACCATTTGTGTAGCTGGATGATGGTCACACCCAATTTTGGAATAAGTCCCTATGCTGCAGGAGGCAGCACAATCAAGAGTGAAGCAAACTGTAACCGGATATAGAATATACACACTTAAAAGTAGTTGGGAAGAAGGTGAAGGGTGGAACCAGAATGACAAGTGAGAAAATGTAAGGGGAAGAAGTTGCAGTGTGCCTCCTCCAGCCCCAGGTAAGTAACTGTAAAATCTTTAGAAAGATTTGTAAATTTACACAGCATCAATGTATATTATCCTATCACATACACTCTGGTGACCCACAACTCCCACAATTATAAAACAACAATCCCCAAAGTAATGAAAATATAGTAGAGAGAAAAAAGAAGAAACTAGAAAAAGTAACATAAGAAAGAGGGGTGTTGGGGTTGTGTTAGTGCAAATCAATAGGAGCACTCATGTTTAAAAACTGAAATAGAATCAACTTTTCTGTCAGATTAAAACAAATTGAATGTGAAAGGCACTTTGGTCAAGTGATATGTGAGGGAAATGTTGGATTTTTGTGTGCAAGGATACTGGTTTATCCATCTCTGTATTGCAAAAACCATTTGTCAGAATGGGGAGAGGCAGTGAAAACATTGGACAGGTGTCTGGAGCAGTGATGGACTGGATGCGAGCCAATAAACTGAGGCTGAATCCTGATAGGATGGAAACACTTGGGTGTTTTCCACGAATCAGAATTAGGTGTATACCCTTTTTCTGGGAGATGCTGCACTCCCCCTGAAAGATCAGCCTGAGAGTGCTCCTAGCTCCCAACTTGTCTCTGAAGTCTCAACTGGCTTCTGTGGCTAGGAGTGATGATGCCCAACTTAGGCTGGTTTGCTGGCTTTAGCCGTTCCAGGGCTGGGATAGCCTGCCCTTTGTTGTCCATGCCCTAGTGACCTCCTTGGAGTACAGGTGGCGACCATTTTAGGTGTGTTCAACTGACATGCGATCATTGACACGCAGGTTCTTTTGAACCCAAAAGAAGGCGGAATGAGGGCGGGACATGTTTATAGACACTCTGCCAACATGCACAAGGGCCAGGAGTGGAATTCCCATGAGAAATGGTTGCCACCGGTACTTGACGGTCCGGGGGCTCCAGGTGGTGCAGAATGAAACTGCTACGTTAGCAAGTAGGGCAGCCGGATGGGACCATAACAGCAACAACAACAATAACGGTACTCAAGTCGTATGTACCAAGTCATTGATCATAGCATTCCACCCTCCTACTCAGGAGAAGTGTACCAGTGAATTATAGTATTGACATCATTTCCCCTACGCATTTTAGGAAGCCAGATCGATACAGGAAGTATTCAGTGTTTCTCATAAACATCTCATTTCAAGCTCAAAGATCAAGGAGTCTACTAACTTTTAATACTAAGCTGATAGTAAAATGATGCAAATTGCTCTTAGTGAGGGCAACCAATGTGCCATTTACACAAAGAATATTGCATACATTATTTAATACCTACCCTGTTTTTCAATTACAATTCTACAAAGCTGTGACAGATAATTATTCAGAAGCTGAATAATTATCACTTTGAGGATGTCAAACATGTGGAATGAAAGCCTCCAGAAATTACTTTTATAATTCATTAGTTTATTATTTTTTTGCTACTATTCAAATAGTCATCAATGACCCAAGTACATGGATCCTATTGAAGCACCTGGGTCTAATGATGGGACTCAAGACAGCCTTTTCAGAAGTGGTGCTCAAGATCTGAACAGCCTCCCAAGGGACAGCCGCCTCATCCCTCTTCTGCTTTTAGATAGACAGTGAAGATCATTTTATTTCAACAAGCTTTTGTAGATTATTTCCCTCATGTTATTTCATCCTGTCAATGCCCTTTTAATCCATTTTCAAGACTGTCGTGGTTTCATTTATTTCATCATTTTTTCTGACTATAAGTTGTCTTGAAAATCATTGTTAGAAAGGCAGGACATACATGCTGAAAAATAAAGCCAAGGCAATGGGTCTCCCACGTGGTCTGTCCACAACTGTTCTTCAGAGGCATTCCATGGAGTCTCAAAGAAAGTAAAAGGAAAAAGAAAACTATGAAAAAATAGGTGTCACCCTTGTTGGTCCATTGGAATATCCATTACATACTTCCAGTCATATTGGTTCAAGCAAATACTATTCCAATTGTTCGTCTCTTTCTTTCCCTTCTTGCCATCTCTCCCTTCTTGCAAAAGGGGGTGTATGGGGTGTTAGGGGAGGGGCAAGACCTGGGGGGGGGGAGACATCATGCTCCATCTGGGGTAGTTTGTCCATCTTTGGTCCCCACCTTGCATTCAGCTCTCACCTGTGGCTCCTAGAAGCTGTCAGCACACGACCTGGAAATGGCTCTGACTGGCCGGCTAAATCAGATGAGGGTAGCTGATGGGTCTCAAACCTTCAGTGAGTTAGGGACTTCTGCTGCATGTGAAGACAGGCTCCAGTGGATTGAGTGGACGAGACCAATAGTGGGACCAATGGTCAAGAAGGTGGGTTCTGTATGTGCTGTAGAGGGAAGTGAGGGGTAGATGGGGCTTGTCTATCTGAGAACGTAGCACATATGGGAGAAGGAAAACACCTAAACATCAGCTGCCTTGCGGGATATCTTCGGGAGAAGAAAAGTCTAAGGAGGAAACCCTAAACAAATCTGGAGTGGAGTCCCTAAGACAGTAGGATGGCATCTTGTATGTCTCTTTCCGGCAACTCCTGCAGCCAAGCTGGTGCCAAACGTATTGCTCTGCTTTCCTTTGGACCACATAAATGAGGCCGAGAGGGGAGTCTTGTTGTTCTGGCAGCCCAGGACCTCCATACATGCTGCCCACGCTTGTGCCCTGGAGAGGTCACTTTGGTGCTTTTGCAGCAGTTTGACTTCACCCTCAGGGGCGCACTCCACTATCTCGCTTGAGATACAGATGCAAACAATCACTACATATTGTATGTGTGGCAAGTTGTCCATAGGTGGTGCTATCAAACCATAGGAGTCAGGGAAAGGTGAATGAACACATAGAATAGGAATAGAAGAATTGCAACCACAAATATATAAATGACTCCACATAATGTACCGAACTATAGTATGATGCTTGGTAGTATCAAAAGGCACCCAAGTTGTGACTGAAAATGATGGTAAACCAGCAATTAAAGTACAGTACAATTACTTATATCCAGATATAGTATGACAGGAAGATTCAGACCTGAGTTAGACAAGATGCAGTGAGAATCCTAGGTCTTCCATTTCCCCTCCTTCGTTCTGCAAAAGAGCAGTAAGCCACAACAGGCAGCTTAACTAAGGACCATGTGGAAGTAAGTTGGTTTATATATGAAAGGCATCACTACATAAAAACTCACAATTCAATCAGTCACCTCTGCAGAGTTCAAACATGAGATTCTCCTGAGCATCTTTGTCTGAAAGATCCAGTTATTATTCCAGCAATGTAGGTTCCCTTTGTCTTCTCACAAAATTGTGTTTCATTTAGAAACAAAGAGTGCAACTCTTGAACTTCATAAGGCCACAAGAGCTTCTAATTTCCCATGTCTCCTCGTAATTACTGTGAAATGCAGGCCCACAAATAGCTTACCAAATAATAAAAAGTCACAGTGCGACAAAATAGGAAAGTATACATATGAATAAGCTTTTGTAGCCATTTAACATTCTGCACTGTATCCAAATATTCTATTGTTCATTCTGGGAACAGTTTCCAAATTATACATAATTAATCAGACTAGAAAATGTCAAGTAAACAAATATATTACAATGATAAACCATTCATTAAATACTAAACAGTGGCCCTCCTTCAATACAGCAAAAAATGCCCTCATCATTACTAATGTACCCATGAATAAAAATAATTTGCTAGGCAATCACAAACTGATTGGCTAAGAAGAGTTAATGAAGCATCTTTCAACACCACCACCACCACCCTTTTTCTAAAAGAAAACTAAGATAGCAATGGTCTCATTCAAATGATTTGGCACCTTCTCCATGCATATAATTCATAACACAAACCACTGAATTGGAACTCAAAAAGGACAAAAGCAGTTCATTGCATTTGTTCGTTAGCAAGCATGCAAAACGGAGCATGTAACAAGACAGAGAGAACATTGTATGTAAAGTTGCTTGACCATCCTCCTTGAGGCAAATCATTTTCTCTCCAACATAAAATAAAGCCTTCTTCTTAGGATAGTTGAAATGGCTTTTAATCTCCATGCACACACTAATGCTTTCTGACGTTAGTGTGCACATTTAATTTTGTGTGTGAAGAATAAAATTGTTTTGAACAGGAAGTTTATAAGGAAACACGACATGTTAATGACCAAGGGCTCCGACATTCCGCAAAGAGTTGAAGGGATCATATTTTTAAGCAAACCACACAAACACAAAATAGAGCAGCCTTTATAATATATGGTCGACTAAGTCATTCACTAGGTTCGTAGTGAAAGTTTATTGTTCTGTTTTCTAGTACAATAAACTACAAAGTTTGTACAGTAAAAAATAACAACAGCCACAAAGCAACAATGCAATTGTAATGCTGACATTTTGCGACAGTACAGAAGAAGAAATGTCCATGGGCTCATCTTTCCACTCTACTGCACGCATAAAAGCTAGAACTACTAATTTTAACACAAAAACCTTTCACATTTAGATGCAAGCTCCATAACTTGTGGGTGCTGGATATCACCAGGTAGAATTCCAAGGAATGCAATAGGGAAGAACACAAAAAAAAATTTGAAGTTTCGAAAGAAAAGAACCGCACAACTCTCCAGAGGGCGAATGACAAGTTCCAGGTCACCCTGTGTTCAGTTCTCATCAAAGCAAACTGCCTGCAGGGAAAAGGAAACTGTTACAGAAAAGTAGTTAAGTTTTGGGGACTGTGAGAAAAAAGCAGACTGCTGTTCAGTAGTCAGGCTTTCCCTCAATTTTTTGAAGTGTGGCATTCCAATTCCCTCCAGCCACCATGCATCATATAGAGGAGATTGGACATCAAATAGACATGCACAACTGACAAGTCTATCTATGCCCTAATGTCCAAATTATTATTGAGCGGAGAACGCTATCATTGTTTATTCTTTAGGTCATTCTCAAAAACTCACCAAGACACAGGAGCTCTTACCTCATAGGCAGAAAAATTCTGCGTCAGATGTACTTTGTACGATTGAGGGCTCTCTCAGCAAAATGACCACTTTCATCGGTGATTTTCTCCCAATCCGTTTGTCCCACCACAAAACCAATGGCCCTCTTTCTGTCTGCATCCTTTTTTTCTTCAAGGTCTGCCCACCTTACCTACGAAGAACACAGCATTGGGATGATACTCAGTTCCAGAAAACGAAGCGAGACATTTTTGCCAATACTACGGTTTTGCGCTCAGCGAAGGCTTCAGACAACTTAGAAAAAGGGAAGGCAACTTTACTGGTTCAGCATTCTAGAATGCTCAAAGATCTGCGACCCTCACAAGTTTGCAAGCAGAATTTATTTAGTGTCATATTTATTTATTAAATTTAGATCCCACCTCTTCTTCCAAAGAGCATAGGAACTAGCACTCTGAATGTGCAAAGCAGGGAGCCTTTCACGAAGATTTTTGCCCCTTCTTCAGCAGATGTGAAACTGTTCACAAGGAATTTGCTGGGGGGAAAGAGTGAACCTGTCCCAATTGCCAAGACAAGAGAGATGACATTCCTTGGCTCGGCTCCATTTGCGTTTAGTTTAGTAGTTGGGCAGGAAGGGGATATGTATAAAGACGCATATCCAAATGTGTATCTTACTACTGTAAGGGAGTGCAGATGATGTCCAGATGTGATTCTTCCATTTGCATGGCATTACTTTCAATGGGATGCATGGACAAGGAAACTGCCAGCGCACTGTAGCGAGTTGTCCAGGCAACGAGGATGTGCTCCCTTCCCACCACAACGGATGCAGGTGCGAAAGTGAAAGAATATGTGGAAAGAAGTGCAGGGTTTTCCCTGTGTCCTCTCCCCACACCCGCCTTCCAATGTTTGGCACAAAAAATCAAACATCATTACAATTTGGCTTAGCACTAAGTGGAACCAATCATTCTTCAGGGAACCTGTACAAACTTCAGGACAGCTCTAATGTGTGTACTCAAGCCATACTGCAAATCTATCAAAAACCTCCATATTTTCCATTTCCCTACTTATTTACTGTTTCCTCATCTTCTTACTGGGACGCAGGTGGCGCTATGGGTTAAAGCCTCAGCACCTAGGACTTGCCGATCGAAAGGTCGGCGGTTCGAATCCCTGCGGCGGGGTGCGCTCCTGTCGTTCGGTCCCAGCGCCTGCCAACCTAGCAGTTCGAAAGCACCTTCGGGTGCAAGTAGATAAATAGGGACCGCTTACTAGCGGGAAGGTAAACGGTGTTCCGTGTGCTGCGCTGGCTTGCCAGAGCAGCGATGTCACGCTGGCCACATGACCCGGAAGTGTCTGCGGACAGCACTGGCTCCCGGCCTATAGAGTGAGATGAGCGCACAACCCTAGAGTCTGGCAAGACTGGCCCGTACGGGCAGGGGTACCTTTCCCTTTACCATCTTCTTACTAAGTAGCCTCTGCTGCCTTTAGCTATAAATGCATACTACTAAGCTTTGCTATCTTCCCTGTTTTTACAGGAGCATGACAAGATACGCAAGACAATTTCAGGAAGAGAAACTGAATCTAATGGACATTAAAATGAAAGCAATGGCCCCACAGTGCTTCCAAACATAGATTAGCTGAACCAAACATATAGTTCATGCTTTATGGAAAACCTTCTGGGTGAGACCCTCTGAGACATTAAACCAAAATTTCTTTATTACCCTCTTCTTTCCGGGTTCAGAAGCACGGGTATCATAATCATCTGGAAGCTGAAGATAATCTTCCATTCTGCTGGCAATTGCTTCCCAATCACGCTTCCTCTTAGCACCAGTTCGCAAGCCATCCAATTTGTCTGAGAACAAACATACAGCCTCAGGGTTAAAGGGGAAAAGCACACTTGTGTAATGCCCAATACAAACAAGACGCATGGGAATGCTTTCAGAAGGGCAAGCTGCTATCTTATAGCAGTGGTATATGCAAGTGCTTGGGTGTCTTCATGAGTAAAATGGCAAAACCCATTGTCACTTTTTTGAAGCATCAATCTGTGATGATACGGGAGAAAAATTTGTGCAGGCCATATAATGCAGCAATACTTGAACATGTTTTTGAAACGATACAAATTTAAATACTAAAGTTTTTAATACCTTGCATTATGCCAACGCTGTGGCAAATGCGTATCAGTGCACCTGCCAGATATCTACATTTATTTTTGAAAGACTATAAGACAGCTTTTGAACCGCCTGTGTTGGAGTCAAGGACATTTGACTTGTGGTGCAGAGCACCAGCCACAAAAGGAATAAACCCACAAGCAGTTTCTCACTTTCTTCCTTTGCTTGAACAGATATGACTGTCCTCATGTGAAGTTCAGTATTACTGTTCTAATAAACTTTTGGTGTGGTCAAGTTTTTCTGAACATTAATCTTTAAAAATGTGTATTATTAGGAAGCAGTTGCTACTGCAGAGAAGCAAACTGGTATGAATAGGTGAAATTTGTGTCAGAGCTCACAAATATTTTCTATATGCATAATTTGCCCCCCCCCCCCGGTTCATAATGTACTACACAATTCAAATAATGTACTACACAATTTAAAATTATTTATACCAATCTATTTTAAGTGTACAACAGTATGTTTAATGCTATAGGTTTTCTAAATGGTTCCCAGAGATTGCTATTAAAAATTAGCAAACCCCAAACTATCTGTTTGTAGACAGAGCCTTGCCTTGCCTATTTGCCAGAAAGCAGAAAATATCAATTTAAAGAACTGCAAAAATTAGCTTATTTATTAATCCAGTGAACCAAAGAAGCAGCTATATCTAATTTAACATCAAATTACAAAAGAATTTTCTGTAAATCAGAACAAAAATGTTAAGTATTAAATAAATTCCATTCAATTAATCTAAACGCCATTTTTCTATTTTTGCTGGAACTACTTCAAGCCTGAATGATGATAAATGCTATAAAATTTACTCAAAATTATATTATTTGGAAGAATAATATTTATCTACTATTTAGCTACACTTATTTTAACCTATTTTTAAAAGTTAAACATGCTAACTATATCCAATTAAAAATGGCAGTTACAGCTCCAAAGATACCATCTGCCAATAGTCAGATATAAGTATTGTTAACATTCTGCAATAATAGAAGTGTTTTGAAATCTGAGTGTTATGCACAACATTGCTCAGAAAAAAAACATTTTCTATCAAAGAGTTTAGAATCATGAATAGCAACAATTAATGTATAAATGCCATGTTAGCAGATATCTTTACATATTCATTTAAGATTACAAGATATGAAGTTAGAACTTGTACAAAAGAGAGCCAGGAGCCAAAATGTGCTTGTGTATATGTTGCAGATTTTTCTTTCCATATGTCATTCTTCAATGCTGCATAAAAATATGTTCCAGAACATTACCCCATCTTCAAAGCAACATTGGGGGCTACAGGAGGGGAGAAAATCACTGCTGCTCATGCAGCTCCTTGGACACTGAGCCAGGAATCAAATTGTTCTGAATGAAAGCATAAACTGGCATATCTGATCATCAACATGGAAGAGTTTATTCCCTCATTCAGGTGGGATATGAATGGTGTATGCAATAGAAAAGTGAGAAAGAGGTACTGAACAAAAAGTCCTTGTTCATTCAGCGACCTGTTTCATAATATTTCGTTCCTTTTCACGGTGTATTTTTAAAATGTGATGTAATTTTAAAAGGTATTATGGCACAATTTCTCCTGCTTATTTCCAATATGGAAGCCCTTCAAGCTTCTGATCAAATGCCATTCACACTGATATGGCTGTATTTTTTTCTGACCATGATGCATATGCCTTATACAAATATGCTATAGTGAGTAAACGTCTGCTTAAGCTTTTTTCTGTAGTTATTCCACAAGCACATCCATGGTACACTGAGGATTCCAATCACTGAGGTTTTTCCACTGCTTTAGTGACCTCGTTGCATTGTTATATGTGTGGTGTTCTTTCTGTTGCCTGCATTTAACTTCCTTGTAAAATAAATTTCCACGAGGAAAGAAAAAAGTGATGTGAACCTAAAATTCTGCAAAATTCAACAAATACTTACCTCAATAAACATAAAATAAACAAAGAACAGCTTAAGATATAAGGTGCCAATAGTGATAGCCATTTCACACATTGTTTTTATAAAACGAACATTAGATCTATGTTTTCCATGAAGTTTGATTTGGTACCAAAATCATGTGGGAAAAAATGAATGAAAAGAGTCACTGCAAATGTGAAGTTGTCAGATGGACTCATGATCACTTAGCAGCAGTTACATTTTTAGCTGAGGTAATAATTCATTTGCAAGCAGGTATGCAAGAAAATTTCAGGTACATAGTATTCAGATGAATGCCAATGCAGCATTTTATGTTATAGGCAACATTTACTACAATAAAAGGTTTAGCGTTTTACATACATCTACGAATCAGGAATCTAACACAGTGGCATTTCACTGAGGTTTATGAGGGAGCACTCACAGGGGCAAACATTTGGATCAGATCGCAACATTCAACAGCATTTTGTTTCAGAGCAACTTGGGATGATGAGCAGTATTCTTACACTACCTAAATGATTTTCTAAGTTGCCCTCGTAAAATAACTTTCACCAGGAGGGATGGGAGGTGGGTATGTCAACTATGAATATCACTGGCCATGGTACTTCTGGTATGGTAAGTTGGAAATGGGAGGGACTGTGCTTCTGTTCCTATGTGACCAATCAGTTCCGAAAGGTACTCTGCTCCATGGAATTTATGCTCCAAAAATATCCATCTTGACTTCCTTGCTGTGTAATGTGCGTCTGAAATGACGTGAGAGAGGTCACCTGCAGACCTGGTCTGAATTGTCATCAGTATTAACATTTGACACACAATTCTTTTTCCGTCTACTTCAAAATGGACTACAGAAGCTCTGAACATGTGTTTGAAATTGGGAAAGAGGTTGGAAAAATAAAGATGGACCTTCTGATTAGCTTTAATCAGATGAAAGGTTAAACATTCTTTTTGTCAGAGTGGTCAACCAGACACTTCAGGGAATCCCACCAGAATGGCATGAGGCCAACAGCCCCCCCCCTCCACCTGTTGCTGGTACCCAGGAACTAGTAGTTAGAAACACTGCCAAGTAAGACTGAAGTACTGTTGGCTGGTGATGTAGTTGAGCAAGAAAGGATTTGGACAGTTCTTGGTGGGCTTGCATTCACCCTAAAGGATTGGGTTTGCAGCCTGGTGTTGTTAGGTCTGGTCTTGCAGATAACTTGAGTACCCTTCATGGCTCATAGCACCTTTTAGGCAACCTCACTTGGTACACAAACTGTGGTCAATTTTTGAAAAACAAGACCTGCATGCCTTGATAACCTCCAGATTAGATCAGTGCTATTTGCTTTAAGTGAGATATCCTTTCAAGATCATCCAGAAACTTCAAATAATTTAGAACAAAGTGGCAAGTCTTACCTAGAACCGATAAGACTGATAGAAGGAACATTCTCAACAGAACTTAAAGAGGTTTCCTGTCTACCAATTTGTTTCTAGACACAATTCATTATGCTGGCTCTAATTTATAGAGCTCTAAATCATTGGCTTGGGGCCAGGTTAGCTGAAAAACCACCTACAGTGGTGCCTCGCAAGACGAAATTAATTCGTTCCGCAAGTTTTTTCTTCTTGCGAGTTTTTCGTCTTGCGATGCACGGTTTCCCATAGGAATGCATTGAAAATCAATTAATGCGTTCCTATGGAAACCGACTTCGGACCAGGTCCGGGGACAGTCTGTCCCCCGACCTCTTCTGAAGGCTGGGGGGGGGGGACAAGGGCTTTTCTTCCCACCCACCCCCCAGCATTTTAAAAAACCCCGGGACAGCGGAGGGCTTCTCCGCTGTCCGGGGCGATCTTAAAATGCTGGCAGGCGGCATTTTAAAATCGCCCCGGGACAGCGGAGGACTTCTCCGCTGTCCGGGGCGATTTAAAAGCCCCTGGGAAGGCAGGCAGGGGGGACAAAGACTTTTGCCCCCCGCCAGCCTTCAGAAGAGGTCCAGGACCTCTTCTGAAGGCGGGCGGGGGGCGAAAGTCTTTGCTCCCCCCGCCTGCCTTCAAAAGCCGTCGGGGACAGGAAAGCCAGGAGAAGCCGTGCAGCCCTTTTAAAGTGCGCGCGGCTTCTGCCGGTTTTGCGGGAGGTGGGGGAATTCCCCCACCTCCCAGAAAAGCCAGGAAAGCCCTGCGCAGTGTCTCCCGGCAAGGAGAAGGCCTTGCCTTCTTCCATAGCTGCGCGCAACCCCTCCGCAAGGAGAGGCTGCACGGGGCTAAAGGGGAAGGCAAAACAGCGAGCGGGATCCATCCCGCTCACTGCCTTGCCTTCTTCCATAGCTGCGTGCAACCCCTCCGCAAGGAGAGGCTGCACGGGGCTAAAGGGGAAGGCAAAACAGCGAGCGGGATCCATCCCGCTCGCTGCCTTGCCTTCTTCCATAGCTGCGCGCAACCCCTCCGCAAGGAGAGGCTGCACGTTTCTCCGCTCTCCCGGGAAGGCAGGCAGGGGGGAGCAAAGACTTTCGCCCCCCGCCCGCCTTCAGAAGAGGTCCAGGACCTCTTCTGAAGGCAGGCGGGGGGCGAAAGTCTTTGCTCCCCCCCCGCCTGCCTTCAAAAGCCCTCCGGGACAGCGGAGAACAGGAAGGCAGGCAGGGGGGAACAAAGACTTTCGCCCCCCGCCTGCCTTCAGAAGACCTCCAGGACCTCTTCTGAAGGCGGGAGGGGGGCGAAGGTCTTTGCTCCCCCCGCCTGCCTTCAAAAGCCCTCCGGCACAGCGGAGAAACGCGCCGCCCGGGGCGATTTTAAACCCGCTGTCCCGGGTTTTTTTAAATGCTGCTGGGCGGCAGCGCTGCCACCCGGCAGCATTTTAAAATCGCCCCGGACAGCGGAGAAGTCCCCCGCTGTCCCGGGGTTTTTAAAAAACCTCTCCGCCCCACGCCAGGCTTCGGAGCAGCCTTCCGAAGCCTGGCGGCGGGAGGAGGTCCGAGGACAGTGGGGAAGACGCGCTGCGCTTCCCCGCTGTCCCGGAGATTTCCCTATGGGCTTTCGTCTTGCGAAGGAAGCCCATAGGGAAATTCGTTTTGCGAAGCGCCTCCAAAACGGAAAACCCTTTCGTCTAGCGGGTTTTCCGTCTTGCGAGGCATTCGTCTTGCGGGGCACCACTGTATTCCCTAACAAACCTGCCCAGTTATTGTCTTCACAGGTTCTACTAAGCATGCCCCTACCTTTGAGTGACATGGAGGGCAACAAAGGCTGGTGCCTTCTGGCTCATTGCACCATCTGTAGAGCTCCCTCTAACGTCCATTTGCTTAGTACCCTCCTTCAACCATTTTCAAGATGCCAGCTAAAGGCACTGGCTCTTTGCACACCCTTTATTACCTTTGCTTTCACGGCTGTCTTAAAACTGCTTTGACAGATGATTAAAATTGCTTCTAACCCCCCTCGCCCCAATTGCTGACAGTTATGTTTTGACAATGGACTGAATTCTTTATTTACCCGAATATCAATACCCTTGGAAGCTGCCTCAAATCAAAGCTAAGAGCTGAAGCACTAACATTTTAAAAGTGAATTAATGTAGGACTCTTCCTTATGTAAAAAATGTTACTGCTGGAGGTTTTACATACAATGTTCTTATGAGACTATTGGTTTGTTTACAACAGTCACATAAAGACAAATTGTGCCTCTACAGTGAGTATGTGACCCCAACAATTATCAGTTCATGAACTTATCTACACACACCTCATTCAGCGTCCACCCAACCATAAGGGCAACACGGTAAGACAGATGTCTCCTACTATTTGTTACAGAGCAACAGTTAGAAATTACAGGAACCCCCAGGTACAGAGTAAGCAAGGAATGTTTCCTATATAATTCTGCCATTTCCTCCCCACTGAATGTAGTATATGCAAATCTGAATGTATTCTATGCAAATCACGATGTACTGCTATCTCCTACTTCGGCACCTCCAGAATTACCATCAGAAACCTTGGCCACCAGTTCCAAGTCACTAAATATCTAATTTAACCTAATGGACTGAAAAGCTCATGAAACTACTATAATACTGAGACGATAGTAAGGAACACTCTCTGAACTTGAACAGGGACTGAACATGTAAAAACTCTCAATTATGCATTTGTATATAAAATTAATTGCTGAATGCAAAAGGAAAAACTTCCTATAGTTACTATAGTTAGTCAGATATACAAGAGAATATGAGGTCAAAATGCACACACTCCCATAAGAAAATCATGTACCGTAACTACTTACGAACTATGTTAAATCCATCAAGATTTTACACTACGCAGGTACGACAAAATATGACATTGAATTAGAGACAGTAATATATACATTTCTTGCATGTGAAGACTTTATTGGGTAGATTCTTTTCAACTACTTAGCTCTCCAGCATGAGATTTTGGCTGATA
Source organism: Podarcis muralis (assembly GCF_964188315.1). Classification (NCBI taxonomy): domain Eukaryota; kingdom Metazoa; phylum Chordata; class Lepidosauria; order Squamata; family Lacertidae; genus Podarcis; species Podarcis muralis. The sequence continues at coordinate 31,310,230 of NC_135655.1, forward strand.
TTAGGAATTTATGATGCTCTTTTGAGATATCAATAGCACATCCAACAGAACTTAGCAGCAGAAAAGGTGCCACAACTGAAAAGGCTATTTTATGCAAATAGCACAAGCAGTGAAATAGTCTCTTTATACTGCACCCTAACACTGCGTATGAGCGTATACACTGTGTGTGTATGTATTGTGAGCCTGCACCAATATTCAAATTCAAACTCTCAAGGGTCACCACACACACTTTGTTTTCCAGCTTATGCTACATACTCTCAATGTAATCCAAAGCAGAGTGATAGCTTCTCAGATAGCATGTTCAATTAATCAATTCTAAATTGATTATGGAAAGCCCTTTCCTCTGTTGTATGATTGACACCAACCCAGACTGATATAGATATCTGCTCTGCAGTTTAATATAGATAATTTTATTTACTGTTTCAGATGATTTTTTAACTTTAGTATTGCCATTGTGTATTACATTGACTTTTACAGCACTGAGACTGCTGTAATAAAGGGCAGGTTATCAGTGCTTTAAATACATAGACAAATGCTGAATACGCCTGCAGTACCTAAAATCCCGGAAGTTAAAGGTACAATGGAACCTCGGAAGCCGAACATAATCTGCTCTGGAAGGACGTTCGACTTCCGAAACATTCAAATTCAGAGGCACGGCTTCCAGCTAGGCTTTTTGCAGATTAGAAGTCAAACGTTCAGATTCCGAGGAATGTTTGAAAACCAGAACATTTACTTCCGGGCTTTTGACGTTCGGGAGCCGAAATGTTCGGGAATGAAGTGGTTTACAATGAAGGGAATGGAGTACTTTATTAGTATTTTGTCCAGCAAAGCTTTCAAGACTGATGCTGGAAAGCAGCACTAATGGTGTAATTCAATCTGTTTAACAGAGAAACTGAAAAGTAATGGGAGTTCCTTTATGCCAACATATATCGTATTGTTCGGCATTACGTATATAGTATTTCTTTGATTATTTCTTTCACAAATGTGCTAATAAAATTGATTTCAATGGTCAGGCCAACTTCCTTTTGAATAAAGTTTATTCCTATGAATCCTATGAAACAAAAGCTGCACTTCTACAAGGCTTTTCGATGCATTACTTAGCCTGGTCAATTAAATTACTGCATTATGGCAGTAGTATAAGAGGAAGCATGCTATTAAATAAGATGGTTGAAAACAAACGTAAGATAGAAACAAGATGAAGTATGGGCTTCATATCTTCACTCAGAAGTATTGAGGCTTAATTACATGTAAAGAATGAACTGACACTTGATGTCATCACAAGTTGACCAAACTTTCTAGTAACAGTACTTAGACATGCTTGTGGTCATTTGTTGTTCCCAACTACGCTAAAGCAAAGCATAATGCCGAACAACATATGAAAACTAATCCGTTTAATATAAATGCCCCGTGAATAAAATTATAGTGTAAAGAAGAATATAAATTGATTCTATTATCCTCAGCAGGAAATGCAAATACAACTCACTTATTTGAATGCTAGAATAAAGGTAACTGCATCACGCAAACCACACAAAAAGCTACAAGTTAAAGGATTTGATTATTTGTACCTTTTCCAACAATAAAAGGTAAGTGCATATTACACAGCTCAGAGATATTTGTATTTTCAGAAATGGCATACTCAATTCATATCATTTTGCCTTAGGCAAGTGTTCAGAGCTGCAAACTAGAGATGCGCAAATACTGTCATATATATTTTACTTGGAAAAAAGAAATGAAATACCCACCTAGTTTTGCTTCAGAAGTATCCATCTCCCATTTGCTTTTCGGAATGTAACCCTAAATCATATACAGAGAGAAGCTCGAAGGATTAGAGAGAGATAAGAGACATAACATACATTTTAATTGGCAAAAGCATTATACTGCAAACATTTCCTTAGGGCTACCTGAATGAGAACTGTGAATGGGAAGAATGTTTTTTAAAATGCAAACTACTGCAAACAAAATCACAATTCCATCATATCCAGTGCAAGATATCATTCTCAGTAAATAAAGGGCTCCTGAGTCAGTTTACAGCAACAACAGTAGAAATACATTCTCAATGTGGCATGATCTGAAGTATATTTGTGACAAGTCACAGAGACCCATGCACATCATGGCTCTCCAGATTTCCCCAACTCTGTGTGCTGCGTCATAATGCCCTAATTTTTGGGAGGGGGAGAGGGTGTAGCAAGAAGGAGGCTTAAGAGGTTCTAGGGTTTGAGTAAAGAGTTTTACCCATTGTTATTTGCATTCTTTCCAGAGTATTTTCCACAAACATAGGACAAATTATTTATTCTGAAATAGGTATCTTTTTTCAACCGTACAGAAGAATTCCGCAATTTGTGTTCCGACTACATAGTATATTTTTATTAAACAATTTTATAATGGCACAAATATTTAATATGAGAGAACATAAAAATGCCGTGCGAATCCGGTTTTATTCCTTTGGCTAGCTTTAGATTATATTTTATATATGAGGATATCTCCATATGCTCAGCTTGAGTTTGATGATGTTTATGTTATATAGTGCTAGTCACAGATGTAATGCCAAGTGTAATGTGTGAACTTAAACAAGTCCGGTTCCGATCCAACGGAGCATGTCTGAAGTACTTCATGAGTAACTTGCTTTTTCAAAAATAAGAAGAAATCCCATCAATCAGCTATTTGGTAGCAAATGGGACTGAATACAGTGCTTGTTCTTTCTCCTGAGCAGCTGACACTATTTCAGCTTTGTAAAGAAAACAATGTTTATGCAGCCCGGGCTGCTGGATTGGAAAGCGGTACTGAGAGAGAAACACATGTTTTGTGAACAAGACTGCCCCATTCAGCTACCGACACACATGCACGGGCCCTAAGTGGACCAAAGTGAAAGCCTGTAATAACAAAAGTACAACCCTAACAATCAATCTTTGTTAAGATTTTATGTGAACGGTGTGTCTCAACTGAATATAACAAACATTTAACTTCATCCAGATAGGACAGATGTACAGTTAGTTGGTAGAAAACCTGATCTAGAAGCAGATGTACAACCTGTTTTGGATGTACTCTGCATTGCTTTTGATGAATCAGGTTTGTAGCATGAAGAATGCTCCTTGATCCAGTGCTGATTTTCAAGGTTGTGACTTGGGAGTGTCTTTTACCTACTTAGGCTGTTATACCAGCTGCTACCTTCCCTGGAAAATTCACATCTGGTTGTAGTCATTGATGCACCACAAAACTTTGTAACCCGCCTACATGGGGTTGCCCTTGAAAAGTGTCCCAAGACTTTAACTAGTGCAAAATACCACAGCCAGGTTGCCAGCAGGAACGAGTCAGTCAGAGCATATTATTCCAAGTATTGGTTGATCTGCATTGTCTGCTGACTGGTTTCCAAATTCAGTTCAAGGTGTTTGTTCTTACCTTTAAAGCCCTACACATCTTGGGCCCTATGTAACTTAAAGGCCAATGTATCTCTGGTAAGTACTACCTCAAGCGCCTGCACAATGCAAAGTTTGATGGTTGATGGGTAACGAGTTTGGTGGATGTCTACCAGGAACAGAGAATTTTTAGGAGTACTGCTAGTTCTATGAAATGCTCTCCCCAGAAAGAATCACCTAGCCCCAAAATGGTATGCCTCCAGGTGCTAGTCAAAAACTTGACTCTTTGGGAAGACGTTTGGAGCCCAGTGATTCTGTTCTCTCATGTATGAATTATTCCATAGTCCCGTGTTTCCACTCAAATGACCATGTTGTCTATTTTTGTTCTGCCACTGTGTACTTTTGCTTTGGTTTTTACTGTGCTCTTTCTGTTGACCATGTTGCTACCTGTCTGGATTATTTATATAATAAAGCATGATATAAATATTTTAAATAAACAAACCTTGTAAACCCTTATAGGTAATTCAGTTCATATCAATCCAAAGAATGAGTCTGAATTCCATAAGTACATTTAGTTTCCTCATTTTAGAAATTCAGGAGTTTACTGCTTCTGTGAGAATGTTATTAATCTGATCCTTAGTTCAAACCATGAAAAGCAAACAACAGAGGCTGGAGACAGAAGTGAAAAAAGGCAGAGGAGGAACTCTTTCTTCTTCTGATAGCCCCACAACTGCTCTTCTCATTCCTTCCCCACCCACCCTTTTGAAATACTGCCCCGGTTGTTGCTTTTCCTTACAAAACAAATTGAGGGAAATGTACCCAAAATTTTGTATAGTGTGTAACTTGGCCCTCACTTCTGCTATAAAGAAATGGCATAACACCAATGGAGTAATTCCGATTTCAAGAATGAAAAGCAAAGAACCTCTCAAATTGGCGCAATATCCCTATGTATTTAGAATATTTCCCAGCTATTAGCCATTGGGCCAAATTTCTTCAAGCTGTTTTCAATGGCGCTGAACCTTACCTGTGAGTTCTGCTCACAAAATGGGGCTTCCCTCTCCACCGCAACCTTCTGCACACCCAGAAAAGCAGTTCCTGAGGGTTTGGAGACCCTCTGGAAGGGCATGAAATAAGCATGGGAAGGCTGCAATGGGAAGGGAGAAGTGCTGAACATATTTGGTATCTTCCCTTGTGTAAGGAGAAGTACCTTTTGCTTGGCATCTTTGGGTCCAAACCATTGTCATAGTGGATCAGAAAATGTGGATCAAGAAGTGGTGAAATAAAAGAAAGTGCACAGTAAGAATAAATGGAGTGTTATTCTAATGGAGGGCTGTAGAAAGTAGAGTCTCTCGAGATTTGGTATTGGGACAGGCACTTTTTAACAATGTAGAATTAGGGGAGAGAAGTGAGGAGGCCAAGTTTGCTGATGTTCACAGGCATTAAAACAAAAGGAGATTGTGAAGAGCTCTGAAAGGACCTCTCCAAACTGTGATAATGGACGACTAAAATGGCAAATGCATTTTAATGTAAAGAAGAGTAAAGTGATACACGTCGGTGCAAAAAATATAAATCTCACGTATATGTTCAAGCGGTCTGAACTAGTGTTGACTGACCAGGAAGAAGACCTTGGGGTCGTAGTGCACAGCTCGATGGATATGTGAATATGTTGACCCAGTGTGCAGCAGCTGTTAAAAAGGCAAATTCCATGCTTCGGATCGTTAGGAAAGGAACTGAAAATAAAATTGCCGATATCATAATGCCATTTCACAAATCTATAGTGCGACCAAATTTGGAATACCGTGTGCCTTTCTGGTTGCCTATCCTCAAAAAAGATATTGTAGAATTGGAGAAGGTTCAGGAAAGGGCAACCAAAATGGTAAAGGGGGTGGAGCATCTCCCCTGTGAGAGAAGGTTAAAAACATTTCAGGCTCTTTGGTTTAGAGAAAAGCTGAACCAGAGGCAACATGACAGAAGTGCATTAAGCCATGTACATTGTGGAGAAAGTAGATAATTCCACCCTCTCTCATAGCAACAGAATTCATGGATATCCATCCAACTTAGCTGAATGTTTCGAGATTCAGGAAAGATAAAAGAAAGTACTTCTTCACATAGTACACAAATTATGGAATCCTATCCATAAGAGGCAGTGATGGCCACCAACTTCAGAAGAGAGGCTTTAAAAGAGAATTAGACAAATGCCATCAAGGGCTACTGACCCTTGTTGTGTCCACTGTCAGAGGAAGTATGCTTCTGAATAGCAGCTGCTTAAGTGCTGTTGCTGGGGGAAGGTCCAGGATGCTGGTGACTCTCCTTTGCCAAGGTCGTAAGTCAGTCTTAGGGCTAACAAGCTTTGGTATTTGTCCATCCACCTGATGTTTGAAGATCTTCAGGAACAATGACAACCTCTCAGTCCCTCACTGAGTCAGCAGAAAACAACGCCCCAAAGACTAAACCAGAGGCATCGATGACTACATATTTATGAACCGTTCTCAATAAACCTAACTTTTAATTTAACAGTATAAACCACATTTGTGTGGATTTTTAATAGCTGCTATCCTTCATCCTAATAGTTGTTTCTCATTAACATTCAGAAGGGGATTATTGGGAAACAGTCAGGAACAGGCTACCCTCCTGAGGAAGGCAACATCCTCATGGTCTTTTACATGGACTGTAAAAGATCTGTGTCCCCCCCCCACAAAAAAAAAAAAAATCTACCTAATGGTGCTGGATCTGAAGACTTTTAAACAAGAGAACTCAGTGGCTATACCAGATGAACAGACTTTGAGCATCTGAAGCTCTTACACCTTCTGAGGTAAATACTGAATACTCTATGAACATCAAGTCAAAACCATTGCTCTTTGAGTTGGAGTATATTATCCAAATAGTTCACCTTGCATATGCATTTAGAGTTCCAAGCTCCAGCTTAATAGGAAGCTTAACCAACAGTCCACTTTTGTACAAAGCCTTACAACTGAAATTAAGACAGCAAAAATACAATGACGAAGTACTACAAATAGAAATCATTGATTCTAAAGCGTGGAAACATCCTTGTGTCCTCATATAATTCACAATGGACCTCCCCACAAGCAGTAATACTATACAGTGGTGCCTCGCAAGACGAAAAGAATCCGTTCCGCGATTCTCTTCGTCTAGCGGTTTTTTCGTCTTGCGAAGCAACCCTATTAGCGGCTAAGCGGATTAGCGCTATTAGCGGTTTAGCGGCTATTAAAGGCTTAGCGGCTTAGCTGCTAAAAGGCTATTAGCGGCTTAGTGGCTTAGAAAAAGGGGGGGAAAGCGGGGGGGGGGGATCGCAAGACTAGCAAGACGTTTCGTCTTGCGAAGCAAGCCCATAGGGAAAATCGTCTTGCGAAGCAACTCAAAAACGGAAAACCCTTTCGTTTAGCGGGTTTTCTGTCTTGCGAGGCATTCATCTTGCGGGGCACCACTGTAAATATGTCACCCTCAAAATATGTAATAATAATAATAATAATGTATCAACTATATTTCTGATACACTCATTTTATAACCCTTTAAAATGGTTATATTCCTGTTTGGGTTCTGTAAACAAAAAATGATTTAAAATAAAACTCAAATACAATACTGTAAACGTTCTATCCTTTCAAAAATAAAAATTTGAAAAGTAAATAAACAATTTACCAACTTGAAACATGTCACTAACAAGCTTCTAAAAATGGCTCTTGACCCAATATACCAGGGAGGAGTTAGGAGTTCTGAATATATATGCATTGTGAAGCATTTTGATTATATCACAACTTAAATGTATCCACTATCATAAAGTTTCACTCATTTGAGACATGGAATTATATCTCGTTGTATGTTTAACCTCCTATATCTTTGTCTTCCAGGTTACCCAGACTTTTATTCTTGCCATCAGCAGAACTTCCAAAGATCTCAGGAGCCAGTTGCTGGATGCTTTGAGAGATATCAAAATGTTAGCAGTCATTGCTGGGGCATCTCCTTTCATCTCTAGCTACTGCCGCTCAACTTCCAGGCAGATCAGCAAAGCCAACTGAATTCCAGATGCTGGGATTTGGCTGTTTGCGGCGCATATATACATATACATGTTGTTGTTGTTTAGTCGTTTAGTCGTGTCTGACTCTTCGTGACCCCATGGACCAGAGCATGCCAGGCACTCCTGTCTTCCACTGCCTCCCGCAGTTTGGTCAAACTCATGCCGGTAGCTTCGAGAAGACCGTCCAACCATCTCGTCCTCTGTCGTTCCCTTCTCCTTGTGTCCTCCATCTTTCCCAACATCAGGGTCTCTTCCAGGTAGTCTTCTCTTCTCATGAGGTGGCCAAAGTACTGGAGCCTCAGCTTCACGATCTGTCCTTCCAGTGAGCACTCAGGGCTGATTTCCATATACATATACATATACATATACATATACGTATACATATACATATATATGTGTGTGTGCGAGAGAGAGAGAATAATCAAAGAAACATGGTCTCCATAAAACAGTCAGGATCACCTCAGTTTTGCTTGTTCAAATTATTGTCACCAAAAAGCAGGAATGTGTATCAAAGTCCAAAGAGGTCTTTCCACTGCCATGATGCTCGTAGCTTCCAGCTGGTTTTTCCAGTACCTTGAGTAACTGTTTTACCTTGATACTGGTTATTTCTTTGTCAGAGATGCATCAATTATTTCTTGACATGTCTCTGAATACAGCACCTTCTCATGGTTCAATTATATATGAATCTCAGAAATCTCATAAGTAAGCTGCAGAACCCAAGAATGGTCAAAATCAACTGATGCATGGCACTTTGTCTTCTTCAGGAACTTCAATTCAGAATTCTTTTTGGGGTGAACTGGTTCAGGATCTTGAAGTTCAGAAAGTGTTAATTGTGCCCTATTATCACTGAAGGGGAGGGGAGGTACCAGTGGAACTTCCTTGATGAGTTGTTCAATAGTGGAATGTAAGACCTGTAAGTGCTGTTCAACAGCCAAAATGACTACCTTCCATATCTCAGAAGTAAGCAATGGCACCAAAAACTTAACTGGATTTCTTCTTTTTTAGTGGGGAGGCTTGACCTGGTTAGGAAAAACAGGACAAATCTGGCACAATACACACAATCCAACTGTTCTCTCTCTCGGACATCTTGGCTGGGGATTGTGCATTGCCATATGCTGTAGAAGAGCTGTAGCAACAACCCACTTCCCACAGGCAACGGATTCTGTGTTGGGCTGTTGTCCGATTTCTTCCTGACTTTGGTGTTGCATTAGAAAGAAAAGACTATCTGGTTGTCAGCTTCTTAACCAAGCAATCTTGGGTCTTCTAGCTTCGTTTAAGCCATTAAACATGTAATCTCCACTCACGCTGAGCAAAGGAAACAACAACCTCCCTTTGGCTATGAGCCTTATGTTCCAATGTTCCATTCCATTGGAACATGTAATGCTGGTGGTCAACAAAAGAGGTTTAAAGACTCTCTCAAGGCAAATCTAAAAAAATGTGGTATAAACACCAACAACTCGGAAACACTGGCCTGTGAGCGCTCCAACTGGAGAACAGCTTTTACCACAGGTGTCATGGGCGTTGAAGACTGTCAAACTCAGGACAAAAGGGAGAAAGGTGCATAGAGGAAGGCACGCTTGGCAAACCCTCACCATGATCAACTCTAGTCCGGAAACCTATGTCCCCACTGTGGAAGGACGTGTGGATCCAGAATTGGCCTCCACAGTCACTTACTGTTACTCACTGTTAAAACCTTGTTTATGGAAGGCAATTTTACTTGGCTACGAGTGATCACCAAAGAAGAAGTTGTTCAAATGCTTCAGCCATAAGTTTCTACAGAACACACTGCCCAACATGGAACATGAAGAAAACTATCCTTATCTGCCACAGTAAAGTTATGTAGGTCCTCCCACAAGTGCTTATGACCAGTCTCAGTGAAGGTTTTTCCCGGCTTGAACTATTTCATTCCCATCTTTAAGAGCTTTTAACCTCAGGTGATAGAGATGACATATACGCTTCTGGTAGAAACATTCAGTACTACCACAGTCTTTTATGGCACAGTCTACAGCAGAGATTGCAGGGGACTGTTCATGCCCTTTTAAAGTATCTGAGAGACTCATGCACTTGAACAGCAATGACATGAGGAACATCTCTCAGATCTCTTAGAAGATAGTCTTACCATTTGAATTCCAGTTGATTTCCAGCTGGAAATTTTGGTCACCTGGGACCATGCCCTGATGTGCCTGTGGAATATACTATCTGCATTTCGCCTAAAATGGCTACTACTCCAAAAGCAGTCTCCAAGCTAGGCCAAAAAGAATAAAAAGAGCACGTCTGTGGAATTATCCTGCCCTTCAACCAAGGTGCTAGCAGGATGTGAAGATGGAAAGAGGAATATAGAATTCAAGAAAGGATTGTTAGTACTGTGTTTCAGCATATCCTAACATTTTCTACTTTGTAGTCCCCTTCAAGAGGAAAGAGAGTGAAAGATGAAGATCAATGTCCCCCTCTCAGTCATCAGTGACTACATTAATGATGTGTCTTGCCTCTGCATCAGAGTTCCAGAGGAGTTCTGTCCTCCATTCAGATGCAGTATTGAAAGTACTTTGTTGCAGGAATGTCACGTTTAAAGAGTTCTGCTTTTTGGAGTTGGGAGAACAATTTGCCTCTTTGCTGACTGCTCTCTTATCAGCTGAATGAGAAGGAAATATTTTACTTAAGATCTTCAAAGGCTGAAATCCTGTAGTGGGGGCTACAGGATTTCAATCAAGCACAGGATTTCAATCCAAGAGCTATTTCTTATAGCTAGAAAAAGTTTAGTTAAGAACAATTCTTCAGAAAACAGCAAAACGAAACTAACAATCTGAACATCTCTTTCTACATTCAGGATTTCAAAGAAAATTTCTCCATTCTAAAATAATGAAGTATAAATCCAGAACTCCCATATTGTTGGAAATGGTATCAGCCAGGGGGAGGGGATTTGGATTTTAGTGCAGACAGAATCCCTGTTAGGCACTGTAATAAGATAAATTTGTTGATGGGGTTGGGCTGATGTGTTTCCTACCAGTTCACTCTCTTCTTCCTCTGCATCTTTTTTGTTTTCTTCTTTCTGATCTTCAATGTTTGCATCAAAATCCTCCATCTCCACCTAAGCCAAGGTACAATTTGAAAACTACACATTACCTGTTTGTTAGAGATGTTGCAGCACTAACTTTGTGCTTAAATAAGAGAGACTCAAAAACATTTTTTTGAATCAAAGATATGTATATACTATATACCGTATTTTTCGCACCATAGGGCGCACCGGACCATAGGGCGCACCCAGTTCTTAGGGGGGGAAATACAGAAAAAAATCTTTTCCCCCCCCCCAGCCCCAAAGAGCAGCGTACCCCTGCCGGAGGGGTTGAGCGCAGCTATGGAGCAAGCCAAGTTTTGGCTTCCCCTTTAGCCCCATGCAGCCTCTCCTTGCCGGGAGACGCTGCGCAGGGCTAAAGAAGCCATAGCCCCGTGCAGCCTCTCCTTGCGGAGGGGTTGCGCACAGCTATGGAAGAAGGCAAGGCAGCGAGCGGGATGGATCCTGCTCGCTGTTTTGCCTTCCCCTTTAGCCCCGCGCAGCCTCTCCTTGCGGAGGGGTTGCGCACAGCTATGGAAGAAGGCAAGGCAGCGAGCGGGATGGATCCTGCTCGCTGTTTTGCCTTCCCCTTTAGCCCCGCGCAGCCTCTCCTTGCGGAGGGGTTGCACGCAGCTATGGAAGAAGGCAAGGCAGCGAGCGGGATGGATCCCGCTCACTGTTTTGCCTTCCCCTTTAGCCCCGCGCAGCCTCCCCTTGCGGAGGGGTTGCGCGCAGCTATGGAAGAAGGCAAGGCAGTGAGCGGGATGGCTTTTCCCCCACCTCCCGCAAAACCGGCAGAAGCCGCGCGCACTTTAAAAGGGCTACACGGCTTCTTCTGGCTTTCCTGGGAGGTGGGGGGATTCCCTCACCTCTCGCAAAAGCCCGCAGAAGCCGTGAGCTCTTTAAAGGGGCTGCGCGGCTTCTCCTGGCTTTTCTGGGAGGTGGGGGAATTCCCCCACCTCCCGCAAAACCGGCAGAAGCCGCGCGCACTTTAAAAGGGCTGCACGGCTTCTCCTGGCTTTCCTGGGAGGTGGGAGAAGGGACTGATGCGGCCAGTCAGTTCCTTCTCCCTCCTGTGGAAAAGCCCGCAAGAGCGCACGGAGCTTGTGTGCGGCTCTTGGGGGCTTTTCCCGCCTGCCTCCCCCCTGCATTCGCTCCATAGGACGCACACACATTTTCCCTTGCTTTTTAGGAGGGAAAAAGTGCGTCCTATGGTGCGAAAAATACGGTAAGTAAGATTTATCTTTTCTTCAGAATTGTACTGTATTTATTTATTCTTTTATTTCTCACCTCGGAAATGGATGAGAAATTTGCAACTTGCTTTTCTGTTCCACACACGATCTTTAATATTGATAACTTTACATTACAATACTTCTCTTTCTCTCCACATATATGCAAATAGGTTGCTTTTAAAAAAACTCAAAATGTACAAATTCCTATGCTTTCTTACAGTGGCAGACAACTTAAAAAGTCTTGAGCAGATGACTTTCTTCAGACACTTGTTATGCCTGTATTAAGTGTGAAAATGTGTATTTGTACCCATAGTATACTGTATAGGATCCTAAGTCACTGACCCATACAATTACAGTAATCTCTTTCAGAAAGCTAAGGTATTTACTCAAGAGTGAAAGAGAGAAAGTACTTTATGGAATGATATCAGTCAAACCACTATGTTTTGCTGTGTGTTTTCTCATGGGAGTCCTGTGGCGGCCTCGGGAGTGTACAATTCTTCCAGATGTCTACTACATTTCAGTTTAAGATTTCACTAAACAATGAATCTGTAGTCAAATCCTGTACCTGCTTTCTACTTTAATAACTATTCATCTTTTCTATAGCCATGAATATCATATACATGGGTAAGTTGGCTTCTTGGAAATCTCACCTCTTCAATAGCAGCATCTTGTAGCAAAGAGCGAATGTCTAAACGTATCATATGACGGGGTGCTGTTTCCCAATGATCAGCCATCTGGAATTGGGAAATGAGAGTTGGAGCAGTTTCTACAATATTCAGTATAAAGAATGCTTTGGCTACTAGGACCAATGTGGTACCATAAAATGAAGTACCTTCAAAAGAGACAAGTTTGCCTCCCCTACCCCCCAGAAGGATGAGTAATTCTTGTAGCTCTAAGAAAATGTTAGTTACCTCTGTGACTCCAAAACTTTATAAAGTTACCTTACTGATCTCCTTGAGCTTGCGTCCATGGACATTTCTCTTGCAACAAGTTTGGTTGTCTGCAGTAATTTCAGCTAGGTAGACCTAGAAAGCATGGTATTGGGGGGGGGGGGAGAGAGAATGTGCTCAGAAACATCTGATTCATCCCCAACATATTTTCCAAAGTAAGCTTGGTGAACTAAGGAGGTGTGTGTGCAAATTTAAATGGAAAAGGCAAGGCTAAAATAATGCACGATCAGTGCCAAGGATCCATTTGGACTTATATGTGGAAAACTACTGGCCTGTGTGCTCATGCCCCTCAGTCATTTCTTGGATTTTACTGCTCTTTTCTAGAGAGGCTTTCATAGTAATTAACAACAGAACAACAAATATATTATAAAAACAAAGCACTGTAAAGGCAGCATTAAACTACGTGGCAAACGCAAAACAACAATTCCCCAGTAAACTACAGCACCTGGATCAGGAACTTTTTATTGTCTTTCTTTAGGTGGAGACAAAAAAAAATGGTACTCTGATGGCAGGGAATTCCACAACTGGCTGCCATTCTAAGAGGCCATTAAGAAAGATTTAAGAGGCTACCTAACATGAAATCAGACAATTGGTCCATCTAGCTCAGAACTGTCTACCCTGACTGGCAGTCGTTTGCCAGGGTGTCAGATAGGAATAAATTCCCAGCCCTACCTGCTGGTATCAGGGACTGAACCTGAAATTTTCTGGGCTCCAATCACCCCCTTAACATTCTTGGCAGTACTGTCCTTATATCCTACAGGTACCCGATTCAGATGGTCCGCCCCCGCCACTTAATGGATCCAAATGGTTTCCAGAGAGTGGTAGGGGATGTTTTATCCCATGTTGATGGCCTTTCAGCTGATTCCCTGGTGGCCCGCTGGAATGTGGAGTTAACCAGGGCTATTGACTGTTTGGCTCCAAAGCGCCCTCTCTGATTGCATGGAGCCCGGACAGCCCCGTGGTTTTCCACGGATCTGAGGGCAATGAAACAATCGTTGAGACGGCTAGAGCGCCGGTGGCGGATAACCAATTCTGAATCTGACCGGACACGGGTTAGAGCTCAATGTCGAGCCTACCAAGTGGCGATAGCGACGGCGAAGAAGACTTTCTTCACCGCCTCTATTGCATCTGCGGAAAACAGCAGCAGGAGACTCTTTCAGGTGGTTCGCAATTTAGCGGAACCACCTGCGACATCGGGGCCCAGTACGGGCCACATGATCTCCTGCAATGACTTTGCAAAGTTTTTTGCAGATAAAGTCGCTCAGATTCGAGAAGAGGTAGACTCCACCGTGGGAGCAGGGCCGGGGCGGGAGAGTGCTAGAGTCCTGTCTAGTCAAGTTGTGTGGGATCAATTCCAATCTGTTACCCCCGAGGATGTGGACAGGCTGCTTGGACGAGTGAAACCAACCACTTGTCTCCTTGATCCTTGCCCATCCTGGCTTATAAAAGCTAGCCGGGAAGGACTGGGCGATGGGCTTCGTGGGGTGGTGAATGCTTCCCTCTGTGAGGGAGCCTTCCCAGACCTGCTGAAAGAGGCGGTTATTAAACCGCTTCTTAAAAAACCATCTTTAGATGCGGCCACGATAGCCAACTATTGCCCAGTCTCAAATCTTCCATTCTTGGTCAAGGTGATTGAGCGAGTGGTTGCTGAACAACTCCAGGCACGCCTGGAAGAAGCGGACCATTTGGATCCCTTCCAGTCGGGATTCAGGCCTCATCATGGGACTGAAACTGCCTTGGTCGCACTGGTTGATGATCTCCGGCTGGCTAGGGACAAAGGTGAGAGCTGTTTCCTAGTTCTGCTGGATCTCTCAGCGGCGTTTGATACCATCGACCATAACATCCTTCTGGACCGTCTTGAGGGGCTGGGAGCTGGGGGCACTGTTATACAGTGGTTCTGCTCCTTCCTCCTGGGCCATGTTCAGAAAGTGGTGGTGGGGGATGAGTGTTCAGACCCCTGGGCCCTCACTTGTGGGGTGCCTCAGGGTTCTGTCCTCTCCCCCATGCTTTTCAACATCTACGTGAAGCCGCTGGGAGAGATCATCAGGGGATTTTGCTGGGTGTTCATCAGTATGCGGATGATACCCAGCTCTACCTCTCTTTCAAATCAGAACCAGTGAAGGCAGTGAAGGTCCTGTGTGAGTGCCTGGAGGCGGTTGGAGGTTGGATGGCGGCTAACAGGTTGAGGTTGAATCCTGACAAGACAGAAGTACTGTTTTTGGGGGACAGGAGGTGGGCAGGTGTGGAGGATTCCCTGGTCCTGAATGGGGTAACTGTGCCCCTGAAGGACCAGGTGCGCAGCCTGGGAGTCATTTTGGACTCACAGCTGTCCATGGAGGCACAGGTCAAATCTGTGTCCAGGGCAGCTGTTTACCAGCTCCATCTGGTACGCAGGCTGAGACCCTATCTGCCTGCGGACTGCCTCGCCAGAGTGGTGCATGCTCTGGTTATCTCCCGCTTGGATTACTGCAATGCGCTCTACGTGGGGCTACCTTTGAAGGTGACCCGGAAACTACAACTAATCCAGAACACGGCAGCTAGACTGGTGACTGGGAGCGGCCGCAGAGACCACATAACACCGGTCTTGAAAGACCTACATTGGCTCCCAGTACGTTTCCGAGCACAATTCAAAGTGTTGGTGCTGACCTTTAAACCCTAAACGGCCTTGGTCCAGTATATCTGAAGGAGCGTCTCCACCCCCATCATTCTACCCGGACACTGAGGTCCAGCTCCGAGGGCCTTCTGGCGGTTCCCTCACTGCGAGAAGCCAAGTTACAGGGAACCAGGCAGAGGGCCTTCTCGGTAGTGGCACCTTCCCTGTGGAACACCCTCGCACCAGATGTCAAAGAGAACAACAACTACCAGGCTTTTAGAAGACATCTGAAGGCAGCCCTGTTTCGGGAAGCTTTTAATGTTTGATGTATTATAGTATTTTAATATTCTTTTGGAAGCCGCCCAGAGTGGCTGGGGAAGCCCAGCCAGATGGGCGGGGTATAAATAATAAATTATTATTATTATTATTATTATTATTATTATTATTATTATTATTACCCAAGTTTGAGTTTGCCTTGGCTGCCGGTGGCCCAGTGTTAATGCTCAGGGTTGAAGGGCATGGAAAACCTGTTTTAGAGCAGCTAACAATGACAGAGATTATCCAATAATGTTTACCTCAAAACCTTTTGTTTTTGCAGCACTCCAGAACTGCTCAAAATGGCGTACTCTGTCATTAATGGCATCAAGGATGATAAAGGGGAAAAACCCATCATCCAAAGTCTTTTTGAAAGTTTTGAATAAGCTGGCACGATAGATTTCTTCCATATCAGCTTCATATTCATACTCTAAAATCTGCTCCAGAAAAAGAGAAGGTTAGCTAAAAGAAGAACAAGCCTTCTTGCTAAAATCTGAAATTCAGTTACTGCTATCACATATGCTGGTAAATATATCACATATACTGGTAAATACTACATAATAAAATTGTAAGGATGTCATCATACTGCAGTTCCCATGACTGCCAATAGATGGCCATGGGAACATTCAGGACTTCAAAGCGCAACATGGTGCTGTCTGAAAGCTCTATGCAGCCCAGCTTTCCTATCTCTGCCTCCTGTTGTCATTGAACACTACTGCAGTGGTCCATACGTAATGGAGAAGAAATATGTTGCAAAAGTTGGATCCAGACATATGCTGGAGGAACCACCAATTATTCCTCCCCCCCTACAGTCCCCCATGTCCTAAGAAAATATGTTCCAGAGGATTGGGAGGAAGGGCAAATAGTTGAAAAATCATCTTTCCCCTTCATCTAGGGAGAATCTCTGTTGGATCTTAGTGCCTTCCACAAACAGAAGGATCCTTTCTGTAGTCAGGTGGGACACTATGGATCTAAGACAATGAGCTAATCAACAACTGAAATGGAGTACCTTCTTTTTAACTCTTTTCTTTGTATCAGGGTCTCTCTCTTCTTTCTCTATTTCAGTGATAAAATAGTCGTCCAGGCTGAGCACTCTGGGTGCGGCTCCTCCACATTCAACTTCCTTATCCTGGGAAGGAAACACACAATAAATAGCCTGCATTTATGGTGCAAGTGCTTCAACTCAGAACATACAGCACCCCCTCACATTTAGTAAGAGGGAATTCTGTTTTCCCCTCTTCATTTCAAGTCAATCCAGCCACCTCAGTGGTACCTCGGGTTACATCCGCTTCAGGTTACATACGCTTCAGGTTACAGACTCCGCTAACCCAGAAGTATTACCTCAGGTTAAGAACTTTGCTTCAGGATGAGAACAGAAATCGTGCTCCGGCGGCACAGCGGCAGCAGGAGGCCCCATTAGCTAAAGTGGTGCTTCAGGTTAAGAACATTTCAGGTTAAGTACAGACCTCCGGAACGAATTAAGTACTTAACCTGAGGTACCACTGTATATATTTTAGAGCTCTGAATGATTAAATAAAGGAAACTGTGCACTCAGACAGCTGGGACCAAAATGCAAGCGCGTTCCACTCTTCTGTGAAGACTGAAGATGCAAAAGAAAGCTGCTGGTTATTCACTCACCCTGATAAGCTTAGCAACATGAGTCTTTCCACTGCCTGGCAATCCTCTCATGATAATGACAATCTAAAACAAAGACAGCATAAATGAATTGTGTTATTATTTACATATTGCATTTATACACCGCCTTTCTGCCAAGGCACCCAAGGTGGTTTACACTTCTTTATTGTAACAACTTCACTGTTCTCTCACTGGGAGCTGCTGAGAGAAACATTTTGCAACCACAGAATCAACCAGGCACCACATTTCGCAGCATGAGGAATGGTAATGGTAGACCAGTCAACTCCTTTTCTTGCTTGCTACTCAATCATGGCAGCCCCTGTGCGGGGATTGCTTTCACCCTCACTGGGTAGCAAGCAAGGAGAGGGGAGATCTGGCTGTGCTTGGAGAGCAGAACTGCATCCAAATTCAGTCAAACTTTGGAAGGCATGGGAATCTGTCTGGGGAGATTACACATTACATAAACATTAGCTGAAGTGTCTATTTCTCATGCATTTTGTTATTTAAGATTAGAAAGCCACATTCACACTACTCACCCTCTCTGGTCTACTCTCCCTTCCAGGTGGCTTCAGTATATCATCCACATTTTTAGATTCTGGTTTCCTCTCTACACGAGGGGCAGGTGGTGGTTGTCGGGGTAATGACGGAGCAGAAATGGGCATTCTTTCTTCAGGGTAATTTCTGCGATCACCTTAACACGAAGTTCACACAAGAGAGAAAAACAAAATTAACTAAAATTATGCACTGAATTAAGAGACCATTAGTTCCTAAGAGACTTCCACTTCTGTTTCCAATATGCTTTGTGGGCAATTTACTCATTAGTCTGTACATTTCATTGATTTATTTATTTTAAAGTTAAGTTTCTAAACTGGAACAAAAACAAAGAAGAACCCCAAAAGATGGCATAGTGCAATAAAAATGAATGAATAATATTTTCCCTTCAAGCTAGAGACTTTGATACTGACTTCTTCTGTGGTTTAGGAAAGTTAATGAACCTTTGTTTCAGGAGAAAAAATGTGCTACTTTGATTTTAGCCACAAGGACAAACAAGAGAAATGATTATGAGAAAATTAATCTCTCAGAAATAGGATAAATAAAGGTGTGTTCTCATATGTACTGAATAATAGATATATTGCTTGAATTGGAACATGTATCTAAGAACATGCAAGGGTCTAATCAGGAAAGCAAATGCCAAAAAAACACATTGCAAGGCATAATAATTTTCTATTACCATGTGTAGCACAATTTCCAAATACAACTTTGCATAATCCTTTTTTTGGGGGGGGGGGGAATAGATAAAGAAAATCAAGAAATGCTTAATGTGCAGCACCTGCTTTGTACATGTGATACCACATTGGGTGATTCATGAATGAAGAAACCTAAGAGCCTGTCTGCATGAAAGTCTTACTATAAGAATGAGATAGATTATTCTTGTATATAGGACAATGGCTGCAATTCTACATGCACTTAGCTAGAAGTAAGTCACAATGAACTCAGTGGGACTTGCTTTTTAGAAAACATGCACAGGATTGCACTGTACATAATTATAATGGACTGTATCTAACGCTGGGTGAAAAGAGTTCTACTTGTGTAACAGGACTTCCTTCCTCTCCTTTCATTGTGCACCCCCAAAATCTTCTCCAGAGGGTCCCCCAATCCATATAGCAGAATTTGAGGGTGCATGGGAAGATTGCAGGGGAGAAGAGGTGAGGGAAGTTCTGTTGCACAAGAGGACATTTACTGCATGAACAAAGCAGTGTATTGGATGAAGCCCAGTATCTATTCAGTACATGCAAAGGCTTCGAATACTGAAAATATTGAGTCTCAAACTTCATAGTTATTGCTTAAGGCAGGGAAGGGGAACCTGTGGCCTTCTGATGTTGTTGGACTCAAACTCCTATGATTCCACACTAGCCTGGCCAATAATCAGACAGACTGAACACAGTTCATTATTTATTATAGATGTAGCTATACTGCCCTTCAATCAAATTCCTGGGGTGCTTCACATAAAAAAGTTCCATTACATTGTAATGCAAATATGATTATCCTTAAAACCCCTCTCTTTAAACCAAGGAGGGTCAAATATATAAATGCAACTTCAATCACTGATAATACTTTTATCCTTAATTATAAGGAACAAGTAAGCGAGTTCATAGTCCCAAATTCATTCTGAGACCTCAATATTCTAATATTTCTTCAAGGTTGAAGATTTATACCTCCAAACATCGGAGGCCCATGATCATAAGGTGGACGATCAGGTTTTCTGTCATATGATTGTCTTTCAAATCCTCCCCGTCTTGAGTTTGAATGGTCTTTGTCACGAAAGGACTGAGCTCTTGAAGGAGATGGCCTGCTAAATGAAGACAGCATATTGTAACACAAACTGCACAATTTCTTTGAATATTACACATTTAACAAAAATGTACATGAGATTCTCTGATAAACCAATTCCTGGCCAATCCTATACTTTGCTGCTGGATGCAATGACTATCCTTTATTAAGTCCACACCAAGTAATATATCCCTGTATGAAACAGTTACAATCTCAGCCGTACACCTTTCAACCAAGAGGGGAAGAAAATTTTAAATGTCTGTCCTCCCATGGTATATGCTCACAAGGCTGCAGCTCACAAGCAGGACACAACAGTGCTCACTTCACTTGTGATTCCCAGCAACTGGTATGCATACGCCCTCTGAGTGTGGAAGTAGAACAAGATACTCCCATGTACAAAAATCAAAAAGAGAAGTGACAGTTCAAAAACTCAGCACCGCAACCTGTCTGAAAACACACTTCTGAATCCTACTTATTCCTCCTATGTTACATACCTGTCATCTCGTTGATAGCGTTCTTTGTCAAATCGTTCCCGTTCATGTTCTCCAGAAATACGGTCCCTGTATGGCTCTCTCTCTCGCCTGAAGTCTCTGTGATCAATATTGGCATTATTTTGCCGCTCAAAATAAGCATCTCTTTCCTTGAGATATCGTTCCCGTTGGCCTGGATGTTCTGGAAAATGAAATCAAAATAATTTTAAGAGTTATTCTACAGGATCGCAGAATGAGGTAGAAGCATCAAGTAGCAAATTTCTTGGGTTGAACTACTTGACTACAGCAAGGGATTGCATGTTTGAATGCTCCTTCATTTTAAACACGCCATTCAAGACAAAACACAACAACAAGGAGAAGGCTATTCTAAATCTCTCTTCCCCAACGTGCTAGTTTTCTACGTACAGGGAGCTTTTTATATGAGGGGGCATTCCGCCCTACCTTCAGTCTGGTACAGTCTTGAATTCTGCCACCTCAGTCTACATCAGCCGTCCTCAACCTGGTGCCCCAATAACCATGGCCAATAGGAATTATAGATGAAAACATCTGGAGTGCATCAGGTTGGGAATGGGGATGGCTGCTGTTCTTCATAGTATCTAGAACAACTCTTTTGAGTATTTACAAGAATTCAAGACATGGCGAAAGCCATATTGCTTTAAAAAGGAGGTGGAATGTGTGTATGTTTTAACAAGGAACCTACCAAATATCAAACTGATGCCTGCCTTCTACTTAAAAGAGACATCTCAGAGACACCAAAGTACACCCACCTTTTGAAAAGGGCTGCCTCTCATGAGGAGCTTCTGGACGCAGAGTTATACGCTCCCCATAAGGAATTTGTCCACCTTTACTGGTTATATCTGTCAAATACAAATGAGCAATAATAAAATTAAGAGATTGCCCCAGATACCATCTTCGAATAAATGCATTCAGACCATCACCAGCAGCTTGAATATCTTGGAGGCTGGGGAAGAAGATTTACCATCCGTGCCCTCCCCAGCATTTCCCTTTGGCTTTTGTCAATCTCTGCAAGATTGATGTTGATGGTAGTCGGCTGCAAACCATCTAGCCTGGTGAGGAGACCCCTCCCACTCTGAACTGCATTTATTAAGCCCTTGGAATGCAGTAAGACTAGATCCAAGAACTGGAACTTTATTGTCAGTTAACTCTTTTTTGTTTTGTTCTGTAATGTATTTATGTCCAGCTTAATTCTTTTGCAGTACTGAATTTATTCTGTTTGCTGAATTGTTGGTTTTTGTCCTATTTGAATGTACCAATATGTTTTGAATACTGCTTCTCTCCATCTTGCCCCATTAATGTTTTGTAGTCTGAAAATAAGTGGATGCCTCTTATAATTTGGTTGGGTGGGCACAACTTGGTGTAGAAAGGCAACTAAAAATAAATTAAGCCAAACTAAATCAGCCAACCAATAAGTGCCATTTCTTCAACAAAGACATTAGCTCGAGGGACAATAACAGGAAACAGCTGCCTTTTTTGTTTTAAAGAAGAGCTGCATAAATTGCTTAGTCATCAAACAGCATTTGCCACAATGTGGTACTGTGCATTACTTACAAAGCTGTAATTAAATTAAAAACAGGCATTCCCCAGCTAAAGCTCTCATGAGAAAAATACCACAGGAAGAAAAACTAGCAATGCTGTAATTTATTGATGGCTAATTGTTTTGTTTCCAAAAAACAAAATAACAGATGCCAATAAGGAACCTTAAGTAGAAACGCACAAAAAATCACAAAACTGGTTTTGATTAGTGGGTCCCCCACTTAATCAAATCTTGCTGCAAGGAGGAACTGGCGTGTTTTGATATAGCAGCAACCTGACACAACAGTGTATGTTTCAACATAACAAAAGCATTAAAAAAGCAGAACTGCCTCCCTCAATCATTCCAATGTCAAACCAGTCCAGTATTCTGTTTCCACACTGTTCATATTTTTATGAACCTCCACCATGTTATCTTTTCTCTAAACATTTTAGCCTGAAATGTTTTAGCTATTCCTTACACGGAAGGTGCTTATTAGGTTTTGTGAACCATTCAGACATACAATCAGTTTATGAATACCTAGGTAACAACCAATGTTACCAATATCTTCTCCTTTACATCATATTCTTGCAGTAAAATGGCAAGTTCAGACTGAACAATGGCAGTTATAGAGGCTGCCATTATTTATCTGCATAAGGCCCAAAGTATTATTTGTTATTTCTATTGATTAGCCATCTCATAACACAAATACTCTAGATCATATTCTGTATAGGAAGGAATAAAACAAGAGCTCTTTCTCATTCTAGTTCATAGACAGGCTAGACGATTTAAGGATCAGGGAATCAGACCTAACAAAAATTTTTCTATTAAATTATCAACGTAAAGATGCCCTAAAGGGTCCATTTTTAATGCACAGAATGTAGACCAGCACACTCCTCTGATGAGAATTGTATTGGCTATTTTTTTTTTTATGCTACAGGCATAATCATTCTGTTAATTAGCATTATTAAGATAAACAGTATTCACCTTGCCCATGGCCGTGTCCATGCCCGTAGTCAACAGTCTGATGAATAATTGGTGGCTTGGAAAGTTGTGCTATACCCGACCCAAAGGAAGTTGCGACTGTTGATGAAGGTAATGAAAGATCTGATGCAGGTAAGTCATTCTCTGATTTTAACCCTTTATCTTCACTGCTATCCCAAAGTCCCTGGAAAGAATCCTCATCCCAACGTTCTTGGCTCATGGCAGGTGATGATTTGACCATAGCAGCTGGACCTTGAGAGGCTGCTGCAGCTGAAATGGGAATTGGAGTACTTGGCTTTGTTGGTGGACCAGGCATTTTTACCGATGGGAGGGGGCCCTTTGTTGCTGGGACAGATGGCTTTGCAAGTGCAGTGCCTGGCTTGGCTGTTGGGGCAGCTTTCCGAAACATGACGGGTGGCTTTACTATTACAGCTGGCGTAGGCTTAATAGATTGCTCCTCTATTGGTATCTCAGCGTGCATTTCAGAAGAGGCCTAAATAAAAGGATATTTTAAAATAAAAGGTACATGAAATTAACAGCAATTTTAAAAATGTTGTCAGATACTGTCATAGCAAATGTGTACTTTGATACTTAAAACAGGCCTTTTGGGGTACAACATCGATGAAAGGGGTACAAAGAAAAGGCTAATTCTTTTTTTTAAGGTGGTTACATGGAATTTACAATATTGAAACTTATCATAAGGAATTTGTATACAACTTGTGTCTGTTGCTGCCTTAGCAATGCCAGTTGCCCAATGCGCCTTCTCATCTAAAGTTCTTTTGTGGCCAGGTCAAGTTTTGTAAATCACCCAAATGTGGAGCAGCCATAGTAGTGAAAACAAAATATGACAAAACACAGCTACAGATAAAGTTGCGGCTACCTGGTGGTGATATGTGGTAAATATTATAAAAGTGTTGTTTTGCTTGCCATGAAGCAGTGGTAAGTCATTACTTCCTCCACATGGTTGTGTCTTTGAGATTTCTCTAAGTAGAGAAATTTACAAATGTTCAATCCAGCCCTCAGTTAATAAGGAGTGCTTTTTCTTAGCTACATTTGACAGGCACCCAGTAACTCCCATCCATGTTTTGATAATCTCGGGGATCAGCTGCTCTAGCATGCTCTATGTGGGGCCACCCTTTAATGCGGTGGAAAACCTGCCACCAGTAGAAACGAAGTGGCCCAGCTGAATTCAAAATGGTGATTTCCTAAAGTTCTATATAGTCCAAATCCAGTACATCTTTGGGAGACCCTTCTCCTAGACCAGGGGTCAGCAACCCGCGGCTCCGGAGCCACATGTGGCTCTTTTACACCTTTGCCGCGGCTCCGGGGCGGATACTAGCGAGGGGAGGAGGTGCATTGTGTGCCCCAACACTCCCCACTGTTTTAAATGTCGCAATGGTTTTGCGGCTCCCAGTTGTTTTTTCTTCGGTCCAAGTGGCTCTTTTTGTCTTAAAGGATGCAGACCCCTGTCCTAGACTCTCCCTTGTCTCCTGAAATTTGCAGGAAAGGTGCACTGGAATCACAGTGAGAGTTACGAGGATGAAGATCTGATTTCTTCATAATGATGCCTCATTCTCAAGAAAGGCCTGCTGCAGAACCACTGCTGCCTCCGACCGTCTATACAGAGCATAGCCATAATGACTGGTAACTAGTCTGGAGGGGTGGGGAAGCAAGCTCAAGCATAAGTTGTTAAAAGCTTCCATTTAAACACCATTTTAAAAAAGACATATACAAAAAAAAAGTGCATCACAGTAAAGTCACACTCGCACAATATTTTCCATAGCAAGACTTAATTTACCTGAAAGTTATCCTTCCTAGCTCTAGGAATTTCCTGTGGTGGCAGTTCAGGAACAAATTCATTCATCTTCTTCATATGTTCTTTCTGTTCTCTGCAGTCAAAAAATCATATTATTCATCTTAAATGTTCTTTTAAAAACCACAAAAAGTATATGCATTTGTCTTAAACAAGGTTTTAAGAACCACCAGGTTTACTTATGTTCATCTGTGGCACCAACACTGTGGAACGCCCTCTCTAAGGAGGCCTGCTAGGCTGAGAAGCTAGTGAATTTTAAGCAACAAACTAAAAATTGGCTACTTTGTAAAACATTTAGACTAGTATTTCCAAAACTTTACACCCCAATCCACCTGGAGCACTTGAAAATTGCTGAGCATCTTGCTGGACCACTTAATTATTGTTCTGCCTATTGTCACAATTGTAATGCACTGTGAAATATTATGTATGCTTCTAAATTGTGTTCTTATTGTTTCTTATATAATATTTTATTGTACTACAACTTGAATTTTATGGAACTGATCCGCCCTTAAATATTTTTCATCTCATTTTGCTTGGCAGTTTGCAATTTTAGGATTCTGGCAGGTTTTTTCTGCTTCAGTTGATTTTTTTTAGTGCATTTTGATTTGTTGCTATATTGTTTTACTATAGTACCGTTAGCCACTTTAGGCTGTCATTTGACAAGCAGGGCAGACTTATAAAACACAAATGTTTCCAACAAAATGTAACACTTTTCTCAGTGCCAAAAACGAACACTTGATCCTTCACAGAGAGCATTTAGCTCCCAAGGTACATTTCTTTTTCACACCAGCTCAAATCTCATTGCAATTTCTGAGGATATCATTTTGGTGTTGAGAGAATTCAAGCCTTTGTGATCAGAATTCTCACATATTCCAAAAGGACGTCTGCAGACCACTTTCCTAGTTCAGTAAATGGCGAAACACACCACCGTTGACAACAAGAACTAGCAACAGAGATTTTTCTACATATCAATGGAAGCTGCCTTGTACTGACTGGCAGTGGCTCTCCAGGGTTTCCCAGCCCCGCCCAGAGATGCCAGGGATTGAACCTTGGACCTCTGCATGCTCTAGCACTTGTTCCTGTCTCAGAGTTATAAATGTCACAATTACATGCACTGCTTGAAAATCTAGATTTGATGTATCCATGGAGTGCAGTGTAATAGGACTGCCTGGCAACTTTACACAAGAGTAATTTAAAACCAAGCACAACAAAATGTGAAGTGCCCTCCTTTAAGGCAATATTAGTGTGAGTGGACTTTGTACCGCTTCATGTGAACTGACAGACAATGCTGGGCCTTTTGTTTTCATTGGCTCCCTTTTCTGAATTTCTTAAAAATACTGCAGGTCTGCATGAACAAGGTTCTCCTGCCTGAATATTTACTACTCAGTTTTAAGGATAAGCGTGATCACCGCCAGCTATGTTATTTGACTTTTTTCTAGCCTAGGTATGCTATGTGCAGAACTGTTCTTGATTCTATGGGGGGTTCTTCAACATTAAAAAAAAACACCTATTTTAACTTCATTAGTTTAAGACTGATAAAAAGTGCTGTTTAAAGCATAGTTATCTCAATGACCCTTGACTTATTAAACTTGCATACCCTTCTATCACCTAAGCTGACCAAAATGTTCACAGCTATTTACCACCTAATTATATGTATTTTTGCAATTTGCAAGAGGGAATGGAAGGCGGAGGGGAGATGAAAAAGCAATGTTTTTCCAAAGCAAAATAAACAAGAACAGCCGCCAACTCACCGTAGCATTTTTAGCTCTTGGGCAGCCTTCAGGATTATTTCATGTTGCCTTTGACTAAGGACCATTACACCTCCCAACGACGGCTCAGAGGCTAAATTTGGCTCGTCTCCCAGCAATTCAGATGAGCGTGGTGGCAGAGGTGGTGGATCCAGACGATCATCTAAACGTGGGAACCTGTCGATTTCATCTGAATACCACCTATCTGAAAATCTTTCCCTTTCCCAATCACCCCTGTCGGGTGGGAAATCAGATGGTTCCCTCCATGTGTCATGTCTCTCGGGATACTCTCGAATTCTGAGCTCCCCCCGGTCTCTGGAATCTCTGTCGTAGAAATCCCTCTCTCTCTCCTCCAGCCATCGCTCCTCACGGTATCTGTCTAAAGGAGGAAGTGGAGGAAGGGGTGGCAAAGGTGGGAGAGGAGGTATGTCCAGATCACTAAGCGTATCTCTGTCGCCCAGTGGTCTAAGGTAATCTCTGTCCCAGTCTCTTTCTGAATCACGATCATACATATCCAAGGGTCTTCGGACCCTGTCCAGATCTCTGTCTAGCTCTCTCTCTCTCCCTAATGGCCTTTCCCAGTCATCCCAATATGGTTCTCGTCTATCAAGATCAGCAGATATTGGAGGTAAAGGAGGTAGAGGGGGAAGAGGTGAAAGAGGTGGCAATGGATGACGGTGTGCTGACAAGTCATCTCTCTCATATGGATCAAGAGGATCATCATGGTATCGCTGGTCGCGCTCAACCCAGTATCTGTCTCTTTCCCAATCCTCCAATCGTCTGCGCTCTAGAGGAGGAATATCTTGGTATTCAAATGAGCGCTCCTCTTCCATGCCTGCCTCTCCGTAAGACCATGGAGGCCTGGGTGGTTCTTCACGAAATGGAGGCAAGTTATCCATACCACCTCCAAGGCCTGTGTCACGTCTGTGCATATCCCTCTCCCGGCTACTAGGTCGCCGTCCTGGTCCCCTTTCACGGTTACCAGCCAGCCGGTCCAGTCCCCTTTCCTGACTACTGGGTTGCCTGCCTAAGACCCTTTCCCGGCAATCTGCATGGCCTCTGCTGCCCATCTGGGGAGCTGGTTCCCTGTCTCTAGCTGGTAACCCTCTGTCTTGGCTTCTCGATTGCCTTTCCAATGCCCCTTCCTGGTTGCTCGACTGTCCGCCCATCCCAGATTCCCAACTGCCCGACTGGCCCTCTGGCATCCTGTTGTGGGTTCCTGGCCCACTGTTTACATCTCTGCCACCCATATCTCTGGTCAGACCTCTACCTCTGTTTGGTACTCCCCTTCCTCTGGCATCATCAAATCGGCCTCGGCCCCTACCTCTATTGTCTTCCATTCTACCCTGGCCCCTGCCCCGGCCTGCTGGCCCTTTGGCTTGGTTATCTCCCAGCTTGATTTGTCCCCTCTCCCGGCTTTCCAGTTTAGGTGGCTCCTTGCTCTGATTATTTTCAGAAGAAGTCAGTTTGTTTTCTGCAGAATTCAACTCTTTATTTCCCATCGGCGCTGGTAGTAACATTTTCTTCCCCCCTGGTACAGTGGAACCTGGTGTCTGATGGAGAACACCCGAAGTAAGAGGTTTTTTTGATTCTTCTGTTTGCAGTTCAGCCTCCGCAGAGCTTGGTTTCTTTGTTTCTGACATTGTTTCTCTGCCCTCTTTTCTGGATGAATTTTGCTGTGCTTTACACATGACTGTACCTGGCTGAACAGAACTAGTAACCTTTGTATCTGGTCTAGGTTTAGATTTATTTTCCACTGTCTGATTATTGCTCATATCAGTAAAAGTTTCCTTATGTTCTGTCTGATGGTTCTGTTGTCCCAAAGGAGGCCTAGGCCCCCGCCACCGTGGTCCACTTGCTTGGGAAGCCTGCATTTGTGAAGTGCCTGAGGAAGTATAAAATGCTGCTGCTGGGCCCCGGGGGATTGTCCCCTGTTTGCCTGAAGATCCATCGACAAGCTGATTTTGAAATCTTGGCCTTGGACCATCAAAACGTTGCCCTTGAAAATGAGGTCCTTGCTGTCTTGCAGGTTCAAATTTATCGAAGTCTCTTCCTCGTGGTGCATCAAATCTGTGTATTTAGAAATGAGACGTTTTATTCAAGTAGGAGATTTCGTGAGACTTTTTTACATAAAACAACTCCATAAATCCTCTTGAAAACAGCTGCCAAATTAAAATCTCATTAAGTAATAACGATACACAAAATTAACCAAAATATTAGATTTGCTGCATGCGAATGGAACATGGCAGAAACAAGTATTGGATTCACCCATATCTATGCTCATCTTCTCCAAGAAGAAGAAGAAGAAGAGTTTGGATTTGATATCCCGCTTTATCACTACCTGAAGGAGTCTCAAAGTGGCTAACATTCTCCTTTCCCTTCCTCCCCCACAACAAACACTCTGTGAGGTGAGTGGGGCTGAGAGACTTCAGAGAAGTGTGACTGGCCCAAGGTCACCCAGCAGCTGCATGTGGAGGAGCGGAGACGTGAACCCGGTTCCCCAGATTATGAGTCTATCGCTCTTAACCACTACA
The DNA here is from genome assembly GCF_964188315.1 of Podarcis muralis. NCBI lineage: Eukaryota > Metazoa > Chordata > Lepidosauria > Squamata > Lacertidae > Podarcis > Podarcis muralis. The sequence continues at coordinate 31,338,825 of NC_135655.1, forward strand.
CCACACTGGCTCCACCTCTTCCTTAGATAGAAAGGAATATCTGAGTCAAGGGTCAGACTCAAGAACCACCTTATTTGGTTCAAGGGGTGAAAGATGTAGACACATGCAGTATTCTACTGAGTCAGGTGTCTTCATCCTTTGGGAAAAGCAGATAGAGGTTGAGGCACAGGTATGTGTGAGCCTGGGATTTACTTCCAGTCCTTTTAGGTGTAAGAAGTAGTGTCTGACCAAGTTCTGGGCTCCAGAGAGCTTAGAAGTCTCACACTTCAGAAAACATAATTTTAAAGCATTTATTAAATTATAAACTGACGATGACAATTGAGATTACACTGGAGTTACAAACAATAACAATTTATAATACAATATCTTCCTCTTATCTCTTTTTTGTGTGTGCAAACAAGACACCTGCAGAGCAATCACTTTTGCTGCTTTCAGGTGGGCACTGAAGATGATTTCACTTAGGAAGACTTTTGCTTTGTTAGGTAGCTGCTGGTTGTGGGTTTTTTGTTTTTTAAAAAAACTATATATAAACTGTTGCTAATTTTGTGTAAAGTGGGATATTACTAAATAGAGCAGCAGGAACAAAAGCACAAACTCTGCTTTTGGTTTGTTTTTTGTGAGACCAGAATTATACATTCGGCAGCAGACGTGAGTGCCCTGTGAACAGCAGCAGTTGAGTGACTGGGAGAAGGGGCTTAACTCTGGCCCCAATTCCCTTTTCACTGACAACCTCCCTCATGCTTTCCCCCAAGATGCATTTGATGCATCATGGAGGAAAGTAATTGCCATACTGGGATGTGCATGGATTTACTCCTTCCTTCACCCTGCAGCCCACACCTGAGTACACTCTGCATGTAAGTTTTATTTTTAATTTTCCATTTCCCCCGAGTATATGGATGCCTCCATCTTCTTTGTGAGTGAAGCTGTTTTGACTACAAAGCTTCTGGCACTTAACCTCATTAGCATTATGAGGACTGGTACTACAGGCTCCCACAGATGTGGTCCAAGCATTGCCCCTCACCAAGAGAATTATCAAGTAAAGAACAGACACTTCTATTGGTTTCTAAGGACACTCATGGTGGCTAAATTCCTAATGCTTCAATATTGGAAGGAGGAGTCCACTTGCCACCCCTGTGCACCATAATCATGGACAGAGGACATGACAACTGGCAGCATATGAGATGGTGACCTTCTGTAAACATAAGGAAGATGGGGAAGCCTCCTACTAAAGGTCTATTTACTTGAATATCTGGTCACTGGGTTTGTTCTGGACCACCAGCTGCTCCCCCTTTCCCTTTGGAACATTCAATTAAAAAGCTACTAACAACACACAAAATGAGAAGGAAAAAAAAGAACTGGCTTTGGGTATTTCAAGAAATAATCTGGAAGAACATATGAGGTTAAAATATGGTAAAGCATAAGATTAAAATAGGCCAGGGATACCATTGGGCGGGCAACAACCACTAAATGAGCACAGTCACATGAAATACCATGTCCTACTGGCAAAGCACACAGGATTACATAACAACATTTAAGAGTGTTTCTACTGTACTATCATCCAAAACAGCATTGCCATACAAAAATGAGACAGAAAGAAAACCTACCTTGACACCCTTGGACCTTCATGGTGCTGTCCCCTGGCAGAATCAGGAAACCCGGCTGACCTCCCTGGTCTGCTCTGATAGGTAGTAGTGGTGCTGGTGGTGGATGCAGATGAGAAGGACACTGTAGAGTGAGGTTTCACTTCAGCAGAAGTTAGTTCTGATGAAACAGAACCAAATGGCATTGCCTGTTTGCCCAGAGGCGCAAAAGAACTGCCTTGGTCTGAAGTGCTAGCAGATGATGTCACATCTGAGTGGTAATTCTGGGTGGCAGATGTATCAGTAGTTTTAAAAGAAAAGGAAGCAGGGGTGGGAAGAAGAGGTGGCCTGGTTGCATCCATTGTAGCGTGGGTCATGGCAGGAGAAACCGTAGCCTTAAATGAAAAGGAAGAAGCAGAAGGGGTGGGAAGCAGGCCTGGCCTGACAGTATCCATGGCCGGGGTGATGACGGGTGTATCATTACCTTTAAAAGGGAAAGCAGGGGTGGGAAGCAGAGGTGGCCTGGTTGCCTCCATGTTCTGGGATGTGGCAGGAGACTCAGTTGCTTTAAATGAAAAAGAAGCAGCGGTAGGGGTAGGAAGCAGACCTTGCTTGGCCATCTCCGTAGTCTGGGGAGTGGGAAGAGACTCTTTAAATGAGAAAGAGGCAGGAGAAGGAAATGGAGGTGGCCTGGTTGTCTCTGAGGCCTGTGAGGTGGTAGAAGACTCAGTTACCTTAAATGAAAAAGAAGCTGCGGTAGGAGTAGGAAGTAGACCTGGCCTGGGCATTTCTGTACTTTGGGTAGTGGGAAGTGACTCGGTAACTTTAAAAGAACCAGGAGTAGGGTACAAATTTGGCCTCGGTGTTTCAGTGCTCTGGGTGCTCTGAGGACCAGATTCTTTTGAAATAGGCATATCAGACTTTTGTGGGCCAGAAGAGAATCCAGTGGAAGGTGGAGGCAGTGCAGCTGAGGGCAAAGGAGGCTGCCCAACGGACATACCACTTTGTACTGTTTGAGAATATGCAGAAAATGCAGGCGGCAAAGTTACACTCCCAGGATACTGACTGCTCATGTTCCGAAGAGACTTCACTTTCTCCTGAAGGTGGGTGTAAGTGACTTTCATCTGTCCCTGCCACATTTTCCACTGTTTCTCACACTCATGAAGTTGGTCTTTGTGAGGGTAGGCCTGAATTTGATCCTGCCACTGCTGAAATTCACGTTCCCACTCCTTGTAAAGTGGCTGGAATTGTTTGTTCTGTGCTTCATAATGCTGTAGCTGCGTATCCAAAGACATTGTCTGCCAGAAAGAAAAGGTAGTAAGGAAGACCCTTTAAGTTAGTTCAATGTACCGACAATGCTTTAGACACAAACATATCTTACTTGTCGCATAGCAAAGCACAGGTCTGTACACTGAACACTGTTCATGCTTTCCAACATCTTCCATGAAATTGTTGTGCTTTAAAGGTGAAGCCATAGATTTGGGCCTTTGAACTTTATTTTTGTTTAACATCACAGATTCACCCCCTACCAAACTAAAATGATTCTACACTCTGACTCTAAATATATTGCATGATTAAAGCTACTGAAAAAATGGAAATTATTTCTACATAGTCTATTTAGATTAGTGAACATATTTTTTAGTTTTCTTCTCACAAGGAAGATGCTTCAATATAAAGTATTACTTTTCTTCTTCTCGGTTCAATTTCTTGCCTACTCTTCATTGATTCACTATTACAGGGCAGGTTACAGCATAAAACAAGACTGAAATGTTAGCTTCTTGTCTGCTTTTTCAGAAATTAACATGTAGTCAATGAGCAAAGGTCTACATCAGAATTGGGGAACTTTCTTCTCTGATGGTTCAGATCTGTATCTGCCTCATGGGTCAAAATTTGGCAGTCTGCCCATAAGTCATAATGATGTCAAGGTGATGATGCTCTTTGATGGCACACCCCCAGAGCAGCTCCAAAGAGGCTTGCTCCAGCATCACAAATGAGTTTGCATTGAAAGCCCTGCTTAAATGGAGATCCCTCCCTCCACTTCATCAGGGGCTTCAGTGCAAGTCCTAGAGCAAGGCACAATCTAACCACTCACTGGTAGATCAGGATCGGCTGATGGGTGATTGAAGCATGCCTTGCTCAAAGCAAAAGAATAATCGGGAGCTCACTTTACTCTCCCAGTTGTTCATTTGGAGCCACCTTGGTAACTGCTCCACACCTGAGGTGACATACAATGTGGTGGGACGGAAGGCTGTGCTTTACCAAGAACAGCTTGCTGGGCCAAACGGGGACCTCTAACAGGCCAAAGCTGACCTGTGGACCACCATGAAGAGTCATGAAACTCTGTTAGCACCATTAAATTGTATTAAGTATCCCACTCAAGTGGGAAAAATATGGATCAAATCATATTACTTTAATGACTCACTGGCAAGTGCGACAACTGTATGATCTGTTGGTAGCGCTGTAGAATTTGTTGCAACTGTGCATGCTGCTGCATTATTCTCTGATACTGGAAACCCACTCGCTGCTGTGGATGCTGTTGCCATTGTGTGGCTGCTGCCTGTAGCTGCTGTAATCTCAAACTTTCCTCAGGATCCTCTGGTGGTTCAATGCTCAACTGGAGGAATAAGCAAATATCAAATAATAGAAAACTTGTTCAATCATACAGCACAGCACTTATACAGCTCTAATCATTGTCAGTACTGGGGAAAGTAGTTGTACATGCCCGCAAGCAAGCAGATACAGAGGGTTTTGTCCCATCCTCCCCTTCTTCAACAAATTAAATAGTCCAGGCACAGCATAATGTAACTGCATGCCTATGGTAGAAAGTATATCTGACCACAAGTCAGAGCAGGATTATCCCAGTTCCTCCTTTTCAAATACAGATTTTTATTTTTAGTGAGAATCTCCTACCAAAAAAAAATCACTACTTAATCACTACTTCACAAGAGCACTGCTTTTTGTTGCCAGAACACATAAAAACTAAACAGGTATTTTACAACTATCAGAATTTATTGCACTATCAAGAGATATGCTAGTGCAATAAATTCTGATAGTTGCCCTATTCCATGATCTGTTGTGCAAGACACTGGATGATATACAACTAAGGACTCAGCTATACAGTTACAAATAAAACGTTTTAAGTATGTTTCAAGTGCAATATACAATGTGACACTATATGGCGATGGTGAGCCTTATGGAAAATTCAATGTATTTTTTAAAACACTTTTAAAAAAAAAGCATTTTCAGAACAGTTTTTATATGTGTATAGATTCTACCTAAGTCATATTCAGAGTAGACCCACTGAAATAAGTAAATTAGTTACTTGAGTCTACTGATTGCAAACCATAAATCCTCACTCACAGGAGAGTGGCCTCTACAAGACACCAGGGCATCACATATAACCCAGAATAATTGTAATTAGATTACAATGGTAAATAGCTGAAACATAACTCTGTCCAATAAATCTATGCATAGCATATTAACAAAACTTTAATTGTTTAGCTTGAATAAAGACTTATGCCAGATACAAACTTAGGTAAGTACAAACTGTTGGTAATCTGAGATAATAAGACACATCCACAATGCTTTTATATTTGTTGGAGGCCACCCAAAGTGGCTGGGGGCAACCTAGTCAGAAGGGTGGGTTACACATAAAAAATATATTATTATTATTATCTAAGTTGTGCTCACAGTAAAAGTTACTACACAGAAGCAGAGCCAGTAAGGTCCAGATCTTTTACTGTTGCAGAAGTAACAGACTGAGCAAACAGAAAAATAACTTCCAGTTTGAAGGCTTTTCATATACAGATACAGAGTGTCCCTGTTGCTCTAATTCCAAGGCTTCAACTGCAATAGTGACATCAACACAAAACTAGCTGGCACACGTTAATCACATCAATATAACTATAGAGTTCCAAGGCCATTACCACAGCAACTGGCTCATTTGACCTTACACCTCACACATCAGGTGATTTATGCCCATGAAGGAAATTCCTTCCTTCCTATGCCCAGCTACTCCAACACAAACCTATACCAGTTAGCATAAGAATCTCATGCACTGCAAGGACTCACTTAACTCAGAGATCCTCAGCTAAACTAATAGGTGGTAGGCAAATTCTGATTCCAAGGAAGACGGCAAAAATCCTGACTGAATAATCTTAACACCATATGGACACCAAGAGTTGGACCCTAACTAAAGTTGTAATCCTATACACATTTGCCTAGAAATAAGACCCACTGAAACTAGCTAATGAACTAGCTAATAAGTAGATCTGTTTAGCTTTATGCTGTTACGTTTGTTGAACTTTAGCTGAAGTACAGTCCCATTGATTTTCTTGTAATCAAAGTATTGTCTAAGTACAGCTAAATTAGTCTGGACCCCTGACTATTAAGTCCAGTCACAGACGGCTCTGGGGTTGCGGCGCTCATCTCGCTTTACAGGCCAAGGAAGCTGGCGTTTGTCCGCAGTTTTTCTGGGTCATGTGGCCAGCATGACTAAACCGCTTCTGGTGCAATGAAACACCGAAACCAGAGCAACGGAAACGCAGTTTGCCTTCCCGCTGTAGTGGTACCTATTTATCTACTTGAACTTTTTGGCATGCTTTCGAACTGCTAGGTTGACAGGAGCTGGGACTGAGCAACGGGAGTTCACCCCGTCGCGGGGATTTGAACTGCTGACCTTCTGATCGGCGAGCCCAAGAGGCTCGGTGGTTTAGACCACAGCGCCACCTGCGTCCTACCTTGGGGCTATAAAATGAGATAAAAGTGTTCCCCAAAAAAAGAACAAACAGATGCTGGACCAAGACTTTAGGGTTACTGGGGATATTTAATTCTTCCTGAGTAGTCAAATTATCACTTTAGGACCATACCACTTTTAATGATGGCTGATGAACTAATTAATTGGTGATGTGCCCAGGAATTTATTTACCTAATACTTGCCCTTGTAAATAATACATCATTTTAAGTCTTAGCAATTAAATCCAATCACCAGAAATAACAATTCACTCTTGTCAGAAACTGTAGGAGAAATCCTACATACACTGAATGCTTCAAACCAAGAGAAGAGATGTATTGTATCTTCGTATTATTTTATGGTATTTTATGCTTTATTGCATTTGCACATTATGTTGTACACTTCCTTCCTATTTTAAAATAAAAATACAGAAATATAACTGGCCTATCACAACATATGAAATCCATAGAATGGTCAGAATAGAATGTAAAGGAGGTGTTAGTGCTTTGTGTGTCAGTGGGGGTACCGAATCCAAAATTCAGAAATAGAAAAACAAACTTCTGGGTAGAGAACAGCACACCAAAAGAGTAAGTAAAATATAAGGAACACACTTAATATTAAACCATAGTTTAAAATGAACTATGGTTTAGCACAGTGTATGCTGTTTAAAAGTCCACACCGCAGCTCCCCAGCTCACAGCTTTATTGCACCAGGGAGGAAACAAACCAGAAGCTGGCTTTGCATTATGTATAAACCTACTCTCATGGTTTGTTTATCTCCAGACAAATTATGAGTGCTGGTTCACCTGCCAGTCCCTGCTTTGTTTCCTCCTTGGCACATCAGTCAAAAGTGGGGGAATCAGCATAGTGAGGACTTCTGAGCAGCATGCAACAGAATTTATTTTTAACATTACATGCAAACTGGGCTAATATCACTCCCCTATCCCAAACTTTGATGGTGATCTTTAAATGGAAAAGGTAGTTGAAACAGAAGATGAAATAATAATGGGTTACTTCAACCACCCCTAAACTGGCTGGATAACAGGTCATGGCAGAGTCAAAATTTCTAGATAGAAAGAGTTTGGATCCTAATTGCCTGGGATCTGGCAGAAGATTGTAGAATTGCTTGAAACACTGATCAAATCTCTGTCAAACTCAACATTCAAAAGATCAGAAAACTGCCAACAAACTCAACACAGTCATACTTAATTTAAAACAAAAAGATCTGCAAAAACAAAGAGGATTCCTATTAAACTGAAGAGAGAACAAACTCTGGCAAACTGAATGTAAATCAACAATAAAACAAGCAAAAATCAACAACCTGAGAGACACACTGAAGTTATTAAAATAAATATTAAACAAAACTAAGACTCACAGCAGAATGTTACAATGTGGAGTGCTCAGTCTCTAAACTGTTCCCTCCTCCTTCAGGGACACTCCATTCTTCCCCTTTTCAGATGTTTGTTTAAACCGAATAGATGCCACTCAACATTCTGCAACCACTGAACATGTTGAGTCTTCACTGGGCTGTTTTTGGGAAAGTTCCCACCCATCTACGCTCTGTTTCCTAAAGTTTTTTTTTCTACCTCTGCAATCTTTGGATTCCTTTGAACATGAAAATACCTCCATCTTAGTTTTCAGCTGCCCCATTTTGACTACAATCCTCTCAACACACACCAACTGAGATTGTGATATGATCAGAACACACTCTACAGAGAAATCCAATTAGTGGAGGTAGCAGAAACTTTTAAGATGACAAAGGTGTAAAAAAGAATACTGAAGGACTATAGCAAAATTGCAAAAATTATTATTTCTATCGGACAAAATTGTTGGTCAGTTAATTAAATAAATATGTAATAGTATTAAAGTCAACCTTCTTATCTAAAATGCATTTTGATATAAAGAGGGCATCCAGGTAGTTACAGACCTGCCAGCCAAATTTCAGTTTCATATAAAATGAAAGAAAGCATTAAGAATTGTCAAACATAAGAACAAGAAGTCTTACAAAAAGAGGATAACCTCAGTGCCTAGGACTTGCCGATCGCATGGTCGGAGGTTCGAATCCCCGTGGCGGGGTGCGCTCCCGTCGTTCGGTCCCAGCGCCTGCCAACCTAGCAGTTCGAAAGCACCCCCAGGTGCAAGTAGATAAATAGGGACCGCTTACTAGCGGGAAGGTAAACGCCGTTTCCGTGTGCTGCGCTGGCTCGCCAGCCAGATGCAGCTTGTCACGCTGGCCACGTGACCCGGAAGTGTCTTCGGACAGCGCTGGCCCCCGGCCTATAGAGTGAGATGAGCGCACAACCCTAGAGTCTGGCAAGACTGGCCCAAACGGGCAGGGGTACCTTTACCTTTACCTATTGCTTCAACAAAGGGAAATATTAACTTTCTACATTTCTTTTGAGGATACATATTACAGATGACCAAAAGGTTTTTGGCTAAGTCATTTGGTCAATGTATAAGTGGAGAGGCTCTTACAGATTAGGATAAAAAATAAGGAAGACGATGATGTAGCGATAAAATGGGCAGGAAGGGACATAGTTAGTTGCTTTATACCAAGTCAGAACACTGGCCTATCTACCTCAGTACAGTCTACATGGAATGACAGTGACCCTCCAGACAGTGTTTCTCAGTCCTATCTAAAGATTGAACATGCAACCACTTGCTAGCAAAACATGCGCTCTACTACGGAGTCACCATTTACACAACAGAGGGACAATGGATCCCACAGAGATCTTTATAGGGGCTTGCTGGGTTATATTATTAATAATTCATCTGCAATAGGACTGAACAGTGTGGCAGTGAAGTCTGTAGATGGCACCTAATTAGTTAGGATGGTAAAATCCCAGGCAGTTGTGAAAAGCTTTAAAAAGTATTTATCCAAAATGGAAAATAAGGATTAAAATACAAGTACATAAGATTCCATGTAAGTGAAATGTGATGCGTATGAGTTCAAAAAACTCTAACCTTATATGCATACTATTGGCACCCAATCTGGCTGCAACTACTCAGGAAATAGAGACAATCACTGGTTGAGATGACTTTATAAAAGGAGTAGACTAATTCATGGAGAACAAACTTATGAAAGTCTCTCGACAAGTAAACAGTATCCATGATACAGAGTCAGTCAGTCTGTCTCTCTCTCTCTCTCTTTGTATGAGATGCTGCCAGGCAGGGTGGGGAGGAAATACAAGGTGCCTCTCACCAGCATTGTCTGATTCACAGTGGATAAATAATACTAGACTTATCTCTGTGAATTATGGTTTGCTCCAGCATGGCAACCCTTATGGTCTTAAAGCTTGATCCTAATATGGAGATGTAATTGTTTTACAGTGTTGGAAATATGTAATGCAACTTCTTCTTGAACGCAAAGCCAACACAGAAGCACAAATGATTATACCGTGTTATCGTTTGGTACCTTCAAGTAATGAAGATACCCAAAGGAAGCTTTGAATAGCAGTACCTTCTTTAAGACTTTCCACTCCACAAACAGACATCCCCCAATGCACACAGTATTTCCACAAGATGATTAAGCTCCACATGACAGAATGCTAAACATTCTGAACTGGACGTCAAAACGGCCAGCCATTTGCTAGCAAAACATGTGCTCTACTACAGGGTCACCATTTACAAAACTGAGGGACAATGGATCCCACAGAGATCTTTATAGGGGCTTGCAGTTCATTTCTGATTCATTACATTTATCTCCTCAACCTATGCTGAAGATGCAAGGAAGATTTATACACTTGCTATGAAATGTATTTAAAAAAACCTTCAATACTTTTTTAAGAAAAGCACATCACCCCAAGGATTGTTGTCTTTAAGGCTTGTATCAGGGCCATGTAAACCACAACTGATCAGCAAAAGTTCTCATAAATCATTCCTGTGTTCTAAGCCTACTGCACCAGGGCCCTATTTTTTCCAATCAGTCCTTCCAGACAATCTGAAATAACAAAAGAATGAACACAACACATAATGACACCTCTGTGCACAGCATACCTTGGGCTCAACGGATGACAAAGGAAGGTCATCACCTTTGGGCTGCGGTAATTTGGGCTCAGAAAGCAAAGGGGGGTCAGAAAGCACATCAGAAATGGGTATTTCCCTTTCTTCTTGCCTCTGCTCAGGAGCATCATTTACCACTCCTAGACCTGATGGCAGCTGCTGTCCCAGTGCATGTGCTTTTGCCTTTTGCTGCAGAGTAAGCAGATGCTGTTGATACCAAAATTGCTGCTGTTCCTATAACAAAAAAAGATGAGAAGTACAGTAGTATCTAGGCTTAAGAGACAAGGTCATATCCTAGGAAGAAAGCTACATTAACCACTGAAAAATGGCAAACGTGCCTCATTTTCAAAGGACACTTGGACCTACTCTTGAAAAAACCAAGAGTAGCATCCAACACTGTAGTCTCGTTTGTTCAGCAGACTTGTGAATGCACAATGTAAGTTATCCTCCTTCTTCTGCCACACCAGCAAGCCCCTGTGTGCCCTCAAAGTCTGCTTGAGAGAATTGGAGAACCCTCTGAAACAAATTTTGGGGGTACACAGAAGGAAGGGGAGGTCCCATTCCACAAGAGGAAATTTTCTGGCACAGCACTGGATACGACCCCAGGTTGCTACAGCTATTCCTTTCGAGTAAGGATCAAAAGGCACTATGAAAATATAGGCCTTTAATAGGATTTTAATTATGGAATGGTTTTGTAATTGGTGGCCTTTAATCTGTCAATAATCATAACATTTTTATCATTTTTGCTTAAACATCGAGTGTCCATGTTTCCTTTATTTTACTTCCTTTCATTATGACTGATTCTGTTTTTCAATCTGGCTTAGGGTACAGTATTGTCAGAAGGGCAGGGCAAGAAAGTTTCAAATAAATTCGTATATAAATAACAGGAAAATGGGGTTTATAGTTTTAAAATTACTTTAGTACTGTGATTTATACCGCTTTATCTAAGCTGTACATTGTTCCAGAATAAATCTCAAAGTGGAACATCAGATAAAACAATTCAGAATAAAACGAATTCAAGATTTAAAGAAAACATTCCAGATCCTTCAAGTGACATTTTGATTTCCCCAGTCACCAATCTAGTATCCAGCAATCTCCATGTGGTTGCAAATGGACCTGTAACAGTCACAAAATGCACTTGGCTAATTTCTAACATTCTCAGAAGCGGGCTGGTCTGGCCCATGGTGACCCTCCTAAGCACGCTTTGCGCAAGTGGGGACATTAATACATACACCCCTGTCGTCCCATACGTGCAAGAAGCTCAGCAAGAACCCAACACCAATTTTTTAAGCATTACAATGTGCTTATATGCTTGCTTAAACAAGGAACATGTTTTCCCCTAGATTCTACAGTAAAAAACACCATTGTGCAGGTTACACTTTTAATCTGCTTCAGATTAACCCTTTTGACTGCCCTGGGTCTGTTGTAGCCCAATTTTTCTTCAGCATCTGCTGGTGCTAAAGGCACCAACTGTATTTGTTTTCTTTCAAAATATGCATAAACACAGGGAGAATTTTAGAACACGTTGGATGTCGAAATGCTGCTTAGATGTGTGCTAAAGTATAGAGAAATGCATACAACCATGGTTGGCTTTGTCTTAATCTGTAGTTGCTTTGTAACTTCAACTACTCTGTAGCTACAAAGACCCATCTCTACATACTTTGCTGTAATACTAATTTTTCCACCATTTCCTGATTCTTTGCTTAAGGGAAGGTGTTGTTTAAATAAATTCTACAAACATTTAAAAATTGTATTTATGATAAGTGTTTCAAAGAGGTCAATAAAACATTGCTCCCTTTCTTTGGAGCTATCCTCATTCTCTTGTGGGGATTCAGGTCTTTAAAAAAAAGCCTGCAGAAATTTTGCTTTCTTAAGTTTTGAAAGCAAAATTATATAGAGAAAATCCTCTGCTGATACCTCTCCCAATCAGTTATTATAGATTGGCCATTTCTGTTTTCTGGTTAATTTTTTAAAACTGTGATGATTGTGATGTGTGTACATGTCCACATGCGCTCATTTCTAATAAAATTTATTTATCTGTGAAACTGATTAACATGAAAAACCCATCTTTATTCATTTTTCATAGTAGACTACAGAACACATAGAATATGATTGGGTCACATAGATATATGGTCTCCCTATCAGGATTACTGGGACGCGGGTGGCGCTGTGGGTAAAAGCCTCAGCGCCTAGGGCTTGTCGATCGAAAGGTCGGCAGTTTGAATCCCCGCAGCGGGGTGCGCTCCCGCTGCTCAGTCCCAGCGCCTGCCAACCTAGCAGTTCGAAAGCACCCCCGGGTGCAAGTAGATAAATAGGGACCGTTTTATAGCGGGAAGGTAAACGGCATTTCCGTGTGCGGCTCTGGCTTGCCAGAGCAGCGATATCACACTGGCCACGTGACCCGGAAGTGTCTCCGGACAGCGCTGGCCCCCGGCCTCTTGAGTGAGATGGGCGCACAACCCTAGAGTCTGTCAAGACTGGCCCGTACGGGCAGGGGTACCTTTACCTTTTTATCAGGATTACTTACACTGCATAAAGTTTACACTGTAAACATCTGGGCAACTACTGATTGCAGAAAAATTAAAGATGTGCCAGTACAGCCAATGCTGCATATATCTAATTTCCCTTTTCCTCAAAATTCCTGTTTTCTGCCTGAGCGACCAGAACAGCCCCAATCCCCTGTGTTTTTTATTGAGAAAGTCTCACTGAGATCAATGGGACATACAATGCAATCCTTACCCCCAGATACAGTAGTTAGGAAGTGGTATATCTCCCCAAATTAAACCAGTAGAAGCTATGTCAGTGTAAAAGACAAAAGAAGGGTTCTGTCGGGGTGTGTGTGTGTGTGAATGGGTATGTTGAAGGCATGGAGAAAGATAACAAAATTGCACTGAATCCTAACACTGTCTATCCATGGGTTCCACTCCCACCCACAGAACCTGACATAATTTACATCACCCAACATGCAGGTATAATAACTAAATTCACTGCAGGAGACAATGGAAGGGCAGAAAATGCAGGTTTAGACTGCTACCCCTCCTTCTACCAGAAGAAGTAAGAATACAGCTGATCAGCTGACTAATTATTAGTAAGATTAGTAATTATTAGTAAGATTTGACCTCCTAATAGCTTAAGAAATGATTTTATAACTATGATAAAATGACATGAGTGGCTGGGGAAACCCAGCCAGATGGGTGGGGTATAAATAATAAATAATAATAATAAATTATTATGACTAGTCAACTAACAGGTCAGTAATCTACCCCTATCACTTGGTATAGAAATCTTACAATTAAAGATCTGAAAACTGGCTTGAGAACTGGCTCACAAACTGGCTTACTCTCAGCAATCAAAATCTTAAACAAATACAAATGAAAATGTACTGTACAATGTAACATAAAAGTTAGGACGTACCCCTTTTTCTCCCTGCCTTACACATAACTGAGCTTAAACAAATTGCATAGAAGGAGAAAGAAGAATCTTGAGCATGCACCATTCTGAATCCCTGCTCCAACCTCACACAGGATACTAGCATCAATGAAGTATACATTTTTCATTCTTTCCATCTTAGAAATTTTCAACTGTTACATGAAGAAATTACAGATCTGCTCTGCAAAAGGCTTCAAAGAAAGGCACTCCTTTCTTTTCCACTTCTCATATACTCTCATGTATTTTTCACAGGAATTGTACAATTAATGTTAGATCATCATGGGGTGGCAAGTCTGCCTGGTGTGCCTAAGTGCTAATTCCCTTTTGTACAGTTATAAACAAAGCACCACAATAATTATTAATAGTAGCTATATATGCATGGAACAAGAATACCACAGAGTTCAGAGAATAGCAGAAAACACACAGGCAAATAGCACATGTGTTATTTTCCCCTCCAGCATTCTCCCTTATAGTAAAGTATGCACTGCAATTGCATAGTATACCACTGACAGCAATCCTATGACTATTTATCAGGTTGAGTTACCTTTTCTGAAAGTAGCTAAAGAGGAAAATAAAATCACTGTTGTTATTCCCTCATCAACTGTGAACGACTGAAATGGACATGGGGCCCCAGGAGGTGAAATGCTTACATCACAATCCAAGGTAATTCCATACCAGCCCCTTTCAAATGCCACAAAAATCATAGTTAGAAACAAACTATGGCTTGCTGTGAATGAGCAACATGTTTAAATCATACCCGCTCTGCTCCTAAAGAAGGAAATGAATCTTATTTCAAATCAAAAAGGAAAGGAACAACAGCACAAGCCTTCTCAGAAGCGCTCTCATAGTCCTCAACACGTGGGACTGCCTGTGATTTTCAGAGTTGAAAAGCATTTTGCTTAACTCTGAAGCACTCAGTCTCTTACAAATAAAAACAAAAATCCAATGTTCTAGGCCTTCTATTAGCTTCTATTAAGCTCCCCCCATCCACACCTGTTTTGAAACAAAAAAATAAAAATAAAGGTGCATTAAAGCCAATTTATTTGTTACTGTTTTCTAAGATGAAAGCACTTCCTTCAAAGAAAAGATATAAACTTATGCATGCTTGTCCAGGCAGACTTAGCGCCCACATGGTGCTAACCTGTGAGTTTTCACATTTCCTACACAAAAGTCCTTTTTCGTTTGGGAAAAGCATAATTTATGAAGCAGCCCTAATATGACAGTAGAAAAGAAATAACTCAGCAAATAAATGACAGCAGGAATGCCAGCAGCTCCTCCCCACTCATCAGACGGCCATTCTGTAACCAGGGAGGAGATAATTTGCATCCTCATCAGGGCATTGGGTTGGGCAGTTTTAAATCCCTCCTCTCTTTTCATCCAGGATTGTGTGCACTTTTTAACCACCATCAAAACTGGTGAGGTCTCTCTCATGGGTCTAGTCAAGACTAGGCTCCTGGGTAGGAGGTCAGTCATCTTTGCTTTAGACCCTATGGCCTAATTTTAACCAAGATGCCTCCTATTTAAATGAGAATCTGCTATTCCATCTCGTCAATTTTATCTTACTCCAACTCCCACCTATGCACATCTCACCCCTGGGTCCTATTGAGCTATTCAAACCACAGCGGACACATCATTCTTACCTGGGCGGTCATTGTGGAGGGGTCTGCGTGCAGGGCGGCTTGCTGTCGCTCACACCTAATATCTATGTCTGGACCACTGCCCTGTCTTAACTCCTGAGGTTCAAGAGCAGGCTGAGGAATCTGGGGTGGGGCGAAGCGTGAGTCGGATGGAGTAGCGGGCTGGCCCGGTTGGCAAGCTGAGGTCTGGGGCGTGGGTGGGTAAGCCTGGGGCTGGTAAGGCTGAGAAACGGCTGGAGGAGGGTGTTCCGAAAAGGTGCGTGGAGCTGCCTTCGGCAACTTCGAATGGGGCTGGTAGGGTTGCGACGAGGAGTTCTGTGGCGGCAGAGACTGAGACATGTAAGGGTCCGTCTCAAGGGAGGGTCCTGGGGGCATGTACGGCTGGGCAGGTGAGTGTGGCGGAGAGGACAGGTCCATGTCCATATCCACGCGAGGCGGCTCCTTGACATCCTCTCCGAGAGCCAGAGGAGGCCTCTGGGCATTGTGGAGCAGCGCGTCCCGCGGGAGAGGAGGCGGCGGCGAGGGCTCGCGGTGCTTGAACGGCTTCGGATAGCTGCGCGCCGAGGGCGGCCCTGGGGGCAGCGGCGGCTGCCAGGAAGCGGCGGGGGGAGGAGGAGCGGCGCTGGGCAGCGGCGGCGGCAGGCTCGGGGGAGGCCCGCCGGGTGGCGGGGGAGGCCCGCCTAACAACACCGACTGCAGCTGCTTCTGGTGCATTTGCTGGAGCTGCTGCAGCTGGACCAGGTGCTGCTCCTGCAGGCTCAGGAAGCCGGACGTGCCGGCGGCGGCCGTCGCGGAGCCAGGAGCCGCCGACGAAGCCGCGTAGCTGCCCAGAGCCGGCGGCGGCGGCATGGCGTTAGGCAGCACCGCCGGAGGAGGCCCGGCCATTGGCGGCGGAGGCATCATGGTGGGCGGGGGAGGGTAAGCCCCAGGGGCCGCCCCGTACAAACCCCACGCCGGGAACATGGAGCCGGGAAGCAGTTCTCAGCAGGCGGCAGCGGCGGCGACGGCGCCGAAACACAGGCCGCGAAAGCGGCGGGTGGCGACGGGGGCGCGTGCGGTCCACTGCGCCTGCGTGGATAGCCGGAGTCATAGAGAGCGACTTCCTCAAGCTAGAGTGTTTCCGGCCCGGCCCCAGGCAACTGACTCCACGGAGCAACAAACTGGGCGCTCCCCGCGAGAACGCCTTGTATGTAGCCTGTAGCCTTGTCGCAGAACTTCAGCTTTTATGCTAACGTCCATCAAATATGCCCCTCCCCTTCCATACCGGTTTCTTGTTGGTATGATTTTATTATTTGGAAATATAAGTGATGCCAACCTTGTGGAACTTGTTCAGCATTTTGTTCTGGAAGTGGGCAACTACAGTGGTACCTCGGGTTACATACGCTTCAGGTTACATACGCTTCAGGTTACAGACTCCGCTAACCCAGAAATAGTGCTTCAGGTTAAGAACTTTGCTTCGGGATGAGAACAGAAATCTTGCTCTGGCGGCGTGGCGGCAGCAGGAGGCCCCATTAGCTTCAGGTTGAGAACAGTTTCAGGTTAAGTACAGACCTCCGGAACGAATTAAGTACTTAACCCGAGGTACCACTGTAGATGCTTCTGAGAAGCCCACAAGTAGGACCAGAGCAAGATGGATACTGCATTAGTTTGGCAACCGCAAAAAACAAAAACATTACCATCCTTCCAAATCACTACATCGGGCCACCAACCTTTTGGGATTAGTGGGCACATTTCAGATGCTGAGGGAGTGCTGAGGTTGGCATTTCCCTAGAACAGGGGTCTGCAACCTTTAAGACAAAAAGAGCCACTTGGACCGAAGAAAAAAAAACTGGGAGCCGGAAAACCATTGCAACATTTAAAACAGTGGGGAGTGTCGGGGCACACAATGCGCCTCCTCCCCTCGCTAGTATCCGCTCCGGAGCCGCGGCAAAGGTGTAAAAGAGCCACATGCGGCTCCAGAGCCGCGGGTTGCTGACCCCTGCCCTAGAATCATAGAATTGTAGAGTTGGAAGTGACCCCCAAGAGTTCTCCAGTTCAACCCCCTGCAGTGCAGGAATCGCAGCTATAGCATCCATGGCAGATGGCCATCCTACCTCTGCTTAAAAACCTCCAGGGAAGGAGAGCCCACAACCTCACGAGGGAGATCGTTCCACTGTCAAACAGCTCTCACTGTCAGAAAGTTCTTCCTGATGTTTAGTTGGAATTTCCTTTCTTGTAACTTGAAGCCATTGGTTCGAGTCCTACCCTCCAGACCAGGAGAAAACAAGCTTGTTCACTCTTCCATGTGACAACCCTTTAGATATTTGAAGATGGCTATCATAGCTCCCTCTCAGTCTCCTCTTTTCCAGGCTAAACATACCCAGTTCCTTTCAATTGATCCTCATAAGGCTTGGTTTCCAGACCCTTGATCGTCTTGGTTGCCCTTTTTTCAATTACAATATCCTTTTTGAGGCGAGGTGACCAGAACTTTACACAATATTCCAAATGTGGTTACACCAAAGATTTGTATAATGAGAGTTTTATCTTCAATTCCTTTCCTAATGATCCCTAGAATGGAATTTACCTTTTTCATGGCCGCCACACACTAGGTCAACAACTTCATCAAGCTATCTGTCACCTCCAGTTCAGACACCATGAGCATATATGTGAAGTTAATATTTCCCCAATATGCATCACTTTACCCTTTTTAACATTGAAAGGTGCTTGCCCTTTTAACGCCTATTCGCTCAGTTTGGAGAGGTCACTTTGGAGCTCTTTTCAATCTCTTCTTGTTTTAATGACCTTGAACAATTTAGTATCATCAGCAAATTTGGCCTCCTCACTGTTCAGTTCTAAATGAACAAGTTAAAAAACACTGGTCCCAATACCGCTCAGGGGAAATCCACTTTCTACCTCTCTCTATTCAGACTTTTTGCTTCCTGTGACTCAACTAATTCCTGATCCACAAGAGGATAGTCTTATGACTGATTGCTAAACTTACTCAGGAGTGTTTGGCAAATTACCATATTTCTGCATAACCCCACCAAAAGTAACCTTCCCAACTTTTTGTCATGAGAAACCCCAACTGAAACATTTGCAACTTGAGAAAGGACTCAGATAAAAAAAGAGAAATTCTCAAAAGCCAATTTCTAAACAATAATGAATATTTATTCTGGAACACACAGCAAGGGTACAGTTCACATGATTTTTCTCGAAGAGACACGTTTGAAAAAATCAGTTCAGCTTCAAACACTGCAGGAAATAAATTAGAAACAGGAACCTTGTAACAGGCCCAATGTTGTAAAAATTGGCAGTTGGACCCAGCAGACATATCTTGGATGCTTTTCAACAGGTGGTTAAAATCGGGGAGCTCCATAGTCATCAGGCATCTGCTCAATGTTATATCTAGAATGAATGAAGCATTATGGTAAGTAGTCTATCATAAACCCACCATGGAATGTAGTGAAAACATAATAAGGGTGCCACTGTATTTGCTGGCATTATTTGATTGCATTTGATTAAGTGAGCTCGAATCCATAAAACCCTTTGCTATAGTGATCTGAAGGCCCACAAGGCAACCATCTTTCTGAAGCTAAGCAGGCATGGGTCTGGTCACCACCTGGAAATCTCTTGTATGCTACCTTCTACTTTGATGGGAAGAGAGCAAACAATCAACAAGGACATGAGAACTGCAAGCTTTTGGAGCCAGGGACCAGTCTTCTTGTTTTTTATTAGTCTATAAAGAACTATATAAATAATGATGTATTAACTTTTACTTGACATAGCCCTTGTTATTACTTACATAGCATCACCAATGAATAGTTCTTTAAAGACTAATAAAAAGCAAGAAGACAGGCTTTGTTCCAAGGAGCCTGCAAATCTTGATTTAATAGGAACATAGGAAGCTGTCTCAAACTATATTAGACCGTTGGGTCTATTTAACTCATTATCATCAAAGATGACTGGCAGCAGCTCACCAGAGCTTTGGGCAAGAGTTTTTCCTAGCCCTACATTAAGACACCAGGAATTGAACACGGGACCCTTTGCATACAAAGTATGTGCTCTACCAATGAACTACAGTGGATAACAGAGTTAGGGGCAGAAGGGAGTGGTAACATCAAACATTTATGGGTATGAATAAATGCAGTTACATATACAGGCGACTCCCCACTTACACAGAGGTTACGTTCCAGCCCCATCGCACATAAGTGGGGAGCACCCTGAAGTGTCCTTGTGGCTAGCGAGGAGACTCCAGAGCTTGAAGAGAACGTCCTGTTTGGGCTCTGGTAAGAGACTCCTTGTTGAGGCTGCTCAGCCTCCACGCAGAACAGCTGATGTACAGGGTAGTGCAGCAGCAGCAGCAGCCGCAACTTTCCCACAGGTCGGCTGTTAAGCGGTGGAGCCGAGCAGCCTCAACAAAGCCCCACTGCACCTCTGGCTCATGAGAAGACCCTCCATGGACATCCTACTCAGGTTCTGCGAAGGGTCTTCTCAGGAGCCATGTACTTCCAGCCACTTCTGGGTTCCTGGAGCTGTGCCTATGCGCAGTAGCATACAAAAGAGGAACTGCCTGTACTTAGGCTTTCTTTTAGTTTGAGCAGCAGGATATGAACACATTAGCATTCTCCCACTTGTGTTGTGGTTTTCTTATTACTATTAAGCCCTTCCTTTATATAGGTAGACTATCTCTAAAACGACAGGCAACATTTCAAAATACACTATAACAAAGTAAACTGCAATTTAATTTGTCAGAATATTACTCTCAAGTGGGAGCTCACCTACCTGTGGTTCGATATATACATTATTGGGACTCCTGGGATCTTCCGTATTCTCCGCTTGAGGTCTCTGTCTACAGTAGCCACTATGTAACACTTGTGCTGCAAGAAAAGAGCATAATCTCATAACTGAGAAATGAATCAAATGTTGTTTTCCTTTGGCCACAGAGTGCCAGAGGATAGAAATTTCCAGAGGTAACAAGTTTTTAGACAACATCAGATCTCCCTCCCATAAAATACAGTATCTCCAAGGACATGTCCTGAAGAGCTGAGGAGACAGGATCTCCTCTGTTACTACCAATTGTTTGTAGCAGTGGCATCTCCTTCCAAAACAGGCAATATCGGCTACAAGACAGCTTCAGTTGAATGTCAGCTTCATTCAGGTCATTAATTTCAGCAAATTAAGCAGTGCTACATACATCTGCATGCCTACAGAACAGACATTTCTAGAGGTAGAGGTACCTGAGTGACCCTCTGCACCAAACAGTCATCAGCATAGGTCCCTTTGTGAGTGCAGGGCAAGCGTTCAAATCGTGGGTCTTTTGCTATCCTGTAATATAATCAAACAGAGAATTAAGATAGCATTGGGCCCACTGACATAATTAGAAGAATTAAAAGATTCCTAGAAGAAAAACAATTTCTGTCTTTTCCTCACTAGGTATACCCCAAATCTGTAGGTTGCTATTATCAGCTTAACGTTTATTTCTGACTGTCATCCTGCCTGTCAGATGTATTGCCTGGGTATGCTAACTGCCTGGCTTCCAGTAAATTGAATAATAGGAAGCTTCAAACCCTTCTCCCGGGCATACACTTAGGGTTATATCCAGTGCTCATGCAACAAATTTTGTGCACACAACTGAACCTCCTCTTCTCCTTCCCCCACTCACACCCTTAATATCAGAGTCTGGAGGATTGTAAGATACCCTGAAGCAGATTTGGGGGCATGTGAGAGGCGGAGAGTAAACTGAAGTACAAGTCAAACTCCATTCAGTTCTCTGCCTGCTGATGGAACACAAAAACCTTCTTGAATTCTTAGTGTTCTTTGTGTAGCACAATAAACTGCTTTCTTTAAACCTTGATCTAACTCGTGAATCTACAAGCCAGTAAGTTATTCTATGAACTTGATAATCTACTCAAGCTACAAACTTAGAGGAGGAGGGCAGAATTGAATTCTGCCCAGAAGAGACTGGGAAGATCAACTGCCTTGCTTTCTTCAAAAGGTACATTCAGCCTGGTGAACAAAAGAAGTGATGCAGTGACAAGCTGTCCAAGTTTAATGATTTGGAATCTAGCTATTGTACCCCAAGGAAGAGTCCCTGTTCTCCATATTCATAAGTTAAACTAGATAAACTCAATAACAGAGTCCAGTTATAGGTCCCTACCTTAGGGCGACACGATACTTTTGCCCCAGTTTCTCAATTTCAGCCATGACACAATCTGTGATACACGGAATACCTACAGGAATACAGAAAATATTTAATATCACCAAACTGAATTGCAACAAACTGCAGGTGCCTAAATCAGAAAATATTAGATTTCAAAACTATGAATATTCATGCAGCCCTCTGAAAGTCAGTCACATCATTGACAATTATCAGAATAGAAAGCACACTCTTAATTGATCTGCTTTTCATTTCTATTTATATTATTCTGTGCATCTAACTGATATTTTGAGTAAAACATAACTTTGACAGTTATGGTAAAATCTGATAATCAGCGAACTTTTTTTATTTCATTAATGCAACAATAAAGTAGTGATTATTTAAACAGCTGGTAGTCATGATGGATACACTTGTTAAGTCTAACTGGAAAGCATTTAGTGGCAAGCACTAAATGATGATGGCAACAACAACAACAACAACAACAACAACAACAACAACAACAACAAGAATAATGAAAGCCAGAACCTCATACATTACTGCTACTTTAGTCTTAACAATGTGCCACCATTGATGGAGCTTTTTATAGTCTCAACTTATCACAATAATGTTACCCTGGAACAAGATGTAATAGATCTATATACTTACACTTAGCATAGAGGCAATCCATCATTGACTGCACCAGATCCAGTTTGGCTTTAATGGAAAAATTAATGAAGTTGGTATCAACCAGGATGTAGTAGGGAGGCCCCAGTTGTGTATTATATTGGAAGAACAAACAGGAAGGATATTTAGGGCTGAAATGACAAACATGGGACAAATCAAGTTACAAAGGGGAAAACAAAACATACTGTCCACAATTGGCGTATAACTTCAGAAGTGCTTTTTCTCAGCTTACAAACTCTTGAAATGTGTTGAAAAATGTGTCAAAAAGCTCAGAGGACAAAACACTCAATAAGTCACATTTACTGCTGAAAGTGTGCTCAAGCATTCTAGTGTGTGTGTGAGTGGGGGGTGCTTTTACATTTCAACCCCCATCTCTTGAGGTCCAACCACATGGTGTTATTCTCAGTACCATCTTTACAGCAGGGACGAACATTTTATAGCAAGAGAAGGGCTTTCAAAAAGTGTTTCCTCAAGCTGTGGAACCTTCTCCCAGTACATGTCTTTTCTTTTCAAGACAGCTAAGCCCTTCTGCTCAAAATATTTTGACAGGGCACCAAAAATCATTCATTCCAATTATTTCTATACGTGATACGTGTAAGAAGCAAAACACTTAAAAAAAGAAAGTTTGGCCACTTTATCAGGGACTTGCAATGTGCCTCCCACTACCTGCTTGATCAGCTCGAGTTTGCTAATGACCCAGGTAATAATATGTGTTTGCCAAGCCAAATTAAAAGCACCCACATAACAGTCTTCATGTTAAGACACAATCTTGAGCATGCTCATCTGAAAGTTAACATCTACCACTGGCATAGGCAAACTTGGCCCTCCAGATGTTTGGAGACTACAATTCCCATTATCCCTGACCACTGGTCCTGTTAGGAATGATGGGAGTTGTAGTCCCAAAAATGGGATTTCTTTCTAATTTTGTTTTAAGGTAGCCAACAGAATTGATGGGAAATCATTAGATACTTACACCTCTCTCTCTTTTATTGCACTGGAATCATCCTTCTTTTTCTCTTTAGGTTTTGCTCGGTCTGCCTCTTTGCTAGGGGTGGCAAAAATTTTTTTTTTAAATCATTTGTACACACCATCTACTCAGTAAACCACTGTAGATAACCAAGGGACATTATTGTTGGAAAGAATTGTATCAATATAGGATCACAAGATAAAAAAAAGTTTGGAGATCATTTTGGAGCACCACACAATCCTACCATTATGAATTTGACTCAATGGGACTTACTTAAGTATAGGATCACTTTGTTAAGTGTTTCAGTCTTGTTAAATATGCAAAACTCTTAGAATTTACACTTCAGTAGTTGCCACTAATAAATATTATCAAAAGACTTACATGCGCTGGTCACGGAGGCTGATCATGCGTTTCATGGCAGCATATTTCTTTGCTTTCTTTTGTTTCCCCTTAAAAGGGAAAAATTAATAACAGACCATTATTTTTTTAAAATACTATAAAACCTGTCATCCTCTTCCACGCACACTACAGTCACAGCCAGTGTTTAATATCTAAGAAAGGAGATGCCAAGACTCAAATCTTTTACCAACAAGACCTAGTTCCTGATCTATGTGGGTGGTAGCTGTGGTAACTTATTATCTAGCATGCATAATAAGAACATCTTTACTCAAATTAGGTTCTCATCAAAACACTCCAAAATCGGCTTCCCTAGGTTTTAGAGATACAATTGCAGGATCCAGCCAATCATAACCATTGGATGGACATAATTCACATACGTATTGTTTACTGCCTGCAAACCTATCCTCGCCAACAGTGTTCCATATTACTCTAGGATTCACATACCCCAACAGCTGAACTACCCAGAAATGTGAATATCTATAAAGAACATCAAGGAGCAGCAAAGGAAATATTTGGTTTATTGACTAGAATGAGGCAAAGACAGGAGCACATTAAAAAATAAATAAATGTAAGGGGCAGACAGGAGCGTAGGGTTTGTTTGTTTTTTTAAAAAAATATGTAAGTGTGAAACTATTTCTGGATAGCAGACTCGCCATTATTTCCCACCCTCCCCCCCCCCACAACCTCCAGCACCAGTCCCTCCCTCCCACACTTTCTACTCCCTCACAGCACCGGTCCTGAGAAGCACCTCTCCAACAATAAAGCTAGTCATTTCATACGCTCGTAAGCGGGAGCGAATTTAAAAGCACGCCTGGTGGGATTTTAAAACACTTTCTCAGTTTCCCCCTTGTCCCCGCCTCTGTCCAACATCTAGCATGGTGAGCCGCTCTAGCGAACTCGAGGCCTTTGAGTTATGCCCAACGAAGCTTTAGCTCAGCTGTCGACAATGGAGAATTAAAAAAAGGACTGTGAGAGGACCGCGGGTGGAGAGCAGCCAGTTCCCTGCCATGCCACGCCACAACCCCGCACCCGAGGTAAGCGCTCACCATTTTGGTAGTCCCAGCCACAGCGTTCTTCTCGCCCACTTCCGGCGCGCGCCATGCTCGTTCGCCCAACGCTTTGAGCGTCACTTCCGGCCACTGGCGGCCAGGGGGGCAGGGCGAGCAAGTGAGAGAGAGAGTGTGTTGTAGCTGGAGTGCGCTGTGGCAGAGCAGGCACGGAACCGACACTGACCGTTAGTCCCATGACCAGCGCGGCTAGTCCCTGACTCGCCTCAGACGCCTCCCATGAGCGCCGCTTCCCCTTCAGAGAGGAGGCAAGAGAAGGGAGGCATTATTCGGCGGTGGGGTTGGGGTTTCGAGGCGAAGAAGGAAGCAGCCGCCGCCGGCGGGAAGGGGGCGGCGCCCTTGGGAAATCTTCCGCTGCCCTGCAAGGAGGGAGGGCGTCCCGGTTCCTTGAAGTAAAAGCGGGGTGTGGGGGGAGGGATAAGATATAAAGCGGGCGTGGTGGTCCGAGTCCCGCGAGGGCATCGGGCCCGGTGGTGGGTTTCGCCCTAGTTTCCATTTGGGGCTAAGAAGTAAGTTTGGCCCTCAAACCCCGTTCTTCAGATTGCGCCGGGCCAAATACGCGGGTTGCCGAAAGCCCTGAAATAATTCGGCACCCTCTCGTTTTTCCTCTCCCCCCTACCTTCCAGAATATTCTGTTCCCCGCCTTTCCCCCTGACGGGACTCAGGTTTACCTCAGGTGCTTGTCTGGCAGAGGGGAGAAAGGGCGATCTTGTGGCCAGTTGGCATAGTCAGCGTCTGCCTGGCACATAGTTACTGCCCTCAAATTTTTGTACGCAGAGTTTCCCTCCTTCCTATTCCTTTCCCACTTTGAATTTATCCTGAAGGGCAAGTTAGGAAGTCTCACATGGGAGTCTCCGATTCTAGGAACCATCCTGCCTTCAAAGGTTTCCTGGCTGCCCTGTTGTAGCTAGTTTTGCTTTGTTTCTGTTCTTCCACACTGAAATGTTTGTTCTACATTGATCTGCAGGATGGTGTTCCGTCCTGAATATGCTGCTCTTCCTGAAAGATCCGAGTTGTGAAAGTGTTTATCTTCTTGCTCCCTTTTCTTTTGGATTTTTGTTTGTTTTTGATTTTGGTTCCAGTTCTGTCAGTATTGCCCTGTATATTAATCCAGTAATAGTCTGTAGAATTCTGAGTTTGTATAGGAGATCTGTACTTTCATGCCTTTTATAAGTGTGAAATGAAATAGTAAATGTTTTAAATTCCCAGTAGGGAATTTAAGCACATCCTATTGATGAATTTCAAACCATTGTAAATACAGTGTAGCTGATTTCACAGCTGTTGTTAAAAAAAAATGATACAATGATCTTCCAGCTGACCTTTGAATAAGTATTTTGTGGAAACATGCATACAGAAAGTCTGGAGTTATGTGGTTCTTTGGATTCTTTCCAATTAATTGCTGATTAATTTCTAATCTGATTATTTCAGTAGCTTCTGTTGTAGTAGAACAGTTTGGGACTTGCTGGTCAATGGAGGAAAAAAATTGTTTGCAGGTGTGATGCACTGTAATTACTGATTAGCAGATCCATATTAAGCACAAGCCCTTTTGAAGTTATCAACTCATATAATAATGATGTTAGGTGGGTCGCCTTGCCCTCCTTTCAAAGTGGGCCCATAGAGGTGGGGAGGTAATGGGCTAGTCAGATCCCCATCTGTCTGCCAGAGATAGGTAATACATTTAGAGAAAAACGGTTTTCCTGATGTGAGATAAAGGCACACTGGTAAATTGCTACTCTTATCTGAATGGCTGCTTTTATAATACAAGCTTATACATAATTGTTCACTTAGTCACTAATGCACATATGCCTGTTTCACCATGTACATGCACTGCAAATAGCACACATCCAGTGAAATAGGAGTGTGTAGTAAATGCATTACATGTGACAAAATGCATAGGGAGTTTCTGCACTTCTACATGGAAGTGACTTCTGTGTAGTGAACACTGATATAAGCAAACTTCCCTCAATTGCTTACATAATTGCTAGTTATAAACATATGTGTAAGCTGAGAATGCAACTTTTAAAAGGACAGCTCTTTAAGACGTTAAGCGTTATCAGGAGCCTTAAGATTGAAGGGAGTACTGTGTCTGGTAGATGATGTGTCTTGGTAACTATGGATATATGGGCTGTTTCACCTTTATCTATTTTTGAAGCATTTAGCTTTAATGATTTGTGTAACACTTATTCTGGCCTACAAGTGAGTTTTGTGCTACATGAACCAAAATAAAGCTCTCCTTTGTCTACCTTATTTGATTTGAAATAGGATTTAGGGAGGAAGATGAACTCATGGATAGTGGAAACAGTATGATTTGTTAATGGAAGATTGGTTTGGAATATTTCATGTTCATTTTAAAAATAATCCTTATTTACATTTAGCATCTGTAACAGTTTTTATAGCATGCAAGAAGAAAAAATGCTAGTCATGTTTATTTTTAAAAATTGTTCTTATTAAAGATCTTCTTGGGTTACAAAAGTACATGCAGTTTCTCTGCTTTCAGTTCATAGAGTTCTTTCTACAGCTCATTCATATTTGATGTGAGACACTAATGTTATAGGCAGTATAAAGTTGGGGGGGAAAGAGGTGGGGAGGGAGAGAAGAGGGGTAGTGAACTTTCATTCTTTATAGTATATGTGCTGTAAGACTTTTGTGTCAGCGTCACGTGGGTAGGTTTTATTGCTAGTAAGGTTTATAAAAGGTGGAATTTGGTGGGGCAGTGTAACCTGGCAACATGACAGAGACCTGGGTTTTTTTGTACTGATGTAGGCAGCACTTACCTGAGAGTAAATCCCATTGTGGCTTGCTTTTGAATAGATATGCATAGGATTGCATTGTTAATTGCATTCTGGATTATAAATTTACATGTGATGGGAATGCAGGTTTGTGCTAGCTGAGCCTGCTAAGTTCAAACATTGCTGCTTGCTTGTGGTCTGTGTTCAAATTATTTCAATGTGACAGAACATTTCCCCTCAGATTATTCTGTAACACTGCACATGGGGAATAAAAAATTGCTTTAGTTTGATGTGGAAGGGGAGTGGGTACCACTGCAGGATTCTAAATATAGAAATCATGATAGCAGTTTACAGGAAAAAACTTCCCAAGTGGATAGCTCAGTTGGTAGAGCATGAGACTCTTAATACCAGGGTCATGGGTTTGAGCCCTACATTGGGTGAAAGCTTCCTGCATTATGTGGGTGTTGGAATAGATAGATCAGTGTTTCCCAACCGGTGTTCCGCGGCACACTAGTGTGCCGCCGGACGTTGCCTAGTGTGCCGTGGGAGGGAGGCGGGCGAGTCGGGCTAATCCTCCGGCCCCGCTCCCCCGGGGAATGTGCCCCGTCATCCGCTTCTGCCTTGCTCCCTGTGACAGGAATTCCCCAAACTGCATCAGCATCTGCCGCTTGCCCAGCAGCCCCGGCGCTGCCTTGCGCCCGGCGCCCCCGCCATCCTCGGCGCAGGGAGCGAGGGGCGCACAGGCAGGCGCTGCCCGGCGGAGCGACGGCTCCTTCCGAGCGGCTGGCAGTGTCTGGGCATGACTGGCCTCCCGCCTGGTCCCGCGGCGGCTGCAGACGCGGCCGAAGCAGCGCAGGGAAGGAGACGCCCGGCCGCCCAGCCCCGCCCCGCACGCTCCCACTCTCTCTCGGCGGCCGGGGAGCGGGGCCAAAGCGGGCCCCCACCTGAGTGGCGGCTGCGTGAGCCAATAGGCGAGCTGGGGCAGAGGGGGAGGCGGGGCTCCGGAGAACAAAGGAGGGAGGGGGCACCCGGGAGAAGGGGGCGGGGCGGGAGGAGCGGGGAGCACGGCGCTGCGCCCGGGACGCCCCAGTTCCGCCGGGTTAGAAGCCGGCGGCCTACCTCTGCTGGCCGTGGAAGGCAGCCGGTTCTGGGTCGCGCCCCGAGAGTGGCGGGGTCCGCGCACAGCCTGCCCTCCAGGCTGGGAAGTGGCTCCTAGGCTCCGCCTGAAGCCACGCAGAGCCCGCAAGGCGCCCTCGGCGCAACTTGGCCGGGGCAAAAGGCGAAGCTCTGGAGGGAAAGGCGGCCGGATTCCCCTCCTCGGCGGGTCCGGTGGTCTCCCGCCTCCTCTGAGGAAGGGTCTCTTCTTCAGCTTTTCTGATCCTTCGTGGCCCCGTTGGGAGAAGCCGAAATAAATAATGGCCGTGCCATTAAAGTTCTCTCTTTTATAAAAGGGATCCTAATAGAATCGTAGAGTTGGAAGGGATCCCCAGGGCTATCCAGTACTGTACAACTCCTGCAGTGCAGGAATCTCAGCCATAGCATCCATGGCAGACAGACATCCCACCTCTGCTTAAAAACCTCCAAGAAGGGAAAAACCTCCCGAGGGAGACCATTCCCCTGTTGAACAGCCCTTACCAGCAGAAAGTTCTTTCCCATGTTTAGTCAAAATCTTTATTGTAACGTGAATCCACTGGTTCGAGTCCTACCTTCTCTACCTTCTATGCTGTTACTATTTTTTAATTTTTTTTTACATAAGTAAAAAGTGACCTTTCCCCATCTGGCATGGTGGTGTGCCTCGAGATTTTTTTCATGAAACAAGTGTGCCTTTGCCCAAAAAAGGTTGGGAAACACTGAGATAGATGATCCTCCTGGCCTCTTCCAACTCTACAATTCTATGATTTTATAAGTTTAAATAGTCATATTAGAATGATGGGCTTCAGCTCTAATAGTATTTCAGAATCCATATTTATTTGTGCAAGCTGATGCAGAATATAATTTGGACATTGTTTTCTGAATTTTTGATGTTTTCCGTTAGCTCTGAAAGCAAGTGTGTTGATTAACAGTGCAGTATCCAGAGGAGAAGAGACACGGGTGGTGCAGTGGGTTAAACCACAGAGCCTAGGATTTGCTGATCAGAAGGTCAGCGGTTTGAATCCCTGCAACGGGGTGAGCTCCCGTTGCTCTGTCCCAGCTCCTGCCAACCTAGCAGTTTGAAAGCACGTCAAAGTGCAAGTGGATAAATAGGTACCGCTCCGGCGGGAAGGTAAACGGCGTTTCCGTGTGCTGCTCTGGTTCACCAGAAGCGGCTTAGTCATGCTGGCCACATGACCCGGAAGCTGTACGCCGGCTCCCTCGGCCAATAAAGCGAGATGAGCGCCGCAACCCCAGAGTTGGTCACGACTGGACCTAACGGTCAGGGGTCCCTTTACCTTTACCTTTATCCAGAGGAGAAGATGGCACCCTGCTACCCTTAGCACTGCACAGAAAGACATGGGTATTCTTTAGGTTGAGCTATCCGATAAAAACACTAACTAAAAAGTGACTTCTGCAATCATTACCACTGCAATACTATCCCTCCCTGTACTTTGAATGCCTAGTACTTCTTTAACTATTCTAAACAACAGTCTTTGCATGTAAATGATTTTCCTAGAGTCTAGTATGGAGTAGGGTGTCAGGGAAGAGTCTTTCAAAGTATTTGGATTTACAAATGGGTTTTATCATTCATGTTATCTTGGGATCAAGGCAAGATCAGAAGGTTATAGAGGATCTGTAAAATTGCCCACTGTTTTGAAGAAAGGATATCTAAAACAAATGCCGTCTGAATGATTTATTCATTCCTCTGGTCATTACCTACTTGTTCAAAGCAGTCTGATGATCCAGATTAGCTCACCAGTCTAATAATTAATGTCATTGTATCCTGGGAACGGGCTAAATAAGTAAAGCAGCTTGCACCTCTGTGCCCTAAGTGTGTTTGATGGCTGCTCCCAGTTGATGCGCTGCATAGGAGAACGTGTCAGCTCTTTTTGCTCTCTTTTGTCTGTCTAGCTGGCTTCTTGCCTGTCGTTTCATATAAAACAAATGAATCAGAGTTAAATTTACTGAGACTGCCTTTCAGGCAAGGAGAATTCTGAAATAGTGCACCTAAGAACAGTGACAAAGTGCTGAGTTATCACTAACCTCCAAAGATTAGAAAGAATATTGCCAAGTTTCAGGTCAAAATTTATCCAGAAAATATCTGTCATTTGATCTTGCATGGAGGATGCTAATGGAAGGGCATCTCAGAATGACGGTTTTGTCTCTTGCAGTAGTTACATTTATCACTTCAATGGAGAGAATTCTAAGCCCATATTTTAGTGTTATGGGATTTCTTTGGAAAGAAAAATGCACACATAACCTTTAATAAGGTTCAGTAATGGAGAATTTTGATTGAATTTCCAAGCAGCTCAATAGAGAACTTGTTTTTGAAGATGGACTTGAAGAAGATACCAGTTTCTTTGCCGTTGGGGATAACCCTGCCATGGAAATACTTGTTTAGGCTATTCTTAAGTTCTCAATTTCTGGAAGGTTTGGAATCATTACTATGAATTGAGAATAATATAATCCACATCATATGAAGAAATTCTTATAGTTAGACAAGGGTTACCCAAGCAAGACTTTGATCTTTAGCAGGCAGTCCCTAGACTTGATGAAAGATATTGGAGGAGAGGCAACTGCTTCATCTGGTACTCCTCAATACTGAAATGAAACTTTTTTCACAGCCTGGATTAGAATGTAGATGCTAACTAAATTTCCTGGCCCCCACTGTAAAACATACAAGTAGAGGGGCTTTCTTGTAAGTAAGGAGGATCTTTACTCAAGCAAATAATGATGCAGTTTCTGCAGTAAACATGAAATGTAAGGAGTAGCAGTTCAGGAGTCAGAGCAGGGCAATAAGTTGATAACTGAATGGAAGCAATGAAGGTGTCTCCACATCTTGCTCTTCTGGCCTCCCCTGTTCAGCTAGGAAAAGAAGGAATGCTTGGGCAAGTGGGTTTTCCTCAGATATGTTAAAAGGAGGAAACTTGAGACATT
Source organism: Podarcis muralis (assembly GCF_964188315.1). Classification (NCBI taxonomy): domain Eukaryota; kingdom Metazoa; phylum Chordata; class Lepidosauria; order Squamata; family Lacertidae; genus Podarcis; species Podarcis muralis. Next base: position 31,370,236 of record NC_135655.1, read on the forward strand.
TGTTAAAAACCAGTGAAGGTGTTGGATACAATTTCCTATCTCAGTAATTTGGAAATGTGTAACAATCAAAAGACTACTAAAGCTTCAGACCTCTTGGAGTTGGGGGAAATCGCCAATACTTAACCATGTAAGATTAGAGTAGTAGTTGCTTGATAGTTTAAATGTTTTGCAGGCATTGGTAGTGGTGTATTTTCCCCTTTCCCATTTATAGGTGTGTTTTTTAAAAATTCCCCTTTATAGTTCTCACTAAAGAATAATTGGATGACGGTCAGTGTTTTGGACGAAACCGAGCATGGCATTTCTGAAAACAATTATTTTTGAGGCCCTCCTTTTGTTTCATTCTGAGTAAGAAGACACACTGTTGTCATTGCTAATGGATATAATTGCTGCTGAGTGCCCCCAGGTCCTCCCCTCCCCTGCACTTTGTTGTTGCTGCTTTGCTACCACAATCTGATTTTGTGAATGCTGTGGATACAACACATCTGTCCTCTTCCTTTGTCCCCTCTCCAATCCATTATATGTTCAGCTGCATCTTGTGAAACATTATGGTACACGTACATCTTATATATAAAAAAATACATTTCTACATGCCCATCATCTTGGGCAAAGCTGCTCTAAGTTTCAGAACATAAAATCTGGTGCATATATATATATATATATATATATATATATATATATATATAAAGCTCTAGTGCTGTTGAAATTATATGATGTGGTCTATTTGCTGATGTCATGCTTGGTGCTATTGAACTGTTTTCTTGTCCAGATTTTTTTAAAAAAGATGCATGTATTGATTATGTATTTATGTTTCACTTCAGGTGATCTCCTAGCAAGTTTTTTGAGGGCTGCATAGTGTGACAATGCAGAGTGCCACTACGTGGGATAGTTGCCTAATTGTCGTGTTTGACACCCGAGCTGTGAACCTGTATTGCAAGTTCCAGGATTATTTGTCTCAATGATGACATTCCCTTCTGCTGTTTTTTTCCTGGTTTCTGTATGCTGAACAAAGTTCCTGATGAATGGACACTCCCCTATTGTCTTTCAGGGCATGGGAGCTGGTGTAAAGGTATGCTCCCTCTCCCCGGCCAATCAGTGGAAAATGGTGGTGAACCTAGATGTGTGGGCTGTGAACTGCAGCTTGATAGAACTGCCCATCAGAAAGGAATAAAGCTCAGTATAGACTTTCAGCATAGTTTATTTGCTACTTCTGTTAGCTGACAATACTATAAAATATGTTGCTCTATTAGATGACTGCTGTCTTTTTAAGACAGAACTATTGGGAACAAATTGCTAATGAAAGAATTCTGCATTTACAATAACACTAGTATGTAGCACAATATGGCCTAGGAGCTGATGTGCCATAAAATTCAATATGCCAGCCTACCTGGTACCCTTCCTGCAGGGCTGAGGTGGGTGACAACTGAGGAGACAACCTTTCTGGTGGTGGTGTGTGGTGATGACCCATTTATGGAATACTTGTCTCAGAGAGACTTGTCACAGGTTAAGACCTCTTTATTTGCCCAAAGCTTCTTAATAAAACATGATTCACTTCTAAGACAGTTGTACTTATGGTGCTATTTGCTGGGTTTTCTGTTGTTGTTGCTGATTCTGCTTCTATACATTTATTCCTTCTTTCTGCTGCTCTGGCATTTCATTTTTATTGTTTAAATTATTCTAAAGTTAATATTGTGAGCTGCTTTGGAAACTTGTTCAAATTTAAAAGTAGGATACAAGTAAGTTCTCTAAATAAAACTGGCCATATGTTTGTTTTTCAACCTTCACTGGATAATTTCGATGATCTTCAATTTCTGATACTCAAAATAACCTGATATATAGTGGTGCTTCTAATTCGTTTGTATTACCTTGCTTTGTAATTACCTTGCTTTGTAATTCTGTGCTGCACAACAGCCATACATTAGTTTTATTTGTTTTTCTTTAAATGGAGGGCAGATTTGAGAAAAAAGGAAGTTTGGGGAAAGTTTGGTGCATTTTCTTAGGGACCAAACACTTTATTGCGAGATTTGCAGTGAAAGGGATATTGAACTAAATCTGTTTTCTGTATTCTAGATGCAGCTGTGATCCTCGGCTGTGTCTCTCATTGAAGGGACCTGATGTTTTACGTTATTGGTAAGCAAATAAAGTATTTTTACAAAATCCAGAAGAAGCCTGTAACTTCTTTTAATTCATTCATGTGGACTTCATTGTCTGTTTTGCTAATACTGTGTTTGTTAACTTACATGCCATTTTCTCCTAGCGTTATCATTGGTCCCGAATCTGCTTCAGTTTCTCTACTTGGCTTTTGTTGTGGTGACAGCAGTCTTTGAGGCAGACATTTTAGTGCCTGAGGTAGAACATTAAAATGATACTTCCATGCCATGGGGGTAAAATATAATAAACTATGTGTAATTTACAATTTGTTGCCTCAGAATCAACTGTTGACGGTAGAGCTAGCCCTTCTGAGATCTCCAGGGTTAAATGTTGTAAACTCTCAACTAGAGCCTCCATGGTGATTGATTTTCAGTGCCTTCTTGGATTAATAACTACAGTGTATTTCCCCCTCTTTCTATAGGTGGGATCACAGTATCTGTGGTAGCTTTCTTTTTCACCATTAAGTTCCTCTTTGAACTTGCTGCACGTGTAGTCAGCTTCCTCCAGCATGAGGACCGGGAGCGCAGAGGAGAGCGGACAATTTATGACTACGTGCGAGGCAACTACTTGGACCCCCGCTCTTGCAAAGTCTTCTGGGACTGGAAGGACCCCTATGAGGTGGGCCACAGCATGGCCTTCCGAGTACATGTAAGTGAATATTTTCTATTTCCATGAAAACCCGAGGAGTGGATCTAGGTTTTATTTCAAGACAAACCTCTTTAGAGATGATGGGACTGTTCCTTGGAGGTTTTGTGCCAGTTTTGTTACTTCGGCTGAACAGCTTAATGCTGGTGGTTATCAACAGCACAGACTAGGCAGTATATTGAGGCTATCTCCTACGTTTTTGCTTTTGCAGTGAGTTTGGGTGAGCTTCTGACTGCAAAGTTTAGGCAGGTCAAACCTAGTATCGCTCTTCTGGCTTTGTTTTTGTTGAATTTGTTTGTATGCATATTTAAAATTTGGTGGGCACATATCTTGAAGCATGATTGGGCATGATGATTTTTTTTTTGCAAATTGTGCCAGCATTTATATCAGGGATGTTGTAAGTGGAGAGGGAATAAGCTATCAGTGATTACTAGTCATGTTGGCTGGTATAATACCTCTAGGATCAAAGGCAGCAAATCTGAATACCAGTTGCTGGGAACAACAAGAGAAGGCTAGTGTGCTCATGTTCCACAGGTATCTGGTTAGCCACTCTGGGAAACAGGATGCCAGTTTAGTTAAGCCTCGGGTCTATTCCAGAAGGGCTCTTCTTATGTTCTTCAATAATTACAGTACCGTTCATCACCTAATATTGGGCACTAATTGTGATATAGCATATTAAGATGCTGTCATTTATTTTTTAAATCCCCATGCAGTTATTCTATAAGAATGGCCAGCCCTTCCCTGCTCTTCGTCCTGTGGGCCTGCGAGTTCACATCTGCCATGTGGAGCTAGCAATGGATATTCCTGTGACCCAGGAAGTACTTCAGGAGCCCAGTTCCAATGTGGTGAAGGTGGCATTTACTGTGCGGAAGGCTGGGCGCTATGAAATCAGCATAAAACTTGGAGGCTTGAATGTGGCATATAGCCCATACTACAAAGTCTTTCAGCCAGGTAAGGCCTTTTGGGGCCAATAACAAACCAAGGCATAGAAAGGAGAGCATGTCTTGTAATACGCCCCTTGTAATATTACATGCGAGTCTAAGCTGGGTGTTGTTTCTTATTTCAGGAATGGTGGTTCCTTCGAAAACCAAAATTGTTTGCCATTTCTCCACTTTGGTGCTGACATGTGGGCAGCCTCACACTCTGCAGATAGTTCCCAGAGATGAGTATAATAATCCTACCAGTAACTTGGTATCACTGATAGATGAGCACAACTACAGCCTCTCAATCCATGAGGTGAGTCCATCTCTGCTCTATCTTCTCTAAGACTGGAATACACTGATATAGCCTAACTTATATTTATTTTGTCTAGCTTGGTCCCCAAGAAGAAGAACCTTCTGATGTTTTGTTTGAAAAGTCTGTGGTGTCTAATCGACAGACTTACCAAGTTTTCCTGAGACTCACCCTACTCCGTAGGGGATGTTTCCGTGCCTGCATCTCCTACCAAAGCCAGCCTATTAGCAATGGAGAGTTCGATATAATTGTTTTAAATGGTAAGTTTAGAAAAATACACTATTTTTACTTCCACTCTTTCCCACGATGCTGTTACCAGCCATTGAAAGTTAATATGTATTTCATTTATTGCGTTTGTATCTTGCCTGTCATCCAGCAGTATCAGTCTGACATTTTAGCCTCATAACAAGTGAGGTTTGTATCTTGCAGAGAGTGAAAAGAGTATCGTGGAGCGAAATGTTTCTACCTCAGGGGTCAGTATCTATTTTGAGGCCTACCTTTACAATGCTAGTAGCTATGCCAATACCCAGTGGCAACTTCCACCCCTGCATTGGGGTTCCTCTCAGCGCCGACCTTCCACTGCTACTGAAGATGAGGATGAAGACTCTCCTTCTGACAGCCAGACCCCTGAGAAAGTGAAGAAGCCAAAAAAAGTGTATTGCTATGTTTCACCCAAGGTAAGACTAGCTCGTCTATTCCCTAGTTGCACATGATTTATTGCTATTATGTGTGGCTGTGTTATCAATTGGCTTCCAGGAACCATTTCCCTATGGTCGTTGGCCATTATTACTGTTGTGAGGGACTGTGTATTGTGCTATGAAACAGCTGGTGTACTTTTCCAAGCATATATTGGAGACAAAATTGTTCAGGACTTCTTGGATTATTGCTCTGCTAACCAGAGAACTGACCTGTGGCTACGTTTTATGGTGGCTGCTGGGTTGTCAGCAAAAATGGAGTTGACCATTGTTCAAGTTCTTTCAGATTGGTTCATTTTTTAAAAATATGTGACTCTCCATTGTTTTTGTTCTTTTACTTCAAAGCAATTCTCCGTAAAGGAGTTCTACTTGAAGATCATTCCTTGGCGCCTCTTTACCTTCAGAGTATGTCCTGGCACCAAGGTATGTTGGTAAAATTCCCCAGTGAATAATTGGATTTGTTTTGTGAAAGGTATATTCCGTTTGTCAGCCTAATCACATAAGATTGAAAACTTTCACTGTTAGGTTTTTAGATTTGCTTGGGAGCCTGCTGTGGTCTTCTATATTGCATCCTGCAATATAGCTTTCAGGTTCTTTTTTTCTTGTAATTTTCCTCCTCCCCTAATGAAGCATGTACTGAGGCTCATTCTACAAGAATTGCAGTTTATAAAACCTTCATCTCAGCTGTAGGCTTGCCAGCAGCTTTGCTATTAACTGGTTCTGAGCAGATAGAGGGGCAAGGAAATGTGCCCAGAGGGTAACCTTGCCACATCTGATCAATGTGCTGTGCTTTCTGGTAAATGATTCCCCGCCCTTTCCTGCATTTCTTTGCTGCTAGTTTTCTTACCACGGGCCTGACCCTGTGCACAAACTGCTGACGTTAGTGGTGGATGATGGGATCCAGCCTCCTGTAGAGCTGAGCTGCAAGGAGAGGAACATCTTGGCGGCAACTTTCATTCGCTCGCTGCATAAAAATATAGGTAAAAAGAGTCTGGGGCATAAAATTCTGTTGCATGGTAACTAATGCATCACAGCTTGCATAACACATTACTAAAGAGGACAGCTGCCATTCTATGGTGTAGACTGCAAGCATTTTCATAATGGATTGCATCCTTTTTATGTTGTGGTGTGCTGCTTAGCTCAATGTTTGTTTATAAATGTTGTGTAGTTCAGTTTGATTTAGGATATTGTAATTATTATAGAGCAATCACACATGTTTCCCCTGTTCTTGATAAATTTCAGTCTGTTGCTCTCTTCCTGATATCTCTTTAGAGGAGTTCACATAACTATCTATGTATGTTGAGGTTATGCATTCTCCCCCTCCTAGTGCTTCTAAACAAATATATTTATTTAACCTCTCCAGCTTGGTCTCAGAATAGGGAGGTTTAAACCCTGAGCCCATGTGTATGTGATAGAGCCAGCGTGTGTGCACAAATACAAATATGAGGAAATACTAGAGACAAGGAAATGTTAATGAATGCATTGTTTATGTTCTGTCTCCACAAAATAGTTCTTACAATTTTTAAAAACTATGATATGTATCCCTTTGTTTCCTCAAATCCTTTGTACTGAATTTTTTTTACTCCTTTTGGGATGATAATCTGTCATATTTTATGACATTTCTGAAACAGATATAAGGTGTTTTGTAAGGTGTTTTGAAGGAAACAGATATGACAATGGGCTTGTTGGTTTCAGGAGGCTCAGAGACCTTTCAGGACAAAGTAAACTTCTTCCAGAGGGAGCTGCGCCAGGTGCACATGAAGAGGCCCCATTCAAAAGTTACTCTAAAAGTCAGCCGCCACAACCTTCTGGAATCGGTGAGTGTGTCTGTGATACAGAAAGCTTGGAGTGTAGCATAGTTTTAGAGAAGTTCTGTAGATCATTTCCTTCCTGTTCCATGTTCTTTCACCTTGAGCTACAGAATGGACCAGAATGAATTCAGGGTGATAGTTTATTCACACATATTCTGATTTTACACCTTCCTCTAAAATATTTAATTGCCTATGACCAGAGAAGTCTGCATTAAACCAACTATTAGTCATTTTTAATGTGGCAAAGCCTCAATGAGAAGCGAGGCAGCCCAGGGCAAGAAGCACAGAAACCATCAGCTCCTGACAGAACCATCAACAGCCAGAGAGATGCTTGGGCAGCTGTTCCCCCACCTCTGCTGGAATTGCTAAAGACCCGTATACCGTGAGGGAACCCAGGCCAGGGAGCATGCATACCACCAACTCCCAGTTTGCTGAATGATACTTGTCTTCCTGCATTTTATATACTGTATTAGTTTTATTGTTTTAAAATTGTAAGCCAGCTTGGGTGCCTTGGCAGAAAGGTGGTACATAAATTCAAGGAACACATAAATAATAAGTTTGGGGAAGGGGTAGGAGGACGTGAATCCTAGTCTCCTTGTTATGCAAGCTCTTACAACATAATTAGTTTCAGTGCAGCAGACAGATAAAATCAAGGGTGGGGGAAACTAAAACATTTTAAGTGGAAGATGAAGATTATCGTGAGTGTGAACCAGAGGATGTGCTGTCACTGGTAAGCAGCAAATGGCTTTAAATCATTTGACTGTCTTACTATATCAGAGCCAAGAGTTGCCATAGGGTGTTTTTTTAGTTTTCTGGTTTTGCTGTAGCTATAAATGGAACAGAGATTCTATGGCTTGACGTTTCTAGTCGTTTTAAATATTTTGTTCAAAGCAAGCTTAGTCTTGAGGGAGCAGTGCATTAAAGTGATAGTATGTGCCATGAGGGCAAGTCATGAAACACTTTTATTTGTGAGCACTTAGGAAATGAGAACGAGAGCTCTTCAAAGATTTATAATTGAAAAAAACCAGCCCTTTCAGTCCTTATAGCTCAGTAGTGTGGATCCTTTTCATGTCAAGAGTCACATTACCTCAGTGGGGAGTATTATTTATAACTCTTAAATTGTGCTTTATAGATCCAATAATCTCTTAGATCACAGCAGGTGGGGTCAACACCCAAAGTGGGCAAAACCTTCCTTTTCTTTGTGTCATTCCCCCCATTCAGTTTTTCTCCCACCCTCCTCTTCCTCTTCTCCTTATTTCTCCTCTTTTCCTCAAACAACCTCTTGCACTGTCCTTGCACAAAATACAACATATGAAAGGCAATCAGGATTAGTTAACATGGAAATGCTGCAGTCTGTTGTGGGATGAACAAACTGCTCTGTTCTTCCGCTAGCAACCCTCTGGTCATGGAAAGAAGCTTTTCTCTCTCCCTCCCCAGTATAAAAATGTAACAGACTAAAAGTTTGCAAATGGAAAGGAACATGGATTGGTGCCTGAAACTAGTGGTTTCCTATAGCTCCCATAGGTCATTGTCTGGGAGAGGTTGTAGATCTCTTTCTCAAGCTCTGGGAGGAGGACCTTTCATTGCCTACAGACAGCCACCCAATCTTAAACAATCTTAAACAACTCCTCACCCACCATAATACAACAACCAGACTTAACATGGACACTGGTACCAAAGCCTGTAATAAACCCAGATGCCAACTTTGCTGCCACATACTTCTGGCCAACACCATTGCTGGCCCCAACAAATTCAAACATACCATCTCAGGACTATTTAATTGCCCCTCTTCTAACATTGTGTATGCCATCAAATGCCAACAGTGCCCTTCAGTTCTCTATATTGGATAAACAGGCCAAACCCTATGCCAAAGGATAAATGGACATAAATCTGACATCAGGAATCACAAGAGAAACCAGTAGGAGAACACTTCAATCTGTCAGGACAGTCTATACATTTTCTCCAAGTAGCTGTCTTATTACAAAAGAACTTCAGAAATAGACTGGAAAGCGAAGTTAAAACCATGGAGAGACCTGGTCTGAATAGAGACATTGGATTCTTATCTCATTATACATGGTAAAGCTATTTTTAGCCATCTCACCTCTTCCTTTTTCCTGTAAAACCAATTGCAGTCGTTAACAGTCGTCATCAGGTTTACCACACCTATCAGCCAACCACCCATTCCCACCACCCTTCTGAGTAATACCCCTCCCCACCCTCTCACTATAGATAAGGGTCTGGTGACTTCTGTTTCAGTGTATCTGAAGAAGTGTGCATGCACATGAAAGCTCATACCAATAACAAACTTACCGTATTTTTTGCTCTATAACACGCACCTGACCATAACACGCACATAGTTTTTAGAGGAGGAAAACAAGAAAAAAAAATCTGAATGAAAAGGTGGATGTATCATTTTTGTGCTTCATGCTGTGGCCACAGACATGTGATTTGACGGTGAGTTTGGGGTAGCCCAATGGAAAAATCCTGAGGATCCATGTGGATCCGTGCTTTGTCACCACGTTTTTGCACCACTGTGGCCCCAGGCAACAGTGGGTGCGTGATTTTTGCATTGGGTCACCCCAAATTCACCATCAGATCACATTACATGTCCATGGCTACAGCCTGTACCAAAAAAAATCACGCACCCGCTGCTTTCCAGGAGGGCAGGGAATTCCCTGCTCTTTGTTGAGTTTGAGCAAACACAGAAACAGAAGCGGGTGGGCAGTAAGACCCTGAGGCAGAATGCAGAAGAGAACTGTAGAAGAGAAGCTCTGGAGGGGGATGAGTATTAAATACTACTACAATTCTCCACTGAAGAGCAGTATCTACAGATGAGAGAGGCAGTAGACATAAGTATTGGAGAATTGCCTGTTCCTGAAAATGAGATCTCATGTTAGCCTCTTGGTTCCAAACATCAGTTTATACTGCGTTTTCCTTATGTTCCTAGTCACTGAGGGCAACAAGGAATTTTTCTGTTTCTGACTGGAGCAAAAACTTTGAAGTGATTTTCCAGGATGAAGAAGGTGAGTTAACCTGTAATTGCATTATTGCTGCCAGAAAAAGAGTGTTTGGGTTTCTACTACTAGCAACCAATTTTTTCTGAAGTTTCCATAATATCTCACAAGCATCTATAGATTTATTCTCCAATCACCTTCATACTGGTTATATAGTAAAGCTAAGTGAAAATGCTATTGCACTTAAGTTCTGCTTGCAGGCTGCCCATGGCCACTGTAAGAACAGGAAACTCAGCTAGATGGGTCTTTGGCCTGGTCTGGTTTTGTGAATCCCAATCCAGTTAATTTACATTACATCCTTTTATTATCTTGTCTGAATATAAGGTGCCTCGTGTGCTAGAAGGAACTAACGGGAGGAAAAAGTATATGGGTGTTACATTTATCCCACTTTGGGTAGAGAACCATGTTGCATATAAATAGTATACAGTAGTATGGTACTCGCTCAAAAGTGAAGAGTTTTTTCTTGATAGGTGTGTTTTAGAAGGCATAGGATTACCTCAAGATCTAACTGGTCTCTGATTTCTTCTGTCTTGTAGCCCTTGACTGGGGAGGTCCTCGCAGAGAGTGGTTTGAATTGATCTGTAAAGCTTTATTTGACACTACCAATCAACTTTTTACCCGCTTCAGTGACAACAACCAAGCTCTGGTTGGTATTTTCCCGTCATTCATTGGTGGAAACAGGAAACATTGCAGCTGTTCATGTTTTCTGTAGAGAATTCACATTCTTTTTCAGACTTTTTCTAGTTTCTCCTGTAAGCAGAAAGAGAATTGGTTTGCCTCTTTCATGGGGGTACTAAAAGGCAAACTTAAACAGGAAGATGAATTGTCATGAGTAGTACAGATAAATTCTATGGCAGGTATGAGAAGTGCAATCTGTATTTTGATTTCCTAAGTCATATTTTCTAAAATATAGAAAGAAACACTGTTTCTTTGCAAACTATATATGGCATACTCATGTCTGTTTCAGTGCTGTTGAGAATACACTCAGAAAAACAATATTTAAAGGATATGAAGATCTTTGATCACAGGGTACAGCAAGAAGAGTACATGGGGCTTTTTCAGTCGTTAAATCTAATTCTAAATTAGAGCTAATTCTAAGCTGTAGTAACTGTGAGCTGCCTTGTTTGTAGGTACATCCCAACCCCAACCGGTCACCTTTTCTGCGGCTGAAAGTGTATGAATTTGCAGGGCGCTTGGTTGGAAAGTGCCTCTATGAGTCATCTTTGGGAGGGGCTTACAAGCAGCTGGTGAGAGCTCGTTTCACCCGGTCTTTTTTGGCTCAAATCATAGGATTGCGGATGCATTATAAGGTAAAATTGCCTGTGGGTTTTGTTCTGCTTTCGAGTATAAAGCAGAGACTGAGCACGATTCCACAGCACAAACTAAATTTGTTTTCTTTCCTTCTCCTTCTCTATCTCCTTTTTCCTCTTAGTATTTTGAGACAGATGACCCAGAGTTCTATAAATCTAAAGTTTGCTTCATCCTGAATAATGATGTCAGTGAGATGGAGCTAGTCTTTGCTGAGGAAAAATACAGCAGATCAGGACAACTTGAGAAGGTAAGAGCCATTGGTTAGGATGGTGCAATTTGAAATCCTTTTATCCGCAATGGGGAAAGGAGCAATGTCTCAATAGGAGGGGAAAGATGTGAAGGGTTCATCATTGTGTGGATTTATAGAGTAGATGGGACTCCACTCAAAAATTCTCTCATGCCTTGTTTTCAGGAGGTTGAGCTGGTAACAGGTGGTGCTCAAATGCCAGTTACAAATGAGAATAAAATTTTCTACCTGAATCTGCTTGCACAGTACAGACTGGCGAACCAGGTTAGAGAGGAAGTGGAACACTTCTTGAAAGGTAATGTGAATGGTCTGCACTTTTTTTAAATTAATGTTGTTCAAATTTGTGCTTTGTTGATGCCCTTGCCTGGCTGGCATGATTTTTATCTATTCTGCTCTCATCTTCTAGGTCTCAATGAACTGGTCCCTGAAAACCTCCTTGCTATTTTTGATGAAAATGAACTTGAGGTAAACTAAGATATTTGCTGTCTTTGATCCTGTTGCACCTTCCTCAGATGAATGTGAGTTAGCTGGGGGTAAGGAAGAGTGGGCAACCCCCATTCACAAGCATTCCTTGTACGGATATAGTAACAGAAATAATTTTAGCCATACCAATTTTTATGAGGCTTTCCATATAAACTAGATAAATTTTTACCCAGCACAAAATATATGTTCACTCAAAACTCTTAGTTTCTACTGGTTTGCTAGGCAATTTCAAGTGCCTTTCCAATCCAGTTGAATCTCTGTCCTTCCCTTCCTCTGCCTTGTAATAATAAAGAAACAATTCCCTGATTCTAAGACCCCAACACTAAAAAGTCTCCTATTCAACCCTGCAGCTTAAACAACACTCTGGTGCTCTAGTTCAGATTGATTACTTCTCACCCTGTACCTTACCTACTATTCCCTACAGTATATGCCACATCCGAGATATAATGTCATTAGACTTCTTTTTCCCCAGAAGTTTGCATACAGTGCTGTAATAGTTAACAAGGGTAATTTGGACACATGTTTGAGTTACCAAGTCCCCAATGCTGCATTAGAGCAGAAAGTTTTAAAACCTAGAAGGAGTGATAGCTCTAGCTTTTAATCCTGAGCATCAAAAATACAAAGCTGACTGTGTTAATTGAATGGTACCTAGTTTAAAGGAAAAAAGACAACTGTACTCTGACTGAAACTTTATTTTCTTCCAGTTGCTGATGTGTGGTACTGGAGACATCAGTGTCTGTGATTTCAAAGCACATGCTGTAGTAGTGGGAGGTTCTTGGCATTTCCGAGAGAAGGTAGGAAAGATTAATTTCCTGCTCTACCAGACTGGATTGGTTGTACTTTGTGTAGGTCATGACTCAGACAGTGATATGTATGTCTTCATGAGGAAATACTACTTCGTTTTCCTTTGGCTGGCTTTTAGCACCTCATGAAAGCTCATTATACGTGCATCTCAGTTAAGGGCAATGCTTTCTTTAGGCCAGACCTTTAAGTTACTTAGCAACAGCAAACATTTGTGCACTCCTGTAATTTTATTACAAGGTCCCAAAGAAACATCAAAAGTAGCACTGGAGCTTAAAGTGAAGTATCGCTTTGGGAGGTGTGATTATGGTAAAGGTAAAGGTACCCCTGCCCGTACGGGCCAGTCGTGTCCGACTGGGGTTGCGTGATCATCTCGCTTAAGAGGCCAGGAGCCAGCGCTGTCCGCAGACACTTCCGGGTCACGTGGCCAGCGTGACGAAGCTGCTCTGGCGAGCCAGCACCAGCGGCGCACACGGAAACGGCGTTTACCTTCCCGCTATAAAGCGGTACCTATTTATCTACTTGCACCCGGGGGTGCTTTCGAACTGCTAGGTTGGCAGGCGCTGGGACCGAGCAACGGGAGCGCACCCCGCCGCGGGGATTCGAACCGCCGACCATGTGATCGGCAAGTCCTAGGCGCTGAGGTTTTACCCACAGCGCCACCCGCGTGATTATGGTAAAGGTAAAGGTACCCCTGCCCATACAGGCCAGTCTTGACAGACTCTAGGGTTGTGCGCCCATCTCACTCAAGAGGCCGGGAGCCAGCGCTGTCCAGAGACACTTCCGGGTCATGTGGCCAGCGTGACGAAGCTGCTCTGGCGAACCAGAGCCACACACAAAAATGCCGTTTACCTTCCCGCTAGTAAGCGGTCCCTATTTATCTACTTGCACCCGGGGGTGCTTTCGAACTGCTAGGTTGGCAGGCGCTGGGACCGAGCAACAGGAGCGCACCCCGCCGCGGGGATTCGAACCGCCGACCTTTTGATCGGCAAGTCCTAGGCGCTGAGGCTTTTACCCACAGCGCCACCCGCGTCCCCTAGCGCCACCCGCGTCCCTGTGATTATGGTAGCAGACATTAATTCATTTTCTGGCCTGTACTCATAACTGGGTGGTTTGCAAGAAATTTAGTAGCTCCCCCCCTCCACTGTTCTTGCTTCTCATACCTCTTGCTGTGTCTTCCAGGTTATGCGGTGGTTTTGGACAGTGGTCTCCAGTTTCACACAAGAGGAACTGGCCAGGCTGTTGCAGTTCACCACTGGTTCTTCTCAGCTGCCTCCTGGAGGCTTTGCTGCACTTTGCCCATCTTTCCAGATCATTGCAGCTCCGACGCACAGTACACTGCCAACAGCCCATACTTGGTGAGTACCTGTCACTGAGTCTTTCTGTCATCTGCAGCAAGCTGATCATGAGCAGCCTTCCACTGATCTTGCCCATGTGTTTTTTGAGATAATTTTTAATGCTCAGGGGGGTTACCCTTGCCTATGAAATGCTGAAAGCATTATGTGTCCATGTCCCATGCTATGTACTAGTTTTGTTCTTTCTTTCAGTTTTAACCAGCTGTGCCTCCCCACTTACGATTCCTATGAAGAGGTGCACAAGATGCTGCAGCTGGCCATCAGCGAGGGCTGTGAGGGTTTTGGCATGCTCTGACTCCCACAGAAGGAGTCCATCTCACTTCCTTAATTCTTCAGGGCATTGCCCAGCCCCACTTCACTACTCCAGTCTCATGCCCAACCTAAGGGCAATGGAGAACGGAGCAGAGGCACCACGCAAACAGAAATGTCAATCTGCAATGTCACATGGAGGCCTCCCCATGTCTGAAGTACATTATTGGGAGCACATATTGCCCCTTCCCCTTTCCAGTATGGTACATGAAATGGAGTGGAGTTCTTCTCTCGAGGTGACATGGTACTTGCATTTCACAGGACGTTACTTGTCTGGTTTTCTGAAGGAAGAAAGCTCATAAGCAAGAGTTCCAATTTGTTACAGGAGGAGATTTGTAACTTACAATATTCCAGTTGCTTTGGGGATGAATGGACCACTATGGAGCTCTAAATCCCCAGATTATGGGAAGCCTTAATACTTTTCCATGCCTTTGCCCAAGTTTTCACACAAGTTAATCCCCTTTCCACTTGGATGTTACTGGAAGGCATAAAATCACCCCCACCTTGCTTTTTCATTTTCTTAGCCACTTTCCCCTGGATGCTGTCAGCACTTATTCTTGCAAAAGAGGGAAGGCAGCATTTATGTCACTGGATTACTAGTGCTGATATTGACAGTGACCTCGTTCTACCTCTATCAAGAGCTGGCAACAGGATATTATTTCTGCAGTGGCAGCAGCTTCTGTTGCCTTTGCCACGGAACTGGAAGAAACTTGTTTCTCCTCCCATCCCTATTTCCGACCATGGTCATGAACTTTGGCAGGAGCTCGTTTTCCCTACCATCCAACTAATTTCCCTTCCTCATAGGATAGATAGATGAATGTATCTACCTGAGGTCTGATGCATATGCTAGCACTGACCTTTTGGGGTACTTAGAATGCGGTGGTGGTAGGCCAAGAGGCAGCTATGATTGTATGCATCAAACGTACCTTTGTATGCAGGTAGAGTGAGGTGATCAGTATTGGATTGGGCCCAGTAGCTCATTCTCTCTCCTATTCTACACAGACAGGCGTCTACCTCTCCCACATGACAGCCAGAGTATTCTCTAGCATGCTTCGGGCAAAGAATTGTTAAATAAGGTATTGCTACCTGTGTCCTTCCCCCCGCCCCTGATAACCTGTTTTTTGTGTTCTGAGCATTCCATGACATTCGAAGTGGGGTGTGGTTAAACTGCGGGTGCTTATCCAGGCAGTAATGAAGTGGGTCTGCAAGGCAACACATTGCACTACCCACACTTCAGACTACACGAGGAAGCCAAGATGAGCTTTCATGTACAACTGACCTCTTAATTCTGAACACGTCCTTTCCACTGCTCCTATTTCCTTGGCAATGAAGGAGTGGGAATTCAGGGATCTCAGCTGGCAGTCTAGCCATTTTTTTGTCAGCAAAGCCAAAATCTGATTGGATTGTGAACTGAATATTTTGTTGGCACCGGAAGTACATTTCTCCTGGTCAGGAGAGAGATGTTGGTGGCTGTTACTAAATGGGAAGAGCCTACAATATGACTGCTTGGATTGAGGGAGTCCCATCCCCCCCCCAAGACTAGACTCTTAATTGGATGTCTCATAAGAACAAACTTAGGAAAAATACAATTTATAGTTGTGCCAGCATTTTTAGTTCAATCATTCTGCCATAGTTTGGGGCTATAGCATTGTTCAGATGACACATTTTGCTATTATTATTTTTAGATAGCTGTACTCCCCCTGCCCAACATAAACAGAATCATTTGCAGATCAGAGGGGATAAGACAATTTGCAAACTTGCTTAAGTAGAAGTTCAAGCCATTGTTTTGCCAAAAATGTTAGAACTCTGAGTATTGGGACAACTCAGGAATCCCTTCCTTTTGGGGCATTTTTAGAGACCACCACTGTATTTTCCTTCATGGCAGGCATATTTCCCCTCCTTTAAGCAGTTGCTCTTTTTAAAAGCATGTACATGCCATCTTATTGCACTAAGGGCGGCTTCTGTAATCAGTGCAGTTAGGGCTCCTGAATGCCTTTTGACGCTACCCACTCCTCTCCCCAGGGACCAAAAGGAGGTTATGCTGTGCAGCTCAGCCAGTTGATGGTTGTAGGGTGCTGCTTGGTGCTGTTCCAGTCCTTTGTCTTGTTCCCTGGTCTACTGGAGGCTTTTCCAGCCATGGCTCGAGGTTGGTTCTGCTACATCTTCCTCAGGAATCCCCTCCTTTCTTCTTTAGAGCTCAGCTGTTTTTATACTGAGGACTGAGTGGCTGGATATTCAGCAGACATCCTCTGCTTGAAACCACTCACCTAATAAAATGTATTTGGCACTTCTTGCCTCTTTGCAGATGCGAAGGATTTTCTTTTTACACAAGCACAGTCAGAGCAGTGGTGGATGCTGCTAGTTCTTCGCTTAATAATGCACTTGTGTGTTTTCTCCTACTCTTGCCCCCATCATCAGCAGGTCCATTCTTCCCAACGCTTTATAATTTCAATTCACAGGCTCTGATTTTCCTAAATCTTACTTGTTCTTTCCTAACCTTGTGTGTTGCCCTGATTCCCGTGCGAAGACATGGTACGGGCTGTGCTCTAGCCATCTATACTGTGTGTATGCGTGTCTTCTGAGGAGGTTTGTTCCTTTTCATTGGCCCTAATTTGTTCCATCTAATGTTAAGTGCATTGGTTTCTAGGATAGCGGTTATGCTCATGGTACAGTCTCAAGTAGATCTCTTTCACCTGGAGCTGCTGTGGATACCAGAGGACTTGGCCTGCATCTGAGAACTTCTCTTGCATGTTTTAGAAACCAAGACCTATTACTTTAGTTTGGCCAAGGCCTGTTTCCAGATAGCCAGCTCCAAAAGGAATTAAGCAAGATTATGTAATCCTCTAATAGATTATTCTGTAAATAGTTTGTACAATAAATAAAATATTTAAAATTTGGTGTGCTTGTCATATATAATGAAAATTGCTCTTGTATTGTTTTCCACACAAGGCTTCTCTGAATAGTTTCCTTCCCATTTCTTAAGACAATTTTATTACTGACATTTTGGCACCAACTCTGTTGTAGTGCAAACTATGGCTTCAAATGACAAAGTTTCAAAATGAATGTAAGTAACAGTGGTGCTTGCATGTTTAAACCCCACTCCCAAAATAATTTTGCTGAGGCACTTGCCAGAACTTGGGTAGGATTGAAGTGAAAAGCTGGCTTCACAAAATAAATTGGGATTATCCTAGCAATTGCCTGGACACAGCCATTTACATTCTATTATTGGACATGTATTTCAAACTAAAAAGGAGTGATTTTTGTGATCCTAACTCCACAGATCACTTTCCCTCTATGCCTTGGACAATGCTATTAACATAACATTAAAAAAAAAACCTTTAGATGCTTGTGTTTGATGAAATGACCACATATTATTAGAGTATAGAAGCACACTTTTCAAAACAACTCGTACATTCCAGTCAATGACTATTAAAATCCAATAACCCAAATGCACAAGAAATACATAATTGAGTAGCAAACAAACTTGAGCCAGACTGAACCTTTGAAAAAGCTTTCTCCAAACAGCAAACTTTTAATTAAATGGTAAAGGAGAAGAGAAATACATGAGGTTTTCTGATTGGGGATTTCCAAATAGATGAGGCATCTAGGGAGAAAGCCCTGGTCCCCACTAATTTCACCTCTGAGGGAGCGAATGTCTCCCAGTCTGAGAATGGGAAGAATATACGAGAAGGTACTCAGGTACACGACTCAAGTCATTTTGAGATTTATAGGTAATAAGGTCCTAAAAACTACGTGGGTAGATTAATGTGCTATACTTTACATCAGGGATGGAGAACCTGTAGGCCTCCAGATGTTGTATGCAGCTCCCACCTGCCAGCCAGCATTGCCTGTAGTGGATGATGGGAGTTGTAGTCCAGCAACATTGGGAGGGCCATAAGTAGTCCACTCCTATGTATCTATAGTATTTGTTTCTCTGCAGCCTTAATGTGGATTTTCAGGAAGAAAGGGGATTATAATTTTGTGAAATGGTGCTTCATCTTTCCTGAACGTCTGCAGAGAAGATTCAATGCCTATTTGTGGCTTTGGTTTTTATTCCGTAAGGCATTTGGTTTCCAGCAATCATCATTTCCTTTTGCACATAGTGATCAAGAAGTTGATTAGGGCAAAGCAGACTACAGTACCTGATTTCCCAGGATTTAAAGGAAACAAGCTCATTGCCGCTTCTTGGCCACTAGAGGGAAGCCTACACTTAAAACATAACTACTGCCAGTGTCTCCATACCCATCATGATCATACATCTGAAATGTACATCCTTAAAATGGCTTTACACAACAAAACTTATTTTTAAATTTCTATCCTGTCCTTTCTCACGAAGGAGCCCAGGATGTCAAAACTACAAAACAGCAGGATGATACTTAAAACACACACATCTTTAAACAGTTGAATAAGTTTCAAGGTGGGGAGGAACAGTATACTTCAGCCACCAATTCCCTGGGTGAACAGGGATGTTTTAAAATTTATCTTTAATTTTGTTAATGATGGACAGGTGTACCTCACCAGCATGGGCATTCCATAAATGGGGGACCATTACTTAAAAAAAAAAGTCACAGGTCAGCGCCAACTGGGCAGCACCCATAATGGAACCTTCCCTGCTGTTTGTAGGGTGCAAGATAATTGGGGGTAGGCTCTTCTTTAAGAACTTAAGTCTCAAGCTGTTATGGGCTTTGCATGCTTGTACTAACGCCTTCAATTGGGCCTGGCAGCTCACTATAAGAAGGTTGTTCTTGCATCCAGGGCAAATCAAGAAGAATGGGGGTGGATTTCTCCCTCTGGTTTCATTTCACATTTATAGATGATAATGGGGATTCTGATCTATCTCCTTTGTGAATCTGGAAGCAGGTGGTGGTTATTTTTGTTATAATCCAGATTGAAAGGCTGTGGCCATCCATGCTTTTCCAGGCTCTCAGTGTATAGCCTATTACTACTGCAACCCAGACTTCGGGTGGTTTTCATGCATTTTTGACACTTAACTGTTTTAAGTGATTTAAGCGTGGTTCTTGTAACGGATTCCAGGACTTGTCTTGTTCAGATGCAATGCAAAAACATGGTATAGCATCATAGGAACAAGCCTGGTTATGCATGGCCCCAAGAAGACCAGAAGTTTATGCTTCCATTTTTATCTAATCTGAGCTTACTGTTATGTCTGAATCTGGACAAGCTGTGGTCAGCCTTAACTGGTTTATTGAAGCAAGTCAACTTCAAAGTGTAGTGGAGCTGGCTTAATAAACTGTAGTTAAGTGTAATCAAAGTTAACAGTGATCAACTGGGCACTTTAACAATACAGAAAGCTAGCTGGTTTAAATTTGCCATGGCTGCAATGTTTATATGACTAGCAAAAAATATATATAAATCAACTTTGCAGTTCCATAGTAAATAGAAACTAGTAAGAATTCAGTTTTGAACAAGATAACAGGAGGCAATCAACTACAGGGCACTTCCAGACAATTGTCTTCTGTTGCTACTGAATCATTGTTCTTTCAGTGCTCAGAATTGCAGTTGACTTTCTACCCTAGTGCTGTGTGAACATGGTATGTTTTTTCCACACCAGTGGGCAAGACAGCTCTGTGGTTGGAGCCATTTGAAACTTGGAGTTTTAGAAAGAAACAAGATCATAGACTCATAGAATTGTACAGTTGGCAGGGGCCTCAAGGATCATCTACTACAGGGGTGGCCAGCTCCGAAGTGACTATGATCTACTCACAAAATTAAAGGTTGCTGAGCTTTCTTTTTTAAGGAGGAGGAAGGCCCTGTTTTTTGGGGGGTGCAGGACAAAAATGTTGATCATGATCTACCTGTTGGATGTGCCTGATCTACTGCTACAACCCCTGCAGTGCAGGAATATGCAGGTGGGATTGAACCCGTGACCTTGGCATGCTCTAATCAACTGAGCTAGAAGAAGGGAAATATTCATCAATTTACTCAGGACCAGGCCTGATTTTATTCAGCTTTATTAAGGCTGCATTCAGATCTAGGGCTTATTTCATTTGTTTTATTGGTTGTAATGCTAGTACTTCTGTCCTGATTATGAACATTCCTTTTATACGGCAGTACCTGTTGCAATAAAAAACCCTGTGGCTTTTTGATAGATGCACTAGCGTGTCATGCTAATTTTTTAACAGCTGGGATACGGGCCAAATTTCATCAAGTGTGTGGCAGTGGTGTGATCATGAAAACCACAGGAAAATTACAACACCAAACTTCTGTGACTTTCCAAGATAATGTAGCTGCAAATGGTTTTTCCCCCTAGAAAAAATTAACATGGAAACGAGTACTAAATGTTTGTTAGATTCCACTAAATTTCCAGAAGTGACTTTTACATTGTGTGAAAGATCACATAAACCTGAAAACCAGAATAAAATTCTGTCTTGTGCAGAATCTTGTTTTTCTGGGCCAAAGTGCTTCCCTTCCACCAAAACAAAATGTGGTCAGTGTACGTAGAGCCTCTTCATACATGTCTTTATACATGCAGGTCTCATTTTATGAACACAATATGTTCCCTGGAATTTTTTCATTTGGCAAGCTCTTACATAATGAATTAATAATTTTTGTTTGCATAACAAGTTGACAATTTCCATTGATTCCTATGGGGGAATTTCTAATGCGTTCTCAACAATGGACTTCATGGTGTGTATAGCGAGGTTTGGGTACTAATTCCTTGTGTTCAGATAAATGAATATTCACATAGCAAGCATTCATAAAGCATGACCCGCGTATATATGCCCCTTATATTTTTAGGTTTTCATTTAAAAGAAAGAACTTGATTGTGAACAACAGTTAAACACGTACAATTGACTGGCTGTGAATCTGTTAGGAGTGGTGGTTCTCTATTGAATAGCTTTGGTGTATTCTGCATTTAGAAGAATACTGAGTTTCACTCTGTTTGACTTGCCCACTTTATCTTCCTCTGGTTCTTTTGGTCCTGTTTTAAATCCCTATGTGGGTCAAGCTAGAAGTTGCACTTAATGCCTGGATGCTTACATGCTTGCACAGTTGAGTGCATAAGTGTTCAGGCCCTGCTAATATCTCCCTGTGTTGCTTCCGTTTTTACTCTTTTTGGTTACCTCACTTTAAAGGCTGAAGCTGTTCCCTTTTCCTCTTCCACTGTATTAAGTTGACCTTCCTTCTGCAATTAGAGACATTAGAGCTTGCACTCACTGGCGAGAGCCAACTTTGGCATGGTTCAGCCTGAAAAAGGAAAAAAATGCTCGCAATTCTAAGGCTACTTGCCCTGTTCTGTTCTCTGATGATCCGAGCAGTGTGTGTTCATTCCTCCTCATTCTCCCTGGATAGCTCTCACCTTTCCAGTCAGTCAGGGTAATTTGCCCTGGCACCATTTTGGCACAAGCTGGACCTCAGCATCGCTAACAGCCAGGGTCAGCTGTCAGCCTCGGAGCCATAAGCCTAATTCAATATTACACATGTAGGTATTTTTTCCAAGTTCTCTCTGGGCTGCAGGCTTAAAGTCTCTGTTCTCAGCTGGGGTCCTTGATGCAGTCACTTCCCTTGCCGTTACACAACACCCCATTAGGAGGAATGGCACAAACAGGCTTGAAAGGCGCCCCTCCTCCTGCCCAGCAAAGCCACAGCCCCCAGGTTCACAGAATGGAATGGATTTTCAGTTAGGAAGAAAGCCGCTTTCTTAAACATTTCTGTTCCTTCTCCCATCTCAGTTTTGTCATCGTTTATCAGAAACACGCTGCGGCTCCTCGCCCTTGGGAAGCAACCTGGCTCTTCCTTACCTGCCTAGTCTGTACCAGTGCCTAACAGTGACGTAGGGCCTGCAGGAAACATGCCATGAAATCGGGGGTTTGTGTTGGAAGGTAAAACAAAAACAAAACCAGGACTCTGCTTGAATATTTGGGTCTCAAAATACAATTGCAATTTATTACCAGGGTCCATTGTGCTTTATTGGCCATGGCCATGTAAATGTACAGTTTCATCAGCGAAAAAAGAAAAAAAGCTTACATTTCTGTCAACAGCAAAAAAGAACACGGGGAGAGAGAAACAAGGCCAGCATTCATTACTAAGGTCATGCCCAGCAGCCCATGTAAAACTGGATTTTTCTCTTAGTCAATGTAGAGTCCAGTGGTTCAGCAGCAGTTGTGGACATTGTGCCCAATTAGCTGCGACCTGGGTAGCACATTCCTACCCGCATATTTTGTGGTCAGGATGATTCATTATGACGATTATACAGAGGAAACGGCTCTTGGGAGACTTCACTCAATATGATCCCCAGAACTGGCAATGGGTGTGCTGTAGCAAAGGCCATAAAGAGCCAGTTCCCATTTGGAAAATTCAAGTTTCAGACAAAACAAACAGTTTTAGGAGAGTCTGGAGAGGTCATGAATACTACAAAGTGCTGTCATATTTTGCTGGACTGTAGCATTGACAAGACTTGTATGTTTGTGTTGGCTGTCGCTTGGTTGAGCTTACAGCAAGCCTAAACATCCATGTGCTAGAATGTTACTGTACAATATTACTTCAGCTTCCAAAAATTAGGTGCACTCACCCCCCCCTTTACTCTTGCTTCTTCTCCCATGGCACCTCATCCATTAACTACCTATGCAACATCTGTACATGCATTTGGCTCTCTTTCACATTGGTGGTTTGCAGAGTAGACAAACTATGGGGTATGACAATCTCATTTCCAGAAACAGACAACCCACAAGCCTGTAGAGTAGAGAGGGGAGCTTTTGGTTCTCCAGCTATTACTAGACTACAGTTCCTATCACCCCTGATCATTAACCATGGGGCTGACAGGAGTTGGAGTCTAATAGCATGTGGAGAGCCATAAGTTCTTCAACCCTACTGTAAAGAATCCAGCTAGTTTTTAATATTTCCTGCCTTCAAGAATAGGGGACGCGGGTGGCACTGTGGTCTAAACCATTGAGCCTGGGGCTTGCCGATCGGAAGGTTGGCAGTTCGAATCCCCGCAACAGGGTGAGCTCCTGCTGCTCGGTCCCTGCTCTTGCCAACCTAGCAGTTTGAAAGCACTTCAAAATGCAAGTAGATAAATAGGTACCGCTCCGGTGGGAAGGTAAACGGCATTTCCATGCGCTGCTAAGCCAGAAGCGGCTTAGTCATGCTGACCACATGACCCAGAAGCTGTACGCCGGCTCCCTCGGCCAATAAAGCGAGATGAGCGCCGCAACCCCAGAGTCGGTCATGACTGGACCTGATGGTCAGGGGTCCCTTTACCTTTACCTTCAAGAATCTCTTTTAACACCTTTGTTGAACCTATGTGTGCTGCAGGAGACTGGAGTATGTTCTAGGGTGCTTCCCCCTCCCCCCCCATGTGGATCACTGGCCTCACCATTGCTGTGTATAAGCTGGGAATGTATCCAGAAACACACTCAACATCTTGCGGTAGCTTTGCACTGCTGGAAAATTGATAAGTATAGGAAATAAATGTTTCAGGAAGGCTTGTCTGCTTCTACTGATCTTGTTGAGGTTGATAAACTTTCAAGGAACTGCAGTGTTCAAAACAGATTTGAAACCACCAATTTAAGGCAGCAGTAGTAGCTAAAGTTGCAGAAAAGTGATATAAGGGGCCCACAGCCATTATCAAAGTTAATACTGATGCATACGTGCAAGTTCTTAAGTTCTCCCTTTCCATGATGCATCTATTAATCAAAGGTAGTTGTGGCAGTGGTTTCAATGATATTTTGATCTGGGTTAAGGGGGGGGGGCTTGTACTTTAAGAGTATGCATGTGGCTTAAACCCTGTGTGCTTCTAGTGTAAATGATTATTAGCAACAGAAATCTCACACCGCTGCTGCCCATGCTATTTTCTGACCTTCAAAAGTGATTTGCTGGGGGACCACTCCTCCTCTGCATACAAGCCCATTTGTTGGCATCTGTTTTGTCTCGGGAGACAATGGACAAGTGTGCCTTCAGGGGTAAAGTCAAACCATTGGAGAGTTACAGCTGTAGAGGCCACATGCAAACATATGTCATGGATTGCACAAGCTGTCATGGTCAGTAGTGTTCTGTGCTTCATCCAGTGCACAATTTCCCATGGCTTATGCACCCCGGTTCTCTGTCAATGGAACACAGCCCTACAGCTTGTTTTAAAGCATGTGGATTGTCCTTTTGTTGCATGGCTACTTCCCCCACCCCATGTGCAGGCTGAATACTGTGCAATTAAGGGCTTAACTACTATGTTACAACTTGTAAAATGTGGTCAGGCATGCATTGATTCCTCATGTAGTCTTAAATTGGGCTCCCCAGGTATCTATCTTATTTCCTTGTACTGCATGTAGCACAGACTGAGACCAAGGCCTTTTGGGGTGCTGGAGGCTAATCCCTGGACAACGGGAGGGAGAATAGAGGCAACTGATAATGATGTGGATATTTCTTATTACAGTGGTACCTCGGGTTACATCTGCTTCAGGTTACAGACTCCGCTAACCCAGAAATAGTACCTTGGGTTAAGAACTTTGCTTCAGGATGAGAACAGAAATCGTGCTCTGGTGGCGCGGCGGCAGCTATAGGCCCCATTAGCTAAAGTGGTGCTTCAGGTTAAGAACAGTTTCAGGTTAAGAATGGACCTCCAGAATGAATTAAGTACTTAACTCGAGGTACCACTGTAGTATTATTTTAAAGTCAAGTGATCTTCCCATGTACAGGGAAGCAGGTTTGGAAAAGTTCACTGGATTTAACAGGGATGGTACCCTCACATGGGATTCTTTCCCACCAACCCCCTTTCCTCATTGGTTTCTCTTTTGTCTGAGGGGAAGCTGTGCAAGCAGGAGGCCTGCACAGACCCAGTGATACAAGTATGCCACAGATGGGATCATATCAATGTTTTTGCAAGTGAAGGCAAGACTGTCTGAAGTTTGTTTGGACATATAATTCTTTCTGGCTTCACAAAAATCTGGACACGCTCCATCCATAATCTCATGTTTACTTCTAATGGACAAAGCTCCCAAAATATGAACAAAGCTGAATGGGTGACAAACCTAGCCAGTACCCTGAATATTTATTTTAGCGACAGTGCAAGGCACAGATGTTCTCTCTTTTGATGGGATCTTCGGCTAGAAGAGGAAACAAGGGTATCAGCTATGACGAATTCTTGGACATTCTATTCTGCTCCAGGGAAGAAGGAAAAAGTCCCAAACTAACCAGCACTGACTCATATGGTGGGCATTTCTCTTACTTGCCATTATGATAATGGCTCTTAATTGACATTGTTGCTGTGAGGGATGGGGATGAAGATTTGGATTGCACTGAATGTCTGAAATGCAAAAGACAACTCTGGTTTTGCAACTGCAAGATACCTCTGGAAGTGAATTAATATGTCAAGGATCTGATCACATTGATTCTTGCATTGGTTTGATCAGGAAAGAATTAAGTCCATGAAGCCAGATGATCATTATACTTCCCACCACACATTTGCACAGAGTCTGCTGCTTCATAGAGCAATAGACATGATGACCAAGCTACCCCTAAGTGAGAAGGCTCACCCTTAAGTCCTTTGGTGGCATGTGGTCACACCCACACCATATATTTAAGGCACTCTTAAACTAATTGTAACAGTCATGAATTCCCCCAAATAATCCTGAGAATTGTGGTTTGTTAAAGGTGCTGAGAGTTGCTAGGAGACCTCTCGCAGAGCTAAAATTCTCAGAGTGCCTTAACTGTATGGGACAAGAGTGTACGGGTATCAGAGCTGCTTGGCAGTGGAACAGAGGCCCACAAGAGGTGGTGGACTCTCCTTCCTTGGAGGTTTTTAAACAGAGATTGGATTGCCATCTGTCATGGATGTTTTAGTTAAGATTCCTGCATTGCAGGGGGTTGGCTTAGATGACCCATGGGTCCCTTCCAACTCTATGATGCTAAGAGTGGCTTAAATGTATGGGAAGGATTGGTCCTGTATGTTGACGTAGATAGTATTAAGAGGCAGGGTTATGTTTGGGTCATTGCATACCCCTCAACTGTCGAGATTTGAGCAGAACACCCCAGAATTACAGAAGCCACCCTGGCTCCTGATTGGATCCTGGAATGTCCTGTTTTTTGGTCTTGTGCAAATCAGCTGCCTCCCACTAGAGCTCAGGAACAAAAAAATGAACGTCCTGATTTTGATCAGCAGGATGTTGGAGGGTATATCATTGTTCTTGAAAGAGAGGATATATGATGCTCTGCGGCTATGCCTGCCACATCCTTGTATAATACTCTCTCTGCCAACAGTATCTAAGACTGGGCGTCCTTTAAGCTTTTCTAGATGTATTGAGTAATTGCTAGGGGAACTGACTGCGCAATTAAGAATTACAAAATGCAAAACTTCCTGACAAGAAAATTAGATAAGGTAGAAATGCATGTAAATAGATTTTTATAAGGTACTTAACAGGAAATTTGAATAAGGAGGGAAGCAAATGCAGCATTTCAAAGTCTCTTTTTGTTTAAATTCCATAAGCAGCATCCAATAACTATTTTAAGATGCACACAGCTCATAGATTTATGTCAGTAAAACACATTGATTCGTTTATAATTTTTTTCACGTGGGCCACAATCAGTCTTCACTCGTGCTAAATTTGATTTCAATGTGAGTTCGGAGGTCGAATAATGCCCCCCCCCCGAGTTGTAATTTTGTGAGAGTCTTCTGGACCAGTTTCCCATCAAGCCCAGCTGTCATTTCCCCACAGTCTTTGTGGGATCCTGACAAAGTGGGTTCACATATGGGTTTTCTGTGGTCCATTGAGGCTACAGTGGCCTTCATCATTCGGTTGCCACTTGTTGTTAGGGTCAGGCCTCTCTTTCTGCACATGAAAGGGAACTACAATCGTGCATTGTGTGAGACTCTATTGTATTAAATATGGTCTCCCCTTTCCCAGCAGCATAGTGGGATAGAACTTCTTTCGAAGCCAGGAGGGGAGTTGCTCCCAGGGCCACCTAGATTAAAAAAAAATGTGTACAGAAAATAAATCCATACAAAAGCTCTCAGGAGCCCCACATTCCTCTCCTAACCTCCTCAGGATGGATTGTTTTCAGGGTTTTCCCCAGCAGACAGACAGTTTCCTAGGACAATACACTTTCCAGCAGTGTAGGCAGCTTTTTCCTCACAAGAGGAGACGTGTCCCTACGGTTTGCTGCATTGTCTCCGAGGGGCTCAATACTCCACCCCCTTCTTTGTATTCTTCTCCATGCCCCAGGCACAGAACACGGAGGCCCTTTGTCCCAGGGAACAGAACTGGGAAGTCTTGCACAACCTTGGAAATAGCTATTTTCTCTAATTTTAAACAGAGATAGGTTGGTGGAAATGCCAGCTCAAAATAAATCAGCGCCTTTGGAGATGGAACAAGAACTCATCAAATTCACTCCCCCCCCTCCAAAAAAGCAGGAGGAATATTGTTTATCTATAATCTAGTTACTACTACACTACTACTACTACTACTACTACTACTACTACTACTTTATTTTCCTTATTTCTTTCCCCACCATATCTCTGCTAACTGTTCTTTCCAGGCTGCTTAGGCAGGATTCACAGTATTATTATTATTATTATTATTATTATTATTATTATTAAAAAGCTTTATCAGAAACAAACCCGCTTTACTTTCTAATAATTGGGTAGGCTTCTTTCTTATCCCAAAGCATCTGGAAGTGTGGAAAATATTACATATCTCACCATTGGTTATACAACTGTCCACTGTGTCAAAGATGGACCACCTTGAAACTCTATATTTACCTCATGTGTTTTAAGCAAATGTCTCTGAGGTTTATATTCTGCTACTAGCTTGCAGAGTTCAACCTCCTTCACTGATGATCCAAGAATTGTTTTATGTAGTATAGAGCCATTGCCACTTTGATCTTTAATATGTACTAACAGAATTACATCAGGGTGTTGGAGGGACACCAACTAGTGGATCCTCATGGGATTTCATGGATCTCTGGGTGCTCTGCACACAGGCTGCCACCCATGAGGGTTTCCTCTTAGTGGTGGCTGGGCCAACTAGCAGAAGCAGTGAGGTATGGGTGTTGCCCACACAGCAAGGATGTTCCCTAGTTACACTCAAGTATAATACTTACGGATCCCAGTGAGGGTAGATTTTACTCCCTTTAACTGTCTTGGCAATTACAGTCCACTCACTCTGGCCCACTGAATTTAAATTAAAAGTTTCAGTATAAAACACTTCCTCTCTTTCTTAAAGTTTGCATCAACAATGAGGTGATGTTCAGAACGCCTAGGGCAACTAACTGCAAATCCCCAGAACTGGTTCTGACTATCCCCCCCCCCAACCTTTCCCCTTATATTTTAGTAATTTCCTTCCACATAGCTCCTTAAACATTTCGAAGCTTTTTTGCCCCAGACTTGTTCTCCCCTCACATTTGCTTTGTTGTTATCGAATAACTTCCCCTCACAAAGCTACAATTCCCAGAGTTTCCTGCAAAGAGATATTGTTAAAACACTCCAAAAATGGCAGCTCTGTGAGGGGAATAGAGGTCTTCTAACAACACTCGGTACTCTTAAAAGGCTGCACTTCCAGGATTCTTTGGGAGAACCTATGGCAGCTTTAAATGTATGGTGCAAATGGGGCCTGTGTAACATACTTCTGAGGGGAAATTCCAGCAGAAAAAAGGAGGCCTCCACAAAGCACGCAGTGGGGATGAAAAAGAAGGTGATCTGAGATGGTGGTGGTGTTTTGGGGGCAGATTTTGCCACCCACCATTTGCCAGACCTTCCTCACAGATCAGCCTTATAAGTTCAACAGCAAAACAACTGGCAAAAAGAAAGGGCAACAATTTTTATTTTTTTAAAGGCTCCTGCCATCCACCTACCTTGCTACAAGGGCCCTAATAGCCCTAGATTTAAACTCATTGTGTTCTTGGGTCAAGACGCAGACATCGCTCTGTAATATTGATCAATTCCCGTCTCCACAAAACTACGAATGAACCCTAAAGAATGCAAGTAATCTTCAAGAGTGATTTCTGGTAAGTGCTTTGATTCTGAATTACAGGTCTGGAAACAAAGATATAATTCAGGGTTTCCTTTAACTGTGATATATAGTGTGTGTACTGTTTAATCTTTGTAGCCATAGAACCAAAGGCTAGTTACTGACACCAAACCACACCCTAATAGGTCCTTTGAGGAAGGCTGTCATTAAGTAATATTTAGAAGTTGTTACAAATGCCCAGATCCATTCCTTACTGCTTTCTTGTGCTTCTAAAGTTTACAAAGCACCTGCATGGTTATTAAAATTTGAATCCACTCTGTATGAATACTCCTTATGCAGGTCTTTACATGCGAAAGTATAAAAACTAGCTTGAAATACCCAGGAGCGGACTTATTATTTCCTGATAGGAACACACGGAGGCTGGAATCCTCAGCATGCCAGTTCAGGGCCGGCCCAGCCATTAGGCAGAATGTGGCAGCTGTCTCAGGCAGCAGATGTTGCGAGGTGGTGGCAAAGTGTCGGAGGCCAGAGGTGTGTGAATTATGTGGCCCACCTTGTGCTCCCTGTGCTAGCCTACTGCCTGCTGATGTGGTGGAGGATACTACCTCGTCACCAGTGTCAAACTAAGCTTCAACTGCCAGTCTTCTCTTTAACTTCTGTATGTGGAATATAGAGATGCCAACTTATATTTCATCTCAGGCAGAAAGATGTATTAGGTCAACCTAAGAGGAAATAGGGACGTGGGTGGCGCTGTGGGTTAAACCACATAGCCTAGGACTTGCCCATCAGAAGGTCGGCGGTTTGAATCCCCACAATGGGGTGAGCTCCTGTTGCTCGGTCCCTGCTCCTGCCAACCTAGCAGTTCAAAAGCACATCAAAGTGCAAGTAGATAAATAGGTACTGCTCCGGCGGGAAGGTAAACGGCATTTCCGTGCGTTGCTCTGGTTCGCCAGAAGCGGCTTAGTCATGCTGGCCACATGACCCAGAAGCTGTACGCCGGCTCCCTTGGCCAATAAGGCAAGATGAGCACCACAACCCTAGAGTTGGTCACACCTGGACCTAATGGTCAGGGGTCCCTTTAAGAGGAAATAGCTCTCAGTAGTGTATTGGCCCTCCTGGCTTGTCATACCAGGAACTGCTGAATTAGCTCTCAGGCAATGTGTTGTATAGTTTCAGTTCTGCATCAGAAGCAGGGACCTGCTTCGTCATGCGCTCCCTCTGCAAGCTGTTTTGCATTGAAGTTGTTGCTCTGCCTCTGTGTGGCCTCCTCTTCATGAAACTTTTCAGTCTTGTTGAACACAGTGGACATAGTAAGACTTACTTCCAACTAAGCAAACATAGTATGACACTGCTAAAGCGTTTGAGCAGTATTCTGGGGGATGTAAGAGAGAAGGTGTCGTTGCAATGCCCCACTTTTGTTCTGGAAAACTAAACTAATACAGGCCTTGCTGTTATTAAATTGCTATTAAACCATTTTGCCAGATGATTTAATCTGGGATCCACTAGCCATTTGTCAGTCCTGCAGTGGTGCACCCCAGGAGTTGTGTTCTCTCTTGGCAAGATGTTTGCTATATGTACTATCAGATGTGTCTTCAGTGTTGTTGCATTCTGGGTTTCATATATCTTTGCACCTATAAAGGTTGTTTAAATTCCTGTGTATAGCGGTTTCTTCTGGGATTGTCCTATTGAGAACTCTGGTCCATACCTACCTTCTCTTTTGCATCCTTTCCTTTAACCTAGAAGGATGAATATTCTGGCTTTTGGGCAACTAACTGAAGAAGGCTTAGCTGCCCCAATATAGCCTTGGAGCTCATATAATTTCTCTTGCTGCAGCCAAACCTTGACAGTACATCTGAGCTGAAGTTAAAACCCCTGCTTTCCATGTTCCTCCTCTTCCATCCTGAACTAGCAGCAGAATTTAGCTCTCCCTTCCCAATATGCTGGAGTGTTTTCATGTCTCATTAGTAGACAGACATATTTTACTGCTCTGTGTAGTGAAACTTGTAGTGTATCCCTTTTTCTCCACAAAATTTATAATGGACCTAGGTGATATTATGCAGTCTGAATCATTATTTTAAATACTCTGGGGCCTACCTTACCTAATGTTCTTCTGCTTAATACATTATTTTAAGGGAATACCCAAACTGGTAAGCTTTTACATTCACTGAATTCCTGGATTCTTAAAGAAGGTGGCACAGTTTCTTCTTCTTTAGCTCTACACTTTCAGATTTTTTTTAAAGATATATGTCATTAAAAAGTTCCCAAGCTAGATCTGTGGGTTGGAGTTATGTGGTACTCCTCTTTCTTGCAATTATCTAATGCCTTCTTCATTACTGGGGCCACAGGACTCTTTGTTTTCACCCCTGGAATTTCAGTGCAGTGGTACCTCTGGTTAAGAACTTAATTCGTTCCAGAGGTCCGTTCTTAACCTGAAACTGTCCTTAACCTGAAGCACCACTTTAGCTAATGGGGCCTCCCGCTGTTGCCGCACCGCCACCACACAATTTCTGTTCTCATCCTGAGGCAAAGTTCTTAACCCGAGGTACTATTTCTAGTTAGTGGAGTCTATAACCTGAAGTGTATGTAACCCGAGGTACCAGTGTATTTCCATTGCATCCTTGTACACATCAGCAGTAGACGTCTCACTGTTTTTTCCTGCTAAAAGCTGAGTAAAGCTATAACTGGAAGCCTCATTATGCTTTTTAATATTTGGGGCCCCTTTTACTAGTTTTGGCTTTGCCATTTGCTTTTTATTGTTTCTCCAGTTTTTCTGCTGTTTTTTATAGTTTTCATTATTACTGCTTTTATTATTTTTGTTTTTAATTTTAGGTTTGGTAGGCTGCCTTGAGGCTACATAGTGTATGTGACACAGCAGAGTTTATATATGATTCTGGAACCTTGTTAATCCTGAACACACTAAAACGTCATTTAAATGTATCATAGTTATATTAAAGTTATAATACTCTAAGTATGGTTGTTAATTGGATTTAAGATTTTGGTTGAGGCAGTATGTAAATAAGCAAGCAATCCCTACTGGAAGAACAAATGGTACACAAATGATTAATTTTAGGTGTGTGTGTGTGTGTGTGTGTGTGTGTGTGTAAACTGCTTAGAAAAGTTGGCGAGTGCCTCATCTGCAGCTATATGTTTTCTTATCTCCCTATGATACATTTAACGTTTTGTTTTCCAATTTAACAAGACACCATTGGTTGCCATCCATCTGTTTTGGTAGACAGTTGATTAAGTGTGCCTTTGGAGATGTAGTCATACCATTGGAAAGTAAGAGTGTCTCCTGTGGCTGTAGCACTGGCAGAGGAAGGGGGGCAGGGGGAGTGCAGCACCTCCAGCACCACGATACCAGTGGGGTGTCATCGTGGCTGTCCCCACTGTGCTGGGCGCCACGCCCCTGCGGGGCGGCGCACCACACCCCCAGGATGCACACCATGCCCCCGCCTGCTCTCCGCCCCCGGTGCCGGAGCATGAAGCTCCGCCCCCGGGCTGTAGAGACTGATATAGGAGAGACATGTTTTGTTGCTGCTGGGGCAGATGGAGGCATCTGGTTGTGCTGATGCAGGTGTACCACAATGTTTCTTTTTTTCTGCGCTCCTCCCAGCAGTCATGATGACATCCTATATTCTTCACAGCTTTCGTATTCACAAATGAAGAAAATAAATTCCCTATGCTATTCAAGTATTGGCATGTTAAGATTTTCAGCCCGAGGCCCTTTTACACATACTGTCTCTACAAAGGATCTTCTGTGTTACTTGTGGCCCTTGGGATACCTCAGTTGGTAAAGCACAAGACTCTTAATCTCAGTGTTATGGGTTTGAGCCCTGTGTTGGGCAAAAAGTTTCATGCACTGCAGGGGATTGGACTAGGTGACCCTCATCGTTCCTTGCAATTGTGTGATTCTATTATTCTTAATGGCACAAGCAATTAGTCACAATTGCTTTTGACACAGTTTGTAGTATGAAGTCTAAAGTTGCTTAGTGTATTTCAGTCATTCATTGACCAGTTATTTCATACTTCCATCAGATCTCCTTGTCAAAGGCTTCAGCAGGAACACAACACTCAAGGTGCATGTAATTACAAAGAAAACGAACTAGTCAAAAACCTGTGCTTTGTTCCACCATTCATGGGAATTGTATAAAAGGAGAGAATTCTTCCTTCTGAAAATTGCGGAGAGATTTTAGATAATCCATTTACTTTGAAAAGGTTGTGTGGGAACTGTGTTACTGATTGAAAGGATGCTGACAACTTGCTAGATCAGAGGTGGATAAACTATGCCTTGTGGGCTGGCACCAGCACAAAGCCTGCCTTGTTCTAGGTGATGCCTAGATGCATGGAGAACGGCCACCGAACCTGTGCTAGGTACTCCTTGCTTTCTCCCCCTGTGTGGACTGCTCCAGGTCTAATCTGAGTGGAGGGAAAACTGCTAAATAATGCTGAAATGTGGACAAATTCTCAGTGACGAGATAGCCTATCATTTGACATTTGTATGCATATTTTTAGGACCCTCCCTATTTTCGTGATTGTACAGTGGTACCTCAGGTTAAGTACTTAATTCTTTCCGGAGTTCCGTTCTTAACCTGAAACTGTTCTTAACCTGAAGCATCACTTTAGCTAATGGGGCCTCCTGCTGCCGCTGCGCTGCTGGAGCACGATTTCTGTTCTCATCCTGAAGCAAAGTTCTTAACCCGAGGTAATATTTCCGGGTTAGTGGAGTCTGTAACCTGAAGCGTATGTAACCCGAGGTACCACTGTATTTTAAATTCTTGTGACCTTGGGATGAAGTAATAAATTATTATTCTCATTTAATAATAAGAATAGGTTGCAGCAGCATGTCAAATCCTGCTTCTCTTTCCCCCACCTGAGATCTTGGAGCTATAAGAAGTAACTGGCAGTGGAAGCAATGATGAGCTCAGGTTCCCTTCTCACTTCAGGTGTCCTGGAAACAGAATGAGTTTTGGTATATTTCAGCATCAATTCTTTTCTCCCCCCCCCCCCACTTTCATTATTGGGGGCAAAAGTGTGGAAGCTTTAGGATCTGGAGAAATTCCACTCCTGGGTATTTCCCCCCCTTTTTTTGAGATGAGCAGATATTGCTTTTCGCGCTGTCTGATGTAGTTTGCCCTCTGACATCAGAACTTGGAAAGGACAATACAAGTGAGAAGAATGGCCTTTTCAGCCACAACTGCAGGGGCTACCCTGTCCTTTGACTTTGACGCCAGATGGACAGAGGTGTAAAAAGAGTTAGAGTAACTGCTGGCACCACTTCCCTGCAGCTCTCTGCGCAGGAACGGCTGTCCTTGCTAAGGTTCTGCAGATGGTCTAAGATGCTGAAAAAGTGAATAATAGAAAAGGACAGAATCAAGTGGTAGACACAGCTAAATTATTCCCAGTGGGTTCCAGCTTCATAATGTGTGTTTGACAAGGGCAGTCAGGTGTCAATAGTAATGGCTGGGGGTGGAAAATAAACTCCCTCTTCTTGACTCCTGATGCTGTAGCCTACACCAAATTGGAGTGCTTCAGATTATACAGTCTGTTACAATATTTTACCTCGAGCTCTAAGGACCATTAATTCTGAAATGGGGAATCATAAATCAACATCTAACTTGCATGGGATTTATTTATTGACAAGTAAGCCTTTTTGCTCATATAAACCTAAAGGAACAAAGAAAGTTGAGTCTGTAGGCAAACAGTTTCTCCCTGGCCCACTACACCAAATTATCTGTAAACACATTTAATCTGCTGGACTGATAAGTATAGAAGTCTGCAGCAAAGGATAACCTTGTGGATGAGTTAGTATTGCTATTTCACATCACTGCGGTTGGGCTGTTTTGTTTTTATAAAACAACATTATGTGGCCCCGGTGCTTTGTTATTAAGTTCATTGCATTAGGACTTGTATTCATCCCTTCCAAAAACTCTTGCCTGTGGCTCCTCTTGTTGATGTGTGCCACATGCCCAGTATGTTTTGACGTCCGGGGGGAAATTTCAAAAGGCGGCACTTTGTCCTGGATCTTAGGCAAGTGAGTCAAAAAATCACCTTTTCTGGCCTTTTTTCCCCCCTTTAAAAGGGTCAACATTTTCTGTGGGGTGTCCTGGTTTTTACTTCTTGAAATATGGCAACCCTGTTTTTAGTTAGGCCACATGTGCATCATGCATTTAAATGATGATTAAGTCATGGCTTCCTCCAGAGTATCCTGGGAATGATGACTTGATAAATAAGGGTGCTAAGAGTTGTTAAAGGTAAAGGATAAAGGGACCCCTGACCATTAGGTCCAGTCGTAACCAACTCTGGGGTTGCGGTGCTCATCTTGCTTTATTGGCCGAGGGAGCCGGCGTACAGCTTCCAGGTCATGTGGCCAGCATGACTAAGCCGCTTCTGGCGAACCAGAGCAGCACACGGAAACACCGTTTACTTTCCCGCCGGAGCGGTACCTGTTTATCTACTTGCACTTTGACGTGCTTTCAAACTGCTAGGTTGGCAGGAGCAGGGACCGAGGAGACCCCTATTTCCCTCATAGAGCTACAATTCTCAGAGCGGTTTAACAATCAATCCCTTTTCCCAGGAAACTAGATGTTGTAGCTCTGTGAGAGAGAAAGGGGTCTCTTAACAATTCTTAGCACCCTTAACATACTGCAGTTCACAATATCCTTTTAGAGTAGTCATGACTGTTAAAGTGGTATAATAGTGCTTTAAACATACAGTTTACATACAGGGTTACATACGTTTCAGGTTTTATATGCTTCAGTTTACAGACTACGCTAACCCAGAAATAGTGCTTCAGTTTAAGAACTTTGCTTCAGGATAAGAACAGAAATCGAGCTCTGGCGGTGCGGCGGCAGCGGGAGGCCCCATTAGCTAAAGTGGTGCTTCAGGTTAAGAACAGTTTCAGGTTAAGAACGGACATCCGGAACGAATTAAGTACTTAACCCGAGGTACCACTGTATGGGGTGGAAGTGGCCTAGAACTGAAATAACTTGTTGGGATCTAAGTGCCCCTGCCCCTTGGTTTTCTCCTGATTTCCAAAAGCAACGCAGGAAAGCAAAATTATTATTACTGTATTGTGTTTATTTCCAGTGTGCTTTAGCCAAGATGTTCTAAGCATATAATCCTATATTAAAAACAAATAGCAAAATAATAAAAGATCGTGTTTTTTAAGTGTTAAAATCCCAGTCCACCCATCATAAATCTGAAGCATCAAGTTAATTCTATAAGGTCTGAAAGGGACTCATATTACAATTTGGGCACATGTACCTGAAAACAAAATATACAGTACACACATTTTATTGAATCTGAAGGGTGGGATCTTATAAAACCTGGACACATGCCACCTTGAAATACTTGGAAAGGGTGAACAGGAAAGGACTGCACCCTTGCTTTCAAATTGTTTAAAGGGATACATGCTAAAGTTTACACCCATGCACCCTTCACAAAAGGGCAAGTGTGTCTGAGTGTGCGTGTGTGTGTGTGTGTGTGTGTGTGTGCGCGCACACACACACACACACACACACACACACACACAAACAAAAATGGAAAGTGAAAATCTCTTCAGAAAAATGCCTTGTGTTATACTTTGAAGAATCCCTAAGCGTAGTTGTGGGACAGCCACAAAAATGCCTCTGTATATATTTGCAAAAAATGTAGCTTGGCACACTAATGGTATTGCTAAGAGGGCACCGAATCAATGTGATCAATGAACAAAGAACAGCTTGAAAATGCTGTTCAGAAACACTGAGCTCCCTTCAGTCCCAATGTTTCATACAGCTTGTGCATTCTCAATCACAAATGTCTTCAAAAAAAGGTTTCCACTTTTTATGTACCCTGGATTTCTCTCTAATTTGTATGCACCTGTTTACATGTAGAGCTGTGTGCCAACCTTCACAGTGTGTGGTCTGGGCCATTGTTAATATGAATGTACATGTTTAGACACCATCACCCCCACAGCGTCTGGCCTTGAGACACCCACAGGGCTGGCCTTTGCCTCTGTCCCTCCCCCTGTCTCAGAGGTGTTCTGTTTAAGTGAAAGCAGAAGAAATATTAAAGTAAACAAACACCAACTTGTAAACTGGGAGTTGCTGGACAGCTTTCTACACTCCTTGTTTTGACAGCAGACCATCACTGACACACGTCTGGTTTTCTGGCCGAGCTACTTCCAAGGCTGGGGTTGTTGCCTCTGAGGATTTGTGCTGGATCTCACAGCGCTGATGAAGGTGGCCCGACATGAATGGAGTGTCTGTGGAAACGTCTGTTGAATGCTATCCTGAGACTCTTCTGTGAATACGCCTTTTGTTTTCAGCAGAAGAGTCTCAAATAACTACAAGTGCTTCCAGCCATGTATTTAACGACAAAGCTCAAGGTACGCGTCATCTCCAGGATGTTTTCTTGCTGTCCTCTTGACTCTGCTTCTAGTAATACACTGGTTCTCAGGGTTTTTTTATCTTTCCATGTGGTTGTTCATCTTTTCCTAGTTTGTCGTCCTACTTGAAAGTCTGTGGCCAGTTCTGTTCCTCCCATCTCTAAAATATTATAGGGCTGGAGGGAATATAGAAAATGACAAATGATCAAGTGACTGAAGAACTTCATAGAAAGGCTGAAGTTTTAGATGCTTTTTGTTGTTTTAAAAGGAGGGACTTGAGACAGATGATCATGAAAAATGTTGAGCTAGCAGAGAGGGATTTTTCACCCTTTCCAGCATTCAGCCACTAAATTTGGTTGCAAGTAGATTCAGAACAAACAAATAAAGTACTTCTTCACACAATGCACAATAAACTGATGGAATCCATTGCCATAAGATGGGTAAGATAGAAATGTACTATTTTATTTTATTTTTACAAATTCAGAAAAATTAACAGTGAAATATTGCCCTAATAATAATAATAATAACTGCCAAAAAAAGTTAACATGCATATTCCTGAAGAGCCCAAATTACTTGCCCCACCTCTTTCTATCCCAACTCTACAGCCCCAACATTGGGTAGATTTCCAACTAGCACCCTATGCTGCTGACCCAACTCCATATAACATTCCTGCCAACTCTGCCCTCCCCAGTGAGAGCCAGTGTTGTGTAGTGGTTAAGAGCGGTAGATTCATAATCTGGTGAACCGGGTTCGCGTCCCTGCTCCTCCACATGCAGCTGCTGGGTGACCTTGGGCTAATCACACTTCTTTGAAGTCTCTCAGCCTCACTCACCTCACAGAGTGTTTGTTGTGGGGGAGGAAGGGAAAGGAGAATGTTAGCCGCTTTGAAACTCCTTCGGGTAGTGATAAAGCGGGATATCAAATTCTTCTTCTTCTTCTTCTTCTTCTTCTTCTTCTTCTTCTTCTTCTTCTTCTTCTTCTCCTCCTCCTCCTCCTCCTCCCCCACAAGCTCTACACATTTGGCAATAGGACTGAACAGAGAGCCTACATCTAAATGTAATAATAATAATAATAATAATAATAATAATAATAATAATAATATGTTTATTTATATCCCGCCCTCCCCAGCCGAAGCCAGGCTCAGGGTGGCTAACAACAATAAAATAAGACAACATTTTAAAATCATTTCATTAAAAAATTACTTCAAATTGATGGCAACCATTGGGTAGAGTTCTATGAAGATTGCCAAAGGAGGGAGTCAGGCTGTGCCCTGGCCAAAGGCTTGGTGGAACAGCTCTGTCTTGCAGGCCCTGCGGAAAGATGTCAAGTCCTGCAGGGCCCTAATCTCTTGTGGCAGAGCGTTCCACCAGATCGGAGCCACAGCCGAAAAAGCCCTGGCTCGAAAAAGCCTATACATGTACATGCATAGGCTCTCAATTCAGACCCTCTGGTGAATGTTTGGAAGTGAATGAAGACCTGACAGCTCTGCTCTCCTGTCCATGTGTTCAGTGAATGCACGGGGGCCTTTTTGTTCAGAGCTGAACTATGCAGCAACCAGCACTTCAGCAATGGCCAGGAAATGTGTATCTTAAATAACAGGGTAGGCATTGCTGGGAATATTTCACTCTGTTCACCTTAGAGCACATCATCCTGGGTGATGAGATTGCTAGAAAAAGAGTGCTATGAACAAAAAGAGATCAATTGCCCATGTAAAAAGGTTTTAGCCCTTTTGTTCATGGCTGTTGGTGACTCCATGTTATGTCTGTGTCTGTCAGTATCCTTCCGTCACCCTTTATTTGATCCTTTGCTTCTTGGAGTGCAGTAGGACATTTCTCCCAAGAAGATGGCAGACAAGCAAACCCCAGTCATGCTTCATTGGAACAACCCTCTTAACCTGGCATGAAACTCTGGGATGTCTGGATACTGACGAGAAAGGAAATGTGAGCCACACAGTAGAGTGAGTCATGTGGCTTTTATAGAACATAGAACCTCACCAGAATAGGAAACAAAAATTTGTCAGCTAAATTGGATTGTTTGATTGCATATTTTTATTATGGATGTTCATTTCCCCCCCAATGCTTATGTCATTGGGTTTTTTGTGTTTTTTTACTTGTAAGCAGCTTAGAAGCCCATTTTTTGGCATTAAATGATATTATTAACAGTATTGTTGTGTTTGTTTGATTTCTGTTAAAATGTAATGATAAAACAACAAAGAACCTCTTAGACCCCCCTTAGTCAATACCATTAACAACTGAAGAGCAAGGGTGCAGAACTTCCAACCCATGGGGCAAACTTAGCCTGCCATGGGTTTAAATTTGTCCTGCAATAGCATTTTTTCCCTAACCACACCCACCTGTCCCACACCTGATGTCACCTGTGATGCAGATAGAGATGTGGCTACCAATGCATAATGAGGTGTCTTAAAGTGTGTTGCCAGTTGTGTGCAAGGAAAAGCAGGCTCCTCCTCTTCATGCACTTTAAAGCCCCTCTTTGCAAGTCTTGTGTGGAGCTTTGAAGCCCCAACTTTGGGACTTCAAAGCGCACAATACCTGATCTCATTATGATTGGCCTCACCCACCTGTCAAATTTGGCCCACAAGGCTGGGATCTGATAAAGATCTAGCTCAGAGCCAAAAAGGTTCCCCACAACTGCTGAAGGGGATCAAGTACAGCCTTTGATCCATGAGCTTTAAATTCATTGCGTCACTCCTGAATACAGAGAAATGCCCTCTCTTGGTCAGAGTCTCCCTTGCAGCAATCAGTTCCCAAGGCCATGGAATGCATCCCATCTGCAGTGTATTAGGGAATGCGCTCAGTGACAGAGAGAAGCATATGTGGGTTCTGAACCTTTTTTTAAGAGGGGGGGAAAAGGCTAATTAGCTGAAGGAACATGGCGCCAGGAGCCACATCTGGGAACCAACTGCCATGCACACATGGAGTACTATAGTTTTAGCATGCTTGATATTACACAGTTTATGCTGTCACCAAAGTGAGGAAGTAATGGGTAGCGATTTATGACTAGTTCTCATGTCAAAAAACTTGAACCAGCTCTGCCTGCAGAACTTCTTTCCTCAGATTAGAGAAATTAAAATTTTCAAACTTATTGTGGCTGAGTATCTTGGATGGCAGGGACAGGGGTGGCGCTGTGGTCTAAACCACTGAGCTTAGGGCTTGCCGACTGGAAGGTCGGCAGTTTGAATCCCCACGATGGGGTGGGCTCCCATTGTTCGGTCCCAGCTCCTGCCAACCTAGCAGTTCAAAAGCACATCAAAGTCCAAGTAGAT
This sequence comes from Podarcis muralis, assembly GCF_964188315.1. Classification (NCBI taxonomy): domain Eukaryota; kingdom Metazoa; phylum Chordata; class Lepidosauria; order Squamata; family Lacertidae; genus Podarcis; species Podarcis muralis. Next base: position 31,410,851 of record NC_135655.1, read on the forward strand.
AAATAGGTACTGCTCCGGCGGGAAGGTAAACGGCGTTTCCGTGCGCTGCTCTGGTTTCACCAGAAGCAGCTTAGTCATGCTGGTCACATGACCTGGAAGCTGTCTGCGGACAAACGCCGGCTCCCTCGGCCTATAGAGCGAGATGAGAACTACAGCCCCAGAGTCGTCCACGACTGGATCTAACAGTCAAGGGTACCTTTACCTTTTTATCTTGGATAGCAGAAGCTCTTGTCACTGAAATGGGAACATAGTGACGGTGCTTGAGTTCATACAAATACCTTCAAATGGCCTAAGCAACATTTATCAGTCAAAATTTGTGATAATTTTCTCCCATAGTGACAAAATAATAACAGAGCACGCTTGCATAGATAATTTGGGGTTTTTTGTTTTGTTTTTTGTTTTGCATTACACCAATAAACAAGTGTCTTTAAATTTAGCCGCTTCTTGTTAGCTTACCCGTAACATAAGGTATTTGGAAATCATGTTTGGCCATTTTTAGAAGTTTTTTGAGCTAGCTTTTTTTCTTTGAAGGTTCCTTAAAAGCTGCAGATCTTGCCACAGACATCTCAGCTGATGCCAAGCAAGATTGTCCAATTTCCAAGCATATAAATTGTCAGGCTGTATAACACTCTCATCACAGATAATTTATTTTAATCTAGTGACGTTGGCTTCTTTCTTTCAACCCTCTGTAGTTAATCTCTTTTGGACGAAGTCTTGATTTTATAGTATGATTGTTCAACCTCTGCTTTATGTGTGAGTTCCAGAGAAATGAGATATTCTGTGCTTATCTACAGGACCTCTGCTGAGCAGTTTGTTGAAATCCAACTCGTATTGCAGCCTCCCACAAACATTGCACTTCCTTATTTTTGACAGATTTATTTTCAAAGACTGATAAATATGGAATGAGATCCTGGATCTTGATTAACTTTAGGTATCTCAATACAACACATAGACCCCCCTGCTGAAAATTAGCTTGTCCTGGCAGTGCCATTTAAATATCTGGTGCCAGGAAGGATTTGTTTTAGGGGCAGGAAGGGGCTCATGCCAAGGTTCAAAGGTCAGGAACTTCCCACTGCTGCAGTACAGATGCTTCCATTCCCTGACTGGACCGTCAGCTCTGCCCACAGAGGACAATGATGGGGAATGCAATGCTCTCACCTGCACTGAATTTTGCTGTTGCACACCATTGAAATTTGAAAGCCCAAAGTCTGTTCAGCTTTTTTTGGGAAGAGTTGTTGACTTATCAAACTGACAGGATGTCATGGATCTGATGAGCTGGATTCGGCCCGGTAGACCTGAAGGAGCGTCTCCACCCCCATTGTTCAGCCCAGACACTGAGGTCCAGCGCCGAGGGCCTTCTGGCGGTTCCCTCACTGTGAGAAGTGAGGTTACAGGGAACCAGGCAGAGGGCCTTCTCGGTAGTAGCACCCGCCCTGTGGAACGCCCTCCCATCAGATGCCAAGGAAATAAACAACCATCTGACTTTTAGAAGACATCTGAAAGCAGCCCTGTTTAGGGAAGTTTTTAATGTTTGATGTTTTATTGTATTTTTAATATTCTTCATGGAGCCGCCCAGAGTACCTGGGGAAACCCAGCCACATGGGCGGGGTACAAATAAATCATCATCATCATCATCATCATCATCATCAGGCTTATGAAAGTTTTTTGCCACATTTGTTCATTGCTAAGGTGACACAGGACTCTTTATTGTATAATGCACACTGATGATTAATATGACGAAAATCTATTCCGTTTTTAAACTCAGTGTAAACTCAGACTAGAACATTTGGAACAGGATAGTGTTAATAATATTATTAGGGAACTTTCAATATGAGTTTAAATTATTAGAGCAGTTAGCTGGAGTTGTGATTGGGGTAATGTTCTTTGTGGAGGCAATGTTCCATTATACGTTCCTTCATAATGTGACAGGATTAACTGAGATGAAAAGAGTCCATATTCTTGGAACTCTATAACTGCCCAAAGTCTCTTTACAAAAACTAGAAGCACAACTTTATCAAGAATATTGACAAGAACAGAAAAGACAGCTTTAAACTGTAAAACAGAGTTGGTTAACTTCTGGCCTGTTTCTCCCTCCCCAAAGATTTTTGTGTGCCCCCCTCAGTCCTCCCAAATTTGTCATTTTAAAAAAAATACTGTTTTTAGCTGTTTTTTTTTTTTAAATTGAGGGTTCCCATTGTTCCCCTGTTTTGGGGGCCCTCAAGGTCCCCCCTATGTTGTCCATTTTTAATTTTTTTTAATATGACTGGCTACTCATGGGTGTTCCCCACTTTTATAGGGTGATGCCAAAGGCTTTTGGTTGCCTCTCAAGACCTCTCCCCCAATATTTGTCCATTTAAAAAATAAGTTAGTTTAAAACCATTTTTTAATGTAAAACTAAATTGCCAACTGATCTTAAGGGTACTTTATGATGCCAAAAGGTTTTTGTGACACCCCTCAAGACCCCCAAATTTGCCCCTTTAATTTTTAAAAACAAAAATTAATAGAGAATGATGGTTGATAAAAGTGATTTAAAATAGAATAGTTGATGGGAAAGCTTTTTGGGAGGCAGTCTGGAGTATCATGGTTCTCATCACACCAACGCTTTCACTTTGGCCGCAACTATGTTTACACTTTGGCCACACTCCCTTTGACATGCAGCCCTTTATCCCCAAAATGTTTTGCCACAAAGGGATGCAGACGACGAGGTTAAAAATGCTAGAGAGGTTTCAGGAGTGAACAAAGGAGAAAAAGCCTTTTCTCCAACTCTGGCAAATACCACCCTCCTGTTATATTTTTAGATTTTACACTATTTTAGTTTTTAATGTTGTTTCTTTTTTGTTTTAATTCTCTTTGAGTTACTTTTTGTAAAAGAGCAACTAATAAGTTTAATAAATAATAATAATAATACATTAGTACTCCACGCTGAGAGAATAGCTCCTTTTGTCTTGCAAATTGTGATCTGTGACATCTTGTTTTATCCAATGTTAGATGCATTGAAATCATTGAACATAGTGAACTTTTAATGGACCTACTCTGAGTAGAATTTAATTGGCAGTACCTGCTTTCTATTTTACAAAATCTTCTTTGTATAATTTCTCATATTTGTTATGTACAACTGTGTTGAAGCTTGGCAATGAAATATTATTTTTGTTGTGAGCCCATACCCCAGAAAATCCATAGCTTTCATTTGCACCGGTATACTGCCATCACGCAACATTACCAATGTAAAATACTGTAACCAAGCTCCTCCAGTAAAAATGGAATGGTCGGGTGGATTTTCCTGTGACTGCATGTAATGAAGACAGAAAACTATGGTGTTGAACTTGTGAAGAGTCAATGATTTAAAACTTCCTGGGTCTCCCCCTCTGTTGATCTGAGCGAGTTGCAGGTGCCACTGGCAAGTTTAGGGTTTTGGGAGGGCATTTCATTAATCCCTTACATTGTGGATTCTTTGCATTCTTTTCCTATGTTCTAAAGGAAAATTATATCCTTCCTCTTTCTCAGGCTCTTGCAGTCTCAATTATTGCTCCAAGAGCTAATTGGTTCTTGCTGTGTGTGGTTATCCAAAGAGGTTTAATTGGCTGTGTAGACAGCCAATTTCATATTTGTTGCAAATAAGTGAAACAGTACCTCCTGTGAGGAAAATCTTCCACAGACGTAAGTAAATATTGTGTAATACAGAAAAATGCCTAAAATAATTTCAGGGGGGTGGTCAGCAAAGTCTAGGCCTCTTGAGTGTTGGGTTTAGATACCAAATATTTTTTTGTTCCAGGGCTACATAAGAAAGCAATTAAGGGGAGACAAGGCAGGACATTTTGCTTTAGAACAAAACAAAAACAAAAATCAGTGATGACTTTTATCGAGCTGCACTCTCTGGATTCAATAGCTATGCACATGCTATCACAAACTGATCTCTAGAAGGAGATGAGGACCGCAAAGAGAATGAAGAGCTTTGCACGCAAACTTAGAATCCTAATGCACCCACTTAGAAGTGCCAAGCAAAACCCCTTCAATGGCAAATCAGCAACAGGCCAGATAAAGCACAAAACACCAGTTTGGCCAGATCTTTCAGGGCTTATTCATTACACATGGTTACTTACAGGTGTTTGCTTGTATAAAAAAATGTTTGTATGCTACTTTTCAGTTTGAGGGTGCCTCACTGTAATAATGTTAATTTCTTCAGAACTTAGCATGTCCCATTCTGTCACCCCACCCCACCTCATCTAGAGTCCCAAATGCACAACGTGATGTTCCACGCTCAAGCCTGTCTTACGAGAACCCAAGAGGAGATGTTCCAATTGGCACCTGTTCCCCTTCCCACAACCAATTGCCGTTTACACAACCAATTGCTGTTAAGGTTGTACCACCCTTTTCAGCCTTGCTATATCCACAGCTGCATTTGAATGGCTTGTGTTGCATGACTTTGAATTACTCTTTGCAGAAACAGATGTATTGGCTATGGGTCAGAAATCTATGAGCTCCCAAGGTTCCCACTACTGCTTATATGCATCCATCAAACTTTGCTATTCCGTATGACCTAAAAAAATGGCAAAGTTTTATGGATTAAAAAACACACACAAATGTCTCCCATGACCCTCGTTACATTCCATGGTTCACCTCTGGTAGTTTATAATTGTTCAAAACCTTTAAGAAATTAAGATGAAATTTCCAAAGCTTGGCTACTACTTGGATTTCACTTGAGCCCAATTAAACAGACTAATCTTGGGCTTCACATTTGTATCGTTTGTCCCTTCATGAAGATTCCATGGGTGGAAGTTTGGATTTAGTACAGGCCTAGCTCATACTGTAAAACCTCCAGTGCATTCAGCAGGAAGCCATGTGGAAGAATGTGCCAAGATGGCATTAGGTCAATAACTTATTTGTATTAAAATCTTTATTTATTTCAACTATTTATATACTGCTTAACACCGTAGTTTCTAAGCAGAGTACAATGAGGTTGTAGAAGAGATGCAAAATATAAAACCAGTCAAAATTAATTAGAAAAGCTTACTAAAATGGCCTGCTTATAAAAAAATGTCTTCACCATACATCTGAAGCTCAACAGGGACACTAGGCAAAAAGATTCCTCCAGCATTGCAGGAGATTGCACTAGATGACCCTCATGGTCCCTTCCAACTCTACAGTTCCATGATTCTATTAATCCAGTCTGATCACAGCTGGGAGGAGGTTCCACAGCATTGGACCCACAATACTGAACACACAGTTCCTGGTAGGTGTGAGCTGTGTATCTGAGCCATGAGGGAACAGTAATAGGTCTTCCCTTGAAGGCTTTCGTGATCAGACATATCAAGTGGTCCTGAAGGTATCTCAACAGTCCAGCGCATGGGTAGGTAAACTAAGGCCCGGAGGCTGGATCCGGCTCAGTCGCCTTCTAAATCCTGCCCGAGGGCAGTCTGGGAATCAGTGTGTTTTTACATGAGTAGAATGTGTGCTTTTATTTAAAATGCATCTCTGGGTTATTTGTGGGGCATAGGAATTCGTTCATTTTTTTCCTTCTTCAAAATATAGTCTGGCCCCCCACAAGGTCTGAGGGACAGAGGACCGGCCCCCTGCTGAAAAAGTTTGCTGACCCCTGGCTAGCACCAGCATTTTGCATGAGCTAGAGCTGGAGCTTCCGGACCAGGCTTTGCAATATCGACGTCTTGAGGTTACCAATGCATGAATCACTATGGCCCAGCTATCCCTGTCGAAGAATGGCAATAGTTGGTGTACCAATTGAAATTGGTAAAAGGCATTCCTAGCTACTGAGGCCACTTGATACTTCAGTAACAAAAAAGTGGATGCAGAATCACTTCCCAATTACTTTCAGAGGGAGTGCAACCCCATTCAGAACAGACGACTGCCCAATATCTCAGGAACCACCTACCCACACTGCCTCCATCTTCCTGGGGTTCAGTTTATTGGCTCTCATATAATCCACTGTGTCCAGACAATGATCCAAATCATGCATAGCCTCTCCTGGCTAAGATGTTATGGAGAAATAGAGCTGTGTGTCACCAGCACACGGATAACACCCTGCCCCAGTACTCCTGGTGACTGCTCCCTATGGATAAAGATGTTGAATGGACAAGATCATGTCTTGTGGCACACCATAGCATAAGGACCATGGGGCCAAAACCTGAGGTGATCTGTTTCTCTCCCAGATGGTGCCAAATGAACTCTACAGTGGTACCTCGGGTTAAGTACTTAATTCGTCCCGGAGGTCCATTCTTAACCTGAAACTGTTCTTAACCTGAAGCACCACTTTAGCTAATGGGACCTCCTGCTGCTGCTGTGCCACCGTGCCATGATTTCTGTTCTCATCCTGAAGCAAAGTTCTTAACACGAGGCAATATTTCTGGGTTAGCGGAGTCTGTAACCTGAAGCGTATGTAACCCAAGGTACCACTGTACCACATGTGACATTATTTACATATTTTGCCTTTGCATGATTTAAAATAATTAAATACATGCCATATTCCAACCACACAAGAGCTAAAGACATGACTAATGCCCTAAGCTCAGCCTATTTGGTATTAGTCAGAAAAGTGTGGGATTCTTTAACCTAAGGGAGCCCAAGCATTCAGTGAGCCTGGTTTGCGTGTCATGCTAAGCCACAGTTAATGCTCTTCACTATGTTTTAACATAAGCAAGCAGCATGCTAGTGCATGCTGCCCAGAAGTCGCCACTGTACTCCTCCTCTGCTCCTGTCCTCTTTGTGCTGGCAGCAACCAACCACAAGCCTTGACTTCTCCTATCATTCAAACCTGGCTCACAGTTTGCTCCTCTGGCTTATTTGGAAGAAACAAACCAGATGTGGTTTGTTGCTCCCAGCAAGACATGGCCAGGAGCAGATGAAGGCTGAAGCAGGAACTAGCATGCTGCTCATTCATGTTAAACCACAGTTTAGCATTAACTACAGTTCAATAGGATGTGCAAACATAGCCAGAGGCTAATTCCCCTCTGTCAAACACTCCTTAAAGCCAATATTAGAACCTTGAGCAAAAAAAAGAAATCAAAGTAATAATTAGGAGCTAGGTGAACCCAAAGCAGCACTGATGAAAAATAAACAAAAAGGTCCCTGTAGCTTCCACATACTAATTGCCACCTTCTTTTTTTTTATAATAATTTTTTATTTAATTTTCAACCAGTTATACATTTTATCCAAATTACAACAAATTACCACAAATTATTACAAATTATTTCTGTTTTGAACCTCCTTCAGCGTCTCTGATAGTCATTCGTTTTTATGACTTTAATACACATTTCTTTTTTCCCATATTGCCATTATTCCCCCTTGCTCCCCTTGTTTTTTAATAAACAATACTTATTTATTTTTTTACAAAGCTTCTTGAAGTCCCACTAACGTTGTGTTTAGACCACATGTATTTTTCAGGTAATCAACCAATTTTCCCCAGTCTTTGATGAATTTTTGGTCTTTAGCATATCTAATTTTCCCAGTTAATTTGTCCAGTTCAACATAGTCCAGCAATTTCGATCTCCATTCTTCTATTGTCGGTATCTCCTCTTGTTTCCACTTTTGGGCCAACAGGATTCTGGCACTAATTGCCACCTTCTTAACCCTTTTTGTCACTGACAACCATTGTATGTACTTTGTATGTGCTAGTCTGAGAAAAAGAAAATAATTCAAACTATTCTATTTGATGGAGACATGAGAATTGCAAATAGTATAAAGAAAGCACACACACGGATGCATGCCAGTGGTTCTTGTGCTTTGAGCTCTGCACTGAAGTGGACCTATAGGCTATGTAGCTCAGCGCTTTACACATGGGCCAGGTTCATTCATTGGTATCTGCAGTTAAAGGATCTCTGGGCCAAACAACATGTTATGTTAAATGTGTGGTTTGTTCTTGCAACTTTCTTTTTTAAGGAGCTGTGGGATTGAGGTTTGATTCAGACTGGAGTGATGGCAGTGGTGGGATTTAAGCACTTCCTCCTGTGCCGCAGTCCCGATGAGACTCCTCACTACTTGCACAAAGAGAAGAACAGCGTACCTCCCAGTGCAAATAACCTTGGGGCATTTTGATTGGGACCGTGGCACAGAGGATACTTCCCCCGCACGCACGCACCAGCTGCTCCTATTCAGAAAGAAAGGAAGCAAGTGAAACCACACAAAACATAGTGTATAGTTTGGCCTTAAACAGTGCTATTCCAGAGAGCAGAGAGACCCTGTGATCTGGGGATTCCTGTCACTTGTGTCTTGCATCCATTCATACCCATCTTTGCTCCACCTTCAGTAAACAATTACAACTGCGCAGAAATTTTAGCTTGTGCTGCAAATTCAGGAAGCCAGCTTGCAGTATGATGTGTGTGTGTGTGTGTGTGTGTGTGTGAGAGAGAGAGAGAGAGAGAGAGAGAGAGAGAAAGCGTGTATGTGTGTTACACACACACACACACACACACACACACACTTTAAGAGCAAACTTTTTTTTTTGCATAAGCTTTGAATGGGCCTCTCCGGTTGCTCATGGGTTAATAGTTCTGTCTTGTAAATTGTTTCCCTTTGCCAAAGTGGGTGTTGCTGGAATGTCTCTTGTAAGGAGGGGGGCTGAGCTGTGTCCTCTGGAGAGGGGCGATGTCAGCATCAAAAAGGCACAAAAGGGGGAGGTTTCCAAAAATAAAACTGTCCATCCTCTCCAGAGCCAGCCAGTGCCAGAGGCAAGTGAGAAGGTGCTTGGAGCTGTCTTCAAGGAACACACGCTCTGACAGCCAGAGGGAGAGAGGGGACGGGGAGAGGAAAGACGGGGCGTTCTCATTCTTTCTAAGGTATGAGGACTGCAGCTGCAGCTTTGGGAAACCTGCACCGTTGGGCTTTCTCTGTGCTCCTGCCCCTCTGAGCATTCCTTCCCCTCCAAGACAGCAGGTACTGATTAAGCCTTTTGCCTACATGTACCTGAAGATGTGAATGGCTTCCAAACGTGCCTGAGGAATTTAGCCCAGCTGCCCTTTCTTCCTCCTCCTCCTCCTCTTCTTTTTTCTAAACTCCAGTTGCACTCTCAGTTATATGAAACTTCCAGTTCAAGAACTGAGTGCTTTCCCTCTTGGACAGAAACCATGAAGGGATCCTGGAGGAGCCTTCTCCCATTTACTGTAGCTCTTTTCGTAGGGGTTGGCGAATGTCAGAGAGACTTTGCTGGGCAATTTGACCCAAGTCCTTCCTTCAGAGCTGACTCCGGAAGCAGAGAAACGACTCAGCTGAGATTCCGGAGCCAGGGGAGTTCAGGACCCGCAAACAAAGTATTCAGTTTGTTCCAGGTACACAGTTCCCCTACTCCCTTGGATCATGTTCCTGTCACCCCTAAGACGGATGTAGCCTCTAACGCCTGGGTGAGAAACTTGGCAGGGAGGGAAAACAGAAAGCCGCACTCTGCTCCCACAGACCGCAAGCTCCCTGCTCCCACCAATGTCAGATCCCAATCCATCAATCCTGGGACAAGAGCTGATGCTCCCGGCAGAAGCCCAAGCTGGACTCCACAGAGACAGAGAGTGGACACCTCACACCAGTGGCCAAGGAATGGGCCGAGGCCACAGACAGCGACACAGCTGAGGATGCAAAACTCCCGAAGCCGAATGGTAGGGTAAGTGCAGAAACCGCTTTCAAACTGTCAAGCAAGGTACAGTACTTGCAAGATTTGACAGCTGCTTCCTCACAGTCAGAGCAGAGCTATGATGGCAGTTTTGCTGTCAAACTTTAGTTATCAGGGCATGGCAGCTAACCCAGAATCTAGTTGCAATGATGTTGTCCCAGAAAATGCCCACCTTTTTCAAAGAAAGAGCGAACTAGCCAGATCTTGTATCACAAAAGAATATTAAGACCGTGCAATGTATAGCAACAATGCACAGCACTGTCCCATGCATAGCAACAATATGATCTGTGGTCTGCTTAGGCTCTTCTGTCATCTGTACTTGAGGGAGATGTACCTAAAGGTGATTAGAAACGTCACAACTGATAGTTTCAGTGTGGTGTGTGTGTGTGTGTGTGTGTGTGTGTGTGTGTGTGTGTATATATATATATATATATACACACCGTATACATGTCCAAGGCCTATTCACTGCCTGTGCAATATGCATACACATTGAGACACTCAGTGCATTTAACACACACACCCACTGTCATTGTGGTGGATGTGCTTTTGCTCAAGATGTTCACAAAGTATTCATGTGCCATTCGTGTGTACAAAAAAAAAAATCCACTTTGATTTCCAGGCTGTGGGGTTTGCTGCACATGTCAAGGTTTTGGTGTGCAGATGGACTGTTTTCTGTGCATTATGATGTGCCTGTGTTACTGCCCTTTTTTTAATGCTATGGATCTGTTGATTTTTTAAGAAGATGGTGTTAAGTAACCTGACCACCTATGTAAAACGAATCTAAACAAAGTATAGTTCCCACACATCTTTTTCTTGCATAAAAATCTTGGTTCTGTGATGTCTACTTTATTAGTATTATTGCTTGCTTAACTGTGTTGATCTTACAGCCCCATGGAATATATCAGGCCACTTAGAATGTACTTGTAATGTATTAAACAGGACTACTGGGGTTGCATTTTTTTTCATTGGTGGTAGTGGGAATATTATTTCAGTTGTCTGCATTATGTTCTTCATCCAAGGAGCTTGTATAGTGCAGATGTTCTCAGACTGTGGTCTGTGGATCACTGATGGTCTGCATGCTCCTTTCAGGTGGTTCATGGAAATGGTGCAGAACAGGTGAGAATATATGTACTTGGTGCTTTTTCTCTGAGAACAGAACCGGAGACTGCTTTAAACAGGATCAGATTGATCAAAAAGGCTAACAAGGCATTGGTCTAGGGCCTGTGATGTTCATGAGATTGTTTTTGTTTTATTTTTTCACTTTTATTATATTTTTCAAAAATCTTTTCAATGTTATAAACCACGGATATATTTTTGTGGTATAGTGGCATATAAATATTTTTTTAATAGAAACAAATAAATAACATGGCACTGTTTTTTAAATGATGATGCCAGTAGGGAACAGATAGTTTAATGTTCCACCAAGACCCCCAGCAATGTTCAAGTTGTCCACACACACAAAGTTTGAGAACTGCTGTAGTAATGAACAGGGAGGCTTTTATGAACATCCCTCAAGCTGTGTTGCTATTTTAAAATCTGCTCCTAGGGAGCGCTCTCTGTCTGAGTTAGGCTAGGTCCCTCTGCTGCTTTTAAGAGACTCTGGTGATTCACTGTGCTGCTATCACCCCAGCACTTGAACTTGTCTCCTGCATTCTGTGAGGTGCTGATGTCCCACATGTGCCCTTTCCAGTATTTCCTGTGTAGAAATGACAGGGCAGATATGGATCGTGGCTAATGCCATGTGTACATTGATTCCCAAGTCTTATTCCATATTTTCCAGTGCATTTCCCTGTCACTTTCCTTATTACAAAAAGGATGACTTTTGAGGGGAGGGAATTTGTTGTGCAAGACCTCCCAAGCAACTACAGTGGTACCTTGGGTTAAGAACTTAATTCGTTCTGGAGGTCCATTCTTAACCTGAAACTGTACTTAACCTGAGGTATCACTTTAGCTAATGGGACCTCCCACTACCACTGCGCCACCGCCACATGATTTCTGTTCTCATCCTGAAGCAAAGTTCTTAACCTGAGGTACTATTTCTGGGTTAGCGTAATCTGTAACCTGAAGTGTCTGTAACCTGAAGCGTCTGTAACCTGAGGTACCACTGTATAACAATGCAACCTGAATTTGCCAGCAATATGTGATTGAATCCCACCCAAAAATAGTGACACTCTGGAAAAGGACTCTAGTGTAGGGAGAGAGGGTTAGATCCTTCCTCCTCACATGTATGGACTCTTTAATGTCGTCTTGCTCCTCCGGCTGCAAGAACAGCAGACCTCAGGAAGGTGTTAGCTTGTACTACACTGCTTAAGGGTCAAGCCAGATAAATTCATCCCAGCAAAGATCTCTCGCATGGACACTGGCCTAGAGAATGTCAACTTCACAGATGTCAAATATATGCTTCATTTTTTTAAAAAACGGAGTATTTGGCAATCCTTACTCTTGCTTCTACCTATATTCCCATGTAAATAAGGCTTCAAAAGGAGTGCAGTCAGCAAACTACTTTGTTGATGCATGCTGGACATAGAGCTGCATGCAGAATTGGATCTGCTGTTGAATCACTATAAAGCAGCTCCCAGGAGTGTAGGAACATCAGAAACTGATTAGGATGGCTTCCACTGGCTGGCAGAGTCTCTCCAGGATTTAAGATAGGGAGTCTATCCCAGCCTTACCTGGGAATGTCAGGGATTGAACCTGGCGTCTTCTTCTGGAAAGCAGATGCTCTACCACTGAACTATGGTTAATTTAATGTGCACTGTGGGTTGAGATGAGGGAGAAATTCAGATCAGTTTGCAATTTATGGCAACAAGATGCAAACTGAAACACACACACACACACTTCGGAATTTGCACTTCTCTGAATTTTGGAATGCAGCTCTCCAGCTACAGATTGTGTGCAAAAATGCATATGCTACTCAGTGTGTGCCTATAAATGCATATATTAGGGAACATAAGATGGAAAAATGCATTCTGTTAGGAAAAGTTGCTTTGCAAAAATGTGTACATTAGGTAACATTGTGTGCACACAATGTTGCATATTAGGAAACCTTTGCACCAAAATGCTGATCAACTTGCACGAGGACTTAAAAATAAATGAAAAATCCAAACTGGTGTGGAAATGTGGACAGCTGAACGTATGGTTGGAAAAAAATGAGAAAGTGAGAGATATTGAAATTAAGATATCCAGCCATCCTTAACAATGGGGCAGGGGGTTGGGAGAGGAGCAGAGCTCTTCCTCTGCCTATTTCCCCTGAAACCAAGGGTCTGTGATTGGAAATATCCCTTTCTGGAAAGAGAGAAAGAGAGATAATAATAATAATAATAATAATAATAATAATAATAATAATAATAATAAAAAATTATTTGTACCCCGCCCATCTGGCTGGGTTTCCCCAGCCACTCTGGGCGGCTTCCAACAAAGATGAAAGATACACTAAAATGTCACATATTAAAAACTTCCCTGAACAGGGCTGCCTTCAGATGTCTTCTGAATGTCAGGTAGATGTTTATCGCTTTGACATCTGATGGGAGGGCGTTCCACAGGGCGGGCGCCACTACCGAGAAGGCGCTCTGCCTGGTTCCCTGTAACTTGGCCTCTCGCAGTGAGGGAACCGCCAGAAGGCCCTCGGAGCTGGACCTCAGTGTCCGGGCAGAATGATGGGGGAGGAGACGCTCCTTCAGATATACTGGACTGAGAGACAGTTTCAACTGGAAAACCACAGCTGGGGCATAGTTTCCCCTGCTTCAGCCCCTGCTTTGTAGGGAATCCACAGGCTGACTGGGCATTGCTAGTTGAGCATGCCACAAAGCCAGCACAGCACGAGTAGGTGGGGAGTCTGCTTCCCTGCTCACTTGTAGGATGCTGGCTTCTCCTTGGCGCATCATCCTTCTCCCTCCTATAAACATGCTGTGGTCCTCAAAGCTGCAGGCATTTATTTTGAATTCTTTATGAGGCAAGGAAAACCACACCACATTCAAGCCACTCAAATGTTGAGTAAATTGTTTAAATATAACCAGATGCTTGGGGGGGCGGGCGGTTGCTTATTGTGCAAGGGGAAAGTAACAGCCCCTTTAGTCATCTCCGTAGCCCAAAGCCACTGCCAGAACCCACAAAGCATGCAGTTACCCATTAAAATGCTCTTTAATAGGAAGTGGAGAAGACTATGTCCCTTTCCTTACTCCAGCCTTTCCTAATGTGGCACCCTCCAGATGCATCACCCCTGACCATTGGCCATACTGGCTGGGACTGATGGGAAATGTAGTTCAAAACTCTGGAGAAAGCTTTCTCCATCCTCAGTGTGACGTGCTTTTGCTGCTGCTCCTGCCAATGATGGCTGTTCACATGCATTTTTCTAATTCTGGGGATAGTTTTGGAGCCGCACCCCATATAATGTTTTTTGGTTGCACACCTAACGTTCTTAACATGTATGCTTATTTGGACAGTCATGTACCACACATGTCCATTGACTGAAGAGCCAGGGTCAATTGCAACTCTCCATCAAATGCATTCTTGGTCACAATAGCCAGGTGTGCTGCCATATAATGTATGGGATTGCCCTGTTGTATTTGCTTGGGGGTCTGAAGAACAAATTTCTTTCATAATCTGTGGTTCTAGTAAAGGTAAAGGGACCCTGACCATTAGGTCCAGTCATGGATGACTCTGGGGTTGAGTGCCCATCTCACTCTATCGGCCGAGGGAGCAGGCGTTTGTCTGCAGACAGTTTTTCCGGGTCATGGGGCCAGCATGACTAAGCCGCTTCTGGTGAACCAGAGCAGCACACGGAAATGCCATTTACGTTCCCACTGGAGCAGTACCCATTTATCTACTTGCACTTTGTGCTTTCAAACTGCTAGGTGGGCAGGAGCTGGGACCGAGCAATAGAAGGTCACCCCGTCGCGGGGATTCAAACCGCCGACCTTCTGATCAGCAAGCCCTAGGCTCTGTGGTTTAACCCACAGCACCCTTACCCTTTATAGCAGGGCTGGGGAACCTCCAGGCCACAAGTCAGTCTTGGCCCACCAGGGAGTCCAATTTGGCCCACGAGGCTGTCCCCCCCCCCCAAACCACACCAAACTGTTAATTAGCTGGTGTCACTCCAATAGGCAGGTCATGTCAGCTAATGGGTGGAAGATGAGATTCAACTGTGTGTTGGGAGCTGGTGTGTGTAGCCAAAGATGCTTGGTTTATCTTTCACTCATAAGCTGATGGAGCATGGTTTAAATCTTGCTCAGACCTCTGTAGGATGAACAGATAGTACCATCCTGCTCTCTGCTGCTTTGCCAGTGTGCTCCCTGCAGACCCCCCCCCCACTTTGTGGGTCAATTTTGACAAGTGGATAGCTACAGGGAGGGGCTCACATGATAATGCCCCTTCATAAATTTTAAAACATACGAGATGAGAACAGGATCATGCCTGCCTGCTATGTTCTGTGTAGGTTTGACATCAGTATGAAGAGGCTGCATGCAGATGGAGGTTTGTCCACAGGGCTTCTCCATGTGAGGGTGAACCCTGATTGACTCAGGGTCCCCCACTTGTATTGAGAAGCTCTAGATGAGTACATCTGAATGTTCATTTGGCCCCTTTGCACTGAAGCCAAACGTCTGGATGGTGGAGGGTGTAGCTGATAGATGAGATCCTGGTGTTCCACCATGTTCATCAGCATGTGAGGGGTATCCAGATCTAGAGGGCACCAGGTTTGTGGCGGAAGGTATCCTAACAGAACAGGCACTAGGACCTGAAACCTTTCTAGCCTTCCTCTGAAGCAGGGCTGCCACATTTCCAGATGGGCCTTCAAAGAAATGAATGGAAAGAACCAGCGTTTTCCTCATAACCTCTATAACCCTGGTGCCAAACCCAACAAGTGTCCATCTGTACTTCAGTGTTTATGAATTGTTAGCATCATAAAAGAAGAGGAACAGTTATTTTAAGGTTCTGAAGCTTTTGCCTACTTATAATGAACACCTTCCTTACCCTTGCTGAAAAATCCACTGTGTAAACAATGCATCGCTTTAATGCAGGGGCCCACAGCCTCCCCTCCTTGCTCTCCTTTGCATCAGTTAGCCTTTAAATAGGGGGAGAGAGAAGGAGGGAGGGAGGGAGGGAGAGAATGAACAAACACCCATGCCATACATCTAAAGCACTCCTTAGCCCCTTTAACAGTCAGGGCTTCCCCCAAAGAATCCTAGGAAGTGTAGTTTGTTAAGGCTGCTGAGAATTGTATGACCTTTCACAGAACAGCTGTTTCCCTGCATGGTGCTAACCTTGCAGCCCTTCGCCTGCAACACTGCTGGTGTACAATCACCAGCTGTAAAGGGTACAGTCTCCCCCTCCCTTTGACCACCTGGATGGACATAGGGCTTCTTCCCTTTGCCCATTTACTAGTGTGTCTACATCAGCCGTGATTTGATCATTCAGCTGTTCCCAATGCAGAGATGCAGCAGATCTACTGTTCCTCATAGGAGGCTGTTGTTTCTCTGCATGGATCACTGGCCAAGGTTTCCAAACATGAAGCACAGTCAGAAGAATGACAGGGAACAGGGTCCTCAGTGGGAAGGCACGTCTTCCTTATACATTTGTAGAAGGAAACTGTTTTGTATGTAAGAAAGAAGTATGCTTCCGGCTTTAATTGTGTTAAAGTGTTACATGGTTATTGGAAGTTTGTGACATGCTGCTGCAAGGTGTATGTGTGTGTTTAAGCAGCTTTTTTTATCCTAAGGAAGGTAGCCAGGTGTGGGCAATATAACTTGTTTTTAATGTGAACAAGCTGCACATGTGTACTAGATTCCAATGGGACTTACTGTATGCCAAGGTTCTGGAGCTTATTCCATCAGGAATTGCTGGTTTGGTTTACAGCCAGAGCTTTTCTCGTAGCATGGTGAGTCTTCCTGCCTACAGGAATTGCTGCCAGGTTGTGCCAATAAGTTGAGGAAAGTACCGGAAATGTTTTCCTACTTTGCACTCCTCTCCATCAGTTTTGCAAGATCCCAGTTTACAAATCCTTGAGCAGGAATAGGAAGCTATGCTACTGCCTTCTTTGCATTAACACGGTTGGCCTGGGGAAAACATAATCTGAGGTTGTCAGCAGCTTAGAAAAAACACTTCAACAAATTGCACAAAAAAGGCCAATCTTCTTAATTTTTAAAGGAAACACCCATTAGATTCTGCTATATGTTCAAGAGTACACAGCAATGCTACATAATGTCTTGGAGTAGTTTAGCATAACCACCCCTAACCCTCCATATGCTTTGGACTACAACTCCCAGAAGCCCCATCCAGCATTACCAGTGGTCAGGAATTATAGGTTTTGTAGGCCACAATATCTTGAGGGCACCACATTTACTACCCTGCTCTAGAACAGCAGTAGGGGACCTGAGACTACAAGTCCTTTAATTCCTCATCATGGACCATGCTGGATGAGGCTGAGGTGTGTTGAAGTCCAACAAGATCTGGAATGATATATAGATGGTACGTAACACCAGTAAAATTAGCAAAAATGTATAAAGTAAGTAATAAATGTTGGAAGTGTAAAGAAAAAGAGGGAACATTTTACCATATGTGGTGGGAGTGCAAAAAAGTGAAATGCTTCTGGGAAATGATATATAATGAGTTAAAAAAAATGTTGAAATATACATTTGTAAAGAAACCAGAAGCATTTATGTTAGGAATAATAGGAAATGAAATCAATAAAAAAGAATGGAAGTTGTTTTTGTATGCAGTAACAGCAGCAAGAATATTACTGGCCCAGAAATGGAAACAAGAAGAATTACCAACGATCCAAGAGTGGAGAATGAAATTAATGGAATATGCAGAACTTGATAAATTAACAGGAAGGATCCGGAACCGGCGAGACCAGAAATTCACTGAAGACTGGACTAAATTTACAGATTATATGAAAAGTATATGTAATGACCAGATAACGTTTGTAAGTTTTCAGGAAGTTCTGTGAAAAATTAATAGTAGAAATATTGTATAAAAAATAAGATAGATTAAGCTATCATTATAGTGCAATATCAATTAGGGAATGTGAAAGAAGTGATTAAGACGGAGAATTATTGGACGAGTTGATGGAAGTCCAAAAATATGATGTTGGTGATAAATTGGATGTTTTCTTTGTATAATTTTATATTGGAAAATTTATATATATATATAAAGATCTGGAATGCCCCAGGTTCCCTATCCCTGCTCTAAAACCATATGTATCACAAATGTCATTCTTGTCACTGGTACCTGTAGATGAGGGAATCTCTCCTTTTTAAATTTCAACCATGCAGATGCCAGCTGAGGTTTCTTAATGGAAGTTCAGGCACTTTAGGAAGGAGATAACAATAGCTAAATAAAGGGGAGGGGGTTCAAGGTGCAACCAATGTACCATTCCTAAATTATTTTTATTTTTTTTCAATTTTCTAGGCCAAATGTCTGTGGGGGTCAGTGCTGCTCAGGGTGGACAACAGCTCCTGGGACCAATCGGTGTATTAAACGTGAGTATAAAGAATAAAATCATCTTCTCAGTGATTATTATATTAGGAAGTGCTTTTATTATACAGTCTCAGTTCCCATAGTAAGGGGCACAGGTGCACCTAAGCCCTGTTCAGGCATTTAAGAAGTGTGGTCAACAAGCTTTGGGGTGGGGATGATGGTCATAGACACATACTGTACCTCTCCCATTCACTTCTGGAATGAACCAGCTGAATAGAAAATGACCACAAAACTGGGCCTGAAGGGAGCCCACACACAAATAGATGCGTTCAGGCATTCAAATGAACATGCGTGTTGACTAAAGTTTTCTTGTGGTGTATTAAAACACAGGTTTAATGCAAAAGGATGGATTTGTAGGATGAGAGAGGCGTGTCACCACATAAGGTGTTGTGGGAGGGATTTCTACCTAGACCTACCTCAGTTATTGATAGTGATTTAAGAGGGTAGCCATTTCTGCTCCAACCTGTATTTGTCATAATCAGCGATGCAGTTCCATTTCTGCCGAATGCTATGTTACTTGTCTTGCTGTCCTCTATTCAACACAAGTTTTGAAACCATATAGCTTACGTAACTTCATTTCAATGTAAAGGAAATGCCAAAACAATGTAAAAAGAAAACTTTAATTACGTATCGCTTGCAGTCTTAAAGAACAACAACAAAAGGAACGAATACCAATCATATTGGGTTGATTGGTTTCTTTTCCTGGCTACAGACAACATACAGAAGTAGTCAAAAGTAGCTGACTGGGGGAATCATGGGGATAGTGCAGATGATGCAGTCCACATACAGGGAGAGAGATACACAAACCCACACATAAGGCAGTACCTTTTCTGTATGTGGGCACTTGCTCCTGGGTTTCTGGTTTTGCCCTGCAATGTTGAACCACAATAACAGGAACTGGAAGCCATAAGGGAGTGAAGAAAGGCTCACAGACAAGTTTCTGGATGAGGTTACATGATTACAAGGACAACCTTTGCACGAAGTGATGGTTCTGATTGGTTCCAGAACACAAGGAAGTTTAACCACTTGCTCATTAAAATTCGTTAAAAGGCTGCACTGGGAGAGGCAGGGATGTGATAATCTGTCTTTCATGGGGCATGACTGCACTCAAGGGAGATAATAGGGAGAGATCATAGGTCTTTGTTTGGTTGCCAATCAGTTACTTTCCTGAGAGCTGATCTATTAAAGAGGTCCGAGCAGAAGGGTTTAATCTGAAACTGGGTGACTCTGAAAATCTCTGCCTCCACTTTATAGCTTCCCGGAGACTAGCCTAGTGGGAATCCCCACCCCCCGCCCCACCAGCTTAGGCTATTGCTTCAACAATTCCTCTCTAATTTTAAACATGGGATCTTGTAAGCTGAGGCCTTCCGCAGGGCTGTTTTACTTTCAGTATATTCATAGGTACAGGGACAGAGTGGAGTGATTTACAAGGGCTCATGGGGAGGCCATGATGACATCATTAACCATATGAGCTGGAAACTTGGGGATGCAGTTCATTACATTGTAAATCAGGGCAGCCCATAGGTTACTGGTCCGTTATGCTAACCTTTGTATAAAGGCATGCTTTTAAACTTCCAAACATGGCAATCCCCTAAAACCCCAGAAGAATGATAAAGAAGTACTTAATCCCATCCACATTCATATTTAGCACTCGCTGTTTCCGATATCACAGTTCTCCACACAACAACCTGTCTGAACAACTTCAACATGCTGCCCAGAACAATACTTCAGAGTTTTGCTTGAAATAGGGATGGATCAATCTATTTCTGTCTCTGTTCTGTCCTACTTCCACATTAATCTGTGAAGTTTTTTTTTATATCCATACTGTATTTAAATTTGTGTCTTTTATTATTACTATTTACTTCATTTATGAATCGCTTCCCATGAGGCATCCTGAACCAATTTACAATATAATGAGAACATATAGGAAAATAGTTAAAACAGTTGCACATATAAAAAGAATTATATATGTTAAAGTAACAACAGGACTCCTCAGTGTATGCATGTCTAAGCATATTTTTATTTCAATGTATCCATGTCTAAGCATATTTTATCCTAAGATGTTCATTTTAATGTATGTTTATACAATTTTTGAGCTGAGAACATTATCACAAAGCATTTGGAGAAATGCAAAATCCAGATTTAAATTTCATTCAAATCCATGCATTAATCTGGGAGGTGTGAATTAAGTTGGTTCACTTTTAAAATGCAGACCAAATGGGAGTTCTTCCCCATGCCAGTTTTGAAATCATCACTTCATTCTTTACTTTCTGTGCCCAGCTTACTATGGAGGTCTGGGCTCTAGGACTGACTATTCACCACTGAATGCCCAGGAATGCCTTTTTTCATGTTACATTTTTCATGTGACATTTTCACTGTTGGGAAAATAATCATAGACCAGGACAGAACCACAAGTTTCCCATCGCTGCTGTAAATCAGTCTTCTTTCATTAGAAATAATGAAGACTCATGGGAAATAATAAAGGCAATAGTGAAAAAGAAATTAATGTCTCCTTGAGAAACATGTCATGGCTCTGGGCTAGCTTTGTAGCATCTATTAGCATTTTGCTTTTCTAAACTTGGAGTGGGCATTCCTTATGTTCTGTGAAGGGTGGGGCTCTTTGGCTAAGGTATAGGAAAGCATGCAACACATTCTACATTTTTGCAAAATGGAAGTAGCATTAGCTGGGTTCAAAGCTCCAGGACCTTGCATTAGGTCCAGGTTACTCTGAATATTCAAAATGCCAGTTTGTGTGGCTTTGTCTTGTACCAGAATAGTTTCACAAACACAAAAGCATGGCAAATGGAGAAAAATAAGGAGTGTGTGCTTCCAATTTTAGCAGTCAGAAATCATCAAAACACAGCTGGATCAGACCAAAGGCCTGTTTAGTCCAGCATCCTACTTCCCATGATGGTCAGTCTATGGGAAGCCCAGAAGCAGGACAGGAACACAAGAGCACTTCCCTGATGATGATTCCCAGCAACTAGTGTTCAGAGGCATAGTGCCTCTGAACCTTGAGGGTAGCATATAGTCAACTGGAATAGCTGCCATTGATAGCCTAATCCTTTGTGAATTTGTCCATCTAAGTAGAACACGGGGCTGAAGTTGCATGAACAAGTTTTTCTTAATGCAGAAGAAAGTGGATCAGCAGTAAAGACAGCAATGTTAAGAGCAAGGGCAGAAGCAGGAAAAAGGCACTCTTTATTTTCTGCAAAGCAAGGGGAAAGTGTGACTAAACTGAATCGAATAATGATGGATATAATTTGTGGCATGGACTGTGAACAAACCAGTAGCTAATGGCAGCAAAATAGATGATGATCAGTCAGAAAAATAATGGCCTGTATTCAGATGTAGAGTCGTTTTCAAGGCCATCCCCTTCCTTTGATTTAAAGTAAAGAAACAGGTGCTTTCAGCCTTTAAAAAATTGGCACTAAGCACGTATAGCAAGGGTGTGAAATCTGAAAGATCTGGCAGCTATTAGATGCCTGGCTGGTGGGGTTGGAGTTGTCTATCTGCCAATGTGCTGAATAGGACTTGTCATTGCATAATGAAAATACAATGGTACCTCGGGTTAAGTACTTAATTCGTTCCGGAGGTCCGTTCTTAACCTGAAACTGTTCTTAACCTGAAGCACCACTTTAGTTAATGGGGCCTCCAGCTGCCACCACGCCACCGAAGCACGATTTCTGTTCTCATCCTGAAGCAAAGTTCTTAACCCGAGGTACTATTCCTGGGTTAGCAGAGTCTGTAACCTGAAGCGTCTGTAACCTGAAGCGTATGTAACCCAAGGTACCACTGTAGGACTTGTCATTACATTACATCCCTTAGCATGCTATCAGTTTGAACAACTTCCCTCATATACATCAACATGAGAAGACTCTTGGATGATAAAGATTTGGAGGGAGAGGCAAGTTAAAAGTGAAAAGGTTGTACCAACAGAGAGAGATTAAATGGTACTTGTTTTTATAGTTGTTTCTTCTGTAATAGCAGTACCCTTTATTAGCTGCAGCCTGATTACTTACTCTTAAATTTTATTATTGACCACGTGATCTGTAAAATTGTGTTTTGGCTACCAGTGTTAATTGTGTTAAACATTTAAAAAAACACATTAAAAAGATTCAGCTGAGTCCCAATATGACTTCAATAATACTTCTTCGAACCATTGCGTATTGAGTAGGTGTGATTGGGAGCCATGTTTAAAAAGTTAGCATAACATTATTACATAATGCTATACAGGCAGAATTCATGACAATCACATTTAACTGAGAATGGCCAGATATAATGGCTAAAAGTGGAATAGCTAATCTGAGACTTTCCAGATGTTGAATTCCAACTCTAGCATGGCAAGGGATGGTGAGAATTACAATCCAACAAAATCTGGAGGACCACAGGTTAGCTATCTCTGGGTTAAAATAACTTGAGAAAGGAAGGCTCTTTGCTTCAGCTTTCTTTTCCTGAATGCTTTCCTAGAAAGTTCCCTTGTTGCCTAGATGATCCCATATTGTTTCTTGCAGAAAACTTAAGTGTTTAATTTGGATGTGTGTGAGATGGGTGGGTGAAACAAAAAGAGAAAGAGAAATTATCCTGGCTGCTATACTAAATGCATGGTGGTTGACTAAGTAAACCACAGCAGTGTTGCACACATGCCATTGCCTTGTTCCTGCTGGAGCCTCTCACACATTGCAACCATGATGTTTACTAATTGGATTTTCTCTTGATGACTCTGCCATTGTGCTAATGACATAAGGATATTGAAAACATATTTCTGAAGTTTTGAATAAAATGAGCATTGAGATTGCATTGCGTTTGAATGAGAACCTGGCAGGACAGATCCAATAATATGAACTGAATTACCACCCTCAAATTCTTGCTGTACTTAACGCTGTCATCATCCATCCTTTGATATTCCTGCTATAGTCCTCTTGCCTTGTGCCTTTACTGCTGTTGCCCAGATTTTAAGAATCGACCTTTCTCATTATATATTATCATTATGGCTGCATTCTGTTTGCATGAAATTTAGACACGTTTCCATTGAGCTCATCTGCATTCCTTGAAGTCAGACACTGCCACACTGTTACTTGTCCATGCTGGGATGTCACACCAACTCCTTGCCTAGCTAGTTATCCTTTGTGTGTGAAATGGATGATAAGACAGAAGGGGAACAAGACTTGAAGAAGGTGTTACAGATTCCCAAATCTCTGCTGCCAGGATTTCAGTGTGGTGAGCTAGGGATGAAGTCTGCCTTCTCCCAAAAGCCTGCAAGTGCTGAAACGATAATTTACCAAGTGGTTCACACGGATCTTCATATGTCCTGTGTTTCTGAGCAATTAATTCAGGTACACTCTGATCATGTGCTGGACTGCTCATTAACTGCGTGTTGGACAATTTGTTTTGACAAAAAGAGTGGATTGAGGTTGCTCATGCTCAGCCAAGAAAATTAAACCCTTTTCAGATCTCTCTTCCTGCCCCCAAAGATATCAGTGTTGTTGTTTAGTCGTTTAGTCATGTCCGACTCTTTGTGACCCCATGGACCAGAGCACGCCAGGCACTTCTATCTTCCACTGCCTCCCGCAGTTTGGTTAAACTCATGCTAGTAGCTTCGAGTACACTATCCAACCATCTCGTCCTCTGTCGTCCCCTTCTCCTTGTGCCCTCCATCTTTCCCAACACCAGGGTCTTTTCCAGGGAGTCTTCTCTTCTCATGAGGTGGCCAAAGATATCAGTACTTACCGGTATCTCCTAGCTTCTTCTGTTTCGTGGTTTGATTCCACTTTCATGGGTTGTCAGACCGCAGTGCCTCTCCCCAAAAGTGCTTCATTTCTGTCATCTACTTACTATTTCTCTTCACCTCAAAGTAAGAAACCTCTGGGAAAAGCTTTCTGAACTACTTGACTGGGTGGTTGCCGCTGAGCAGGGCCCTAGCAGTATCACGATAGTCAGATGGGAACAATGACTCAACTGGAGCATTTTTCTCTGTGGAATTCTTAAAGTAGGCCTCTTGGGAGCTGCTTGTGTCCTTGATTCAGAAACAGCACAGGAATAGCCATAGGAACCCTTTGCAGAATGTCTGAAATAATAAGGGGCAAATGCTGCTAAGGCAACCAAGTTGTAGGATCTGGCCATGAAGAAACACATTCCAGTGCAGCATGTGTTTTGTATGCACAATGTCCCAAATTCAACACCCTCACCACTGTAACTCTAACTAAAAGGTAGCAGGCTAGGAAAAAATTGTTTTGGACTGAAATTTTGGAGAGATACTGCAAGTCAGAGTAGATGGCACCAGATCAGACACATGAAAAATCTGACTTGGTATATGACAGCTTTGTATATTACACAATGAGAAATTCATAGAGAATTTCCAGGCAGAAGACAATGCTGTGGAACTGTTACAAATATGACTAATTGGCTGACTCCAAGGGCTACAGTGTTACATGAGCACATGCTGTCCACCAGAATGTTGGGTCACGAACCTTCGCCACATGGTCACACACCACACATATCTGGAAGGAGCTGAATGCTCATGTGCACACACTGAGTGCGGTGAGGGAGATCAGCACACTGCCCCACTCTGGGTGGGCCCACAAATGCACCCACAGAAGGAAGGATTATTCCCTGTGAAATGAGCTTGCTCTCCAGAACTGCAGAGTATTCAGTACTAGCCTTCTAGTGTACTGTGGAAGTTGGTAGTTTTTGTCATAACCAGGGGACCAAGAATAATTAATAAACTACATTGGTGTTGGTGTTGTCATCAGCCTTCTGTAGGAATACATTCAAAGTGGCATATAAAAGTGAACAAAATGTGGAAATACTAACTCTAAAATGGTAAAATTAAAATGGTTAGAAATGAAATGCTAAAAGCAATGGGCCAGATTCTAATCGGACCTGCTGGCGGAAGCTTGTGCAAACTTCTCCCCTTTAAACATCCACACTCCAGTACAGCACACAGGGAGAGGAGAGGACAAATCGTTGTACTTACTGATGGAGCGATCTCCTTAGTGCTACAGTATGTTGAATTTCACCCAGTATGTTATGGGTGGGATTCAACTATGTGTTTGTGCAGAATGAGGTCCAGTCATACAACAGGACTTCCCCTTCTTCTTTACTCCCTGTGTACTCCCTGCAGTCCCAAAATGTGGTTGGGGTTGGGGAACCAGAGCCATAGCTACAGGGGCGCCAGAGGGGCATCATTGAGTCTCACAGCATGTGTGTGTATGCAGATACACATGGGTCTTTGACCTGGGTGAAATAAAGCCTAGTTTCGCCCCTGGCAGGAACTCCCATAATAGGTTTGGGTGTGTGTGTGCAAGGGGAGGACAGGGAGGAAAAGTCCTGTTATGCAAGCAGACTTCATTCCCCATGTGGATGCCCCATATAGCACTATGTTCAATTCCATCCTCTGTTTTCAGGGAGATGTGGCCTGAAAACGTTATAACAGTATTCTATAAGTAGGCTAAAAGTGCGAAGTGGCACAAGCATTTGAACTGCCTAGATTTGTCTGAACAAAATGGAGCTCCTGGATCTGACCATTCAAGACCATGCCCAGGACTGGATTCAGCGCCTACTTACACAGCCGGGAGTCTCCTACCACTTATATCTCTTCCCTTTGTTCTTAGGCTAGTGTCATACTTTCTCTGCCTGCCTTTTTATAACCTTATCTTTTGGGCTGTGTCACTTCCGAGCTCTTAGTTTTCAAAGCTGCTGGCTGATTAAAGCCTTCCACTCACTCAAGTGCTCCTGCTGTTAGTCTGAACGTGCCAAGGCTTGTGCTGGAGTGGAGATGGAGGCTGCTTCTGCTTTGTCGAAATCCATTTGCATGATGTGGAAGTGCAGGATTCATCAGCATGCCCAGGGAGAGAGAGAGAGAGAGAGAGAGAGAGAGAGAGAGAGAGAGAATGCCCTGCCAGGCAGCAGCATTGCTCTGAAAGTGGGAGGATTAGAGGCAAGTTAAAGTTAGCACAGAAACTGCAGGGAGAGGAGGAAACTTTACTGTTTGGTTATTTTTATGTACCAGTTTTGGCTTAAGGTTCTCCATAAGGACAGTGCTTAATAGGGGAAATTGCAAGTACAGTGGTACCTCGGGTTACAGATGCTTCAGGTTACAGACTCCACTAAACCAGAAATAGTACCTTGGGTTAAGAACTTTGCTTCAGGATGAGAACAGAAATCATGCAGCGGTGGCAGCGGGAGGCCCCATTAGCTAAAGTGGCACCTCAGGTTAATAACAGTTTCAGGTTAAGAACAGACCTCCAGAACAAATTAAGTGCTTAACCTGAAGTACCACTGTATGCAAGTAGCAAAGAGACCAATTGCCTCTCTGTCCCCAGCGGCCCTTTAGCAAAACTTTGTGTAAAGTCAAAGGTTTGCCAAAGCCTTGCAGAACCAGTATATTTCCTTTGGCCTAAGTGTAGAACCTTATGTTTGTCCCTATAGAAATTCAATTTTCCAACCTGTTAAGATCATCTTGAATGCTGAGCATCCAATGCTTAGGACTGAGTCCAGGAGCATCCCCAAATCCTGAACATGTGTCTTCAGGGGGAGTGTTACTCCATCCAGCACAGGCTGGATCCTTATTCCTTGCCCTGCCTTCTGACTGATTAAGAGCCAAAAACTAGGCAGGATGTCGTACAGTGTGGATGTGACCTTTGAGCTCATCCAGACTTCTTTTGTGCCATGTTTTCTAGGCACAGGACAAGGCTTTAAACCTCTGTGACCGATCGTTGTTTTTTGTCCTGACGCTTTACTGCTGAACTAGAGCAAATAGCAACTGGGTTTTCTGCAGACTTTGCTTTGATTCAGTGGTAAAATGTGGAGAAAGTGTTGGGACAAAAAACAACCCCCAGGCACGGAGCTTTAAAGTGCAGGCCTGTGTCTGGAAAGCGCAGCACAAGAGCAAGTCTGGATGAGTCCTTTGTTGCAGTTAGTTGCACATTTGGAGCTTTCCAAGGTGCTGTAGCCAACCACTGAACTGTCTTGTAGGTTCTTGCTGTACAGAAGTCTGAACATGGTGGTGCTGAGTTGTCTGGACTGAGTGTGAGGAACAGGGGCAAGAAGAAGAGCAAGAAGCGGTGGGAGTCTAGATGAAGTTGAGACTACAACTCCCATCAGTCCCAGCCAGCATTGGCAACAGTCAAGGATTATTGTTCTGATTTAGCAAGATCTAGAGGGTGCCACCTTGGCTACCCCCTGTCCTAAGAGGTATGGGATGGAAGGGAGATGGTTTCGTGGACAGAGGACTGGATTTTTGTGAATCTTGTGCTGCTTACTTAATCTGTATGTTTGTAAATAAAGAAGTTATTATGAAAACACCTTGAGTCTTCGGCATGCTGTTGTTCCAAATGAACTGACCATGACAAAGACTGCTCAGAAAGTCCCACTGTTCAAGGGAAGGAAAATGAAAATGTTAAAACAGTATATTCCTCGGCTAGATGTATGTTTAAAAATCACTGGGCATCTAATACATTATTAGAACCAACTTTGGTATTTAATGTCAGCCAGTGATAGAAAGCGGAACTCAGGAGCAAGACTTAGATTGCAATCCTAATACTACTAATCTGGGAGTAAGCACCAATGAATTAAATAGGACTTACTCATGAGTAAACATGGCTAGAATTGCACTGTGCAAATTTTGAACCATAGTTCCTCATAGCTGGGACTTGCATAAGGTGTGATATTTTCTCTGCAAGCTAACTAGAAATGAGAAATGGTATCAGAATCACTACACAGTATTTTCCCCTCACCAGGTGGTGATCATCAGGTGTTCAGTTAAGAAGGACAATTGCCCTTGAATAACAATAATAATACCCCAGCCACTCTGGATGGCTTCCAGCAAAAATACAGAGGGACATCAAACATTAAAAGCTTCCCGAAACAGGGCTGCCTTCAGATGTCTTAACTCTTTGACACCTGCTGGGAGGATATTCTATAGAGTGGGTGCGACTACTGAAAAGGCCCTCTGCCTGGTTCCCTGTAATTTCACTTCTCGCAGTGAGGGAACCAACAAAGAAACAGCTTTCACCTCTGTCCCTAGCCCACTAGAGATCATTTACCAGCACGACAAAGGCCGTTTCAGTCCCATGATGGGGCCTGAATCCCAACTGGAAGGGGTCCAAATAGTTTGCACCATCCAGACATGCCTGGAGTTGTTCAGCAACCATCCACTCAACCACCTTGCTCGAGAATGGAAAGTTTGCGACTGGGTGATAACTGGCCTAGGATGTTCCAGAACATGTGATTGTTCCTCAGCAGTACTTCTATCTTTGGTTATTTTGAGGCATGAGAAATAGCCACAACTATTGCACACCCTCAAATGGTTAGAAGGTTTAGGGGCAGTGCTACCAGGTTTAGTTTTCTTTGGGTGAGAGCACTGAAGACTTAGAGTATCTCAATATATATTTGCTTTATTTACATATAGTACTCCCCTCCATGCCCAGCACTTTCCCCAAATCTGTTCCATAGGGTTGGGGGAAAGCCCTAAAACAAATTTAGGGGTGCACAGGAGGAGGAGGAGGAGAGAGGGGAAAGTTTGGTAGTGCAAACAGAAGTCCTTTCACTGGTGGAACTACTTACTATGTTGAATGCAACCCTAAGTATATTGATGGCGGTACGCTGGAAAATGGGTACCAGGAACTTCCAATATGTTCAGTGGCGATCAGGCTGTCTCAGCATGTTTACTGTAGGCCAGGTTCTACAGTTGTTAATGCGATTACTCCTGAGAAGCTGACTAACTCTGTGCTCTGGAATACGGGGCCAAGGATTGACTCACTGTCTCAGAAGCTGAACAGTAGAGAGCATGCTGAGCTGCCAGACAGTGTCTGAAAACATCCCGCCAGGCCAGGAATGGCAGCATCTTTCTCTCATTAAAGGTTTTTCTGGGAATGAAAGAAATGCTTTTTTCAGACCTGGGCTCTTGGCCATCGGGACTCCTGGTGACTTTTCAAGTGGTAGGGCTGTTGTTTGCATGGATTAATTAAAAGGGTCGTGTCAAAAGACCTATTTTTTTTTTTTTGAACCCTTTCCTGACAGGGGATGGTAAATTTCAGCTGGGCCTTAAGGTCAAGATATTCTCTCTCTCTTTCAAGCAAGAGGCTAATAATTTATGAGTGTAAATACTCGTTGGTTCCCCTAGCAGCACACCCCTCCCACTTTTTTTCTTAGCCCATTTAGGTTGCAGGCAGCACAGTGACTGGAATCTCTGCAGCTACACAAGGGAGAAGGGTGTCTAAATCTTATTCCTTTCAATATGAGCTGAATATCCAACCGCTTCAAATGGCTTTGTGAATCCCAGTCACAGAAGGCTCACTTTAGTTTAGCTAAAGTTGTTGCTGGGATCTAGGGACAACCTGAGAGTCTTTGAATGAAGCCGCAACCCAAGCGAATTTTGTATTTCAGGCCCAAAACAATAGTTCAGGTTTTGAAGGACTTGGCATTAAGACAGGGGAAAGAGTTTAGCCCCAAAATTGAATATGTGTCTCAAAAACTGCATTCCATGTTCTAATTTAATTTCTGTGTTCTGCTCTACATTTCTTTCTCTCTCTCTCACACTGCCGGGGTTTCCAGTGCTTGCCGGGTCTCTCATTTCTGTTCTCATGTTTGTGTGTGTGTATGAATACCACATCAGAGGTAGAATTCTTTGGTCTTTTTATGAATTATTTGTAATGTGGGAACTGAAATACAGTGACCAAGAACTATTAGCCTGTTTCCTGAGGGTCAACATGCATATACATATAGCAACATTTGAGTGTCAAAGCTATGGGCTCTAGCTTTAAAAGATACACAGTATGTGCCCTAACTTCTGCTAAGCTCATTCCATGACACTAACACACATTAAATACACCAAAGTATATTTCAGGTAGATATTTATTTTATTAAAAAGAATATTTTATTGATTTTTTTTTTTGAGATGCATTCCTATCTAGAAAATGACACGAGCCAACAGTAACAAAGAAATTAAAACCAACAAACAATAAACAGAAAAGTTCCTGCTTCACATAATAAAAGTTACCTCAGGATATGGCTGGATGCTCCTATCACAACCACCAATTTTAGTATGTCCTTCCAGGATGTTTGCTGGTGGCTGGAGGTTTTCTGTCCCCTATTTATGTATTGAAAAACCAGAACTGACCTCCACAGCCACTTACAGACACACTGTTAAGACCACATTCATGGAAGATGAAATATACTCGGAGTCGAGTGTGGATTTCATGCTCTATAGGTGGTGCTGTGGGTTAAACCACAGAGCCTAGAACTTGCCCATCAGAAGGTCGGCGGTTTGAATCCCTGTGACGGGGTGAGCTCCCGTTGCTCTGTCCCTGCTCCTGCCAACCTAGCAGTTCGAAAGAACGTCAAAGTGCAAGTAGATAAATAGGTACCGCTGCAGCGGGAAGGTAAACGGCATTTCCGTGCGCTGCTCTGGTTTGCCAGAAGGGGCTTAGTCATGCTGGCCACATGACCCAGAAGCTGTATGCTGGCTCCCTCACCAATAAAGCGAGATGAGCGCCGCAACCCCAGAGTCGGTCATGACTGGACCTAATGGTCAGGGATCCCTTTACCTATTCAGCTCATAGTATTGAGGAATGCCAGTTCCCCCAAAATGTCTGCTTTATATACATTATTTACACAATGGGCCCCACATGATTGGCTAATTCTGGGATTCTCCTATAGGCCAATCAGGTTGCCGATTCACTGGCACCTGGAGCTAGATTGGGTGGCTCCTGTGGACCAATCAGACTGCTGCATTCTGAATCCTATTCAACTCAGTTCATAACAGAAGACAATCTTATTTGGCTATGAGTGATCACCAAAGAAGAACTGAAAAACCAGGAGCTGTGTCTCCATAAAATAATAATAATAATAATAATAATAATAATAATAATAATAAATTTTATTTATATCCCGCCCTCCCCAGCCGAAGCTGGGCTCAGGGCGGCTAACAACAATCAAATAACCAAATAGTTGAATAATCACACATTCTAAAATATATCATTATAAAAATTAATTAAAATCAAATTGATGGCAACCAAAATACTGTGCAGGTTGCCAGAGGAGGGAGTCAGGCTGCGCCCTGACCAAAGGCCTGGTGGAACAACTCTGTCTTGCAGGCCCTGCGGAAAGATGTCAGGTCCCGCAGGGCCCTAGTCTCTTGTGACAGAGCATTCCACCAGATTGGAGCCACAGCCGAGAAGGCCCTGGCTCTAGTTGAGGCCAGCCTAACCTCTCTGAGGCCTGGGACCTTAAGGATGTTTTTATTTACCGACCGTAGGTTTCTCTGTGGGGCATACCAGGAGAGGCGGTCCCGTAGGTACGAGGGTCCCAGGCCGTATAGGGCTTTAAAGGTTAAAACCAGCACCTTAAACCTGATCCTATACTCCACCGGGAGCCAGTGCAGGTGGTATAGCACCGGGTGAATGTGATCTCGCAGCGAGGACCCCGTAAGGAGTCTCGCTGCGGCATTCTGTACCCGCTGGAGTTTCTGGGTCAGTCTCAAGGGCAGCCCCACGTAGAGCGAGTTACAATAATCCAGTCTGGAGGTGACCGTCGCATGGATCACAGTGGCTAGGTCAGGGCGAGAGAGATAAGGGGCCAGCTGCTTAGCTTGGCGGAGATGAAAAAATGCCGCCTTTGTTATAGCTGTAATCTGCGCCTCCATAGAGAGGGAGGTATCGAAGATTACACCCAGACTCTTAACGGACGGTGCTGGCACCAATTGCACCCCCGCAAGAGATGGGAGTTGCCCCCCCGATCCCATATCGTCCCGCCCCAGCCAAAGGACCTCTGTCTTCGCAGGATTTAACTTCAACCGGCTCCCACGTAACCATCCAGCCACAGCCTCCAAACATCTGGTCAGTGTGTCTGGGGCCGAGTCAGGATGGCCATCCATCAACAGATAGAGTTGGGTGTCATCAGCATACTGATGGCAACCCAGCCCGAAGCTCCGGACAAGCTGGGCGAGGGGGCGCATAAAGATGTTAAAAAGCATCGGGGAGAGAATCGCACCCTGAGGCACTCCACACACCAAGGAGTGGCGCGATGACAATTCCCCCCCAAGCGCCACCCTCTGTCCCCGACCAGAGAGAAACGAGCGCAGCCATTGAAGGACTGTGCCCTGAATCCCCACGTCGGCATTATGCTTGGAAGCTCCCCTTTCTTGTCTGCAGTGGTGTTTTAATTGTTCCCTCACCACTTTTTCATACCTTCTTTATCTACCTGTGGACAGGGAAACCTGATTGCAGCTTCCAGTTTCTGCATGTGTGTTTATTGTGGGATCCTCATGCATGCAAATTAATCTCAGTGCCACACAGTGTCATTGGCATCAAAACGCCAGCTTGTATTTCTCCCAATTTAATCCAGTTTTCCCTTTCTGTGGAAAATCTGATAGGTAAAAATCAAACAAACACAGGTGTTGCCTGTGTATATATGATCAAATATTTTGTTTCTTCCCATAAACTTCAGGTGTGGGGTTTCTAAGCTGTCCTATCCAATGAGGGGGATTCTTGTGCTCCTTCCACCAGCTAATTCGGAAGTCACCACACTCAAATTCTTCAGCAATTATTGGAAGCCACAGTTCATTAACTTTGCACCCAAATCCACCCACGGTCTATGTATGCTACTAATTACAGTACATCAACTTCAGCAGTAAATTCTGAGGAGGAAAAGCAGTGCACCGCTAATTATTACACACTGGGGGCCCCGTGCTTCTTAAACTATCAGGAGCCAATTTTGTTTCATAATCCAGTCAGGAAACAGCAGAAAAGTCAGCTTTTTTTTTTAGGGGGGAGCCCAGCTAATTGTTCTCTGCTCAAAGGCAGCCTCGCAGGTGTCCTGGATCAGCGGTGGAGGAGTGTCAGGTGGACTTGTAGCTTGTTGGTCTGCAGCAGTGCTTTGGGGGGGGGGGTTGCAGAGTGTGCCTAGGAGGCACAGGATCCCACCTAGGACACTGGTGTGGGACCTTTTGCCATCCAGATGTTGTTGGACTACTGGGGATGATGGGAATTGGGCTCCAACAACATCTGGAGGGCCCTGCCCTAGGACCTGGTTATTTCTTAATCTCTGCCTTTGCAAGTTTGCAAGTCTTGGCGATCCACTGCTACTCCCTTGCTTGTCAGCAGGGATATTCATGGCCTCCTGAATAAGGAAGTACCGTATTTTTCTCTCTATTACACGCAGATTTTTTTCTCCTAAAAAGGAAGGGGAAATGTCTGTACGTGTTATGGAGCGAATGTGGGGGGGGGGTGGTCCCTGGAGCCGATTAGGGGAGCGCAGGAACAAAAATCAGCAAAAATCAATCGTGCGTTGTGCCGGAGAGGGAAACCTGAAAAGAGGAAGTTGCTGCTTTCCTGCATTCTGCCTCAGGGTCTTACTGCCCACCCTCCTCTGTTTCGTTGCTGTGTTTGCTCAAACGGAACAAAGAGCAGGCAAATCCCCTCCCCTCCAGGCAAGCAGAGGGGAAAGCAGAGGTCTTTCCTTCTAATTCCTCTCCGTGCTCCTCGCAGGCAGCCAGAAAACATGCAGGAGGAGAGAGAAAGCTGGCTTCGGTTTGTGGAAACTTTTGCCTTTCTTTCCTCCCTCCCGTAAAATCCCTCTCCTGCTTTCTTAGCCAGCTGCTTCTCTGCACACCGCTCTCTTGTCCCTTCTGTGTTTTTCCTTCACTCCCCACTTAAAATGTAGTTACAAAGCATGGATCCACATGGATCCTCAGGATCTTTGCATTGGGCCACCCCAAATTCACCATCAGATCACATAGCAGCCTGCCCCCCTAAAATCACACACCCACTGTTGCCTGGGGCTGCAATGGTGCAAAAATGTGGTTAAAAAGCATGGATCCACATGGATCCTCAGGATCTTTGCATTGGGCCACCCCAAATTCACCATCAGATCACATGTCTGTGGCCACAGCATGAAGCACAAAAATGATACATCCACTGTTTCATTCAGAATTTTTTCCCTTGTTTTCCTCCTCTAAAAACGATGTGCGTGTTATGGTCAGGTGCATGTTATAGAGCGAAAAATACGGTAGTTTTAACAACTTGTGGCACCTTTAAAGACTAACAAATTGATTGTGGACACAGTTAAGGTGCTGCAAAGTGTTGCCGATTCAGATGCTACATTTGAGGAAACAATTTAACCAAGAAGCAATATAAGCTCTTACTTGAGAGTCACTAAAAGTCAAGCAGAGCTTTGCTAGCATTATGAAGCATTTGGTGACTGTGTCTACAAATATATTATTTGAGCCTCTCATTCCATTCTGGGGCCACTCACCACATTTGGTGCAAACATTTTTCTTTACAGGGTTAAACTTAGAAAAAAATAGCTTTGTGGATTTGCAGCACTAGTCAGTTGTGCACGGTACCAATTGGTTGATATTATCACATCAATTGGTGTTGTTACAAATCCACCTTCATAATTCTGTCATCCCTGATACAGTTTTACTGATGTGATTATACTTCAAAAGAATAATAATGCAACAAATGATATTTAAATGACAAACTTATATTTGGCAATTTGAAAAAATTAAAAGTTGGAAAGCCTACCTGAAAGTATGGGGAAAGGGATGAGATTGAACCAGCATTTGATTTGTTAGCATGTATATTTATACATGGGTGGCGGCGCTGTGGTCTAAACCACAGAACCTAGGGCTTGCCGATCAGAGGTCAGCGGTTTGAATTCCTGCAGCGGGGTGAGCTCCTGTTGTTTGGTCCCAGCTCCTGCCCACATAGCAGTTCAAAAGCACATCAAAGTGCAAGTAGATAAATAGGTACCACTCTGGCAGGAAGGTAAACGGTGTTTCCGTGCGCTGCTCTGGTTTGCCAGAAGCGGCTTAGTCATGCTGGCCACATGACCCGGAAGCTGTACGCTGGCTCCCTTGGCCAATAAAGCAAGATGAGCGCCGCAACCCCAGAGTCGGTCACGACTGGACCTAATGGTCAGGGGTCCCCTTACCTTTATATTTATATTTATATTGAAAAGGCAGGAACCAGCCAGATTCATTCTGAAAGAGAAAGTCTGTTACCTATCTCCATGGGGTGCAGTGAGACAGGGTAAGAGGTTCTTCTGGGGAACAGATAGTTTATTGCAAGCTCGGATTGCCTCCATCTGCTCATTCTCTTCTTTGTCGCCTCAGCTGTATGTGACCCTCCATGCCAGAACAAAGGATCCTGCAGCCGCCCCCAGCTTTGTATTTGCCGTTCAGGCTTCAGAGGCTCTCGATGTGAAGAGGTGGTTCCAGAACAAGAGTATCATCCTCCTGGCCCTGTGGCTGCCTTCCAGCCCCCAGGACGCTCCCCTCTCAAAAGAATAGGCAATGGAGAGAGAGAAAGCCCACTAAGAGGAAGACAGATACCTACCATGCAGAAGCTACCAACTGGGTAAGTTTTATGCACCAGAGCTACTGCTCCCCTTGTAAATTAAAGGTAGGAAGTGTGGAAGAGGCTAAAGATATCAGTCACTTTCAGATGACCTGTTTATTTCACATACATCCTGATTTCGTTTGCACAAAGTTTGCAGGGAAGATGCGTCAAACCAAGCAGTGCTTGTCCCATACTTTCCAGCGCGTTTATGTCCCTTTCCTTACCACTAAAAGTTTGATTTGGAGGAGGGAGAAGGAGAGGGGGCCTGTTGCACAAAAACATCAAATCCACTTTAATTGTGCAACCTGACTTTGCCAGTATGCAATTGAATCCCACAAGCATAATGGTGGCAGTCCATGGTTTGTTTTCATGGCCTTGGTTTATTCTATTTGAGAGCAGATGTGGAAGGGCAGAAGAGGCAGTGAAGATGCACATAAACTCAAAAGGTATATTGTGCTTAGCAGTTTCTCCATAGCAAATGCAGAGGCGGAGCTAGCTGCTCCGGCACCTGGAGCGACACGCATGCTGTGCACCCAGGGGCAGGGCAAGCGCCCCAGGGGGGTGGAGCAAGTGCCCCAGGGGGGAGGGGTGGTGATGCCACCCCCCAGGGATGACACCCGGGGTGGACCGCACCCCCCGCACCCCCTTTCCTCCACCAGTGAGCAAATGTGCCTATTTAGCCATTGGAGAGCATGGAATACCAGCTGTCCGTCTTCCATTCCTGGCTTAAATAAATAGGGTTCTTCCTGAATTTACACAGATCTTTCCTTTCACCCCTTTGCCCAGGATCACTTGGAAGAGAAAGGCAGCCTGAGCCCAGGGTCTTTTGTGTTAGGCCCCAGATCACTGGCCCTTTCTCCTTTATTTATTTTTCTTGAAACACTGCTGTAAATGCCCATTACAGTACCGGTGAGACCACAATCACCAACCACTGTAATTTGTTCAGATAACTAAATTTGCACATGTATATATAAATTAGCATTTGCTTTCGTATAATTAGCATTTATATATACAGTTTGTGGACCTGTGCCCTGAATCTTTTAAGTATCTAGAGTCATATATTCAGGCACCTTATTATACATCACTGTCATATTCATGAATCATTTTTGCTGTACTCTGCTAGGCCATGGGCCTTGCAATCCTGCAGTTCTGCTGCATGGCCCATGATTGCATAGTGCAGGGGTTAGCAAGGTTTATCTTGCCTGGGCCAGATCAGTCCCACAGAGATCCCTCCATGGGCCGGATTTTCAGCGCCGCGGAAGCGAGTCCCCGCACCATGCTGTGCCGGTTTAGCGCAGTGCGCAAGTGGGCAACTCAGTTCGGGGGCGGCTCATGGGCCGGTCAAAGCGTCCTCTGTGGGACGCTTCTGGCCCATGGGCCTTAGGTTACTGAGCCCTGGCATAGTGGAACACCTAAATCCAGCAGCTTAAGGCAGAAGCTAGTGAGAATTGCAAAAATACAACAACATGTTGATGTTGTTGGCTGTTATTCTGAAAAAAAGAAGCAGAAACAAGTTTGTGGCTCTTTGTGGAGAAAAGTGTACAAACATGTTGAGTAACTCCTCCTCAATGTCCAAAACCTTTGGCAGCGTTAGATGGTTTTCTTTTCCCTCCACAATTAATGGCTGCCATCCTTTCCAGTCCGATTGCTTAAATCCCATTACATAGAAGTCAGTGGCATTTAAATAGGCTATGTGCAGGATTGCATCCTGAGTCTTTAATGACTGGTGGAATCTGAGCCACTGAGTAAAACTTGTGAAACCACAGACTGTGACCTTCCTGATTTGGAACAGGAATGCTTTCAGGCTTTTCATATACATATACATATACATATACATATACATATACATATACATATACACACACACACGCATACATAACCCACCCTTCAACAAATGGGATCCCATTTTCACCCCGGCTCTTTCTCCATGTGATGAATTTGCCTCACAAATCTGAGATGGCAGGGCATAAAGGCACTCAGATATCTCAGTATGACTGACATTAATTCTTAGGCAGCTAGATGGAGAGAAAGAACATGCATTCAAATATTGAATACTCTGTTCAGGCAGCCAGACACAGTGATTTGTAGTGAGCCTTGGGATTTGGGACTGCCCCAGCTGCTCTTCACTGCTTAAGACTTGCTGGCTCTGTCCCAAGGAAATACAACTCCACTAACAAGGGGATTTTTATTTTTAAATTTCAATATGAAAGGCTCAGAATATCCTATTACCCATGCACACACCCCTGTCACCTTAATGTTAGCATTTGACACTTCTCTTAAGTTATTTTTTTCTCAATGCAGCTTTCATAAAAAATGGAAATAATATTTTTGACCAATTTACGACTTAAAGCTGCAATCAATTCCTCACAGCATTATACTTTTCATTTTAAAATGTTTCGTGGGTGATTTTTGGGGGTAGCTGATTTCATTAAAATACACATGCCCAAATATTTAGAAAAGTTCTTTTGTTGTTGATGTTGTTCATTGTGGTTCTCCTTACAATTTGAAATACAAAGTGAAATTTGACTATTTTATCAAGTCACTGGTTTTAATTTAGGTTGGTATTCAACTATACTTCTTCTTCCACCCCATTGCAAAAATTTGGCTTTCATGATGTGTTTTGCTGCTTTTATTTTTCTGCATTATCTGCTCTCTATTTATGTAGAAAATAGAAACTATGTACTGCTGCTACGTTTCGTAACATTGATTATGTTTACTTTGTATTTATGGTTTTATATTAGTAAAAATTACCCCCCCCCACACCTTTTAAAGAAGCTATACATTTGAAGTAGCTGGTGTTTCCCCAGGCTGTAGAAGCCGTGAATTTATTTTAGGGACTTCAGCATGGATGTAAGAAGACACTGTTTGCTGCCTATTGTAACATAGATTATTGAGACACAATTTTAAAAATTTCTTGCCCATCCAAGAAGCTTAGGCTGGCATATTGGTTCTCCCCTCTACCCCATTTATTCATTACAACAGCCCTGTGTGGTAGGTTTGAAATAGTGAGTGGCCCAAAGTTGTCCAGTGAGCTTCATAGATGACTGGGGATTTGAACCTGAGTCTCCTCAGTTCTCGTTTAACACCATAACCATTACCCCAGCTTCTGGTTCTAACTGGAGCTACAGTGGAACCTCGGTTGTTCAATGCCCCCGTAGTTGTACGTTTCGGCTTTCGACTGTGTTTCCAAAAACCTAGTTGGCACCACGTCCTACAGACAGACAGAGAGAGAGAGGACACCGTGTGTGGAGGGAACTGTATTTCAGCCTTGCTTCTCTCAGTTCTGCTTACTTGCTTGGAAAGGGCAGGTGAACAGGCAGCGAGAGCAAGAAGAATGAACTGGTCGGGAGGCTCCAAGTGTCGGCAGTGGGCCTCCTGCGAGGGTGTTGGCCTTGTCAGGTTCTGGGTGCTGCTGATCATGTTGATTGTGCCCATGCTCTCCTATACACTGAGGCTTTGTACACACCATACATTTAAGGCACATCCCCCCAAAAGAACCCCGGAAGCAGGAAAGTACCTTTCATGAATGTGTGGACTATTTTTAAATTGTTTTAATTGCTTACTAGTACCAGGGGACTCATTCAGGGTTTACAGCTTTATTTTGCTTTGGTTTGCGCTTAACACACACACACACACACACACACACACACACACACACGGGTGGTCTTTACCACAGCCATCTATCCTGTTAAATAATGGTGGAAATGAATTTGGCTTCTGTGGTTTTGGAGAACATTTCAAAGAGACACAGTATAGTCTTAGGCTGCCTCTCAAGCTATCCAAACTTTGAAATACCCTCTGTTCCCAAGGGAGAGTGAAGTAAGTTTAGGATTGCTTTCCTAACCACTTACTGCCTTAACTGGCCAGGACTGAGGTGAGACCTTAAACAAGGTGCTACATTGGTGGCCTTCACTGTAGGTCTCTGGAAAAAAAGTACTTTTTCTTCCTTCAAATGTGATGTATCAACAAATGACGAGGCTTCCCAAGTGTATCTCTCTAAGATGTTCCAGAAGCTTTTGCTTTCATCTTTATGCTGAGTTATTGGTCCTATTGTGGCCTCTGGAAAGATCTTCTCCATCTGTTCCAGAGAGGTTTTCAACAAAACATCCTGGCATCTAAGAAGCAGCGAGCGCCCATTTGCTGTCTCTCTGCTTTGTTGGAAAACTTCAGCTGTTAGCTTAAGCAGCTCACATGTTTAAGAGAGAAGCTTCACACATCAGTCCATGTAATTGGCACTCCCAAAATCTTGCACTGGTGCTACCAGGTTTGTCTGTTCTGATCATTCCTTCTGATGTGATGAACCCTTAACTGTGCTTCTGTTGATAACTGGCACCAGCTGGAGAATAGAAACCCTTGCAAATGCCAAGGGGAGGTGGCAGCCGACTTTTTGTTGGGCATTTTTGAGAAAGTTAGGACCCAACCATATGCTGCAGCTGATAGATTAACTTCATTTTCACACAGTGCCTTGCTTTTAAAAGCCTTGGCTAGCTAGTTTTAATAACCCAATATATACATGATTTGCTGATGCTATGAACGTTTGCATTGCCTCTCCACTGTAAATGTATCCTGGTGCCCTGTAACTGGAAAGTGGCAATGTCTGTAGTTGTTTATCATTATTAAAGGTAAAGGTACCCCTGCCCGTATGGGCCAGTCTTGACAGACTCTAGGGTTGTGCGCCCATCTCACTCAAGAGGCCGGGGGCCAGCGCTGTCCGAAGACACTTCCGGGTCACGTGGCCAGCGTGACAAAGCTGCATCTGGCGAGCCAGCGCAGTACACGGAACGCCATTTACCTTCCCGCTAGTAAGCGGTCCCTATTTATCTACTTGCACCCGGGGGTGCTTTCGAACTGCTAGGTTGGCAGGCGCTGGGACCGAACGACAGGAGCGCACCCCGCCACGGGGATTCGAACCGCCGACCTTTCGATCGGCAAGCCCTAGGCGCTGAGGCTTTTACCCACAGCGCCACCCGTGTCCCATTTATCATTATTACATTATCTTAAACTTTAGGTTTTCAACAACAACACTAAAATGATCCCTTCATGTTCATGAAGATTTCGCACCAAATAACTAATACTCTTGACAATCAAAAGATATTTCCTTGGTTTTGGAGCTTACTGGCAATACCGATATGAATGGAAACCAAATTTGCATTGGTGCACACTAATGTTTTCCCCAGAAGCAACTGGTCAGTCAACATGATTATGCCCATGCATGTTTTTTTCTGATATAGAATAGGTTCACTTTCTAGTCTCTTATTTCCTCAAAACACAATTTTGATACAGCAGCCAAGAAGTTCGTTGGTCCTCACAACCATCAGAGTATGGATATCATATGATACTCTCTGTTGTTGTTTTTCCTTTTTCCTTTCCTTTTTCTAAAATAAGCAAAAAAAAAAAAAAAATCCTAATGCCAGTCAAAGTTAAATTATATAAATAGCAGTTCTACTTAGAACAATGAGAAACTCCTAACTCTCAGCCCATCTTTTGACAAAGTTTCAAATACCTTTGGCAAGCACTTCTGGAAACTTAAAATACGAGAACTCTCCAAGAAAAGTGTTAATGTCTTTTGTTCCTGCATGAAAATACTATTTCTAAATCACAGTGCGCGCAGCATCAGTGCTGTATTTTGAAAGAGTTGTTCTGGATACTATTCTTAAACATAATTCTTTTTGAACAGTTTACTAACTGGGGAAAGGGATTTGTATGCGCTTCACAAATCATCTCCTGGGGGAGAAGGAACAAATTTTGCGTCAGTAAGACAAACTGATATTTTATACCTTTCCTTAAACACAAACGTTAGAAAGTGTGTGCCTAGTAGGATGTAGATACAGCTTATATATGGTATGAGAAAGTGTATATCACATCCATGTTTCAGCCTTGAAAATGCTTATTTTGGAGTAGCTATATGATTTCTGGGGCAACCAAATTCAAGGTCACAGCTTTGTTTGCAGCCAAATGTTATCTTACACAATAGTGATATTTCAACGTAATATGTGACATTTGTTTCTAATAGAATGACTGCTGTCAATCATTCTGTTCAGCTTTCCCCAATGCTGATGTTTTAGGACCTCGTTCCCCATAATCCCTAGCCAACACGGGCACTGTTCAGGGATTATGGGAAATGTAGTCCAACAACCTCTGAAGGAAAACTGTTGTGAATGGTATGATAAGAGCCTTCTTAGGTAAGAGTCAACAGCACTGGTTAGACTGGTTGTCCAGCTACTGTTCCATTGCACAATATATAAAAGAAAATGCTATCCATAATAAACCATATTCATAACATTTTAAAAGAAATGGATTTTGCTGCTGCACATGTCTACATTATCAGTCTTATTTTATTGGAAGCAAAGGGCAGGGAAAGAAGAGATGAAGAATGGAAGTAATTTCCCAAGTGAAGAAGCGATCCTGACCTTGTCCCACCCTGCTATTAAGCACTGAAGATGGAGGCTGAAGTGATGAGAGTGGAGAGAGTTCTTTTTCCATCCTTCTCCGTCTGTCACTGAGGCCACTGCCATGGGCAGAGCATGGAGTGGGACAGGTCTGCTTTTTTCCAAATGTTCCTGACCCAGCCATGGCCTTTAAGCCCTGAGAAAGAGATCAACATTACCTCCTCCTTCAAAGTTAAAAAGGGCACCAGAGAGCCAGTGTGGTGTAGTGGTTAAGAGCGGTAGACTCGTAATCTGGTGAACCGGGTTCACCGCTCCTCCACATGCAGCTGCTGGGTGACCTTGGGCTAGTCACACTTCTTTGAAGTCTCTCAGCCCCACTCACCTCACAGAGTGTATGTTGTGGGGGGAGGAAGGGAAAGGAGAATGTTAACCGCTTTGAGACTCCTTCGGGTAGTGATAAAGCCGGATATCAAATCCAAACTCCTCCTCTTCTTCTTCAGAGGATTGCCTGCTGAATTTGGTTCCTGGTATTAAAATCTTATGCATTCTCCGGAGTGACCATGCTATGTGAATACAGCAAGGGGCTCCAAAATGCTTTTCAGGCTCCCCTGCAAAAATGGCCTATAAAGTGAACAAGGACAGAGATGAGATACTGGCTCAGACATTGTCTCTAATCCCTTTGCTAATGAGCAACTGGGAGGATGTAGTTGGGCAGAAGCGCCAGGAGGCTTATTCCCTGTATTCTTGCAATGCCAAAGGTTTGTGGAGAGAACACAATGTAACTTAGCAGAACAGCCCTAATGGGTTCACAAAGCAGGGAAGGGGTCAATAGCACATTAGAGGAAATAAGGGGAAACCTAATTAGAGTAGAACATATCCAAAGGCCACCCCCACTTTAAGAAATTCTCCCCTGGTGATTGTCATTTTAAATTAGCATGCTTGCAGTTGCTCTAACTCCATATAATGTTTCAGATTCTCTGGAGAATTTCCAGTGTTCTTGTCTTTCACATGCAAAAAAGCTCCTTCCCGGTTATGCCAAGGATCAAAATCTGTTTTCTGTTTTGTTTTGTTATTTTGTTATGCAGGGAAGCCTCCCTTGTGCTCTTTCTATTGTTAAGAGAGGAAAGTGTGTTACTTT
The DNA here is from genome assembly GCF_964188315.1 of Podarcis muralis. NCBI lineage: Eukaryota > Metazoa > Chordata > Lepidosauria > Squamata > Lacertidae > Podarcis > Podarcis muralis. The sequence continues at coordinate 31,453,802 of NC_135655.1, forward strand.
TCTGACTAGGTATATTCGTATGTATGAATGCATAAAAATAGTTGCGTTTCAGTTTTGGCACACTGCAGTAAGCCCAAAACTTATGTACTTACATGATTGCAACTTGCGTACTTCACTGAAAAATAAATAAATAAATAAATAGAGGATAAGAGAGTGGGGAAAACAATAAGGGGCCATGTGAGATTTCACAAGAGTCTCCAGAGCCCACAAAGCAAGGTAGAGGACTTTGTGCTGGGTTTTGTATTATTATTATTTTTTGCCCTGTAGGACGCACCGGCCCATAGAACGCACCTAGTTTTTTTGGGGGGAAATCAAGGAAAAAATTTTTATTTCCCCCCCAGGTTTGCGCAGCCATACCCAAGCTAGAAGAGGGAGACGGAGCGCTCCGTCTTCCTCTTCTGCCTTCAGGGACAGCCTCTCTACCCTGCGTGGAGCAGCGGCTTGCCCCGCTGTCGCCTGAGCTTGTGGGGCTGTTGATGGGGAGAAGCAAGCTTGCTTCTCCCCCCCCCCCCGCCAGCCTCCAGACCAGGTCGGGGAATCGCTGTCCCCCGAGCTTGTGGGCTGCAGGCTGCTGCCCGCAAGCCTTGTGAGCCCACGGGACTTGCAAGGCTTGCGGATAGCTTCCTGAAGCCTGGAGAGCGAGAGGGGTTGGTGCGCACCGACCTCTCTCGCTCTCCAGGCTTCAGCGAAAGCCTGCATTCGCCCCATAGGATGCACACACATTTCCCCTTCATTTTTGGAGGGGGAAAAGTACGTCCTATAGGGCGAAAAATACGGTACATAGCATCGTAATGAACAATACCCCCACCCCCGTTTAAAAGGCCAGAAATTGTTTAATTAGTCAAAAGCCTGAGAGGAATGTTTGCGCCTGGCACGTAAAGATATGTGTTTGGTGGTCACATAACTCTTTTCTGCCATGGAAATAGTTTTAAAGCCCTCTGCCTTGCTTATGGGGCTCTGGGAGTGTCCCAGGGCCCTCACATGACTTTCCCAGAACATGGTAAGCAATGCAGAGGGCTTAAAATCTATTTCAGTTGCAGGAAAACCTAGCACAGAAAGAGCGTTTAAGCCCTCCACCTTGTTTACCAGCTTGTAGGAAGGTTGCATGAGGGCTCTGGAAGGCCCTATGGAGACTCCCAAGGTTTTCCTTGTTTGATGTACAGCTTTGGACAGGTAGGGATTATCATGTGGGTGTGGGGCGGTTTTGGGGTGTGTGTGCCTTCCTGACTTTACACGATTTTGCCTTTGTGCACAGACCACCAGAACGTAACCCCCACATAAGCTTTGGGCCTACTGTATGAAGATTGAACCTGAATGAAATCAAACTGTAGTTTGCTGCTATGTTGAAAATGCAACTACAGGGACCTGGACTGGATCTAGACACATCCAAACAGCATTTCAGGAAAACGCGCTGTAAGCTTTATTATGGGAAATCACGTTGGTGAAAGGTGGGACTCCATAGTGCCATATGGTGTCACAGTGTTATAACGCATCTAAACCGGTTTTTCTTTACTAATGTAGCTGAGCCCCTGGTGTTGTGCTATTCAAAATTTCAACATCTGTAGCCTAGCTGAAAATACTTTGCCAATCTAAGCTTCTTAGGCATACAAGTAGCCAGCACTGACTTGAGATATCATTTGCCAGCCTCTTTATTGGGTGAATTCTCTGGAAAGATCAGCATGTAATCCATAGACAGTATATATGGTTTTGCACCATCTTTGGCTGCATTATGCATGCATATTAAAAACATATTTTCTGTATCCAGAGCCTACAGGCCAAAGACAAATTAATATATTTCACTGAATATACTCCAGTTGTTCAGGTACTGGCTCAGAACACTGCTTCCATACTGCCTCATTCACACACATGTGGGGTTTGTGCGTCCAACTGACATCATCATCCATTCATGACCTTCCAATGTTTTCCCAGTATCTTGTCCATCTTTTTTTACAACTAAAGAAAATCTGACTCTTTTAAACAGCTGGAAGAGAAGGGCAACCAAACATTGATTGGAGAACTGCATCACAAATTTCAGATATGGTTTACATATTGTTTGGGAAAGTGCAGGTTTGATAGATTTGACTTTTAGTCTGTACTGAACGGCATTTCTCTTTCATCCGTACTTACAGGTGTTCCTTACATACTTTGGCAGCTGTCTGCCTGCCATCTGAGGGGTCAACACTTTGGTCCATTAGTTCCACAGCCATCCAGTTAGCATAACAACAAAAATCATATAGGCATGGTATGATTACCGTTTACTCTGGCTTCAATGTGCTCCCACTGCTGATGTTTGAAGCTGAGCCACAGTTCATATCCATCTTCTTGAGAAATACTGTTGTTTGATGGGTTTTCCCAGCTTCCATCCAATCTGAAAACATAAGCCACATTCACTACAGAGTTAAGCTGAGGTGTGTACATTTGAGACAGCCATTGCACATGTGCAGATGACAGCTTCGTGAAGAAGCATTCAGGAGGGTTGCTGGTGTGGGGAAACCAAACACATAAAGCACACCAGGTGATGACATTTTTGCTCCCTTATTGCGGTGTACAGCAATGTGGAAATGGACTTGAAACACAATGGGGAAAAGCAACCTTGATGATTTGTAAACTGCTAATGTGTGCAAAGGGACGCGGGTGGCGCTGTGGGTAAAAGCCTCAGCGCCTAGGGCTTGCCGATCGAAAGGTCGGCGGTTCGAATCCCCGCGGCGGGGTGCGCTCCCGCTGCTCGGTCCCAGCGCCTGCCAACCTAGCAGTTCGAAAGCACCCCCAGGTGCAAGTAGATAAATAGGGACCGCTTACTGGCGGGAAGGTAAACGGCGTTTCCGTGTGTGGCGCTGGCTCACCAGATGCAGCTTGTCACGCTGGCCACGTGACCCGGAAGTGTCTCCAGACAGCGCTGGCCCCCGGCCTCTTGAGTGAGATGGGCGCACAACCCCAGAGTCTGTCAAGACTGGCCCGTACGGGCAGGGGTACCTTTACCTTTAATGTGTGCAAAGACTAAGGATCTCAGCAAAATGCAGGGCAACTGGTGGCTCTTGGGTGTGTGTGTGAGTTTTGTGCGGTGCTGTTGCTGGGGACACAATCCTCCCTGTGGAGTACATTTGAAAGAGCTCTAGATACTGATGAAATTTGTATAGCTAGTTGCTAAATGCTAAGTTATTTGGCACCTCCCAAGTAGATAAAAATACAGGAAACCATCCCTATCTCTTATCCCTTTTTTTAAGCCTACAACAAAACCTAAATTAGTTTTATTAGACATTTCTTTGCTTAGATGTTTGTACATTAAGTGTGCTGAATGTTTTAAGCACGGAGGGAATTACTGGCAGACAGCTAAATCATGCAGATGATATCTGCTTTTAATTCTGTGCTCATTTCTATTTTTGTAGAAGCAAATTCCATGGATGAAAATCCAGCTTCCATGAAAATGCCATCATCTATATTTCACAGTGTCCACTGACATTTTGAGTCAGAGCCATTTTCTTCATTATGCAGGATGAGATGGTAGATGGAAGTGGTACGATCCAGAATTCTAGCACTGCAGATCTGTTTTTGTTTCCCTGCAAGTTGTAGATGATCTTATGAAAAGTTTAGTATAACCCTCTCCCTGGTGTGCTAGTTTACTACATCAGTGAAGACTAGCAAAAGTTAATGTGGTAATATGGTCTCCCACAGTGTTAAGTGGCGCAGCTGAGATTAGAATTCTGCCATTTTATTCTGTGTAATGTGAAGAATGGTTCTAGAATACTGCTACGATATGAGGTTGCATTTTCTCTTGTTGAATTTTCTACAAAGAGGTGGGTCCCCCCCCCCCATTTTTCCATTCTGAGGTGGATCTAGTTGATTGTGAATGCATGGATCTTGATGTCCAAGCCTGCATGAGTTGGGGAACCTGTGGCTTCCAGATGTGGTTGGACTGCAAATCCCATCACCTGTGACCATTGGCCATGCTACCTGGAAGGGATTAGAGTCCAACAACATTCAGAGGATGACACCCCTGCTGTATGTGAATGAAGTTGGATGCTATCACATGCTCAGTCACAACAGAGTGCTGTGTGCAGAATGCTTAATTTGGGATCTTCCAGTATTAACTACTTTCTGCTCCATATAGTCATAGCAGTAACCACAGCAAAGCCTTAGAGAAACAAATCTACAAAAAAGACAATAATCTGATGGCAGATACTTTGCGGGCAGGCAGTGGTGTTTTCTTTGAAGCACTTTCCCCTTCTATCTTCCCTTTGTTTAATTTGAGAAGGAATATAAAAACTCTGAGAGACAAACCCATCCATATGTTTAAGGTAACAAAGCTGGGAATTAGTTATGGAGTACTGCTGCTTTGAATTATGTTGCTTCATCCATTTCACCTAATAAATTCTTTTTGGAGTTAATCGCTTTAAGAGACTCAAGTAAGTAGAATGTTAATTTTGCTCTATGGCAGGCAGAGGAGGAGGATGGGCTGGAACGCTCATGAAAGAGTGGATGGGAGGCGGAAGAGCTGTGTTTTTCCTTTTCTTTTTTGCTGATATGGATGTTTTTAAAGGGATTTGTATGATACTCAGGCCGGCACAGTTGACAATTCTAGAGAAAAGGTCTGAATAATTTCAGGACATTGCCGTTGATTTCTATACTACTTTTGATGGTTGAATGGAAGTATTTATTAACTTATAGCACTGGATATCATCGTTATAACATGAAATTGGATGCCTTTCCAAAGTCAAACAAATATTATTTATAAAAGAGGTCAGCTACCAAGGAAAGTAGGTATTTTTGGCTATCCCACTCCTGTCTGAGAGGGAGAGTGATGAGAGAAGTGTCTGGTGCACTAGAAACATTTCCCAGCTAGTATTATTGCAAGTGAGAAGAGAAGGGGGAACATTGGGTTTGTGTAGCAGAGGAGTTGATGTGTTAAGAGGCCTTTTCTGTTGGGAAGCCTTGTAGTCTTGTGTGTTGTGGTTACTGGCTTGCCCTCTCTGATTGTAGCGAAGTGAGACAAATTCTCTTTGGTTGCCTTGTGCAATGTGGAGAGATAAGCCGTTTTCTACATTGTCCCACGTTCCAAATTAAATCTTAACAGCTACCTTGTATTTCACATTGTTTGTGAGCTGTGCGATTTGAGAAACCCCAGTGCTGCTATTGAAAGCACTTGCACTTTGACACAAAGAATAACCCATCCACATTCTGCCTAGACATTTCATGACCACTTAATAGATTGAAGAGGGAAAGCTTCTAGGTTGTGACTAGTTTGGGACTTTCCAAGCCTGGCTACTTTTTTTTGTCCCTGTAGGCTTGGTTGTCTGTGTGGTGTCCATTCTTCTCTAGTGATTCAGTGGAAAATTACATAAGAGAAGGAAGTGAATCACTGACTTATGGTTTAAATGGCTTTAAACAAGGAGGGCTGCTGGCCAATAGGGAAGGTGGATGGATGGGACAAAAACAGAAAAGCGAATTTTAAGATGAAACAAAATGGGCTGGTTATCAAGAGATGACCATGATTTAGTTCTTTGTTTGGAAGCTGCTCACACACCCATTAGACCAATGATGTGTGAATGGAATTGACAGCACTTTAATTGTGTACATTTGCGAAGAAGCAATTCCATGTAGCCCTTGACTTGGATGGTCAACAGTTCCTTGAAAAGCTGAGGTAATAAGTTGTGGAAGACTTTGTGGAAAGCATGAGGTGGCAACTTAATAATATTTCATCACCCACTGGTGTACTCTCTGATGACTGATTAAACTATACTCAGAGGAGACCCATTGAAATCAATAGGATATGCCAAGGTGGTTGTCACCGATGGAAGCGAAGGCTCAGAAAAAGCTCAATATGGAGGCCAAATGGCCGAAATATTGGGAAATTTTGGAACAAGTGGGAGACAAACTGAAATTGCAGAGTTATGAAAAACTAAAAAACAAAGTGCGAGATTGGCTTCATTATTATCAAATAATGGAGGCATACAATTTGGACAAAAAAAATGGATTCCAGGTGGAAAAATCAAAATTGGAAACAGAACTGTTAGATCCCAAAACTAAAACTTTGTCAAGGATGTATAACTTGCTGTTGAAATGGAATACTCAGGATGAAACGGTGAAATCTGCTATGATTAAGTGGGCACAAGATGTTGGACATAACATTATGATGGCTGACTGGGAACAGTTATGGACCACAGGTATGAAGTTCACGGCATGTAATGCCTTAAGAGAGAATATTATGAAAATGATATACAGGTGGTACATGACACCAGTCAAGCTTGCAAAAATCTATCATTTGCCCGACAATAAATGTTGGAAATGTAAAGAAAGTGAAGGTACATTCTTTCACCTTTGGTGGACGTGCCCAAGGATTAAGGCTTTCTGGGAGATGATATATAATGAAATGAAAAAGGTATTTAAATATACCTTCTTGAAGAAACCAGAGGCCTTCCTCCTGGGCATCGTAGGCCAATTGGTGCCAAAGAAGGATAGAACTTTCTTTATGTAGCCACGACAGCAGCAAGAATACTCATTGCAAAGTATTGGAAGACACAAGATCTACCCACCCTGGAAGAATGGCAGATGAAGGTGATGGACTATATGGAACTGGCAGAAATGATCGGCAGAATCCGAGACCAGGGAGAAGAGTTGGTGGAAGAAGATTGGAAGAAATTTAAAGACTATCTACAGAAATATTGTAAAATTAATGAATGTTAGAATGATGTTGGATAAAAAGTTAAGTGGTTTTTAGCTACAACGCTATAAGGAATATGAAAAAATGGATTATTAATAGGTAAAAATTTAATGTTACAATATTTTAAGATTAAAGACTAGGATAAACAAAGAGGTAAAGGATTTGCTGAACTAACAAATTGAATTGGAATACAAAAAGGGAGGTGTGAGGAGGTCTGGGAAACAAGCAAATGAAAGATAAGTGATGGAAAGATGGAATTGTTTTTTAACTATTTTTATTTTGTATTTTTCTTTTTTCTTTTTTCATTTTGTAATATTTTGAAAATTTTAATAAATATCTTAAAAAAAAAAAGAAATCAATAGGATATGGTCAACTTACGGCCGTTAATTTTAGTAATTTGTTAGGGTTTTCCTGTTGCTCAGTAATGTGCTCCTTTGTTCAAGTTAAATAAGTTTATTGTGCTAGTCGAAGACCATGACAAAACCATACAAAGACAATCAATAAAAATATATAGCAAATTCTCTGCTTAAACCAACAGAACCATGCAATGAGAGAATTGGGGAGCCACCACAACCATATACAGCATATTTCAAATTATACCTCCAAACATTCCTTAAAAGTTTACTGGCATTCCTTTTTCATACTCTTTCTTGCTGCCAGCGCAAAAAGGGTCACTTTATGAGTCACTGAGGCATTTGAGTCACTCAGCAGCCACAAAACCCTCCCAAGCAAGGAGAGACTGCTTTCTTGAACAAACAGGATTTAGAAAGTGTCTCCTAGATTCTGAGTATAATGGGCAATGTAACAAATAATAATAAAATCTTCTTGCGGTTGTCCACATATACAGATTATCTGTGTATGGAATCTTGTTATTACCGCCATCCAGCACGGCTGAGGGCATTGCCTGGAAATGCATCTCAATAAAGGCAGATCTTAATGGAACAAGCGGGAGTTTAGACAAATAACTGGCTCTAAAATGCTCCATTTTTAAGAGTGGAAACCAATAATAAAATATGGAAGATTGTAGGTCCCTTCTGGATTCTGTCCAGTAGGGCTCTGTTTGTGAGGTGCCCAGTATATCCATGTTTCAATTTTATGTGGGACAGAGGGCACTTCAAGACTGCCACTGTTTTTGGGTGGGATCCAATTACATGCCAGCAAATTCAGGTTTTGCAGCACACCCTTTTCCCCCCCAAAAACTGGACTCTTTGAGATAAGGAAAGGGAAAGTGTGGGATAGTATTAACTTGATGTGGTGTTGTCTAACATCCCTGCAACCAAATTAGAACGAATGCTCAGTACAGTAGCTGGAGGATGGTGGCCTGCTGAGTCAAGTCTCAAATAACTGGTATTTTCATGGGTATAGACATATGGGAATTAGATACTGGAAACTCCTTTTCTTCAGCAGTTATGTTTATCAAAAAGGGAAGGAACCCTAAACAGCTGTAAGGGTATCCCAGTAATTCATAATTTTTCAGTAAAATAATCAATAAGCTCCTGCTGTAGCCTCCTTTTGTTTTAACAGAACTCTAACATTCTCCACTGCAAATATTCCCCAGGTCCCTCTACTGGGATTACTTTCAATATACTGTTGCATGCTACCCCAAGTAGTGCAAGATTCCAGAGCAGGGGTCAGCAAACTTTTTCAGCAGGGGACCGATCCACTGTCCCTCAGACCTTGTGGGGGGCCAGAATCAGTGGCGTAGCGTGGGGGTGCAGGGGGGGCCGGCCGCACCGGGCGCAACATCTGGGGTTAGGGCAAATCCACAGGTTAGGGGGCACAAATCCACGGGTTAGGGGGCGCAAATTACTTGCCTTGCCGCGGGTGCTGACAACCCACGCTACGCCACTGGCCAGAATATATTTTTTGGGGGGGGGGGAAATGAACGAATTGCTATGGCCCACAAATAACCTAGAGATGCATTTTACATAAAAGCACACATTCTACTCATGTAAAAACACCAGGGAGGCCCCACAAATAACCCAGAGATGCATTTTAAATAAAAGGACACATTCTACTCATGTAAAAACATGCTGATTCCCAGACCATCTGCGGGCCAGATTGAGAAGGCAATTGGGCCATATCTGGCCCCCAGGCCTTAGGTTGCCTACCCCTGTTCCAGAGGTTTCAAGCACTTATGGAAGGTTTGTGCTTCCTTTGGAATGATATATGGTTAATTTATAGAGTGGAGGAGCTCCCAGCATTACACTTGAAGAGGGCCTTGCTTCTTCCATAGCCGCAGCCTTGGATTCAAACAGAAATCAAACATCACTCAGACTCTCTGGCTTCTTAGCCTCTCACTTTTCTTTTTGCTTCTAGCTCACATCACGCAACTCTACCTTTGTTCTTCTAACTGCCTGCAAATTGAGGAAGAGGCCCCTGCCCATTTACCATCTCACACAGAGCCCCTTCCTTTGTTCTCTTTAATGGCCCATCACCTAGGCTATTACCTCACCAGAAAGCTAGCATGGCTATTCCAAGTATTAGAAAGAAGCCCAGGCATTTAACCTATCTCCCCCCTAAAACTCACAACAATACTTTAAGAACCTAGCTAGGGGGAAGCAATGAAAAATGGCTGGGGGGGGCATTTCCCGGGGAGCCCCTCTCACTTCCACCTGCCAATCCATCATTGCAAGTACACCCCTGGCCCCAGGACAAAAACATGAGAAACCAAGTTTTCCTTGCAGCATCTAGGTCTACTCTGAATGGGTGGTTGTGCAGAAATGTTTGTCAACACAGGTCATCTATTGCTTTCAGACTTTGCATATTTCAGCCTTCTTTTAAACACAATCCTGATTTTTTTTAAAAATTCTTTTTTAAGTGTGCTAAAATTGTTTTCTTCGGTATTTAATGGCCTCTAAGAATGGAAGGGGCTGAAATGTGCATGCATGAGCAGCAGCCGAGCAGTAACCTCGAGAAATAAGAATGTATTGACTGCCAAAATATGTCCCATGGTTATCATAAGAACCAATTAAAACCATGCAAGTAAAAAGTACCAGATTGTTCAGCCATATAACCCAACACTGTTCACTTATGAATGGTTCTCCAGGGTCACAAGCAAATTTCTCCTTAGTCCTGTTCCATGATATCCTTTTAGTTGAAGATGCCAAAGATTAGATCTGGAACCTTTTGCAGACAGAGCATGCTCTTTAGTGTTAAATTATGGCCCCTTGATTCTTGAAACCTGGCAGGTGAATTCAGCTCTTCATCGCATCCCCCCCACCCCCCCATCCATGACCTCTCATAAGTCTACTTAAAAACTCTATTCAGACCTGTTACCAAAGCATACCATTTTACTTGTAAGGATTTTTGCAGGACTGTATGAAATTCATCACATTTTGTATTATTTCCTGTGCACGGTGGACAGCACACAGCAGCACTTTCAGGGGCTAATGATAGGGAGCAGATGTAACAAGACCTCCAGTCACTTGTTGTAAGCGAGGTTTCCAAAGAGTCTTGCTCACAGTTCTGTGGCCTCCACCTTTGACATCAGCTTGTTTTATTAGAAACATATGAACTAGTTTCAAGGCACTGGTGGAGTAATGGGGAAGTAGAATGGAGGGCGTGGCAGAGATACTATGATGATGAGGTGTTGGGTGACCTTGGAAAGGATGAGTTCACTAGATGGGATGCCATCATTTTGTTGCTGCCTACACAATGTCTGAGTCTTTCAGACAAGTTCATCCTGATTCCTTTCGGAGGGCAGTGTTGGGTGGTACAATGAACTCTAGGAAAGAATGAAAGGGTTTGAAGAATAAGGAAGATGGATATTTGTGTTCAGTGTGTAAAGTAAAAACAAACAGCTGGAGGAGATAGTCCAAGAACAGTTTGTGCTTTGTAGGCCAGGACAGTCGTTTCTCAATATAACGTTGGCCTGTGTGTGAGCTTCTGGATAATGTTAACCACTGGAAAGTTACTTTGGCTAGGAAGCTTTTGAGATCCTGATAAAGTTAATGAAAATATTTCCTTTCTTCGGCTGCGCTGATCTTGCTTTGATTCTAGGAGAGGTTCTGGATGTAATTCTCATTATCCCTATGATGTTTTATGCTTCGTAAAATGACCATTGACCTTATCAAAAGTGCAGGGTAGTAAAAGTACCCCTGTGTATCTCATGTATGGTCTGGCATCTGAAAGGAGAGATAAACACCATCAGGGCTATTGAGACCCCAGGAAAAGCAAGATCCAGTGCAGCTGATAGGATTTACTGACTCTAGGTAAATAAGCTTAGCTCCTGGTCTATAGAATGCATAGGAAGAACTGTCACAAAAGCTTCCAGCAATTTCTCATAGGAAAGGTCTGTAATCCTCTGACTACTTGGTTTCTTGTTTCTTTTTGCACCTTTTCCTATTGTATAATATCTTTGTGAGGATGGAGCAACAAGAACTGCAAAGGGTTTTCCAAAAGGGATTCCAGTATAGATTTGTATAGTGATGTTAAAATAACAGCTGTTTCATTTTCAGTCCCTTTCCAAATAGTACCTAGCATAGAATTGCCATTGCACAATAAGTTTACATACCACCCCAAGATCTTTCCCCTGATTTATCACTTCTTCAGTCTCATTGGTGTGTAGGTGGAGGTAGGATTTTTCCTCCAGAATTTGCAGCGCTTTACACTTATTTACACTGAGCCTCATTTGCTGCTGTTTATCCAGTTTAGAATGTGCTTTTTTAAAGGAGCTTTTATTTACTAGGTTATTCACCTTGCTCAGTGGTAAGGCCTAGGGCAACCTTATGCCCTCCAGATGTTTTGTACTTCAGGTCTCACCATCGCTGATCATTGGTTGCGCTGCGTGTGGCTGATGGGAGTTGTCTGAAAATCATGATGGCACATGGTGTTGCCAGAACTGTGATTTCTTAGAATACCCAAATAGTGTGTGTGTGTGTGTGTGTGTGTGTGTGTGTGTGTGTGTAACATCTTCCACTAAATGTGCTGCCAGTGAGAAAACTCATATGTTTAGTAGCTCAGCCATTCCATTATTACATGCCTATAGAGCTCTAGGATGAACTCCATGAAATCTTAGAACATGTTTCTCTACTATAACAACTCACTCATTTTGTTCTGGACAGCTTAGTTCCTGGTGATGCATCCCTTTTATTGCCTTTTTACTAGTGTACTTTTTTGTTTTTCAAAAAAGTGGTTCCCGTGGTTACCACAGGAATGTTAAACAACCATCAATGAGGGATGAAGGAAGGCTGCGTGCAGCTGAATGGGAAAGTGTGTGTGGATGAAACAGAAGCTGAAAAATTCTGAATGAAATGCTAATAGAACAGCCCCTAGAATGTTCCCGCCTGGTGCTCAGAGATGGAGATACTTTTTGTACTCATAATAGTTTTATGAGAACTCCCATTTGTGCCTGGGTATCAGAATGTTCATCCCAGTAACCTTATCAGACTTATCTTCATGCTGATCAGATATGTGATGATGAAGCTGATATGCTCAAAGCATCTTGGGCTTCGCCAGCATTCCCATGAAGCAAAGGCAGCTGAGAAATGCTGGAGAACGCATAGTGCCATGGCTCATTTGGAAAGTGGAAAAGACTGTCCCTTGTTGGGCTCAGAGCTGTGGCTGAGCAGTCTAGACCATTAGCTTCCTTTCAGCAATGCACACTCCCTGAACAATTCGCAAACTGAAACACGGCTTTCCTTCAAAATTTGTATTTCTCCATACATGCAGTTCTCCAGCTGCATGTACAAACCCATGTATCAGGAGACATTGTGCAGAAATTAGTGAAAATAACTTACAAAAATATGTGATGTTAAGGGAATTGCTTGTAAAGTGTGTGTATCAGGAAGAATCAGTGGCGTAGCGTGGGTTGTCAGCACCCGGGGCAAGGCAAGTAATTTGCACCCCCTAACCCGTGGATTTGCGCCCCCTAACCTGTGGATTTGCCCTAACCCCAGATGTTGCGCCCGGTGCGGCCGGCCCCCCCCTGCGCCCCCCACGCTACGCCACTGGGAAGAATGCTCACTAAAATGCTAGTGAATTTTCATGATGATGTTTAATTTTTAAAAAATTGCAGGCTGATGTGGAAATTTGGCAAACTGAACTTAAGATTGGAAAAATGAGAAAATAAGAGAAACTGAGAACTGTAGCTTTGTGTCTCCCTAGTGGAGGCTCAAAAACCCTCCTGAACAGTGAAGGCTGCAGTAAAGAGGGCTGAAGTGGGAAGAGAGAATGACCCCGAATCAGAAGCACCTTGTGTGAATGGAGCTCTGTTTTGCACCAGGTGCCTGTGTCTGTAAAGGTAAAGGGACCCTTGACCATTAGGTCCAGTCATGGCCGACTCTGGGGTTGCGGCGCTCATCTCCCTTTATTGGCCGAGGGAGCCGGAGTACAGCTTCTGGGTCATGTGGCCAGCATGACTAAGTCGCTTCTGGCGAACCAGAGCAGCGCACGGAAACGCTGTTTACCTTCCCGCCGGAGTGGTACCTATTTATCTACTTGCACTTTGATGTGCTTTCAAACTGCTAGGTTGGAAGGAGCAGGGACCGAGCAACGGGAGCTCACCCCGTCATGGGGATTCGAACCGCTGACCTTCTGATCAGCAAGTCCTAGGCTCTGTGGTTTAACCCACAGCGCTACCCGCGTCCCAGCCTGTATCTGACTTAGGGTAATTCTCTCCCTTCTCGAAGAACTCCCTGTGCAAGAACCCACACTGTTCAAGAGGACCTCAACCCTCCAGAGAGTCTTTCTTGGGTGGGGGAATATGAGGATGAGATAGTTCCCCTCGGTGAACCTTCTTCAATTAGCAACTCTCAGGATCGAATCCATTGTCCTTTGTTTCAATATGTACACAAGATTCATGTTGCAAGATAAAGCAGGCTGAAGACCAGGTTTCAAATAATAGTTAATGACTGAGCCACCAAAGTTAACATAGTGGGAATTCTTTTAGAATGAGCTCTCTCTCTCCAAACCCACCCCCAAGTATAAGAAAGAGCTGGCTCATGCTGCTCAAACCAATAGTTTGATATAGTTAACCCCTAAATTTAGCAGCAAACCTTGAATCCAAATCTTCAGGGTTTCAGGTAGGACTCCCCCCCCCCCCCAGCCCTGCTTCTTGGAGCTTCTTTAAGCGCTGCATCGAAACTGGGATCTCATGCTTATGAGTCTGTATTGTGCAAATGCACACTGAATATAGATGCTGTGGAAGTAGGAACGTGCAGGGAATCTGATACAACTTGTGGGGCTTAAGTGTCTCGCATAAGACCTATTTAATCTCACTGACTCACTTTAGGCTTCTTTGGAGATCTCAGTACTGACTCTGCCCTGGCTCATTTAGGATGCTGAAAAATACAGGGTGGGTCAGGGTACTTACAAACAAAGCTGTCTGGAAAGCTTGGCACTGGTCCCCTGAAAGGAAAATGGGAGCCAACAGGGTGGAATGGGTTGAAAAGCCTAGGAAAGAAAGAGGTTTAGAATCCGCTGAGTTAAAACAAGCTTTGCTCTGTTGGGGTGACAACCAGCATGTGTTAAGTGGGCACTGAAGAGTGGCCTTGGGAACTGGGAGTGTATGCGTATTGTTTGCTTGACTGCTGCAAAATGCCAGGCCCCATAAATAAAATTACCCAGGGGTGGGGGTGGGGAATGCAAATTCACTCATGGGTGTTCATTCCCTGTAAAAGTTTCTTTCACGACTTTTATGGGTTGCGTGTTCTGTTTATTTTCTTGGCCAGGCTTCTTTTCTGGCTACATCTCTTTCCTTGTCAATGCCAGAGGCAGGAATGGGAATGCGCTTCAGCCCTTTGCAGAAGATGAGTAGGCTTTTGTGGGATCACTCACGGCTGGAGGAAGATGAGAGGCTTAGGACAACAACAGCACTTTCATCACAAATACATTACCATCTTGCCCAGTCACAGCAGTGATGGCCCTTTGCTCAGGGCCAATTCATTTAACACACTGCATGCATGACTTCTGGGGTGTTGTTGTTTTCTGAGCCCGGATAAATTTGAGCTATGGGAAAACTTCTTGAAGTGGTTTTGAACTGGGGATGTGCCAAAATGGTTATGCACAGCTCAAGAGGACCCGACAGATATATATTATTGCTACCCCACAAGCTTTTTGTATTCTTGTGAATGGTGGCTAGATTCAGGGCTGTTTTTCAGCCGGAACTTGCCGGAACTTAGTTCTAGCACCTCTCAGATGGGCGCCATTGTCATTCTAAGAGAACGAGGGATGTGTTCATGGTGAGTTCCGGCATCTCTGTTTCTAGAGAAATAGCACTGGCTAAATTCATTCACAAGGGGCTGAATTCCCTGGAGGCAGCTGTAAAAAAAGTAGTCTGGAATGATCCTGGAAGCCATTTAAGCTGGTTGCTTCCACGTGTCTCAGCAATGGTGAGAGGTTAGGCAGCTTACAATTTTGAATGATGGCTTAAAACCAAAAGATACAAGTCAAAAGAATGGTGGGGGTGGATATGAAGAAAAGAGGGAAATATGCATGTCCAGATCCTAGGTCTTTCATAATTTTACATAATAAAGTTGCTTAATGGCAGTGGAGGAGATGGTTCTGAGAGAATCAAATAGCAGCTGGTCCAAATGGAGCTGATGAAGAGGAGCCTCCAGGTTCATTTCCCCCTCTGATGCAGTCAGAAAGAATGCCTGGCCATGTCGAACACAGATAGAAGCTGGAGGTGTATTGCCGGAAATGCTGTGACATATGATGTGGGCATGGCCAGTGATACTTCCTTTTTTGGACTGAAGTTGTTGTCCATATCAGTTTTGTATTGGTGAAACCTTTGATCTTTGCAGGTGTCCATTTACTTTTAAATTATATTCCTGTAATTTGGGGATTAATGAAAGGACAACAGAGGGGATTTCGTGAACCTTTATGGTTGCCAAGAGACTTTGACTGTGTATGCACTCCTGTTAACTCTACATCCAGTGCATTCCCATGGCTGGTTTGGGAAGTGGCATGCACACAATGTTAGCCCAAATCCATATCTATCCTGTCATTTCCTAGTGATACATTTCCCCCAAAACCAGCTTCAATTCCAATTGAGAATAAGAACAATTTAGCTCAGGCATAGGCAAACTCGGCCCTCCAGATGTTTTGAGACTACAGTTCCCATCATCCCTGACCACTGGTCCTGTTAGCTAGCGATGATAGGAGTTGTAGTCCCAAAACATCTGGAGGGCCGAGTTTGCCTATGACTGATTTAGCTGCATTTTAAGCTGGTAATGTGTACACCGCCTTATGTTACAAGCCTGGAAGGATAAACACCCACTGTCTATTATGCAGTGGTGTGAGGACTGTACCACCCTAGTTACATTTGAGTGTGTTTCTTATCAACTACATGTGGATAGCTGTTTCAACATTTGGACATCAATTTATATGTTTAACCTAAGATGGATGTATCAGGGATATTGTATTTTTAATGGGAACTGATTGCGGCTTCTTCCTCCTTTTTTCTTTGTTTTTCTTCCTTCCTTTTCTTTGTTTTTGTATCTCTTTCTTCTATCGAATTTGGTATGCAAATCAATAAAAGAGAAAGAAAGATTTGTATCATTTTATCCAGCACAGATGTTAGCTCTGCTTTCTTTTCAACAGGTCTCAGAGCCAAAGTCGTTCTGTTGCTACCCCTCAGCTGCACACGGGGCCCTCTCGTACAGTCCGACGCTATCCAGCCACCAATAATGATCAGCTCACATCCAATGCCTTGCCGAATGGGAATGGATTTGAACAGAGCAGTTCTGGGCCACGTATGGCATTTCAAGAACCATCTTCACCTCACGGGGGTAAGGTCTAAAGAATGAGCCAGGTTTCTTTGACAAATGTTTCTAAGCACAGGCTTCCTGCAGTGTTGTTGTTGGTGGGGAGTCCATCAAGGTAGTGGGATGAGGGTGGTGCTGTGGCCTAAACCACCGAGCCTCTTTGGCTTGCCGATCAGAAGGTCAGCATTTCAAATCCCTGCGATGGGGTGAGCTCCCGTTGCTCTGTCCCAGCTCCTACCAAACTAGCAGTTCGAAAGCATGCCAGTGCAAGTAGATAAATAGGTACTGCTGCAGCAGGATGGTAAACAGCCTTTCTGTGCAGTCTGGTTTCTGTCACGGTGTTCTGTTGCGCCAGAAGTGGTTTAGTCATGCTGGTCACATGATTCGGAAAGCTGTCTGTGGACAAACGCCAGCTCCCTCGGCCTGAAAGCGAGATGAGCGCTGCTCCCCATAGTCGCCTTTGACTGGACTTAACTTTGCAGGGGTCATTTAACTTTATCATTAAGGTAAGGTAAAGGTACCCCTGACCGTTAGGTCCAGTCGCGGACCACTCTGGGGTTGCGTGCTCATTTCGCTCTATAGGCCGAGGGAGCTGGCGAACCAGAGCAGCACATGGAAACACCGTTTATCTTCCCTCCGGAGCGGTACCTATTTATCTACTTGCACTTTGACGTGCTTTCGAACTGTTAGGTGGGCAGGAGCTGGGACCAAGCAACGGGAGCTCACCCCGTTGCAGGGAATCGAACCACCGACCTTCTGATCGGCAAGCCCTAGGCTCTGTGGTTTAGACCACAGCGCCACCCATGTCCCTGTCACCATTAAGGTAGGGTATAGTTGAGAATGCCATAGCCATGTACATGTGCCAGCAATCCGTAGCAATACAGTGAGTAAGGTAAACACTCATTTCCATGGGCCTGAGTCTTTCAACATTCAGCTGCGTTGGATGTTCCCCTCATGTTATAAGAGAGGGAGAAAAACTTTTCTCTCACCACTTCCTTCCCACCATGCCTAATTTTTTACACATCTATCATTGTTTCCTCTTACTTGCCTTTTCTCCAAACTAAAAAGCCCCAAATGTTGTTGTTTATTAAGTTATATGCTTATATGCCAGAATGGCTTCTAAACGGCTTACAACTATAAAACCAATGCATAATAAAAATACATAGCAACAAATCCACTGGGGCATTAAAACATCCTTAATTTAAAAAATACAATAAAACAAATCTTGTAGTCATTCTTCATAGTTGCTCCATTGCCTCCATCCTTTTGGTTGCCCTTATCTGAACCCTTTCCAGCTCCCCAGTATCCTGTTTGAGGTGAGGCATCAAGCTTTCCCCCCTCAGCTTTGACATCTCTACCCTAACTGATCTATGCAACATTCCTCTACCTTCACTTCAACTAATTGGCCTGGCTGTCTCTCCCTCCCTCCCCCCCCCCCCGTCTCAGCTGGAGTAGGACCGGAGTAGACTGGAACACAGCCATGTGCTCTGTTCTGGTGGGAGGCATTAATATTGTAGATTATTATTATTATTATTACATCCAAGCATTTCCCTTCAGGGTAGCTTTCCCAGTCTCCTTTCCTTCCTTAAAACAGGGCCGAGAAATAAAGGCGGAAAGAATTTATTGTCATTCTGATACAGAATTGCCTCGTGCTTCTTTCAGTTAATGCATTTTATCCCTTTCCCCTAGTTTTATTTAAGTAAATCCTTGAAATGTATTCTGTGGGTTCGCTGTGTAATCTACTAAATCCTCCTGTTCACCCTTTAGTAGTCTGTACTTATTGCTTTTATAGAGTTTGTAATATCAGGGCTTGTAATATAGGCCTTATTGTTGCCCATTGTGAAAACAGGATGCTACATTATATGGGCCAGTGGCCTGGTACAGCCGACTCTTCTTATGTTCTTCCGTCCATGGCCTTAAGCCACTACAAGTCCCATTGTCCCTGGAACCATTGGCCATGCTGGCTGGGCTGATGGGAGTCAGAATCCAGCATCTGGAGGACCACAAGTCCCTCACTCCTGTGCTAAACTAAGGTGCTCAGAGACATCTTTCTGCTCTGTGATGGTCATTTTTCTTTTCCTTGCAGGTGTCAACCTGACAGAAAAAATCAGGAAGATAAAGATTATCTTCACCCCCACAATCTGTAAACAGACTTGTCGACATGGCCGCTGCTACAACAGCTGTGAGAAAGGAGACACCACCACCCTGTACAGCCAGGGCGGGCATGACCATGACCCTAAATCGGGCTTCCGTATCTGTGAGTCTTCCCATATGTCTGACCCCTTTCACAAGGTTTATCTATCTTCCTCTGTTGCTTTCATCCACGAGACTAGCAATTCACTGCAGGAGCAGAGTTCAGAGCAGGAGGAGGATGACAGCTCAATTGGCCTGAAAATGAGTCTTCCCCGAGACTGGTCCTGCCCTCTTTGAGACAAGAGGTCGAATACAGTTACCTTTTGTCCTCCCCTCAATACAGCAGTTCAGTCAGAGTCTCAGACAGGCATTGCTGCAATTCTTCTTGTCAGGGCCAATTTTCTGCTTTCATTGGCATTAGCTTTTGGGTCTGACTCCCAACACCTAATTTCTTCCTGTTCTCTCCTTTCGCTTGTGTGGAAACCAGGAGAGTTGGCTGAAGCTTTTATGCCGTTCCTAATTATTATGGCAGCTGAAGCCTTTCTTCTGATCTTGCTGAAACTGTAATTGCACAGGAAATTTCAGTGAGCTGGACAGGTCAGCCCTCTAACCATTGCTCTGGAGCAACTTTCCCCAGCTGGTGCCCTCCAGATGTTTTGGGAGTGCAACTCCTACCAGCTCCAGATGACTAGCGCTACAAAACATCTAGAGGGCTCCAGGTTGGGGAAGGGCTGCTCTAGAGTTTGACCCTATCTAGTAGTTCTGGGACGTGGGTGGCGCTGTGGGTTAAACCACAGAGCCTAGGACTTGCCGATCAGAAGGTCGGCGGTTCGAATCCCCGTGACAGGGTGAGCTCCTGTTGCTCGGTCCCTGCTCCTGCCAACCTAGCAGTTCGAAAGCACGTCAAAGTGCAAGTAGATAAATAGGTACTGCTCCGGCGGGAAGGTAAACGGCATTTCCGTGTGCTGCTCTGGTTCGCCAGAAGCGGCTTAGTCATGCTGGCCACATGACCCGGAAGCTGTCTGTGGACAAATGCTGGCTCCCTCGGCCTATAGAGCGAGATGAGCACGCAACTCCAGAGTCGGTCACGACTGGACCTAAAGGTCAGGGGTCCTTTTACCTTTACCTTTAGTAGTTCTGTGGAATGGCCCTTCACAGGCTCTCACAGAAGAAGAACCCAAATGCTTCCTCCCTGTGGTTGAATTTTAGGGTGTCTTCCCATTCGAGGTTTCAGTCCGTTTTGGCTTAACATGCTGAATTGGAAAATGAAACCTACCTTGGCCATATTGCACGTTCTTCCAGCCCATGTTAGTAACATTCTTCCATGGCACAAATAGTAGGGCTGAGGATAGAAGTGCCTTCAAGCACCACAGGCAGAAAGTTGCTTAGTCATCTTTGGAAGTAGAGTTAGCTCACATGCTTGGCGTCCTTCATAACTGGGACAGCTTGACATCTTTCTGTGACTGAGACTTCTTGATAGGACAGGTATTTGCCTATTTGCTGGCTAGGGTGAGCTTCTGGACATTCATCTGCATTCCATCTCTGGCTTTCACTTACAAATTTCCTTTCTTTACAGATTTCTGCCAGATTCCCTGTCTAAATGGGGGACGCTGTGTGGGCAGGGATGAATGCTGGTGCCCATCTAACTCTACAGGGAAGTTCTGCCACCTACCAGCTTTGAAAGTGGAAAGGAAAAAAGACGTGCCAAACAGCCTGGCAAGCAACTCCATGAAACATTCCATGTACACACTTCCTTTATCCAACCAACTTGGTAAGCAGCACTAGTTTCGTTGTTTCTTATAGGCTGCTGGTGTGTGGAGCTTATATTGGGCATGCCTTTGCCTCCCCCCCACCTTCCTCTTGCCATGAAGTGGGAAAATAATTATCAGATGATAAGTGCCTTATAGAAGAAGGGGTGGTTCTCTACAAAAACATCCCTAACTCTGCTTAACTATTCACAATCTTAGTACTGCTCAATTGTGTGTGCTTCAAGATAAATACATATACAGGATGTTGGCTTAGGTGTGCACCTGTGCTTAGGACTCCTTTTGTGAGAGCACTACCTTTTACTGCCATGCAGGTATCTGACTTGTATTCTAATTAATTATTAGATATGATTTAGATATATAGACACACACACACACACACACACACACACAAATTGAGGACCTAAGTAGAGGTTTCTGAATTTCTTAATTAAAATCCCCATAAAGAAATAGCCACACTCCCTTCACATAGCTAAAACCCCTGGTCTAGAATTCATAATAAGCCACTCATGTAGGCTATAATCTACGCATAGCCTAGAAAGAAGCTAATGGATGATGCTAATATTCTTGTCCATACAGTGGTACCTCGAGTTACAAACGCCTCAGGTTACAAACGCTTCAGGTTACAAACTCCGCTAACCTGGAAGAGTTGCTTTGAGCTTAGAACTTTGCCCCAGGATGAGAACGGAAATTGTGTGCTGGCGGCTCAGTGGCAGCAAGAGGCCCCATTAGCGAAAGCAAGCCTCTAGTTAAGAACAGTTTCAGGTTAAGAACGGACCTCTGGAACGAATTAAGTTCGTAACTAGAGATACCACTGTATTGTGATACTCACAGGTTTCGTTGTTTTCTCTGGGCTTCATTGCAAGTCAAAAGTTATTTCCCTTGTTTGTACATTTTGGGCCATAAATGAACGAGCGATGGCTGCTTTTCAATCTAATGGTTGTACTGAGAACCAGTGTGGTCCTGGTCAGAGTACAGTGGTGCCCCGCAAGACGAACGCCTCGCAAGACGGAAAACCCGCTAGATGAAAGGGTTTTCCGTTTTTCGATGCGCTTCGCAAGACGAATTTCCCTATGGGCTTGCTTTGCAAGACGAAAACGTCTTGCGAGTCTTGCGATTTTTTCCGCTTTCCCCCCTTTTTCTAAGCCGCTAATAGCCTTTTAGCTGCTAAGCCGCTAAGCCTTTAATAGCCACTAAGCCGCTAAACCGCTAATAGCGCTAATCCGCTAAGCCGCTAATAGGGTTGCTTCGCAAGACGAAAAAACCGCTAGACGAAGAGACTCACGGAACGGATTGTTTTCGTCTTGCGAGGCACCACTGTATATCCACTAACCCCTCTAGAAATTTGTAGGTTGCTGCAGAGCAAGAAGCAAAGTCATGTTTCCATTGACAAACTTTCCTTCCAGCTTCCAGAAACCCTTCCCTTGTGAACGTACATATCAACCACCCTCCGGAAGCTGCTGTGCAGATCCATCAGGTAGCTCGAGTGAAAAGTGACGCAGATCAGTCGGAAGAGAACAGTGTTGAAGCCGTGTTGATATCTCAGTTTCCATTGGGTTCCCACCAGTACAGTGATAACGCCACCACCATCACCATCAACAACAACAACATTGTCACAGAGAGACATCAGCCGCAGAGGCCTCAGGACCTAGTGGGAAAGTGTTACATGGAGTCAATGCATGGAAAGGTCAGAGCTATTCTGTCTTAACTCAATTTTTTTCGCACACTTGGGGTGTAGGTTATGGAATGTGAGATTAATGGATGCAGTGTGTGTGAACCCTGAGCATGCGCATGAAATGTCATTTTGTATCATTTGATTTTATTTATTGAAAACATTTGTATCCCACCTTCTCTTGAAAAATCCAAGGTAACGTCATAAGGTAATGTTGAATGCAATAAAAAATAATAAAATGCAATCATCAAGCAAAAGAAGCAGCGGCGGAAAACTAATGGATAAAAGCAGGTAAAAACGATGAAATAGAGGCAGCTACAAACATTTAAAAGATCAAGGACAATGATTCAGGCATTTTGGTCCACCAGGGAGAATGTACAATTATTTTTTAAAATTACCTCAGCCTACAAATGCTCTAGAAAGTCAAACAAAAAATGCCAGGCAGGGTTCATTCAATTCTGTAGGTAGCGCTTTTTCCTTCCCCCAGAAACTCTTCCTCACAAAGGAGGCAGCTGAGCCTGTGGTCTGAAGCACTTTGCGCATCTTCAAAGAGCACATCTAGTCCTGTGAGTCAATAGAAGTGCTGATCAACTGATGCTACCTTGACCATACGTTGTTCTGAGACTTTTTGTTCCAGCCTTTTTACGGTCTGTTTTTCCTCACACACATACACTCAAACAATCTGGGTCCAAAGGACACTCTTTTTAGAGCTAGCTAAGATTTTAGTAGGAAATGAATATATATGGAAACTCTTCTCACAATAAACAAATGCTTGGTATTGATTAAAATTCATTTCCCTTGAAGCTTCTAGGGGAAGAAAATTCACATGAGTGGTGCAATCTAGTCCTACTCTTTTCTTCCCTCCCTCCCTCCCTCCCTCCCTCCCTCCCTCCCTCCCTTCCCTTCCTTCTTTCTTGTTTCATAGGTTCTGTGGAATTACAGTGGTACCTCGGGTTACATACGCTTCAGGTTACATACGCTTCAGGTTACAGACTCTGCTAACCCAGAAATAGTCCCTCGGGTTAAGAACTTTGCTTCAGGATGAGAACAGAAATCGTGTTCCGGTGGCGCGGCAGCAGCGGGACACCCCATTAGCTAAAGTGGTGCTTCAGGTTAAGAACAGTTTCAGGTTAAGAACAGACCTCCAGAATGAATTAAGTTCTTAACCCGAGGTACCACTGTATACAGGAGTTCAGAATAATGCTTGTGTGTATTTTTTAGATTGCTACATTGCATTTTTAACCCAGATTTTCAGGGGACAGTCTGTGTCATTTGGGATCCATGCCCAAGGCAATCAATTTTGACATTAGTCAGACTTGGCTCCATCCTGATTCCTAGTACTAGGTCTTCTCAGCCAAGCAATTCTACATGGATTCATTCTGAAAATTTGGTATGAAACATTTTGCCTATAATAATAGGGTTGGAAAATCCCAATTCCACTTTATGAGAGTAAATGATCCATGCAGTCGCTGTTTTCCTTAAGTACTTGTTTTTCCCCCAAGTGCTGACTGGCGGATTTAGTGAAAGGAGGAGACACATTTAGGCCTTACTTCATCTCAGGTAGGGTTCTATAGGTAACTTCAGGGGGTGGGAGTGGGGAAAGCAGCTACCTTGTTCTTCTCTTGTTTCGTTCCACTGGAGCAGGGTCCGCAGTGGAGCAGACTAGGTGATGGCTAGGAGCCTGGGCAGGAAGCATTTGTCTCTTCCGTTTCAGTCTGAAGCCATACTTATTGGAATGTGAGTGCTGGGCACATGGCCATTTTGGCGATGGATGAGTGCCAGATTTGGCCTGTGGACTACGACAATTCAGCTCTAATGGGGGAGACTGTAATCCAGAGGGACTTGTTAGGAGGGGGAAAAAATACTCATTAAGTAAATGAAAACGCCTCGCCACAAATGTCCCCACAAGGTCTGGAATTGTCTACCCATCCCGCGAGTTAATAGACGTACGTCTGTGAAAAGGCATTTGTTTTATCCAAAGGCTTTGCTTGGTGATATTATCTCTGGGTCATGCTCTGCTGCTCAAACATAACAGTAATACCTTGTATCTAATACTAATACCCTGGCTTTCCAAGAGCCAAAGATACAGGCAAGGCTCTCGTTTTCCTGTCTGCGAGACTGTTTACTGTCTTAAAATACACCTCTGGCCCTGCAGGGAGCATGGGTGCCTGTAATGACGCCTAAGAATAATGCAAGCACCATTGTTAGGGATGGAGGAGAAGTTTGTTTGGTTTGCATTTCACTGCGAAACTCCTTAACACAAAGCGAAGGAACAGCTATCCTTCAACATTTACACGGCTCTGAATTTTGCAATGTAGTTCTCTAACCCAAAAATGTCTGTGTTAGGGGAAAGGGCACAGATAAAATGTCACATTAGTGAAAATAACATGCAAAATGCTCAGCATGAGGGGAAAATGTATACATTAAACAAAAATGCATTTGTTAGGAGAAAATTTCTTGGAAATGCATATAATTTTTATGTGGTCTTTTTTTTATTTTTTAAGCCCATAAAGTGACGTGGAACAGAACTTAAAGAATGGAAAAAGTAGAAACTGAGAGAAACCAACATTGACAGATTTATTCATCCCTAACCCCTAGCCTTCCATAGAAAGACAGGCCTGTACTTCTCCTTCCCATCACTGGCATCTTGGCACTTTTAGCTGTGGTCTACAATGTGCTGCCCCTGAAAGAATGGAATGGAAGATTGGGCATAGGGCTTAACATAGCCTTCCTTCCAAAGTACAAATAGCACAGGATTCTGATGCTCTCTCTTTTTTCCCCATTTCTCTTTCTAGTGTGCTGACCCACTACCTGGTCTGGCCAGCTATGAGGATTGTTGTGGCAGTGTGGGGGCCTTTTGGGGGGTCAGCAGATGCATTCCATGCCCATCGAAACCAGGTAAGTGCTATCTAAGGGAGAAACCATTAGCATTGCCCTCTACGAGTCTTGTAGGGCCAATGCAGGACATGAGGCTGAACATAAACTGGGTTGTTACTGATCCATTTGGACTGACCCATTTGGAACTGGAAAGTAGCACAAGGCACGGCCACTTGTTTCAGAGACACTGTTTCTTCCTGGACATGATCCTGAATGCACTCGGGCAGGAGAAAGCATGTAATATGGTATTCTCAGGGATGATTACTTGGCTGCAGTGTCAGTTTAGGTGCCAGCAGGAATTGGTTTGACGCGGTTGCTGGCTCAGAACTTTGTGGTCTGCTTATATACCAGATCTGTAAAACCCAAGGGCAGACTGATGTTTGTTCCATGTCAGAGAAATTAGGCAAGAGAAAACTGGAAAACAGTGCCCGTCATTTTAGGAGGTATGCCTGCATATTGGCTGGTGAGGTTGCATACTCAGCCTTACAGACTTACAGGCCTGCTTTAGATGAAGACTTGGCAGGGGCTCTGGAAATAACACTACATCAAACAATTGGCAGGGTTGAATCTAGAGTCCATTCCAGGGGCATACAAATCCAGTTCTGCATTTTCTTTTCCCAGTACCCAAAGAGATTGATGCAGAACAAAGGTAGAGGTTATTCTGAAAGGAGCATGGCACTTCCATTGGCTTATTTCTTGGTGTGCTGGAAATACCTAGTGAATGAAAAGGGAGACTGACTTATTCTTCCAGAGTGGTGGCTGCTAGGTCTACCCATTCATTGCACTTCTCCTGGAATCTGCATGCTGAATTGCCCACACTATCGGGTATGCCAGGGCTGTGTAGGTAGGGAAGGGGCAAAGTTTAGTGTCTGGTTTTAAATTTTTCCCCCCTTACCAGTTTTTAAAACAAATACTTGAATTTGTGACAAGTTCCCCTTTAATTAGACACTGTGGCAGGATTACTGTCAGGAGTTCCCCTGCCCCCACCCCATGGGTAGCATGTGCTGAGAAGTAATTGACAATTAGCTCTTGTTCTGCTTTGTATTTATATACTTAAACCTATATTGCTTTTATTTTTATTTTTTTTAGTAATATTGGATTTATTCTATGTTTGTTAAATTGTTTATTTTGCCATTTTTTAATTTGTTGACATGCTCTCTATTTCATATATTTGTATTATGAGGTTTTGAATGTTTGTTATAAGCCACTTTGGGCACAACTGATGGTGGAAAAGTGGCATATAAGTCATCTTAAACAATCAAGTAAGAGAAGGATCAAACTGCTATGATGAAAGTGAAGATGCATTGTCTTGATCTATGTGTGTCAGGCTTGAGGCTATAGCAATTATATTATTATTATTATTATTATTATTATTATTATTATTATTATTATTACTTACACCCCACCCATCTGACTGGGGTGCCCCAGCCACTCTGGATGGCTACCAACATGATAAAAATATAGCAAAACATCAAAAAGTTAAAAACTTCCCAATACAGGGCTGCCTTTAGATGTCTTTGGAAAGTTGGGTGGTTGTTTATCTCTTTGACATCTGATGGGAGGGTGTTCCACAGGGCAGGTGCCACTACCAAGAAGGCCCTCTGCCTGATTCCCTGTAACCTCACTTCTTGCAGTGAGGGAACCACCAGAAGGCCCTCAGAACTGGACCTCAGTTTCCAGGCTGAATGTTGGGGGTGAAGATGCTCTTTCAGTTATACAGGGCCAAGGCTGTTAAAGGCTTTAAAGGTCAGCACCAACACTTTGTAGATTTTTAGGAATGAATGAATGAATGAATGAATAAATAAATAAAAATGTCCAGCAGCACCTTAGAGACCAACTAAGTTTGTTCTGAGTATAAGCTTTCGTGTGCATGCAAACTTAGTAGGTCTCTAAGGTGCTACTGGACAATTTTTAAATTTATTTTGACTGCATCATACCAACATGGCTACCTACCTGAATCTAGATTTTTAGAACCAGTGTTATGCGGTCCTGGCAGCTGCTCCCATGTTTCTGTGTCACCTTCAAAGGTAGCCCACTAATTATTTCACACAACAACAACAACAACAACAACAATTATTATTATTATTATTATTATTATTATTATTATTATTTATACTCCACCCTTTTTCCTGATGGAATTCAAGGTGGTTTACAGGTAAAAAAGAAGACCACTAAAAACACTGGAAAATCTATCATTAAAATAGAATTAAACATGGATAGAATTAAAGCTATATACATACAGGTATATAAAATCTGTTTAAATAAACAAACTATGTTAGGGAAATATTTCATTTTCCCAGGTGCAAAATAAATAAAGTAAAAATAAAAACACCAGCACCAAAACAGATGTGCAATTTTTTTTGGGGGGGGGGCGGGAATTTGACTGTGGGGAAGAAATTAGTAACAAACACATTTAGGGCTCCATAACTGATTGTGCAGAAAGGCCCCAAAATGGCCCTTGCATTCCACAAGTCAAAATCAAGCTTCAGTCTGTTAATGAGCTGCTCCCTAGTGGGACATGTGAAAATCAGCCCACAGCCTCAAGGAGGGATTATTATATCAGAAAGGGCAATCTCATGTGATCAAAGAAGTAGTTGCTGTAAGACTGGAAGTGGCCAACCTGTGTTTGCATCACAGGTTCTTTCCATCTGGGACAGATTTAGCTTGTTTTGGTGTTTGTCAAAGGAACCTGTCCAGGGTCTACTCTTGAGTTCATCTTTATCCTTTCTAAGACTTCCTGGATAAAGGAAATCCATATCTCCTTGTGAAATGATCTTGATGCCAGCTTTAGGTTTGCAGGACTGTTGGAAGCTTTTTCACATAACCTTCGCATTCATGGCAGCTGCGATTTCTGCTGACTTTCATCTGTGCTGCCATGGACTGAACCAGTAATGCAACTGAACCAGTTATGCAACTGAACCAGTTATGCAGTGTAACAAACTCAGCATGGACGGGCTTATGGCACTTGTGGCCATAGTCTTTTAACCGGTTGCCTTGAGATGTAGTAAGCTGAACCATGCATTCAGCACTTAGAAATTGCATGGCTGGGTAGCTGTAAGTTGCATGGACTGGAATAAATCATCCTTGCTTACAGATGTGTCAGATTGCAGTCCAGGTCTGGCTTCTTGGAGCGCTATGGAAGGGTTCAACTCTGCCCATTCATCCATTTGTGTGTGTGTGTGTGTGTGTGTGTGTGTGTGTGAGAGAGAGAGAGAGAGAGAGAGAGAGAGAGAGAGGGAGGGAGGGAGGGAGGGAGGGAACTCAATGTCATGGACTGGCTGGATGCCAAGGAGTGGTGAGAGGCATCAGCTGGGGAACCCCCAAGGGAAGAAAGCCCAGAACCCAGGGGATTGGTTGTGGGACGATGATGAGTGGGCAGAGGGAAGGAGGAGGTGTCGGAAGCTGAAGAGGTAACAAGGTTTAGTGAGCAAGAAGAGGTTGTGGCAGAGAGCAGTCCAGAAGCAGAGGCAGAAGCAGAGACTGGTGAGGAGGGGGCCCAAGAGGCAGAGTAGAGCTAGGCTGCCAGGGAGTCTCTACCCCCTGCTGTAATCAGGTTCTTTCCCGTTGGTCTCCCAGAACACAGAGAGGAACGAAGAGGGCGGAGCAAAGATAGACAAGGCGAAGGAGCCACAGGTTGCTGGGGAAGGACCCAGGAGAGGAGCCTTAGAGAGCAGTGGGAAGGCAGCGGCCTTCAGCTCTTGCAATTACCTCATTGGGGCAAGACCTACTGGGAAGAGTTGTGGAATTGACATCAGAAAGGCAGTGCTTTGTCCTGGATCGGAAAAAAGCTCAACATTTTTCAGGGTGTCCTGGGTTTTACTTTTTGAAATATGGCAACCCTATCACTATGCCTGCACTCTTTTGCTTTTTTTGAATATTGCTTTTTTTTTTTTAACTTAACTGGCACTGGCTGTTTTATTAATGACCTGCTCCTCACTCCCGCTGCTGAAACTCATACACCTGTGCATTCCCCTAGCTGCTCTGTGTAGCCCAACCAGCTCTGTACTTTCATTGCCTTCTAGAACTAGCAACTTACATATATCACATTTCTCACATTTAAAAAAATCTTTTTTTGTTGTTTTTGTTCTAATGAGAGAAAACGTGTGTTGGGAAGTTGCAATGGGTAGTGTTGAGTATGGTATTCAACGCACTCCCTCAATGGACCTCCCACTGAGTCAGCCAAGGGTTGGCAAATAGGTGGCAGATCGCCCAGATTAAGCCAGAGTCACTGAGAGATGCTGAACGATGTTACAAGCCGCACACCATTCCTTGAACTAGAATGGAAAAACATTGTTAAAACCAAATCCTTGCCCATCCTCACTGGGATAATGATAAAAAGATGACTCAGATAAAATATTGCAAACAGCTAATGAAGTCTATGAAAATAACTTTGCCAAGCAGAGTGGCTCCACAGCACCCCAGAGGCTGCTCAACTCCCGCTGAGTGTGCTGTGGGGCACTTTTTAAATGGAAAAAGGGAGTTGATTCTATGGAAATGGAATTTATGTAGTGCTTTTCATTAAGCGTGCATTTCTGTGAGTCTTTTCATCCTGTGGAATTTCAGCATGAGTTACTCATCTCTCTCTCTCTGGAGCGGTCCCCAAAGATTTAGAATAGAGACTCTACTTAACTTGAAAAGGGCCAGTGCATTGTCTTTGTTGAATGCATACTTTTTGTTTCAACTTTCTGTTAGCTCACGACTCTTTGCTAGCGGAGTGCAGCTGGAAGTGCTCTGCTAATTGTTCTGCAGTGCATAGGAGGGTAACCAAGCAATTTTAATTGCTTAAATAGATTCAGTGGAATTGCTTGAATGGAAATCTATCCCAGACACCAAAGCTGTTGGAGGCTTAATTTTTTTAAGTGCCCTTGAATTTGTATGATCAGAAATCTATATCCCATGATAGAATCATATTGTCGAGAAAGACTAAAAGGACATCCATTCCAAGCCTCTCTTTCTTCAGACTTCCATGCAGTTTACCCTGTTTGAAGCCCCTGGGCATCCAAGCCATTTTAGGCCTGCTGTGAATTTAAAGCTGCAGCTTATTAAGAAGGAATGCAGCTTGCTTGGGCTCAGCAGTCTCCACTTAGGTGTTCAGCTGGATGGCTAACTAACTGCCCAGGTGACTCTCCCTCCAAACTCACTCCTCTCACAGCAAGCAAACTGAATTTGCAGTCCACATACTTGCGCTCACATACTACAATGAGCAGGAAATCCAGAAGTGGGTATTTTCGACTTTTTTCCTTTATCCTTTTTTTGGACGCTTTACTTAATTCTAACCCCTGGTTGAAGCAAATAGACTCAAAGCAATCTTGGCACTTTCAGGAAGCAATTTTAATGCTGCTCTTCTGATTATAGTTCCTCTTTCAATGCTCTCATGGCTTCTTATGTTTTAATGTTAGTAATTTCATATTCCTCTCTCTCTCTCTCTCTATATATATATATATATATTAGTTTTTTAACTTATCATTTTCAATAATTATTAAACATACTTTTATATCTTATACATTTTTTTGACTTCCATCAATCACATCTGAAATTTTTTCCAATCTTTTCACTTAAGATACATTTCTTACTTTCACTATTACATTTAAATCTCATAACTAATATCTCTCTTCTTTATCAGTAATTTAATATTCCTGCTCCAGCAGCTAAGATGTTTCAGTGGTCGGTCTTTTTAATTGTTGTGCTGCTATTTTGCATGTGTTGTCCTTGTTTCCTGTCTCTTCATGAGCTGCAGGAGGAGGCAGTGACGGCCACCCGCTTGGATGACTTTAAAAGAAAATTATCATTGCAACCCAATATGTTAAAGAAGACAAACACAACCTCACCTAAGAAAAAAGCATGCAAAGCAAGGATGTATATCCCTCAGCAAGAAGGCTGCCTTACCCACTCCCTTTACATTGGGATGGGAGTACAGTGGACGCTCAGGTTGCGAACGTGATCCGTGTGGGATGCACGTTCACAACCCGCAGCATTTGCAACCTGCAGTGGCGCGTCTGTGCATGTGCGGGTTGCAATTCGGTGCTTCTGCGCATGCACAAAGCACGATTTAGCACTTCTGCGCATTCGCGACCGCTAAAACCCGGAAGTTGTGGGTGAACAAATCAGACGACACAGCGATTCTTCAAACAGCTCTTGTTTATTCACAGGCCAGAACAGAACTGAACTGAAGGGTTCAGCCAGCCTGCTTATATAGAGCTCCACTAGAATGCAACAGTAACCATTTTCTGTAACTATCCAATCACTGAACGTCACTTTCAATCCCTTATTTGCATATGTGGACCTGAGTGAAAACTATCTACAGTAACCCCCTGCTGGCCCAGGGTGAGAACTTCAGTAAATAACAGTAACCTGTTCCAGTACTTCCGGGTTTTGGTGCATCCGTAACCTGAAAAAACGCAACCTGAAGTGTCTGTAACCCAAGGTATGACTGTAATGTGCTAAGGGGAGTCACAGCCAAATAAAACATCACAGGAAAGGTATGCGGTCCAGGACTGGACCTAAGTTTGATGGAGTCCTTGGCAAATGCTCCCTGCATTTGGTGGGACATGGTAGGGAGCAGCACCACCATTTTGTTTTCTTCCAGTGCCCCTGGTGTAGCATCGCCCTGGGGCATTGTGGGAAATTAAATGCGAAATGGTATCCCCCCTACACACACTGGTGGCTCTCATTTGGCTTTGTCATATGGCCCTGGAGTGACACCAGCAGTATTGTGTGCAGTTCAAATGGCAACTCGCTGGCCCAACCACCTGGCAAGGCAGGTGTCAGGGCTCAGGGCCAGTGTCAGTGCACTGGGAGGTCCTGTTGTGGTGCTGGGACCCAGCAGCTACCCAAAATGCCATGTTCTGATGCTAGGCCTGCTTTGTTCACAGTTACACTTCCTCAGAGACACTCATGTTAACCTAGATTAAATTACACTAGGCTGAATGTTGAATACCATCTATCTCAGAAGTCAGCATTTTACACTAGCCCCTTCCTTTGTTCCTACGAATCATGAACGGCTTTCTTATCTGCCACTTTCCTCCTCACTGTTGCGCAGTCTCATCGAGCAG
The DNA here is from genome assembly GCF_964188315.1 of Podarcis muralis. Taxonomy (NCBI): domain Eukaryota; kingdom Metazoa; phylum Chordata; class Lepidosauria; order Squamata; family Lacertidae; genus Podarcis; species Podarcis muralis. The sequence continues at coordinate 31,485,670 of NC_135655.1, forward strand.
CTTAGTTCCTTTGCATCATCTACTCCATGTGCTTATTCTCCAAGTAATAATATCTTTTCTTCTTGTTGTAACCTGCCGTCGCTCCTGTTTGTCATATAGGCAGTTCACTGTTTTCTGGCTTGGTTCCATCACCTTCTTGTCAGCAGTGGCTCACAGCCCCTCAAGCAGCCATGCTGGGCCCCCTGCAGAGATTAACTGTGACTGTTGAAGCCGATTTCTACGCAGCTACTTCGACATGCAGCTCAGCAAGTCAGCTTGGCGTTTTGTAGCTAATCATTCATAGCAGTGACTCCATTCTGGCTTCTGTTAGCCCTCAGGCCGCCCTCTTTCATATGCAGCTGCCTGCACTGATGTAAGGCATGCTTGGAGCACTGGAGCAGACATGTAGCCTAGAAGTGAGCGCATCAAAGTGTGCGGCCAGTTCCAAGCATTATCTGCAAACAAGTTCCTCTAATTGAGAGCTTGGCACCCTGAGGGCTCCTGAGGAGTGGCATGTACACGTGCCACATTTTAAATACCTTGGAAGTTGGCTAGGGCAGGATTCTTACGCCCAATTTAGAGTTTACACAGAAACTGTGATTACCCGCCCCTGGCCAAAGCTTTTTCTTGAACTGAAGGTGCTGCAAAAAAAAATTTCAACTGTATATTAGTCCATAGCCTGCCATGTACCCACAAGTGAATATCCCTTACTCTGGCGTGTATCCTAAAATAAGTTAATTTTCGGAAGTTCACAGATGGAAAGGTTCCTGCCCACAATGCCTCCTCTCTGTACCCTCCTGAAAAAGCCCCCATGGAAAGTCAGGAGTCCTTCCTGAACAACGCAGTGGGACACAGGAGTTACTTGGGGAGGTGGGAACCCCCCAAATTTTGTCTAGCTTTGGGATAGTCTTCCTTTCCCTCTTACCTTCCCAAGCCCTATCTATCCCCTTGACCCCATGGAGAGGCTTTTTGTGGAGCACAGGTTGGTTTGGGGGGCAGGTCAGGTAAAGGAGAACACTGGAAACTTTTCCTGTGAACTTCTCTAAGGTGTCTTAGGATTCAAGACTCTGCAATCAAAATATATTATTTTGTCCAACTTGGAAAGTCAAGTGGTCCAACGTCTGGAACACTGGCTTAAAACTGAGAAACCTGGTGGCAGCATAGACCTGCAACACTGTTTATAAGTTGAGAGACTGTTCCTGCCTGCACATTATTATTTTTTTTGCCATTTCTCTGTCAGGTTTCTTCCTGCAGGAGTTACACAATGGGTCCCTGGTTTAGATGCAGAACCTTTAGTGCACTTACTGCTACAAGGCAGAGAATAAGGATGAAAAAGTACATTATGACTGGATGATACAGTTTCATTAGTTATCTGGAATAATCAAGATGCCAGTTTTGTTCTTTTTGAAATAATAGTAGTAGTTGTTGTACAGTGGTACCTCGCAAGACGAATGCCTCGCAAGACAAAAAACTCGCTAGACGAAAGGTTTTTCCGTTTTCAAGTTGCCTCGCAAGATGAATTTCCCTATGGGCTTGCTTCACAAGACGAAAACGTCTCGCGACTTTGTTTCCTTTGTCTAAATAATAATTCGCAAGACGAAAAATTCGCTAGACGACAAAACTTGCGGAACGAATTAATTTCGTCTTGCGGGGCACCACTGTAGTAGTAATAATAATAATAATAATAATCATAACCACAACAACTCAAAGCAATGAAAGGGGTGGAGAATTGCTATCAGAAAGAAAAAGCCACAGGAAGTCTTTTCAGGGTACAAATTAATTCCAGACTGTAGGAGATGAGTTTATTTGTTTATTGTTTATAAATGTATTATGTATTAAATTTGTATATCATCCATGGATCTCAGGGCAGTTCACAACATACCATAAATTTACAATAATACATAATAAAAATAAGGACAAAAACAAACCAATAATTCCCCCCTCCCACAACACATTTAAAAGGGCATCTGGTGTCAATCAGGCCTGGGTGAAGAGGAACGTATAGGTGTATAATGAAGGTGCCTGCCAAACCTCCATTTGTATTTGTAAGCAATGGTGTTGTTATTTTGTTTATCTACTGATGCAGCGTATGAAATATATGGAAATGAAATCTTTTCCACAGCTTGAAAGCCAGCACAATGGACTACCTATCCAGTGAATTATCTTTTCTTCATTTTTGTTCATCTTTTATGAATGCCTTTGTGGAGCTCATGCGATGCGTTGCTATGACCACAGGAGTCTCAAGTTTAAGACTCTGAATGGTGTACTTTCTCCCGTGTTTCTAGGCTTCTAATTGCGTCTAATCTCCCAATAAAATGACAAATCTTTCCCCTTCTCTCAGCTTGGGATCGTTGTTTGCTTGTAGACATAACAGAGACTGACATGGCACTGAATGGACACTAGGGGAATAGGTTACTGTCCCGGCAGTAGGTGGAGGCCCTGGCTTTAGCCACCTGCAGAGTGCCGGTGCTTGAAACAAAGCCTACTGTTTGCAGATCTGGCAGTAAAGTAAGGCTTACAGGTTACATCATTTTAACCTTCAGCCAAGTCTTCAGGCAGGGCTGATATCCCACTTTCCCCCAAGGAAGGATCTCTCAGATGCCTGTTAGTCTAAGCCACATTTCCTCTTTCTGGAGAGAATTATAAACACACACACACACACACACACACACACACACTCACTTGAGAAGTCTTAATCCTTTCTGGCTGCCTCTACAGATGCAGTCACTGGCTGTGCTTAGTCAGAACATCTGACCTGTTTGCTTGAAGTGACTTTGTTCTCCTTCCTTATATCACATCCAAGTCCAGGAATCCAGAGCCGCAGGATCAGTCTGTTTGGAATGAAGGGAATGAGAAGGTCAGCTGCAATTCTCCTTCAAACCTGGCTTTTGGTTTTAATGACTTCACTCTTTTTGGACCACCATTGACTAAATGGTGACTTCATACGTATGGAAGGAGATGCGTCAGTAGCTGAGGTTGTGTTTGAATGGTGGTCTAGATTATAGGTGTCTAATTTGTGGCATAGAACAGTGTCACAAATCGTGCAAGCAGCAGTGGTTTGTGGCACTTCCGGATGGGAGTTGGAGAATCAGGCCTCTCTAGCACTGTCTAGCACCTCGGGGTGTGTTTTTTTACTAGAAGCAAAACCAATTCACAGCATGGGGTGGCAAGCACACTGCGGTGTATATTACAGTGGCACCATCTCATACTGTAAGCATGATTTGTAGCATGCTTGCATACCCTCCAACATTTCTCCAATGAAAATAGGAGCATCCCTCTTAATGAGGGTGAAAGAGGAGAGCGCAAAATATGGTCTGAAGCTCAACATAAAAAAAACTAAGATCATGGCCACTGGTCCCATCACCTCCTGGCAAATAGAAGGGGAAGAAATGGAGGCAGCGAGAGATGTTACTTTCTTGGGCTCCATGATCACTGCAGATGGTGACAGCAGCCACAAAATTAAAAGACGCCTGCTTCTTGGGAGAAGAGCGATGACAAACCTAGACAGCATCTTAAAAAGCAGAGACATCACCTTGCCAACAAAGGTCCATATAGTTAAAGCTATGGTTTTCCCAGTAGTGATGTATGGAAGTGAGAGCTGGACCATAAAGAAGGCTGATCGCTGAAGAATTGATGCTTTTGAATTATGGTGCTGGAGGAGACTCTTGAGAGTCCCATGGACTGTAAGAAGATCAAACCTATCCATTCTTAAAGAAATCAGCCCTGAGTGCTCACTGGAAGGACAGATCCTGAAGCTGAGGCTCCAATACTTTGGCCACCTCATGAGAAGAGAAGACTCCCTGGAAAAGACCCTGATGTTGGGAAAGATGGAGGGCACAAAAAGAAGGGGACGACCTAGGACAAGATGGTTGGGCAGTGTTCTCAAAGCTACCAGCATGAGTTTGACCAAACTGCTGGAGGTAGTGGAAGACAGGAGTGCCAGGCGTGCTCTGGTCCACGGGGTCCGACTAAGGGTCGGACACGACTAAACGACTAAACAACAACAACAACAACAACAATGAAAAGTGGGACATTATGAGATGAAATCAGAAACTGGGACGTCTTCTGTAAATCCGGGACTGTCCCTGTCCCTGGAAAACAGGGACACTTGGAGGGTCTGCAAAAAGAGAGAGAAAAAATTATTTGCTCAGTAACTTTGGGCAAAACCAAAATAGTTCAACAACCTTTCTGTCCAGATTTTCACTTTCCCTCCCCCCCCCTCCCTGCACTCAAATATTATTTTCAGGATGTAGAGATCAAAACTCTACGCAGTGAGACTTGCTTCTCACTGAATAAGCAAGCATGATTGTGCTGTGCATTAATAATCCCACCTTTACTCCTGCATCTGTCCTACATTTCCTTTAAAAAAAATATCACTTCAGTTCACTTGAAAAACATGGTGCTGGAGTTTTCCTGGAATTTATTGGCTTACTTATACTCGCCTATAAAAAAAAGGTTTTGAGAGGTTTAATTGTGCATGTTGCCAGCTATTTTTTTAAAATAAAAAAACCCATAGACCTATTTTAAGCAACTATTTAAAATTGACTACAGTGAGTCAGGAAACCATGTGTAGCCAACACTGTGAGAACCTTGTAAAAAAGCAGGGGGAAGGTAATAAATGAGCCCTGGGCTGTTACTCCAGCACCTAATCAGGAGCCTGTGTCATTCCTTCCACTTTCATTTCCCTTATCACGTGCCACCAGGACGAGAAAAAAAATCCCACATAAGCAGAGTGCTTTGGAAAGGCAGTCACAGGTGCCGTTACTGCACAGTTTTGGCAACACCTGACATTAACAGTAGTTGGAAACTGGCAGTGTGGACTTTTGAAAATAACCATTTAAGCTGATGCACTCTTCCTGCAGGGCTTGGGCAAGTCTTAGGCTGCATATGCACTATACTGTATATTTAAACCCCGCACACACTTCCTCTAAAATCCTGAAAACTGTTGCTTATCCTTCGCATAACTACAATTCCAAGCATGCTTAACAAACCCCAGTTCCCAATATATATATATTCTTTTGGGGGGCTATTGCCTTTCAAATGTGCTCTAAATGTATTATGTGTATATACTACCGTAGAGCCCATACTACTTCAGCATATTGTCATGAACAATGTGGTGAGGAGGAATTTGCCTTTTTCTGGTCTGGGATTTTACCCCAGATTCAATATAGATTGTCATTTAGTAGAAGTGATTATTTAAAAAAAACAACACTGCAGTTTAGCTTGCTGGTTAATGTTCCTGATTCTCCTGGGAGTGGACAGAGCTGGCTTCAGCAGGAGGCAATGTGAAAAGGTCAGCCTATACCAGAATAGGCGCAATTTCCCTTCCTCTAGCCTCTAGGGGCATATTTAACTTTTTGCTTAATTTGTGAAAGTGTCTCAATCTAGCACCGATGCTGGAAAGTTCATCTGCTTTTACAGGGCCAATTTGCTTTGGAAGAGATAGCATTGGGCACTTAGGATAGCTTTATCATAACTACTTGCACAGAGTAAGCAAGTAAGCAGGTATTAGGAGACCATACCAACAAGCACATAGCAAGAACTAGATTCACAATCTCTTCATTCCAAATGCTCCCCAAATAGCTCACCAGGCTGTTTGCACAGAGCAGGCAAAACTTATTTCCATTTTCACACCTTGGCAGGTGGGTGTGGCTCACATTCCATGTACTTTGAACAGTTAATTGCCTAGTTTGTCCAAACAGCTTGAGTGGCAAACCATGATTCAAAATAATTCTGTTGGTAAGGGTACAGAAGGGACGCAGGTGGCGCTGTGGGTTGAACCACAGAGCCTAGGACTTGCTGATCAGAAGGACAGCGGTTCAAATCCCCGCGACGGGGTGAGCTCCCGTTGCTCGGTCCCGGCTCCTGCCAACCTAGCAGTTCGAAAGCATGTCAAAGTGCAAGTAGATAAATAGGTACCGCCAGTGGCGTAGCGTGGGTTGTCAGCACCCGGGGCAAGGCAAGTAATTTGCGCCCCCTAACCCGTGGATTTGCGCCCCCTAACCCGTGGATTTGCGCCCCCTAACCTATGGATTTGCCCTAACCCCAGATGTTGCGCCCGGTGCGGCCGGCCCCCCCTGCACCCCCCACGCTACGCCACTGGGTACCGCTCCGGTGGGAAGGTAAACAGTGTTTCCGTGTGCTGCTCTGGTTCGCTAGAAGTAGCTTAGTCATGCTGGCCACATGATCCGGAAGCTGTACACCGACTCCCTCGGCCAATAAAGCGAGATGAGCGCCGCAACCCCAGAGTCGGTTACGACTGGACCTAGTGGTCAGGGGTCCCTTTACCTTTAAGGGTACAGAGGGCACCCTTTATTAATGTATATTGCAGTCCAGTTTTAAGTCTATTGTATTAATCACTGAGACCAGGAATCACTCGGATTTGTAATAACTTGGTTTGGTTTTTTAAATATCTAACTCTGCAATTCAATTAAAAGTAAGATTGAAGGGGGGATTGCCAAATGCACATTTATGCTTAAATGGGGTGTTCCAGTATCCTGAAGTCCGCCCCAGAACTAAACCGCCTGTTTTATGTGCCCTGTCAGTTTTCATGGCAATGAATGGTTTTATACTACACCAAAAAAAAGTGATATTCTTTTTTGTAAGACAAACGGGCACTGTATGTTACTGCTTCCAAATTGCAAGCCATTACATATCATGGCCACGAATAACCTGTACATGGCCAACTCTTTGCATGTCAGTTCTCCAAACAGAAAGAGAGGGTGTCAAGCTGTCTAAAAGAGAAACTTGTTTGACTAAGATTAAAAATGGTACTGCTTGAACATGATTTCTTAGGTCAGAGATGGCCCTCTGTATCGTTTTTGGACTCCAACTCCCATCAGCCTCAGTCAGTGTGATCAGTGGTCAGGGACACTGGGAATTGTAGTCCAGCAACATCTGGAGAGCTGAAAGCTCACTATCCCTGCCTCATGTAATGGCAACATCTGAAAGTAAGCATCAAACAGTATAATAATAATCTGAAATTCACTGTGGGGGGTTGTGAGGAGAAGTAATATCCTACTTTCACATGTGGCAGTGGTCTGGAGTGGTGGTGGTGCTGATGTTGGGATTTGCACCCCTCTTCTTGAAAGTAAATATTACTGTGTGTGCATAGATTTTTGTAACTTCAGGCTGCCTGCTGTCCTTTACAGTAGGGATGGGGAACCAATGACCCTTCAAATGTTGCAGGACTACTGCTCTTATGACTATTGGCCACGCTGAGTGGGGCAGATGGGAGTTGGGAGTCCAATAATACAGTATCTGGAAGGCTGAAGATTCCTCATTATTGATTTACAGAATTATGAGCGTCTAACTCCCTGCCCCTGCCCTGCAAATCTGCATAGGATAATACAGTGGTACCTCGGGTTACCGATGCTTCAGGTTACAGACGCTTCAGGTTACAGACTCCGCTAACCCAGAAATAGTACCTCAGGTTAAGAACTTTTCTTCAGGATTAGAACAGAAATCATGCGGCGGCAGCGGGAGGCCCCATTAGTGATGCTTCAAGTTAAGAACGGTTTTAGGTTAAGAACGAACCTCCAGAACGAATTAAGTTCTCAACCCCAGGTACCACTGTACTGCAAATTGCCCTATCCCTGTGTCTTAATTCTGCACTTGACCAGGGTATTCTTGGTCATTCAATTGAGTCAGCTTGCATGCTATATATGCTCATGATGTGGCAGGTGCCATTTCCCCCACTGCATGAAGTGCCTGTGTGTAGGAAGCAAGGGACATGCTCCTGCAAACCACAGTCATAGAATCATAGATTTGAAGAGGTGGAAGGGACCACGAGGATCATCTTGTCCAATCACATGCAATCCAGGATTTTTTCACTCAACCTGGGGCTCAAACCAGCAATCCTGGGATTAAGAGTGCCATGCTCTTCCAGTTGAACTATCCAGCCTCATGGATGTTATAGCCTTTGTCCTTTTGCATATTATCCAGCCATACAGCACCAGAGACATTTTTTTTTTAAGAATACTGGAGGCCTAATCCATGTTTATCATGGGAAAAGTAATAATTCTTTTCTAAAATCACTCATAACCCCAGAGCTTTTGAATTAATATTAAAACCATTTGCCATGGGAAATTGGGAGAAATTCAAATAATATTTCTTTACTTTACAATAAAAATCTTTACAACTTTAAAAGAATATTTAATAAGGATTTAAAGCCATATGAAAAGTCCACATTCGCAGTCCTCGGAGTCAAATTGTTGAAGGTTCAGAGTTTGACCAGCAGTGAGCCAGGAAGTATAAGAAAGATTGGGAACTTGTCATAACCACACCCCCACCCTGAAAATTATGCCTCTCATGATGGTGTCACATAATCTCACCGTATCCTCTTGTCTGCTTATCGCTGTGTCACTTAGAGTGCTGCTATAGAGGAAAAGGATTGAGAATCATACATTTTCCCTTCAGAGATCCCATGACAACCATGTACGAGCATCTTAAACCCTGAAAAAAAATATATCCCTAAAATGGGGAAATGACAAAATTCCCATTCAATACTCAAGAATGGCAAGTGTGGAGGAAGCTAATGAAATTGCCTAAGATATCACCAGACGTTTGTAGAAGAGCCGGAAACTGAATTTTAGTTATTTATTATTTATTTATTGAACTTATATACCCAAAGGTCTCTGGGCAGTTCACAGAACAAAATCAGAATATAAAACCGCAAAATATATAATCAGAATAAAAACAACAACCCAATAACCCCCTCCTAAAACCCCCCACATTTTAAAAAGGCATATGATCTATGAGTTATGAAGGCGTTTCAGATCGTTAGATGTACCTTCCTGACTAGAAGGCAGAGTGCATTCCAAAGTGTATTGGAATGCTTGGGAACTCATCATGGGGTCATCAACACTTCCGCGTGTCACGTGTCTAGAAAGCACAGTTCCAAATGGCTTTCTGCTTCCCCTGTGCTTTCTAAGTACAGCCCTGAGTGGTTTCCCTATTGCTCCTTTCCTTTCCCAGGGAAAACCCGCTCTTTAGAGCTAAATGTCAACCTGAAGAAAACCTGAATTGCTGTTCGCTCCGATGGAACACTAAAGAGTCGTTTTCTCTTGGGGAAAGCAGCGGGGCAAGAGAAAGTGTAGCTAAGCCACTGAGGAACTGGCAATACTGGAGTTTCTCTGTGATCCTTTCCCCATACCATTTTCTTTCACAATGATTATTGAGGAGGCTCCCCCCCCCCCCCTGTGTTGGTAAAATGTTCTACAGAATCTGTGAACAATGCTAAACTTTTAGAAGGGCTACAACATACCTTAGGAATCTTGGTCAGAAAGCCCAGCTCATTCTCTGAAGTCCCAAAATTCTGGTCCCAGGACAAACCTTATGTATACCACAGAATTAAATTTCTTTTAATAGCCATTTACTCTGTTAATGGGAATGTGAGAGAGTTTAAAAGAGGCAATCTCCCCTCATCAAATTACAGTCCCCAACATTCTCTGGGAGCAGCCATGCTTGTTAAACTAGCATCAAACCAACATCTTCTGCTATATATTTTGGAAAGTGGTCTTTTCACTACGCATTTGGACACCTCTTAATAGTTCAGAACCATATTGTTTTAAATGATGGCTCTTGAGATCTAGGAGCTGGTTTCCATCTGTCTGGATACAGTTAGATGCCATTTTGAATCAAGATGCCAGACTGAACCTTTCAAACCACTGATTTCAAAACTCCACTGACTTTTCTGGGGTTTCTTAGAATTCCTGAGCAGCACTGGGTATGAGGCTGCTAGCAGGCTTGCTGTTTAAATAGTTTAAATAGTTGACTGACAATGGGACCTGGTCAATTAGGGCAAATGGTTCAGTGCCCCATCAACCTCAGGGCTCACCCACTCTTACCTTTTGCCAGGTGTGCCAAGACACCCTGTCCCCCTCAATATTTGTTGGAAGGCAGCCGGCCCCCTCAGTGTTGAGGGGGCCCATTGTGCATGACGTGTGCGCGATGTGTGCACAATGTGCATTGCAGGTTCAGTGGCTGCCTCCTCCAGAGTGCTCGGTCTGCTCTAGACAATGTAACACTTTCTAGACACAGGTCTGAGCATTAAAGCTCCATAAAGGTAAAAGTAAAGGTAAAGGGACCCCTGACCATTAGGTCCAGTCGCGGACGACTCTGGGGTTGCAGCGCTCATCTCGCTTTACTAGCCGAGGGAGCCGGCGTACAGCTTCCGGGTCATGTGGTCAGCATGACTGAGCCTCTTCTGGTGAACCAGAGCAGCGCACGGAAACGCCGTTTACCTTCCCGCCTGAGCGGTATCTATTTATCTACTTGCACTTTGACGTGCTTTCGAACTGCTAGGTTGGCAGGAGCAGGGACCGAGGAACGGGAGCTCACCCCGTCGTGGGGACTCGAACCGCCGACCTTCTGATTGGCAAGTCCTAGGCTCTGTGGTTTAACCCACAGCGTCACCCGCATCCATATCTCTTTTCTTTTGCCCCAGCCCTTTCCCCAGGAAAACCTGCTCTGTAACACTGAATTGGAACAAACAACGGTTCAGGTTTTCCGTGGATTGCTATTTGCTCCGATTCAGCAGTAAAGAGCGGGTTTTCATGGGGAAAGTACCAGTGGGGTGGGAGAAATGCTCAGAAACTGAGCCTGTGCCTAGAAACACAGCACAAAAGAAAGTCCTCAGCCAGCCTCCACCTGCATCCTGTCCTACTTACGATCATTCAGGGAATAGCTCTGCCTCTCATTGACATTGGCTCCACCTCTTGTTGGTCTCCCTGCCTTTTGTCCCACCAGTCCCAATGGGCACCAATCACCATTGCTGACTGATGAGGGCACTTGAGGGCAGTGAACAGGAGCACTCCACACTGCAACACATTGTTCCCAATCTTCCTCATGCTCTTCCATTTCAGCTCTTCTCAAAAATATTAATGGGAAACTGAAAACCAATCTTTCAACTTTAGGGATCCAGTACCTTTAAATGTTGCACAGATGAGGGAATTCTGGCAGGTGAAGCTTTTCCAAACCCTTCAGCACAGGGACGTGGCAAGCCGTACCTGCCAACATTCCCTCATCTATACAACTGTTAAAAATACAGATGTACAAACGCTGAAATATCAACCATCACTGCTTTAATTAAGATATGGTTCATTTTTAGAAAAATGTTTTACAGCCCTTTAAGCAGAGAACATATTTAAAAGAGCCAGCTGCCTCATATCCTCTAGACTAGTAATGTCAATCCGCTCAGTTTTGTTACATTATTAAATTCAGAAATAGAAACAATCGCAGTGAAATCTGTATTAGGGTCCACGGAGCAAATGTACTCTGGTCATCTAAGGGGCAAAGTAAAGTGTTCGGAAATATTACTATTTGTTATTTAGGCACAATCATTCTCAGTGGAGCAAACATTTAGGTCCTCTAATCTCAGCCACAAAATTACTTTCAGGTGAGTGAGAGTAATTTCTGTCACTGTTCTTAACAGATAATTCAGAGTTGATGTGGGTAGCAATAATAGCTACCTTAAGAGGTTATTTGTTGCCACTTAACTAATCCCCTCACTAAGATCCTATTATTTCTAACCTCTGTGAAAGCTGTGCTATTACTTTTGCCTAATTCAGTTCAATAGTTGGAGCTATGCATAGCCTCTGGAAGCTGTGCCTGGTGTTCAGACTTCTACAATTTATTTTTATTAAGAGCTGCTTCACAACCTGGCAACATTGGTGTTTGTTGAGGTAAACTGTGAAGGAGAGACAAGTCTCCAAATATGGCAGAGAACACACGACAGGAAGACGTAACCAGTTATTACGTCATGGGTGCTCCTATGCTTGGGTGGTGACAGCAGGGGACTGCTTAATCCTCAAAGAATAAGGATTATTTTACCTCATTTTTTTAAAAAAACTTAATTATTTGAACATTTTTTTCCCATTGCAAAAGAGCAATTCTCAGGTTGTTTAAGCAGGAGCCATGGAATTTTGTCACTTACCACAAATGACATCACTTGTCACAAATGTTGTCACTGGTGCAATCTCTCCATGCCTCAATAGGGGAGAGCCCTGCTGCCCCAGCAGGATCACTTGCGCAGGCTCCTGCTAGCAAAACTTACTTAGTTGAATTCTGTCCTGTGTTTGTGGCAAACCTTGGACTTGTCAACACTTCTGCTTGTCCTGTGTCTACAAAGCACAAGTCCAGGCGGTTTTGCCTTTGGCCAACCACTTCCCCCTGAAAACTTGGTCTTTAGCGCTAAATCAGAGCACATATCAATCCAGAGAAACAGATATTGACGTTTGCTCTGATTCAGCGGTAAACAGTGGGTTTTCCCGGGGGGGGGGGGGGGAGCAGCAGGGCAAGCGGAAGTGTGGCTGATTCCCTTGTTCCACTGCATATATCAGAGCTTTCATCCTGCAAGATAAACATTCTCATGAGTGTTTGGCCATCGGCTCCAGTTGTTGGAATAGAATACCTGGTCTTTGCCAACAGAGGGCTTACCAGCATTTGGGAATAAGTGCCTTCTTTGTGTGGGGGAGAACCTGTTCCACACTGTTGGGGATAACAGTGTTAGAGCATTGCAGTTCAGACCAGACAGAACACAGTATTCACATATTGCAAACCAAGGAAGACACGGAAGGCAATCACAGCAATTGTGCTTTCACGTTGGGTGTTTGTGTTTGAAGTCTCTAGGCAGAATACTTTTTAGAGTTCTAGGAAGATAGGTTTTAGCAAAGTTCTCAAGTTGCTGGGTGTGTTCTGGAGAAGAGACGTTTTGTGCAAAGTGCTCCCTCTTCATGCTAAATGCTATTTCTCCCTGTTCCTCCTTGTGAGCTCTTAAGTAAGCACTACATGGGCTGAGATCAGAGGAAGGGAGAGACTCATACTAGTTGTCCGGTCATCTGAGTTGTGGTTCCCCTAGGTATGGTTTATATCCTGGGGATGTTATGGTGCAATTAGGTGCTGAGTTACATCATACTCTATGCTCTGCCAGTGCAATGTGGGCGTGGTGGTCATCAATGCAGCTATTTAAAAATTCCTTCCCCTCCCATTGAAGTCAATAGGAGGGATATCATTTGTCTCAGGTCCAGGACTAGTTTAAACCTGAGCTGTCAATAGGAGCATAAAGAGTATAGTATGCTCCTCCCCTATGGCCACTGGTGGAGGAAGAGGAGTGCAGGGGAGCGCACCACCCACAGCAGCACGATCCCGGTGGGGTGCCATTGTGGCTGCCCCCCCCCGTGCTGGGCGCCACGCCCCCGCAGGTGGCGCCACACCTCCGGGACGCGCGCTAGCCCTGCCCCCACCTGCTCTCCACCCCCCGGTGCCAGAGCATGAAGCTCCGCCACTGCCTATGGCACCCATTTCTTGCCCACAAGTCTACCCTGTTTTGGTTGTTCCATCAATCTGTCTGGCCAGGTCGCCTGGTGTATCTCCTGTGGCAGAAGCATTGCCTGAGTTTCAGCTGTTTAGTGGGGCTTCCAGCCAAATCCCGTAGCCTTTCAGATTTGACACAACTTGAATATAGCCTTGTACCCTGAATTTTTCACTCTTGATAAAGGCTTTCTTTTCTTTTCTCCTCTCCATCTAGCTCACCCAGTGTTTGAAAATGGTCAAGTTGAATGCCCACAGGGATATAAAAGGTTGAATCGGAGCCACTGCCAAGGTAAGTGTGAAACTTTGTCTCATCCCCTTTCACAGGTACTGTACTGGGTGTTATTCAACTACTGCGTCATGTCAGCACAAAGGTTTCTGCTTGTGCAGCAGGATCCTAAGAGCATAAGAAGAGTCGGCCGAATTAGGCCAATGGCCCATCTAGTCCAGCATCCTGTATTCACAATGGCCAACCAGATTCCTGGTGGAAACCCTAGGCAGAACATGAGCACAACAGTATTCTGTTCGCCTGAGATTCGCAGTAACTGGTATTCAGAGGCATAATGACATTAGAGGTAGGACATAGTCCCCCGGCTAATAGCCCCAAATCTGTGCCAGAGGGTTGAGGGAATCTCTGGAACTGAGTTAGGGGATGCATGGAACAAGAGAATTAGTGCTGTGTTGGATTCCACTCATTATATGCAAAAATGATCTGTCCCATGGTTACTTGCTTAATTACAACCCCAAACCCTACAGCTCTACTTACAAAGAGCAGAAACATCTAGTCACATTATTATGTATTCTAATTGCTCTTTCGCCCCTTGAATCTCATCTTCATTCAATTATCAGCAGTGCCAATGCACAAACATTTGCCTTACTTGGTCCTGTGATAAGATAAACTCTGCCCTACAACAGATACAGAATCTTCCATTCTGTAGAGAAATATATGCTGATACGTATCTTTGCCTTTGATGAGTTTATAATTAATATAACCTCCCAACTGCAGGGTGTGTTCTAGGTAAATGTTTTCTGGTGCTTGTTTTGAAAAAGGATTATGTTTCTTATACCCTAAAGCAATCTTAGCTGTAGCAGTTTTATTTGAGTAGGAGGTGTTGAGAGGAAGGTTTAAAAGTGAAAGTGAACAGGTGTGGGGAAATCTGTTATTAATTTATTTTTTTAATGTACATCCTGCCACATGCTTTGAAAAGCCTTGGGGCAGTTAATGCAACAATTTAAAACAATACCATCTTGTTAGTGCAATAAAATTAGTTAACAATAACTATAAGCAGTGTAAATAACAGTTATGAAACACTAATGCTTAAGTCTGGAATAAAATTCATGTGTCTCCAAATGCCCACAAGAAAATTAAGTAACTGATCTCCTGAAAATGAAAACTATGGAGGCCTTCTGAATCTATGTAGGGAAGAAGTTGGGTGAGGAAAGTGTCCCCACAAAAGATGCTGCTGACACCAGATAATGCTGGTACTCTAAGCATCTTATTACATAAGTGAATGAGATGGGTCATAAAATTTTATATCCACACCAATGGTTTATATATGGTTCCAAGAGCTGGAATGTGCTCTGTAGAGTAACAGAGGATTATGGATGGAGGAGAAATGCGATTTGTTTGCACTTTAATACAAAATGACCTAATGTGCAGTTCTCAAACCAATATACAAACTGAAACACAGCTATACTTCAAAATTTACACTTCTCAGAATTTTACGGTGTAGTTCTCCCACCAAACAATATGTTTAAAATGCACATCATTGCGGTAAATGTGCATACAAACGCTTGCAAAAGTATGTATGTGACCGGATGCACACTGGATGAATGCTGGTTGGTTCTGCTTTGAAGCCATAGCACAGATGGATCATTGCTTTCAAAATTCATTTTGCTTTAGGTCAAATGAGGGTTGTATACCTCTTACATTTTTGCTAATGCATCTTGAGATGAAATTGGCATTGGGCTGGGCCTCTCTGGGAATTTTTACTTGTTCTTAGTGCACATTCCAGATGCTGTTCAAAGCGTAAAGCCCAGTGTCTCGTCATAGTGGTGGCAGGAATGTCGTCGTTCTTTCTCTATGATCTCCCCCCTTACAATAAGCTGTGAGATTCTACTTGGATGGCGTAATGCAGAGTCTTAGCTTGGATTTGTGCAATTCCATTGATGGATGTTCTCTTGACATGTTTCCTTTAGCATGGAATTCCTCTCATATTGAACTGATTAGCAAATCACCACAATTCTGTGGGTCTCAACCTTTCTGGCTCATAGCTGATTTGTAAACCCTGATTGCCTGTCCTTGCCATTCCACACTGTTACCATTACTACCACCCCTTCTCTAATTGCCAGGGCTGCATACATTCATTTTGATAAGCTTTCTGCTGTAGAACCTGTGCTCACAAAGGCCACACTGAGAAACTCTGAGCTATTGTGGCAGAGAGATTCTTGGGCCCTAATGTATATTTTTTTTAAAAGCACAAATAACTAAACTTGTGTTTTATAGAAAGTGGGATTGATTTCCTGATCGGTGATCTTCAGGCCTCACAAATATAGTGCAGGGCAGGTATAATGTATTTAGGTGTTGACACTTTCTGAGAGAGACTTTATAAATCGGTTGTACTCTGTGCATGAGTGGCATGCTAAGTTGGCAAGCACATACTCCCGAACCTGCTTTTTGACGCAACATGAATGTGGGATTGGAGTAGCTGTTTAACTCCATACTTGAACTGACCATATGCGGCTTTCTTATCAGAGATGTATGGGGACTACATTGCTTGATGGGTTGGTAATTCCCGGGGGGGGGCATTCCCAGGAGGGTTGAAGGAGGCAGTAGTATGCCTGCTCTTAAAGAAAACATCATGAGATCCTTCAGATCTATCCAATTACCGCCCGTACCAGGGTAAGGTAATTGAGAGCACGGCTGCCGAACAGCTTCGTAGGTTTCTGGATGAAACATCTGCCTTGGATCCATTCCAGCTGGACTGAGGTGGGTCTGGGCTGCTAATTCTTCTAGATCTGTCAGCAGCCTTCGACATGATTGACCGCAAACTATTGGACCACCACCTTGCAGACATGGGGATTCAGGGCACAGTCCTTCAATGGCTGCGCTCGTTTCTCTCTGGTCGGGGACAGAAGGTGGTGCAAGGGGAGGAGTTGTTGTCGCGGCACCCCTTGGTGTGTGGAGTGCCACAGGGCACAATTCTCTCCCCGATGCTCTTTAACATCTTTATGCGCCCCTTTGCCCAGCTTGTTCAGAGTTTTGGGCTGGGTTGTTATCAATATGCTGATGACACCCAACTTTATCTGTTGATGGACAGCCATCCTGATTCAGCCCCAGATACACTGACCAGATGTTTGGAAGCTGTGGCTGGATGGTTGCGTGGGAGCTGGTTGAAGCTAAATCCTTCAAAGACAGGGTCCTTTGGTTGGATCAAGACAACATGGGGTTGGGGGGCAAACTCCCATCCCTTGCTGGGGCACAATTAGTGCCAGCATCTTCTGTCAAGAGTCTGAGTGTAACCCTCAACACCTCCCTCTCTATGGAGGCGCAGGTGGTGGAATGCTCTGCTGCAAGAGACCAGGGCCCTACGGGACTTTGACATCTTTCCACAGGGCCTGCAAGACAGAATTGTTCCGCAGGGCCTTTGGTCGGGGCCCAGTCTGACCCCTCTCTTCTTACAGAACCCTTCATACAAGAGGCCTCTTTTACTCTTCTCACCGGCTCGTATAAATAGCTGAGCCTGGTGAGTATTTAAGGCTACCAACCCCTATAGTTATAATTTGTGGGTTGCCATCTGATTTTATGTGATTTTAATCCGATTTTAAGATGTATTTCAGTCGATTGCTGAATTTTATGTTTTAATGCATTTTTATTTTTTGATGTTAACCACCCTGAGCCCGGTTCTGGCTGGGGAGGGCGGGGTATAAATAAAATTTGTTATTATATTATAATTATTATTAAAGGAGAGGGAGATCTTAGCCTTCTTTAATCCAGCGCTCAAAAGCTACACTGCCTCCTGAATTCCCCTCTGCCCTGCATATAGCCTTCTATTTTTAGGAGCTCTTTGCTGTGTTTGCACTTGGTTCACCTTCTGGCAACTGTGGAGTGTGTGCCCGGCAGACCACATTTTGCCCAGAATCTGGCTCTGAAGGCCTTGCCTAGGCACTCGGAGCCATTTGGCTCAATGAGCACTGGAATGAGACCACACAGTATGCCTGGGATCCTCCCCAAGTGGAGGGGGGGGGGAGGAGAAGAGTAAACGAGATGCTTAAAGCTAATTTTTCAGGGTCTTTGGCTCTGCTTCTGTTGCCAAGCTGGAAAGGAGCCAATAAATGAATGGTTAACCAAGTTTTTCTTCTTCTTCCATTCTTTTGCTAACACAGCCATATAAAGCAGTCTTATACTAAATCAGGCCATTTGTCAATCTGGATCAGTTTTGTCTACGCTGATTGACAAAGACTCTGTGGTTTTAGACGGGATTCTTTCCCAATCCTACCTGGAGATGCCAGAGATTGATCTTTGGCTTTTTAGCATGCATTGTTCTTGCTCGGCCATTGTGCTATTGTCTCATCCACCATGCACTAAGGAGAAAAAATGCCAGATCCCTTCACCAGTGGTAGAGTTCAGACATTACACTATGTGCATATTCTCATGCTGACAGGGCTTAATTTGAGCCATGTGTGTTGTGTGACAAGCACACAGATTGCAATGAGATTGATTGATTGATTGATTGAGTGGGAGGGAGGCTCGGCTAATTTCATTGTACACAGGTTGGACATGGACAATAAAGGTATTATGATGTTGATGATGATGATATGCAAGGAGTGCCTCATTCTGGAAAATGGGAAGTAAAACAAAAAGATTAGAGTTCCTCTGAGCATGTGCCATGGATCTTTTCCTCACTACTGATAACCACACACACACAGTATTAGCAGACAAATTTCAAATGTTGGGCGATAAAAATGCTCACAGATCCCATGTGATAATCCTTATGGAAAATGTGTGTCCTTTTACTGCTAAGGACATGGAATATTCAGCAAGAAGAATGGGGCGACAACAATTTCACAATCCACTGAATAAGATTTCATATACAGAAAACCCCTGTTTTAGGTGTGACCTATAATGTGTGTGACTGCACACATGCACATGGCACTGAACCCAGAAGTGATCCTGAAATGTCATAAAAGATAGCACTAAAGGGGAAAAATGGGGGCGGGGTGGGGCAGAGCAGGGGTGGAACAAGGTGTTTCAATTGCACACGATTTCACGTAAGCTCGCAGTGACCTGGAACGAAACCCCTGCGCAAATTGGGGGCCGCCTGTAATTGCCTTTGTTTTCAATGTAATTTTAAGTAGCACAAGTTTGAATGGCACAGACAGCACAGCTATCTATTCAACCAAACATTCAGCAATGTTGGGTGGGATTCACTTAACAAATCCCATGAGTGGATGCCCTGTGCGAGGAATTCTGCTTGGGCAACATTGCTTCCTCCCCCCCCCCAAAAAAAATTAGCCCTAGGGGTGGGGGAGGTCACCCAGAACAGTGCATGGGGAGAGGAGAGGGGGGACCATTGTGTCTGGCCAGCTGAAATGCTTGCTGTTATGGAACAATCACCTTAACACAACATCAAATTCTACCCATTGTTCTGTGGTTACAATCCTTTCCATCTTGCAACTTGCATTGTCTTGACCAGTAGAGGCTAGTCCACTAATAACAACCTATTCTGTGTTTCTTGTTCCCTCTGGCAATCATGGAAAGAACTCTCTCCCCAAATCTTTGGAAACCTGGTTTTCTCAAAAGCATGATGAAATTGAAAGGGCCTCTTCTTCCCTTTGGTCTGTTGGGGGAATACCGTGTACCTCAGCTGGGCTGTAAGCAAGTTCTTTGGGCCCCTTGTTGGTGACACTACTGAGTGATGGGGCCAGAAGAAGCTGTTACCTCTTCCCTCCTGGTGTGTTGTCGATCATAGTTCTTCGCAGGCATCTGCCACTTCTGGGAGCTTTGCCATGATTAGCAAACACCGCTTGACCCTTTCCAGTCCCTGGGGGGGTCAGAGGCCATAAAGCCCAATTGTGCTGCTGGCATGGCAAGTGGAAAGAACTTGCCAGAGGTCATGTGGTGGGTTGGTGCAGAGCAATTTAGCGCATTCTGTTTCTCTGACAGCTCCTTGAGATCTGGTGCCCTCCCCACCAATCTGTGCTTCCAAATTCTCATGCAAATCTTTCCCATTATTACAGGAAGATGTTTATTTTACCTAGTGCTGTAGTGTGGCCATCCCGTCAATGGATCATGTGCAAATAGTGCCCCCACCTGCTCATGTAAAGGAATGATCACTCGTGACCCATTTGTGACATTTGCACACATGTGGCTTAGAGTGTTTTCATATGTCAAGCTTTGTGTTAATGTTTATCTGATGTTGATGCAGAAAAAGGAGGCCTAGGAGAAGCATCCGCAAAGAGATTAGCATTATGGCAAGGATGTGTTTTGCATTCACATTACAATCAAGATTCAAGCCAAAGCTGCTTTAGAGTTCCTTTTAAGTGATTCTTGTTTCAGCTGGAATTGTAGTGTGAAGGTATAATGTACATAGTCCAGAAAACTCATTATCATTGCAGATGCCTCTCCTCTTATTTTCTGTAGGATGAGACATTCGCATAAATAGCTAAGAGCTCAAAAGTAATTTAAGCTTTGTGTGAAAATGCCTTTAAAGGTCCTGAGAAGGGCAAGAACATGACATGGCATATGGTTTTAAAACTATAATTATTAAGGTTATTTATGTATGCTACTACTGCGGCCCGTGTTTCGTTAGCCTAAAAATGGAAAACGAGTGAGGTCCCAACTAAAGAAGAATGGCAACTTAAGTTGACAGAATATGCACAACTCGCAGACTTAGCATGTAGAATAAGAGAACAAGAAGAACATAAGCTTAAAGAAGATTGGAAAATGTTTATGGAATATATGGGAAATAATTGTGTACGGCTGAAACACTGGCAGCATTAGGATAAATTCAACAAGTTTTGATGGATGCAATAATGGAATACTGAATGGTATTTTTTTTTTTTGAAAAATATGCAGGGATTTATGATATGAAAAAGGAATCAAGGAAAGAGAAGAAGGGAATATTTTAAATTGTAAAACAGAATTTATATATATATATATCCATCCTATAATTATAAAGTTGCCCTAAATTGGAAATCCATACCACATCTTGTGTGACTGATTACTTTGGGACGAAGAGAATTAAGAGTGTTCTGAGCCCTACAGTACAAGAGAGAACCCCAAACTGGGCTAGGTAGAACTGATGGCCTGATTCTGTTTATCAGGAGTGGGGAATCTCAGACCTGGGTTCTCTGTCCGGTCCTTGGGACTCTCCTCAGACCATGCCCCCTCTCTCCAAGCCACCTCCTTCACTGTACTGGTCTAACTTCATGCTTCCTCAAATGCTCTGAACTGTGATCATGCCTCTTCCTTCCTTGAACACAACATTCATTTTTTTAAAGAAACAATAAACAAGATAAAAAACAGGCTAAAGGAACAAAGAAGGCAGTTCCATCTACAATTCCATCTATAATAATTCCCACAGGGATCTGGTTTGCCACTGTGAGAACAGGATGCTGGGCTAGATGGGCCAATGGCCTAATCCAGGCACCCCCAAACTCGGCCCTCCATCTGTTTTGGGACTACAACTCCCATCATTCCTATCTAACAGGACCAGTGGTCAGGGATGATGGGAACTGTAGTCCCAAAACAGCTGGAGGGCTGAGTTTGGGGATGCCTGGCCTAATCTATCAGGTTCTTCTTATGTTCTTTTGTCCTTAAGGTCTTAACATGGTGCCAAAAAGATTGCATTGCAGCATTGGACAGCACCAGAGGGCATTCCAAAGTTGGGCCAATACCACAGAAAAAAAAGCTGTCTTCTTTGTGACTACATAATGTACCTTTGTTGAAGAGGGTACTTGAAGAAGGGCCTCTACAGAGGACACAGGCAGGCTGGTAGGAGAAGAGTTGTTCCCTCAGATACCGTATTTTTCACACCATAGGGCGCACCGGACCATAGGGCGCACCCAGTTTTTTTGGGGGGAAATAAAGGGGAAAAAATTATTTCCCCCCCAGGCGCGGGACTGGGGCGGGGGAAGCTCGAGCTTCCCCTGACCCCAGCCCCCAAACAGGCAGCTCTCTGCAAGCCGTGGGAGCCCAGCGCTGGCTCCCGCTGCTTGTGTGATCTCAGCGCGCGCAGGCTTCGGCATGCAGGCAAGTCTCCGCAAGCAGCAGGAGCGCTCCCGCTGCTTGCGGGGAGGTCCGCGAAGCCTGGACGCGCTGAGCTCAGCGCGCGCAGGCTTCAACATGCAGGCAAGTCTCCGCAAGCAGCGGGAGCCCAGCGCTGGGCTCCCGCTGCTTGCGGAGAGGTGTGCGAAGCCTGGAGAGCGTGAGGGGTTTGTGCGCACCGACCCCTCTCACTCTCCAGGCTTCAGCAAAAGCCTGCATTCGCACCATAGGACGCACACACATTTCCCCTTCATTTTTGGAGGGGGGAAAGTGCGTCCTATGGTGCGAAAAATACGGTAAATGCTCCAGGCCATTTAGCACTTGAGAACACCATCACCTTAAATTGGATTCTGAATAGGCAGTCAATGTAGTAATATGAGCAACCCTGACTGCACCAGGCAAAATTCTGGTAGCCAGATTCTTCAGCAACTGAAGCTTCTAGGTTGTCTTTTAAGGACAACCCCATGTAACACATCACAATATCCCAGCTGAGAGACTACCAGAGTGGGAATCGCAGTGGCAAGCCTATTTCTGTCTAGGAATCACCAGGCTCAGTGAACCAACTGAAGCTGGTAAACGACATTTGGCTTCAAGTGAAAATGCTGGAACAAGGAGGTGCCCCCAAATGGCTTGGCTGCTCTTTCAGAGAGAGTATAACCCCACCCAGAACTAACTGAACACCAGCTTCCAGGGCACAAGAACTGTTTCATCTCAGTACCTCCATCTTGTCAGGATTTAGCTTCACATTACTGGCCCTCATCTAGCCCATTACTGAATCCGGCTCTTCAGAGTGCTGAATAGGTCTCACAAAGTCACCTTGCCTCTCAACCTTTCCTTAACAGCTCTACCTTTTTATATCTGTTTTTACATGTGGCCTTCACCTGTGAGCCCCCCCCCCATTCTCTTTTGCTTGGTGATCCCATCGTCTCTGCTCTGTCACATCAGGACTTGTTCCCTTTGCAGATCCTCCTTGCAGTGCCATTTGCGGGCAGCACTAGAATAGGTTGGCTAATCTTGTTCTCTCTGTTCACCTTTATAGATATCAATGAATGCCTAATATTTGGCATATGCAAAGATGCAGAATGTGTGAACACTCGCGGCAGCTTCCTCTGCACTTGTAAGCCTGGAACCATGCTGGACCCATCCCGCAGTCACTGTATTTGTAAGTGTCCCCAGATAGACCATAACAACTCCCCCCCCTTATTCGTTTTTTCCCCATTAGCACAATAACTGTATGGGTTGGATCATAAGGAGTTGAAGGAGTGAGCAATAGCCATCAATCCTGGGCAGATACACTATGTACCAGAGATGATTACTCTAGAACAGGCACCCCCAAATTCAGCCCTCCAGATGTTTTGGGATTACAACTCCCATCATTCCTAGCTAACAGGACCAGTGATCAGGGATGATGGGAATTGTAGTCCCAAAACATCTGGAGGGCCAAGTTTGGGGATCCCTGCTCTAGAACAAGAGGAAGATACTTTCCCTTTAGCTTCTGCCCATAATGATGATGTCATGATTATGAACCAAAAGAGACTTGCCAACTGTCCCACTTTGGGCAAAAGACCCCCTAATTTTTAAAGCTGCTCTGCTTCTCCCTTTTAAAGTCAATTTCCTGGTTTTGCCTTTGTCCTGATCCCTTTTGCCTTCGTTATAGTTTCCAATGACATGTTATAGTCGATTCAGGAAAATTTCCCCAAAGCTGACTCAAATTTGCTAAATCTAAGCACAAAACCAACACTTCTCTGCTCCTCTCATTAAAAATTTAATTTGAAATCTTAACTGAAATCTGAAGTCTTGCACAGTCTTGTTGCAAAACCTTTGGCATGAGTTACCTAACTCTATGATTTGGCAAAGATTCTTAACTGTTTGATGGTGAACTTTTTAGCTAGCTTCTTTATTAGCAAACTAAGCAAGAGATGATCCATAGATTCAAATCTCAAAGTAGAATAGTGTTTTAATCAACTCTTCATCTTAAAGCATGATGAAATTAAGCATCTGAAATACTTCTTGACATTGAATTCAATGCAATTCAATGTGTATTAAAACAGCTCCACTGTTTTTCTTGCCTTCACTTTCACTATTGGTGAAAGAGTGGACAAATGGGTCTAGTTGGAGATCAACAAGAGGAGCCTAACAGTATGATCCCTATACATGTTTACTCAAAAGTAAAACCACTGTGTTCAACTGGGCTTCCAGTAACTGTCATAAGATAATTCCCTTTTACTGGGGAATAAATCCCATTGCACAGTAGGATTTACTACTGAGTAAACATTCATAAGATTGCACTGAAAATCTTCGCTTTTCAAAAGCTGACTAATCAACCATTTGTGTTTCAGCGGATAAAGCAGTTTCCACAGAGCAGGGGCTGTGCTATCGCTCAACTGTCGGGGGAGTCTGTGCCCTGCCGCTCAATCAGCACATCACCAAGCAGATCTGCTGCTGTAGTCGTGTTGGCAAAGGGTGGGGAAGAAATTGTGAGACGTGTCCATTACCAGGATCTGGTAAAAACTCTGCTTGTTCTTTTGGACCTTTCCCCCTGCCCTTTCACTTTCTGCAAATTTTAAACCGGTGGCTACTTAGAGTCTTCCGGCTCTTTATCAGATCAGCATTACCATTTGCATTTCTCTGCCTGAAATGGGATTATAAAGCCTTTAACTTGGAGGCGTGTGATGAGGGCTTCTCCAGTGATATATTCCTTTTGATCTGACGTTGTTACTTGCCTCAATTCGGCAAAATCCATGATATCTGCAGATGTTTGTGTACTTTGAAATTATATCCCTGTAGTATCTTAGTTAACCGGTGGACAACAGAAGTGGATTTTGCAAGCCCTTATGGTGGCTAAGAGGGACGGGGGGGGGGGGGGCTGTGGGTTAAACCACAGAGCCTAGGACTTGCCAATCAGAAGGTCAGCAGTTTGAATCCCCATGATGGGGCCATGCCGGCCACATAACCCGGAAGCTGTACGCCGGCTCCCTCAGCCAATAAAGCGAGATGAGCACCGCAACCCCAGAGTCGGCCACGACTGGACCTAATGGTCAGGGGTCCCTTTACCTTTATGGTGGCTAAGAGACTTATACCTCCCTGTCTATTGTACAATCTGATGACCTCCCTGCCCTGACTACATTCAAACATCTTTCATATAGGCATTAGCGTCACACGGATACATACTTGAACATCTAGAAGGCTTATATTAACTTATATGTTTTAAGTAAGATTTGCGTACTGATGGTCACTGCATCCACAATGTAAGCTGATGGTGGTCTACTGTTATTATAATGATTTATTTGTATATTATTATTGTTTTGTTTTTTCCTCTCTCCTTTAATTTTAATTGTTCTTTCCTTCTTAAATTTGTAAATAAAAAATAAGAAAGAATAAAAGAAAGAAACCAGATTAGTCTAGTGGCACTTGTTGACTATTTGTCATGAGGCAGTGTGAACGTATAGCATTAGATAGAAAATGAATCAGTGAGCACCCAAAAGACCATAAGCAGAGCATGACAAACTGAGAGGAATAGAGAATTATAAGTATGGCCTCTCAGCCCTCATATAACACTGCCTTACAATAAGACTTTGCCCCTTCCTGCACCTCCTTGTAGATACTCTGACAGGGGTTACCAATGTGGTGCCTTCCATATGTTGTTGGACTCCAGTTCCCATCAGCCCTAGCCAGCATGACAAATAGTTTGGGATTATGGGAGTTGTAGTCCAGCAACAACTGGAGTTCCTGCCTTCATCTAGTCCCCTGCCCTTCGTGGTGCTGCCTGAAGCAGGCTGATTCACTCTGGATGCTTCCTGTTTTTTATGTGGTTCCAAGCAGCAACGATGTAAACAAAAAGGAAAAAATGTATCTGAAAGATGCTGGGAAGGATGGATATTTATTATTAAATTAGCTAATTTAATAATAAACATTCATCCTTTCCAACTTCTTTAACGTACAGGGTTTCTTTTTTGTTTACATCACTCTGCTGTGAAGCAGGGCAGGGCCTGTGTTGCCAAATGAACTTTGTGGATGGCCCTATCAGATATGCCCAAAACCTACAGTGATGAATTAAAAGGGGGTTTGGGGCTTGCGGAACTTTATGGCTGTTTGTTTGACCTTCAACTCTTATGCAGCCTTAACAAACAGTAGATCCCTTGGCCCTTTTGTTACACAGCTGCCTCTCTTTGAGACACACACACACACACACACACACACACACACACACACAGAGCGAGTTTCCATGTGGTTATATTTTATTGTCAACTCTGAGAGAAAGGGCAGCCAGCTTCCAGTATCGGTTAACAGTAGTTTGCATTTACTAATAACACACCCAGCCCTGCAAACATCTTTCTTTTTGCTGGCAACTTTCAGCCTTCAGTTCTGGTTCCAAGTGGGTGTAGTCTAAACATGTTTTACCCATGTCAGAGAACTGTGTTTCGATTGTGGCAGATAGCTTAAATAGACTAAAGAAGAGGAAACATGGCCCGGCATGTCTGAATGGGATAGCAGAAAAACAACAGTATCCTTACTAATGGATTAGATTGCGAGAGATGTCTTTGTGCTCTCGGCTATTACTTTTGTAGCTTCTCCTTTTCTCTGCGTCATCAGATTGTATATCTTGTATATCTCTCCTTTCTTTGCAGAAGCCTTTAAGGAGATTTGCCCTGCAGGACACGGCTACACTTACTCCAGCTCTGACATTCGAATGTCCATGAGGAAAGCAGAAGCAGACGAGCTCCCGCTCAGCTCAGAGGAGCAGAGCAAAAACAGGGGCCGGCTTCCCAGCTGGGCAGTAAGGCAGCAACAGCTGCAGGAGGTCTTGCGTGGCGATGTCGCCGACACGCTCCCGGGGGCTGACACCTCCGCAGGAAAGGGTAAAGTAATACTCGTGTGAATCCAACTGGTCTGAGTGAAATCCAGGCAGTTCACAAATTTCCAGTGTTGGAATGGTTTCGAGAGTCTTCTAATCTTGCACACGAAAGCCCATCAGGACTGCGTTATCTCAGACTAGTTCATCAGGCCTCCTTCCATGATGAAGCTTCAATAATACTAGCATGAAAACAGTTATGGTGCAAACAGATAACAAAACAGTAACATTTAATAAAACGAATAAGAACAAAACAAATAGCACAGCAAAAAAAAAATAGTGGGATAGGAGAGCTGAAATAATTTCACATCTGGCAACCAATGTCTTCCTTTGGTTTCAGATAGTACATGGGTAGAAAGGTAAAGGTAAAGGTACCCCTGACCGTTAGGTCCAGTTGTGGACAACTCTAGGGTTTCGTGCTCATCTCACTCTATAGGCCGAGGGAGCCGGCGTTTGTCTGCAGACAGCTTCTGGGTCATGTGGCCAGCATGACTAAGCTGCTTCTGGCAAACCAGAGCAGCGCACAGAAACGCCATTTACCTTTCTGCTGGAGTGGTACCTATTTATCTACTTGTACTTGATGTACTTTTGAACTGCTAGGTGGGCAGGAGCCCTTTAGGGTTTTAGACGAGTCTAAAAAGCCTGGGGCACAAATTTTCATGGCCCTCTAGTGCAAACTGATGTATGTCTTGCTGTAGGAGGCTTAGTTTGGTCAGAAGTGAGTATACACTTCCAGACTTAACACTAAATACATCACTTCTGGTAAATAAGCCACCATAGCTGCTAGAAGGCCATGAAAATTTGTGTCACAGGCTTTCGAGACTCGTCTACCCATGTACTTATCTGAAACCAAAGGGGTGCATTGGTTGCCAGATGTGAAATATATTGGCATTATTTTCAGCTCTCCTACCCCACTAAAACTCCTTTAAATGGCTTAGATCGTGAAGACAAGTGCCCTTCACACCTACTCAGGTTGTGAATGGGGCAGCCATGCTACACTGCTGGTCCCACCCCAAACACCCACACATTGCACTGTGGCATGTGGCAGCACTGCCCCTTTTGGTATGTGGACATCATAGCTGTCGACTTTTCCCTTTTCTTGTGAGGAATCCTATTCGGAATAAGGGAATTTCCCTTAAAAAAGGGAAACTTTGACAGCTATGGTGGACATGCATAGAACATAAAAAGGGCATACTTTTGCCCACCTACAAAAAGATGATGGAGAGACAAACAAATTAACCATCCTGAGGGGAGGGTAATCCAAGGTTTGGGGACCACTACAGAAAAGGCCCTGGTTTGGGTAGAACAGGAGTTGCCAACATGGCACCCTTCAGATGTTTCAGGATGCCAATGCCCATCTTGCCTGACCATTTTCCTTGCCTTGTTGACTGTTCTTGAATCTCGGGAAGGTTCACGTCACACTCTTCATGTGTATAAGATGGGTGTGTAGGGTGCAGTCCCAAGCATATCCAAGTACCTTGTACCTGGCTAATGGTCTCAGAAACAAATGCTGCCATCATGGATATGTTAATAAAAATACTTACTTTTTATATAGCATATCTAAGTGCTCAATCACTTCACCTGCATTATCCTATTAATTCTTAAAACGCTGTTTTCAGCATTATAGAACTCCCTACCTATGGGGCTCTAGCATCTAGTTTCATTAGACACCTTCTGTTGTATGCTGAAGATGTACCTTTCTACCCTGGCCTCTTGATAATTAAGGCATTTTCGTGGGCTCCACCTCTTCTTTGTTTTGTTCAATCTAGACCAGGCATCCCCAAACTCGGCCCTCCAGATGTTTTGGGACTACAACTCCCATCATCCCTAGCTAACAGGACCAGTGGTCAGGGATGATGGGAATTGTAGTCCCAAAACATCTGGAGGGCTGAGTTTGGGGATGCCTGGTCTAGACGGTGCTGCTTTCCCCCCCCTGGAATTGGCTTACTTGTTTTTTTTAACCATGTACATTAACTGTTTTATAATTGTATGATTATACTGGTCCAAGCTGCTCTAGACCTTAAAAGTGAAGGGTGGGTAAGAAATCTTATAAATAAATACGTATATGGGAACCACATCTGTGCCGCCTTGGTTTCCAGGACAGAAGAAAGGCAGGATATAAGGGTAAGAAAACAAATAAATAGCATTGCTGGGAAGTGGGGAGGGCTGGAGCTAAGGAAGCAGAGGCTTTCCTGAAGCCACCAAGCAAGTTCAAGTCTTGAGCAATGGCATTACTGAGTGACACCTCAGTGATAAAGTGTAAAGCAGCATTTGTGCAAAACCAAACAAGGGAATTCGAATTCCAAAGTGAATTCTGACTGCACTTACAAATTTACTTAATTAATGTACTCAATTCTCTTATGTCATTTTACAGGGGATTCTGAAGAAGATCAGGTGAGTAAAATTTTTGCTGCTAGCAACTTATGCTCACGTTAGAGGCTTAAAATGCAGTGAAGTCATTTTTCCTTGCTGTGTTTCAAACCGCATTTGCACAGTGTTGTTCATGTCAGAGAGGGGGTAGGAATACCTTTACCTGATGTACATGACTTTTTGGGTTTCCCCATTCCCCTCTTGTTCATGATGCTGTCATCTGCACATGTGCAATGACTGTCTGAAATATTCACATTACTCCGCATCCAGTTTTCTAGTGGGATTGAAGCTGGTTTCGTGTGGTGTGTGTGCCTAAACAGCAGTCTTTGTCAGGAAACTACAGGATCCATATGAATTGTGGCTAATGCCATGTGAGTATGGCTTCAGAAATAGCAGTCAGAGTGTACGGAATACAGAGTAAGCGCTAATGTGAGCATACCCTTAATGTTTGGGATATGCATAGCAAATGTGTAGTTTAAAAACTGAATGAATGAAGAACAAACCATTTTCAGTAAATAACTTCCTGAAGTTTTAATAAAAAGTGATATGGAAGATCCACCTTAGGGTTCAAAGATAACCTTGTAAATTCATCCTTGTAAAGTCCTCATTTTAAAATAAATAAATAAAGACTTGAAATATGTTTTTTAGAAGTGATATACCAGGTCCTAAGGTGTAGAACAGAGAACAATCAAGCCCTACTTTTAGTGGGCCATTTGAAAGACAGGAATAAGCAAAGTGTATAATGGATAGCAGCTGCTAAAATTGCTTTAGGGACATATTGGGGAAAGGAAAGAATGCTTCTCAAAAGTCAGCCACATTGCACAGTGAAATTAACTTCATTTTAGAGCAACCCTAACTGTAGGTTGAAGAGGGGTAGGAAGGAAGGAAAATGAAAGAAGGATTCAGAAACATCTGGCATATTGCATGGGGAAATTAACTTCACCATTCAGCGATCGTTTCTGCTGGTTAAAGGGTGTTGGGATGGAGCAAAGGTGCCTCTTCAGAGCTGGAGAAGAGTTTTTCTGGTGGAGGGACATACCCTTTACAGAGACCTCCACTGCCCTGGCAGATACCTCCACAGGCACATATCTCTGTGGAGGGCAGTTTGGATGATGGGCCCTGAAACAAGCATTCCAGGAGCAGGGCATGGACAGGATGGCAGCAGTTTCAACCCGCTGTATCCAAGTCCCCTTCATTCATTAGAAAGAGACACCAGAACCAGTGCCCCCCACCTCAGCCTGGAGCAGCCCCCCCCTTTCTCCACTGGAAACCATGTGGATTTAAATCACGTGGGGGGGGGGGAAGGACAATATATCCGCTGCACACAGACATGCACACATACACACCTAACACCTTAACCAGCAAAAGGTGGCACAGCTTTAGAAGTGGCAGTTGATTCACCAGTTTCCCATCCCACTTAAGACTGTACCGTAAGAAGTCAAAATATAGACTTATAATTCTTTAATAGCTGTTGGATGGAATTTGTGCTCTGTCAGAATTGAATTACCTTAATATCCAAGATAAGTCTCAGAGTATCTCTTTTCAATAGTATGAGTGTTCCATCGTTTCTTTTGTGTTTTATTGATACAATGGAGAAAGATGTGCAACAAAAGCCTGATTATTTAATGTCTTTATGTTGTTGTTAAGATCACCTATCACCAAAAGTGTAATTACTGTCGTTAATTTGGAAGACTCCGTCAGCAGCAGATTTAGAGAAGTGTTAACTCTGTTATAGGCAGGGCAACAGAAGTTCAGGTGTTGGCAGGCGAAGGAGTTTGATTGCCTAGTTTTTAAAACACCTTATGCAATTCCGTGTCTTAATGTATCCAAGACTCTTTCGCACTACTGACAACAAGCATCCCAGAGACTTCCCCAAAGGTTATCGAGAACCAGGGAAAGTCACTTTCCATGTTATCCTTATCTCTCTGTCTTTGACAGAGGCTTCCTCTCTAACACAAAAACAACCAAAATGAAAAAAGCACCACAGCAGCTGTATGGGACAACCAAATTTTATTATTTATTAAATCTTAAAACCCCAGCACCCTTTATTGCAGATGCAATTTGGGACAAATGCTTTAAAGGCAAGTGGTCTTTGCAATGAAAGAAGGCTATTGGATCTGCTCACCTTCTCAGAAAACGTCCATCGGTCATGATTTTGAAGATGGTTGACCTTTGTCAGAAACATAAGGTGCCTCCAGACTGTCAGTATTTTGTGGGAGGGATTCAAGTGTATGCCAAAACTTTGCTCAATTAAAGTGGATTAAAGGGCTCTGTTGACCTAGCACAGTGTTTCCCAAACTTGGGTCTCCAGCTGTTTTTGGATTACAGCTCCCATTATCTCTAGCTGGCAGGACCAGTGGTCAGGGATGATGGGGACTGTAGTCTGAAAACATCTGGAGACCCAAGTTTGGAAAACACTGACCTAGCACAACAACCAACCACCTACAGACTTCTTGCAGTTAGAAAAGCAATGGGGAAATACACTGAAAAGTGCAGAATGAACAAATGATTAACAAGAAGACGTGTAAACACTCGGCAAGCAAATCTGGATGAACGCAGGGTGAATGCTCATTGATAAATAACCACCCCGTAAACAAATCAGAATGAATGTTCAATGAAGAGCAGGCATAGTCTATCCACCATATAAGCTTTGTGCACTTGAATGAGGATGAATTTTAAATAAACAGGTTTTCTGGAGGAAGTTTTCTGGCCATCAGTACTAAGGCGAGTGAATCCATCTGTTTTATTTGCAAAGACCACACCCCTTGAGAGAAGATTTCTGTTGAAACACATTGAGAATAAAGGTTATTGTCTTCCTGTACAGCTGTTGGTTTTTACCACTGATTTTTTTTTTTTTGCAGCTGTTTGATCTCATGTTGCTGCTACTTTCTTTCCAGTGTCTATTTTGGCACCTGCTGAAAATGGATAATCAGTGCGCATGTCTGGCTGCAAGATGCTGAAGAATGTAGAATGAGATTAAGAGGGAAAATCATAGGCCCATTTCAAGCATCTTGTTCCTGATCATCCACCACAGCCCTATCTGTGGTTTGGAGGATGTGGAACTTGACACCTGAATTAAACTAGTGTGTCAAAGAACCTGGAGTGAGATGATTGTAGATGAATTTGAGCAAATTTAGGTACCTGGGGTTTGATTGCACTTCACTAAGGATGATATTTTCATCTTAATAAACTGTGGGGATTGTAAATCGGCAACAACACCTTTCTCTATTGATACAATACGCTGAAGAGGGAATAGGTAAAGAAGAAAGCTCCTATATTGGGGAAATTATTTCTTCCTGGTTAGGTGAATCCAGCCAATCATTGCATTTGTATTTTTTGTTCACAGGATGCAGAGGATGTTATCGAAGAAACTGACATTAGCCCAGGTAAATTGCAAAGTAACTTGCTGAATCCAGTAACTAAGAAAGGGGCCAAAAAATAAAAAAGGATGAAAGATCTCAGTCTGTGCTGATAATTTTGGTGCCTGGGAAAAGGAAAATGTTTTTCTTTTCAATGGGCTCTTCTAAATACGGTCTATAGTTTATTGCGTGGTTATTTCTGGGCAGAAGAACTGGGCAGACACCGAGTCTGCTGCGTGGGAGGAGTCTGGGAAATGCTGTATCTTTCACAAGATGCTCTGCGAAATGTATTTGTGTTTTAGCTGTAGCTTCACAGGCTGCTGCATAGGGTATTTTTTTTTAAAAAAAGTTTTGTTTGATTTACAGTACAATCCTCTGTACGTTTACTCACAAGTCTGACTGAGTTTAGTGAAACTTGCTCCCATGTTAAACGTGCATAGGGCGGCACTATTAGAAGAATTAATAGTCAGCATGGGAAGCAATTCTCAGGTGGTAATATACAAAAATGCATAGGGATCACTAAAAAGAATAATATATAAATATTAATTAAAAGCACACGACTAATACAAAACTCAATACACATTATGAGGTTTAAGGATGCTGTATATCTATCAGGTTTCATGGATTATTATATTGCCTCTTTTAACACTTTTATTTTTACTGTTGTGTTGTAAAAGCTTTTGACCTCCCCCAACTCCTCCTCTGCTGTTCCATCTGCAAGGTTTATACATTTCATGTACATTCACAACTAAGCTGCGCTGAATTCATTGCATAGGATTGCATTGTCCAGTGGATTCCTGCTCATTGTCTAACATTACTGCAATGCATTGTATATGGGGCTGCCTCTGAAAATGGTTTGGAGACTTCATCTGGTGCCAAATTTGGCAGCCAGGTTGCTCACAGAGGCAAGACGGTTTGAGCATATTACACTAATTCTGGCCCGACTGCACTGGCTGCCAAATAGCTTCCAGGTCCAATTCAAAGTGCTGGTTTTGACCTATAAAACATTAAACAACTCAGGATCGCAGGACCTACCTCAAGAATTGCCTCTCCTCGTATGAACTGACTCAGATCCTGCAACATGAGAACGGGCCTTTTCTGTGGTGGCTCCCCATTTGTGAAATGCTCTCCCCGGGGAGGCTCACCTGCCGCCTTCATTACGTATCTTTAGGCGCCAGGCAAAAATGTGTCCCTATAACTGTGGCTGAGTGGCATTCTGTGTCCTTTTAAATGTATTTGTGGGAGGGGGGGTTATTGGTTTGTTTTTGTTTTATTATGTATTTTGTATTCCCATTTTGTATTTTTATCTTGTGAAACCCTGTGATCTTTGGATGAAGGGGCGACATACAAATTTAATAAACAAATAATGATAAAATTGGATCATAGTTGGTTTCACTTCTCTTTATATCTTTTGCAGTGGATCCAGTAAAGATTTCTCCCCATTTCCCTGCCCAGCCACTTCCAGGATCTATAGGGGAGAATGCTGCTCCAACAGAGGTAGCAACACTATTTACAGGTATGTCAGCAGTGCCCTAGTATTTTTTATTATTATTATTATTATTATTATTATTATTATTATTATTTATTACATTTCTATACTTCCCTTCACAACAAGAATCATGGGAACTGTGGGAACTGTAATTTGTTAAGGGTGCTGGGAATTGTAGCTCTGTGAAGGGTAAACTACAGTTCCCATGATTCTTTTGGGTGGAGTTGTGCTTTAAAAAAGCCAAACTAAGCCTGCTGATGCACAGACCAAAATTTGTGGCTACTTTGTTCTTCCCTCATTGCCACCACTGCTGCTTCCAGACTATTGAGAGCTAAGCTATGGTTTGGCTTAACATTACATGCAAACTTGGTCTTGTGTTTTGTCTTAACTCCAAACAAGCCACAACTCATGGCTGAGGTTTGTTTTTGGCCAACCGCTCAGGGTTTGTCTGGGCAAGGGAAGCAGAGAGCAGATGAAGCATTTCTTTTGGTTCACACAAGAGACCAGGCTGCAGGAGAAAGATATGATTTACTGATTTTAAAAGGAAATGTAGCAATCTCTTTGCTTTAAGCACATTTTCAAACATAGTAGTTCTTTTAATTTTTGCATTTCTTGACTTTTTAAAAATTCCAATGAAAACTTACATTGGCCTGAATTTTAAAACTGAACGCGCGTTAATCTTCTTTCCTGCTTCTGCTTTCTGTACTGTATTAATAACACTTATAAAAGATGCATTCCAGCCTAATAATAGCTCTTGAGTATTACCTGTATTACTTGTAGTAATAGCTCTTGAGTATTACTACCATCCTCACACAGCTGTTTCTATCTCATTCTGGGTCTTTTTCTGCTAAATCCCTGTAGATTTTCAAATAACTGTTATACTTAGCATATGGTGCTTTTTCAGTGTTCAAAGCACTATGCAGACCTTATCTCTGCAATGTGTACAACAACCCTGTATTATTATTCCTCGTACTGTAAAATGAAAGACTTGGGGCTCATCCGCACTTGCGTTCGTCCCACCACTTTCCCTTGGGAAAACCTGCTCTTTACCGCTGAATTGGAGCAAACATCAACCAGGTTTTCTGCGGATGGATGTTTGCTCTGATTCGGCAGTAAAGAGCAGGTTTTCCCTGGGAAAGTGGCAAGGCAAACAGAGAACTGCTGAGACCCATGCCTGGACAGCATGGGACAAACAAAAAACCTCTTGAACCCGAGAGAAGGCTAGCCCAGAACCACCTAGTGGCACAGATGATATTTGAACTAGGTGTTTCCTGGTTCACAGCTCAGCCTCTTAGCTTTTATGCTAGTTCAAAAAGAGGTTTTGCACTATCTAGCTTCACTTGGAAAGAACAGCTGGGCCAGGCTTCATATAGTGGGTGTTTTAGTATTTGAAAGACACAGTGAATTTCCCTTTGATCCTCATGACATAGGTGACTCCCAATTTGGCCCAGACAAGCATAGTCTTGCCAGATACTTATTTCCAGGCTGCACACAGTCTGCAGGGAAAGTGCCTAGAAACCAAACAGCATCAAATAGACTCTTCCTAGCAAACACAGAAGTAAAACCAGAGTCCCTTTTATATAATAAAAGAGCACTTATGGACAATGGCATGGCAAAGATCAGAAGAGTTAGGACCTCCACTGTTGAATAGGCAGGGCAGGAAAATGTGCAAAATGTCTCTTGTCCTTTACAGAGCTAAGTCATGGGGGTTTTCTGGTGGAGTGGGAAGTTCTGTGACCTCAAGAGACAATGTGTTTACTGCTTAGATAATGGCAGCTGTGTTATTTCAGCATTGTCTAATGTCTGGTAGTTCTACCAATGTCCTTACACTTCGTATTAAACTTTCTTGGAAAGAACCTCTCTCACACAGTCTGGCTCTCAATAGCCTTTTTTGTCTGAGTGGGTTTGTTTTCAAGCTGGTTGGATGACGAGATTGTTTTAAGGGCTCATCCCAACTTCCTTTTGTGTCACATTTCTAGGTACAGGTCTGGGATTTAAAGCTCTGAGTCTGAATGCTGTTGGGGTTTTTTGTCCCAGCGTTTCCCCCAGGAAAACCTGTGTTTTTTCACTGGATGGGAGAAATAGCAATTGGGTTTCTGTGCATTGCTATTTGCTTCGATTCAGCAGTAAATGATGCTTTTTTGTGGGGAAAGCTCTGGGGCAACCCCCCCCCAAACTCTTGAAAACACAGACCTGTGCCTGGAAAAGCGTGTTCCAAAAGGAAGTCTGGATGAGCCCCAAGACTCTTTAGAGGTGTGGCTGTTATTCAGCTCTTGCTGAGTTGAGTTCCACTGTCCTGATGAGCTTGACAATGAATTGATGCAATCCAAAGTGGAAACTACTGGAAGCAGAATTTTGTACACTGATCGTTCAGTGCATGCCATGCTATCCCCTTTTGGCACTATTTAAACCAATGGCTATTGCCACATCTTGTGGCAGTCAATTATGTAAATTGATAAGAACATAGGAAGAGGTCTTCAGAATCACCTTGACAGCTTACAAGCCTTCCCAGGGCCTTGGACAATTCATGTGCTTTAAAAACTGAGAAACCACTGTGTTCACTGCTTGTCTCCTGACAATACTCTTTCTTCATTCTCAGAAATGAGTGCCTGCTCCTCTTCACCCAACATCTGTGGTCCAGGCAGCTGTGTGAACTTGCCAGGAGGATATGCCTGTCTGTGTTACCCTGGTTACCGACAGCATCCAAGTCACTCCTATTGCATTGGTATTTCATTGACACCTGGTTTTGTTTCTATGGGAGAATTGTATACCTGGGGCAGCAAGGTACCATCCAAAGGACCACTTGAATGTTCAGGGAATGCAGTTGGGAAGTGCCAGAGCATAGTCGGGATGATGAGGAAACTTCATGCATGGTCTTTAGATTCCAGTCTACAGTTTTACAGCCTTTGTGCTACCTCTAGGAAGGATAGAGGTGCATAGTAATGCCAGCTGACCTTGATTATCTCCTCTTGTTTCAGATGTTGACGAATGTGAGAGAAATCCATGCAATGGGAAGGGCCACTGCCTCAACAATGAGGGCTCCTATTCTTGCCTCTGTTTCTCTGGGTACACTCTTTTCACCTCACAGAACACACAAACATGTCAGGGTGAGTTATGTTTTTGTGGCACCCACCAGTAGAAGATAAAGCAAGTTGCCTGACCGAGTTTCTCTGCATCTATTTGCAGATTAGTGGGACAGGAGTGTGCTTTTGATCTGTCTTGTAGCTGGAACTTTTCCTTCTCTGCCTCCTTGGAGTGGGACAGCTCTGCTCTCTTCTCTGTGTCCAAGAAAACTTCCTCTGGCAACTTTGCCTACCTCTTTCATTAGTGCTTACATATGGGAACAGAAACTGGACTGAGTGGTCTGAAAGTTGTCATCCTGCTTGTTCTTTTATGGCTTTGTCATTACACTGGATCACTTTCAGTTTTCCTAGGGGTAGGACAGTGAATAGAGTGGTACCTCCGGTTAAGTACTTAATTCGTTCTGGAGGTCCGTTCTTAACCTGAAACTGTTCTTAACCTGAAGCACCACTTTAGCTAATGGGGCCTCCCGCTGCCGCCACGCCGCCGGAGCACGATTTCTGTTCTCATCCTGAAGCAAAGTTCTTAACCCGAGGTAATATTTCTGGGTTAGCGGAGTCTGTAACCTGAAGCGTATGTAACCTGAGGTACCACTGTAATGCATCAGCAAGGTGGTGATAAACAAATGGAAGAGCAACAGTAAGGACTCACCCACACTTTTGCTTGCCCCTTGCCTAGAAAGTGTGGGTCCGAGTGGTTTCTAGGCATGGGCTCACGTGGTTTCCCTCTTGACCCCACTCCCTTCCCAGGTAAAACCTGCTCTTTAGTGCTAAATCTGAGCAAACGCCCATCCGATTCAGCAGCTTCCACCAGGAGGAGCAGCAGGACGAGAGGAAGTGTGGAAAACCCTAATACGGGCATACAAAAATGCTGTGTTTGCATTTCTTATATTGCTGAATCTTGCACTGAGGAGGGGTGCAAATTAATTAATAGGCTGGGGTGGTAATGTATAGGTAATGGAGGTGATGCTATCTAGCTGCTTGGCCCACAACTAGAGCTCTTTGGATCCAGTCCTTTTGCTGAAGGGACATATCTCTCTGTGTTAACAGATCTAAATGAGTGTGACCAGCCAGATGTTTGTCGCGGAGGGCAGTGTGTCAACACACCTGGCTCTTATCTCTGTGAGTGCAAAACAGGCTACACCATGAGTCACAGGGGACAGTGTGAAGGTGAGTGTGCAAAAACCCCATTTTGGGGGGTAACTTGACTATTCCGAAGCTACTTTGAAAGGCCTTGTATATTTGCATGCAAAAAATTATCTCCTTGAATATCCAGTTGTGCTTTACTTTCACTTCTTACTAACATAGCACATCTGCATCCTCAGCAAATGCTTATTTAGAACAGTGTTCCCCAACCTTGGGCCTCCAGCTGTTTTTGGACTACAATTCCCATCATCCTTGACCACTGGTCTTGCTAGCGAGGGATGATGGGAGTTGTAGTCCAAAAACAGCTGGAGGCCCAAGGTTGGGGAACACTGATTTAGAAGGATGCTTCATCTCATTTGCTACACTCATTGAGATTACAGATTTAGCATGGAGTTCTTACCTCTCCTGGCTACAAGGGGGCGGCAAACACAAACGAAAGCAGCAGGATATAGTATGTGCTGGACAGAGGCTGCCCTCTGCTGGGAAAAAGGAAGAAACGCCACATGCTTTCCCCTTTGCTGCTTCTCCTCTCCTTTTTCAATATGGCTTGGTTGCTGCACTGAAATATAGCCAGGTGCAATGCATATGCAGTGACATGCATATGCAGGGAGGTATTCAGAATTCCCTTTTAAGAAACAGTTTAAGAATATTAAAATGTGGTTGTTGGGTTTCTTTGTAGGCAGGGAATGAAGCCTCCTGGTTTGGGGGGTTAGAAATATTTGGGGGTTTAAAAGATTTCAATATTTTATTGAAATAAAGCTTATCTACAGCAAACCTGATTGCTGCTTGTTCTGGTTCAGCGGTAAGCAACAGGTTCTCCTGGGGAAAGCAGAGGGACAAACACACACACACACACACACACACACACACACAAACACGGACACGGACACATGGAAACAAAACTGGAAAGATCTGTGCCACAAAAGGAAATCTGGATGAGCCCTTATTCAAAGTTATTCACATATGTTATATTGTTGTCATCCTTACCATTATCTTACAAGACAGACAAATGTTGTTATTTTCCCTGGCCATTTTGCCTATTCAGATCAAGGGGCTGAGGATGAGAAGTGGTGGATTAAGAACATAGTCTCACCGGGTGTAAGGAAGCTTCCCATGTGTTCATTTAACTCAGTATTGTCTGTTCTGCAGCATGGTCCTTTTATCTCATTATATCAGGGATTGAATTGCATGCACATCATGTGTTCTGCTGCTGAATTCTGGTCTTTTCCCTGCTATTCGACAGTAGGCCACAGTTTCAAACCAAGGGCTTCCTGATTTGTAGCTAAGGGGTGTGTGTGTGTGTGTGTGTGTGTGTGTGTGTGTGTGTTAGCCAATTTAGTTTCCTCAATCCAGCAAGACTAAGTTGAAAATTCTACTTCCCTCCTCTTGCATCAGTGCGTGTTCCGTTTCTTCCAAATCCCCTCAAGCCTCTCCTTTCTCTGCAGGTTTCAGCAAGTGCTGAAACTGTGCTGCAGATGGCGCTGTTTGTAGGTTCAGGAGCTGGTTCCTGAGGGAGCACTCTTAAGACCAGAGGGGTTTAACTGTCTCTGTGTGGTGCCGCAATTTCAGCAAAGCTCAATGCCTATTTACATCACTCGGGGTCTCACAATCTCTTCTTTTGTCAAAATTTGTTGTGAAGATGAAGTGAAAGTGGCTGCGGAGGCCTGGGAGGAACAGATTGAACTCCATTTGTCTTTTCTGGAATCTGAACAAATATGGATCCCTTTGCAGACATTGATAAGTGTGCTAATCCCAGCTCCTTTCCTAACATGCCGGGACGCTGCTGATGTCCTGCACCAGTGAATAGCTAATGCTTATAGATCCTTATTGTTTTGTTTTTGTCTAGGCATAAATTCAGTATGTAATTAGTTTATTTTGTTGTACATCTCCTCATTTTAGCCCTGATGCAGGGCAGACTGTGATGGTTTTTTAAAAAAATAAAATACCGTAATAAATAGTGTGTAGGTAAAAGCCCTAAATGCAATCCCCTCACTCAGCTCCTGTTTTCTCTTGATTTATGATAGACATTCCTTGTTGAGGTATATGGATGGCCCACACGAGCCCTGTGATTAAAGCACAGTCAGGAACTAATACGGCCAGGGGCGAGTCCCACTCTCTAACATCTCTTATTTTTTTGCTTAAACTCCCCACCATCAGCATGGGTTTGGTTGCTTGGCATCATGCAGATATGCAGCTTGTATATGTATTCTTCTTGTTGTTGTTGTTTAGTCATTTAGTAGTGTCCGACTCTTCGTGACCCCATGGACCAGAGCACGTCAGGCACTCCTGTCTTCCACTGCCTCCCGCAGTTTGGTCAGGCTCATGTTTGTAGCTTCGAGAACACTGTCCACCATCTCATCCTCTGTCGTCCCCTTCTCCTTGTGTCCTCCATCTTTCCCAATATCAGGGTCTTTTCCAGGGAGTCTTCTCTTCTCATGAGGTGGCCAAAGTATTGGAGCCTCAGCTTCAGGATCTGTCCTTCCAGTGAGCACTCAGGCCTGATTTCCTTGAGAATGGATAGGTTTGATCTTCTTGCAGTCCATGGGACTCTCAAGAGCATAAGACTCTCCAGCACCATAATTCAAAAGCATCGATTCTTCGGCGATCAGCCTTCTTTATGGTCCAGCTCTCACTTCCATACATCACTACTGGGAAAACCATAGCTTTAACTATACGGACCTTTGTTGGCAGGGTGATGTCTCTGCTATATGCATTCTAGACCTGTACAGATTGTCTATATATATTATCTGTATATTACTTTGGGTCTGTGAATAGGTCCACTCTGGGACCTGCTGCCTGGCTTTTGGCTTTGGCTGATTAACATTCTACGTCTATACGGCTCTATACGGCCTAGGACCCTCGTACCTACGGGACCGCCTCTCCTGGTATGCCCCACAGAGGAACCTACGGTCTGCAAATAAAAACATCCTGAAGGTCCCAGGCCTCAGAGAGGTTAGGCTGGCCTCAACTAGAGCCAGGGCTTTCTCGGCTGCGGCTCCAATCTGGTGGAACGCTCTGTCACAAGAGACTAGGGCCCTGTGGGACCTGACATCTTTCCGCAGGGCCTGCAAGACAGAGTTGTTCCACCAGGCCTTTGGTCAGGGCGCAGCCTGACTCCCTCCTCTGGCAACCTGCACAGAATTTTGCTACGGTTGCCATTAATTCGATTTTAATTAATTTTTATAATGAAATGTTTTAGAATGTTGGATTATTTGATTGTTTGATTACTTGAGTGTTGTTAGCCGCCCTGAGCCCGGCTTCGGCTAGGGAGGGCGGGATATAAATAAAAATTATTATTATTATTATTATTATTATTATTATTATTATTATTATTATTATTTTATTATTATTATTACGTCCTTTCAAATGTGTTTGCAGGGATTATTGCTTTGTTTTCACACTTGTTTCTGTATTGTATTTTGTCTTCTCGTTTTGTATTTTCATGTTGCGAACGGCCCTGTGATCTTCGGATGAAGGGCGCTATACAAATTTAATGAATAATAATAAGTAAAAAAAAAACAAATTTAGTAACAATAATAACAATAGACTGCAAATCAAGAAGCATCTAGGGCATGGTAGGCTGGACAATTACCAGATGACTGAACAGGAGGTGAAGCAGAACCGGGACTAGAATGCAGCGCTGAAGGACTTAGAAAAGTGCGAAGGGGGCAAGGATTGTAATAGCAAGGCAGGAGAAGAGGTGTCTGGGTCCAGCGAAGCAAGAGCTAATAAGATTCAAGAAGAAAACTTGGCTTAAGCAAGAACAGCAGCTTTACTGAGCAGAAAAGGGACACGTGTCTGATCTGAAAATAATAGGAAGAAAGCTTGCAGAAAAACTGACTGCCTACTTGCTTGGTGGTAGCTGTAATGCTTCTGCATAGATAGAATCATGAACTTTCTGTGATATCCTGCAGCTCAGTTAGCAGCTACCAAGTTGCTGAAAATGTGTCACATGCAGAATTCTATCTGCTTCTGCCCTCTGCCCTTGCAATCCTGTTATCTCCTCATTGCATCGGGTGTCAGATTCTGCACTGAGTTTTCCACATGCTTCTGGAGGCCTTCCTATGGTTCCTAATTTTGATTGCTGGCATTATGTATCAAGCTGGCTCTAAGTGCTCCCAGAGGTTTTTCCATATTGTGTGCTACGGTGTGCAGTGGAAAATGCTGCCCATGTAGCAAGCTCTTGACTCTCGCAGGCTTCTGTGACCACCTTACTTTGCGTGCAATCATTTCGACGCCTTTCCGTGCGTGGAGTTCTTTGTCTTCTCTGACTGTTGATCTATAAGGCTCAGTGTCCATTGCCCATAGATCAAAACTTTGTTCCCTGTCTCTATAATTTGTTTGTTCTAGATATCGATGAGTGTGCAACCCACGACGCCTGCCCTAGAGGACTCTGTCTCAACTCTGAGGGTTCCTTCTCCTGTGTGGCTTGTGGCATTGGCTATATTGCGTCAAGGGATGGAAGAACGTGCGAAGGTATATTCTGTAGCCAGGTGTGGTGAGCAGGGAAGCTTCCTCTTCATGGTACATTGGCCTGAAGCATGTAGCCACAACCTTATTGTGACCATAGGTCAGGGATGATGGGAGTTGTACTCTAGCAACATGAGGACCACAGTTTTCCTTCCCATGCTTAGCTGATAACTATTGGCAATCTGCTTCATTGAAGAAAATGGATTGTTTAGTCAGTGCTTCATATTCTGCACATACATCATATCAGCCATGCTAGCTAAACCTCTTTAGCCACTAACATGTGAGGTGCATATATTTAGGAACACCACCCTATTTTATTTTAAATTGTTTGTCATGTATTTTGAATTGTTGTAACCTGCACTGGGAGCTCAGGGTGAAGGGTAGGTAATAAATTAAAACAACAACAGCAACTTCCCTGTACAGAGACAGTGTCTCTTAATACCTGTTGCTAGCAATAAATAACTGGGGGTTTTCATCGCCTTCATAATTTTGCTAGGGAGATTTCAGTGGCAACTGATTGACTCCTGTTAGAGTCCTGGACTTTGGTCCAATTTAATAAGGTTTTTCTATCTTACATGTTTGCTTATTCTGCCCACTTCCTCATCAAGTCTGTCCTGCTGTCCTTTCAGATTGGCTCTAAAGTTTTTCCCCAGTGGGAACTGCTCTAGGACAACAATACTGAAGCTTTAGGCACATAGCTCCCCTCTGCAAGAATCCCGGGAAGTGTAATTTCTCAAGGGTGCTGGGAACTGTTGATCTGTGAGAGGCAAGCTACAATTCCCCAGATTCTTTGGAAGGGTTGTGTGCTTCACACGTACACTTTGTGTGCAGCTGGGACTTGCTTAGGAATCTACTTCTTCTCCCCCCCCCCCCCGCATTTGGTTCACCTTTATCACATCCACAGCCCAACAAGACAACAGCAAGAATCCCCCAACAGCATACGAATCAATCTGGCTAACCTCAGTGGCGTAGCGTGGGGGGTGCAGGGGGGGCCAGCCGCACCGGGCGCAACATCTGGGGTTAGGGCAAATCCACAGGTTAGGGGGCGCAAATCCACGGGTTAGGGGGCGCAAATCCACGGGTTAGGGGGCGCAAATTACTTGCCTTGCCCCGGGTGCTGACAACCCACACTACGCCACTGGCTAACCTGATTCAAAAATACACACTCATACCCATCTCTCACACAAAAACAACTCTCTATTTCTGCTTTTCAGTTGCAAGGGTGCACCGTCAGCTACTTCAAAACGGCAGAGCGCCTACAGAAGAAGCCTAACCTTTGAGCTGAAGAAACTTAAATGAGCTTCTGAAACTTAAATGAGCTTCTGAAATGAGTTTTAGAGGGAGTAACGGCAGAACTCTGTCCTTTTAGATAGGTCTCTGAGAGTATGCTGCCAAGGCAGTCTGCAATATGAATGAATTTTTCCTTGGGCACACTGTCTTGACCAGTATCCCCCATCACTAACTGTCTGTTCTTTCCTCTCTAGATATTGATGAATGTGCCTCACACGCAGCCTGCCCTCAGGGAATCTGCACCAACACCCAGGGTTCCTTCACTTGCCAAACCTGTGACACTGGCTATGTGCTCTCATCCAATAAGCTCACTTGTGAAGGTAAAGATACTGGACTTCATTCTGCCTGGTTGAATGACTGTAACACTTGCCACAAATTAAACCTGTATGTAGTGTAATAGCTGGACAAGCAGAGATT
Organism: Podarcis muralis; assembly: GCF_964188315.1. NCBI lineage: Eukaryota > Metazoa > Chordata > Lepidosauria > Squamata > Lacertidae > Podarcis > Podarcis muralis. The sequence continues at coordinate 31,529,702 of NC_135655.1, forward strand.
ATGATCAGGATTGATTCTTCCCTTCCCCGGTATGATTTATCACCTGGGACATCTCATGCCACATTGATCTTATTTTACTCCTGTCTCTGGCTATGCCTCCATTCACAAAAGTCCTGGGCACCAGCAACCTAATGTATTTGGGACTCTCTGGGTTGAGAATATCTGGCAGAGATTAATACATTCATTAATGAATTGGTTGCAGCTCCTCGG